>NC_065581.1:148691208-149331565 GCF_024542745.1 Macaca thibetana thibetana | reverse complement strand
TGCACACATCTGCCTGGAATACACACACACACACACACCACATAAACACACAAAAATAAATATATACAGACTCACATACACGCATGTATATATTTAGAGAGAGAAAGAAGGGAGATGAGGTGATGATGATAGATGGGTGGATAGATAGATACAGAGATAGATAATTCTAATTGTTAATTCATCTCAGGGAATTTTCTCTTTAATGAACACCTCTCCAGCATCTCATATTCTCTACTTTTATTCAGATAAGCCAACCTCCCAACTTATCTCTGAAGAAGGTGACCACATTCCCAGATTCAGAGTCAGAACTTATTCCAATCCAGTCAGCACATAGCATTCACATTAAGCCTATTATTGGTCCATGGCTGGGCATAGGACCCAAGTTTGCCAGAACACAAAAATGAAAATAATTTTTAATCCAAGCTTGGGAGGGAGATTTCCCATTTTCTCTTGCCAGATGAGGAGAAGAGAACGCAGAACCCCTGTTTTGCCATTGACAACCATCTGTGACCCTGGGAAGGAGGGCAATGCTGACGGCAGAGGGAGGTTTGGAAAGGACATGGGTCTTTGTTGACATCATTGAACTGCTAATGATATTGCGCCTGAAGCCCTCCCTACTTCCTGTCTCCGAGTTAAAAGAGTTTACAAATTTACTTCTTGTTTAATCTACTTTGAATTTGGGTTTCCGTAACTGTTTAGATAGGCACTTCTCCTTTAAAGAAAGGTGTGAAAATATACTCAAAATATCCTGCTTTCTCATGGCTTGTTTCATTCCTATTGCTTTACACTGGAAGATTTTTGAATATATATTTGATTTTGAAACCACCTTGGAAAAGTCTACCTAGTTATCTAATGAGACAGATAATTTGATACATTCATTGTTTAAAAAAACAACAACTTTGTTACAAAGGTTAATGCAAACTTAAGATGAATAAAAACACTCTTATCCTACCAGACCAAAATAAAAAGTTTCATAACCAAGTTTAGACATTATTCCTAGCCTCTAGTTCTGAAATAGAGTTTGACCTATTTTGTAGTCCATTTAAAACTCTAGTCTGATTGCTGGCAAGATGGCCTAATAGGAACAGCCTTGGTCTGCAGCTCCCAGCGAGATCAACGCAGAAGGCGGGTGATTTCTGCATTTCCAACTGAGGTACCTGGTTTATCTCAGTGGGACTGGTTGGACAGTAGGTGCAGCCCATGGAGGGCCAGCTGAAGCAGGGTGGGGTGTCACCTCACCCAGGAAGCACAGGGGGTCAGGGAACTATCTCCCCCACCCAAGGGAAGCCATGAGGGACTGTATCTGAGGAACGGTGCACTCTGGCCCAGATACTGCACTTTTCCCATGGTCTTCGAAACCCGCAGACCAGGAGATTCCCTCTGTTGCCTACGCCACTGGGGCCCTGGGTGTCAAGCACAAAACTGGGCAGCCATTTGGGCAGACACCAAACTAGCCACAGGAGTTTTATTTTCCATACCCCAGTGGCACCTGGAATGCCAGTGAGGAAGAACCGTTCACTCCCCTAGAAGGGGGGATGAAGCCAGAGGTCCAAGTGGTCTGGTTTGGCGGGTCCTACCCCCATGGAGCCCAGCAAGCTAAGATTCACTGGCTTGAAATCCTCACCGCAAGCACAGCAGTCTGAGGTCGACCTGGAACACTTGAGCTTGGAGGGAGGAGGGGCGTCTGCCATTGCTGAGGCTTGAGTAGGCATTTTACCCTCACAGTCTAAACAAAGCTGCCTGGAAGTTGGAACTGGGTAGAGCCCACCACAACTCAGCAAGGCCGCTGTGGCCAGACTGCCTCTCTAGATTCCTCCTCTCTGGGCAGGGCATCTCTGAAAAAAAGGCAGCAGCCCCAGTCAGGGGCTAATAGATAAAACCCCATCTCCCTGGGACAGACCACCTGGGGGAAGGGGTGACTGTGGATGCAGCTTCACCAGTCTTAAACATCCCAGCCGGCTAGCTCTGAAGAGAGTAGCGGATTTCTCAGCAAAGTGCTCGAGCTCTGGTAAGGGTCAGACTGCCTCCTCAAGTGTGTCCCTGACCTCCGTGTATCCTGACTGGGAGATATCTCCCAGTAGAGGCTAACAGACACCTCATACAAGAGAGCTCTGGCTGGCATCTGGTGGGTGCTCCTCTGGGACAAAGTTTCCAGAGGAAAGAACAGGAAGCAATCTTTGCTGTTCTGCAGCCTCCGCTGGTGATACCCAGGAAAACAGGGTCTGGAGTGGACCTCCAGCAAACTCCAAAAGACCTGCAGCAGAGGGGACTGACTCTTAGAAGAAAAACTAACAAACAGAAGGGAATAGCATGTCCACTCAGAGACCCCATCCAAACATCACCAGGATCAAAGACCAAACGTAGGTAAATCCAAGAAGATGAGGAGAAACCAGCAAAAAAGGCTGAAAGTTCAAAAAACCAGAATGCCTCTTCTCCTCTAAAGGATCACTACTCCTCGCCAGCAAGGGAATAAAATTGGATGGAGAGTGAGTTTGACAGATGGACAGAACTAGGCCTCAGAAGGTGGGTAATAACAAACTCCTTCAAGCTAAAGGAGCATGTTCTAACCCAATGCAAGGAAGCTAAGAACACTGTAAAAAGTTTAGAGGAATTTCTAACTAGAATAACCAGTATAGCAAAGCACATAAATGACCTGGTGGAGCTGAAAAACACAGCACGAGAACTTCATGAAGCATACACAACTATAAATAGCCAAATCGATAAAGCGCAAGAAAGGATATCAGAGACTGAAGATCAACTTAATGAAATAAAGGAGAAGACAAGATTAGAGAAAGAAAGAATGAAAAGGAACTAATAAAGCCTCCAAGAAATATGAGATTATGTGAAAACACCAAATCTACGTTTGACTGGTGTACCTGAAAGTGACCAGGAGAATGGAACCAAGTTGGAAAACACTCTTCAGGATATTATCCAGGACGACATCCCCAACCTAGCAAGACAGGCTAATATTCAAATTTAGGAAATACAGAGAACACCACAAAGATACTCCTCCAGCAGAGCAACCCCAAGACACATAATCGTCATATTCACCAAGGTTGAAATGAAGGAAAAAAAATGTTAAGGGCAGCCAGAGAGAAAGGTCGGGCTACCCACAAAGGGAAGCCCATCAGACTAACAGAGGATCTCTCTGCAGAAACCTTACAAGCCAAAATAGAGTGGGGACCAATATTCAACACTCTTAAAAAAAAGAATTTTCAACCCCTAATTTCATATTCAACCAAACTAAGTTTCATAAGCAAAGGAGAAATAAAATCCTTTACAGACAAGCAAATGCTGAGAAATTTTGTCACCACCAGGCCTGCCTTACAAGAGCTCCTGAAGGAAGCACTAAACATGGAAAGAAACAACCAATATCAGCCACTGCAAAAACATGCCAAATTGTAAAGACCATCAACACTATAAAGAAACAGCATCAAATTTCAGGCAAAATAACCAGCTAGCATCATATGACAGGATCAAATTCACACATAACCATACTAACCTTAAATGTAAACAGGCTGAATGCCCCAAGTAAAAGACACAGAATGGCAAATTGGATAAAGACTCAAGACCCATCGGTGTGCTGTATTCAGGAGACCCGTCTCACATGCAAAGACACACATAGGCTCAAGATAAAGGGATGGAGGAATATTTACCAAGCAAAAGGAAAGCAGAAAAAAAAGCAGGGGTTGCAATCCTAGTCTCTGATAAAACAGACTTTAAATCAACAAAGATCAAAAGAGATAAAAAAGGGCATTACATAATGGTAAAGGGATCAATGCAATAAGAATAGCTAACTATCCTAAATATATATACACCAAATACAGGAGCACCCAGATTCATAAAGCAAGTTCTTAAGAGAACTACAAAGAGACTTAGACTCCCACACAATAATAGTGGGAAGTTTTAACAGCCTGCTGTCAATATTAGACAGATAAATGAGACAGAAGATTAACAAAGATATTTAGGACTTGAACTCAGCTCTGGACCAAGTGGACCTAACAGACATCTACAGAATTCTCCATCCCAAATCAACAGAATATACATTCTTCTCAGCACCTCATCACACTTATTCTAAAAGTGATCACATAATTGGAAGCAAAACACTACTCAGAAAATGCAAAAGAATAGAAATCATAACAAACAGTCTCTCAGACCACAGTGCAATCTAATTAGAACTCAGGATTAAGAAACTGACACAAAACCTCACAACTACTTGGAAACTGAACAACCTGCTCCTGAATGAGTACTGGGTAAATAACAAAATTAAGGCAGAAATAAAGATGCTCTTTGAAAACAATGAGAACAAAGACACAATGTACCAGAATCTCTGGAACACATTGAAAGCAGTGTGTAGAGGGAAATTAATAGCACTAACTGCCCACAAGAGGACTCAGGAAAGATCTAAAATTGACACCCTAATATCACAATTAAAAGTACTAGAGAAGCAAGAGCAAACAAATTCAAAAGTTAGCAGAAGACAAGAAATAATTAAGATCAGAGCAGAACTGAAGGATATAGAGACATGAAAAACACTTCAAAAAAATCAATGAATCCAGGATCTGATTTTTTGAAAAGATCAACAAAATAGATAGAACACTAGCCAGACTAAAAAGAAGAAAAGAGAGAAGAATCAAACAGACACAATAAAAAATGATAAAGAGGAGATCACCACTGATCCCACAGAAATACAAAATACCATCAGAGATTACCATAAATACCTCTAAGCAAATAAACTAGAAAATCTAGAAGAAATGGATAAATTCCTGGACACATACACCCTCCCAAGACTAAACCAGGAAGAAGTTTAATCCCTAAATAGACCAATAACAAGTTCTGAAATTGAGGCAGTAATTAATAGCCTACCAACCAAAAAAATTCCAGGACCAAACAGATTCACAGCCGAATTCTACCAGAGGTACAAAGAGGTACAAAGCTAGTACCATTCTTTCTGAAAATATTCCAAACAATAGGAAAAGAGGGACTCCTCCCTAACTCATTTTATGAGGCCAGCATCATCCTGAGACCAAAACCTGACACACACACACACACACACACACACACACACACACACACACAAAATTTCAGCCAATATCCCTGATGAACATTGATGCGAAAATCCTCAACAAAATACTGGCAAACCGAATGCAGCAGCACATCAAAAAGCTTATCCACCACGATCAAGTTGGCTTCATCCCTGGGACGCAAGGTTGGTTCAACATACAGAAATCAATAAACACAATCCATCACATAAACAGAACCAATGACAAAAACCACATGATTATCTCAATAGATGCAGAAAAGGCCTTTGATAAAATTCAACACCCCTTCATACTAAAAACTCTCAATAAACTAGGTATTGATGGAACGTATCTCAAAATAATAAGACAGATTTATGACAAAACCACAGCCAATATCATACTGAATGGGCAAAAGCTGGAAGCATTACCTTTGAAAACTGGCACAAGACAAGGATGCCCTCTCTCATCACTCCTATTCAACCTAGTATTTAAAGTTCTGGCCAGGGCAATCAGGCAAGAGAAAGAAAGAAAGGGTACTCAAATAGGAAAAGAGGAAGTCAAATTGTCTCTGTTTGCAGATGATATAATTGTATAAGTAGGAAACCCCACCATCTCAGCCCAAAATCTCCTTAAGTTGGTAAGCAACTTCAGCAAAGTCTCAGGATACAAAATCAATGTGCAAAAATCACATGCATTCCTATATGCCAATAACAAACAGAGAGCCAAATCATGAGTGAACTCCCATTCACAATTGCTGCAAAGAGAATAAAATACCTAGAAATACAACTTACAATGGATGTGAAGGACCTCTTCAAGGAGAACTACAAACCACTGCCGAGGGAAATAAGAGAGGATACAAATAAATTGAAAAACATTCCATGCTCATGGATAGGAAGACTCAATATTGTGAAAATGGCCATATTGCCCAAGGCAATTTATATATTCAATGCTATCCCCATCAAACTACCATTGACTTTCTTCACAGAATTGGAAAAAACTACTTTAAACTTCATATGGAACCAAAAAAGAGCCTGCATAGCCCAGATAATCCTAAGCAAAAAGAACAAAGTTGTAGGCATCATGCTACCTGACTTCAAACTATATCACAAGCCTACAGTAAACAAAACAGCATGGTAGTGGTACCAAAACAAATATATAGACCAATGGAACAGAACAGAGGCCTCAGAAATAACACCACACATCTACAACCATCTGATTTTTGATAAACTGAACAAAAACAAGCAATGGGGAAAGGATTTCCTATTTAATAAATGGTGTTGGGAAAACTGGCTAGCATATGCAGAAAACTGAAACTGGACCCCTTCCTTACACCTTATACAAAAATTAACTCAAGATGGATTAAAGACTTAAACATAAGACGTAAAACCATAAAAAACCTAGAAGAAAGCCTCGGTAATACCATTCAGGACATAGGCATGGGAAAAGATGTCATGACTAAAACACAAAAACCAATGGCAACAAAAGCCAAAATTGATAAATGGGATCTAATTAAACTAAACAGCTTCTAGGCAGCAAAAGAAGTTATCATCAGAGTAAACAGTCAACCTACAGAATGGGAGAAAATGTTTGCAAGCTATCCATATGACAAAGGGCTAATACCAAGACTCTACAAGGAACATAAACAAACTTACAAGAAAAAAACAGACAACCCCATAAAAAGTGTGTGAAAGATTTGAACACTTTTCAAAAGAAGACATTTATGCAGCCAACAGACATATGAAAAAAAGCTCATCATCACTGATCATTAGAGAAATCCAAATCAAAACCACAATGAGATACCATCTCACACCGGTTAGAATGGAGATCATTAAAAAGTCAGGAAACAACAGATGCTGAAGAGGATGTGGAGAAATAAGAACACTTTTACACTGTTGGTGGGAGTGTAAATTAGTTCAACCATTGTGGAAGATAGTCTAGCAATTCCTCAAGGATCTAGAACTAGAAATACCATTTGACCCAGCAATTCCATTACTGGGTATATACCCAAAGGATTATAAATCATTCTACTATAAAGACACATGCACATGCATGTTTACTGCAGCACTATTCACAATAGAAAAGACTTGGAACCAACCCAAATGCCCATCAATGATGGGCTAGATAAAGAAAATGTGGCACATATATACCATGGAATACTATGCAGCCATAAAAAAGGGTGAGCTCATGTCATTTGCAGGGACATGGATGAAGCTGGAAACAACCATTCTCAGCAAACTAACACAAGAACAGAAAACCAAACACTGCATGTTCTCACTCATAAGTGGGAGCTGAACAATGAGAACACATGGACACAGGGAGGGGAACATCACACACTGGGGCCTGTCAGGGGATGGAGGGCTAGGGGAGAAACAGCACTAGGAGAAATACCTAATGTAGATGACGGGTTGATGGGTGCAGCAAACCACCATGGCGCGAGTATACCTATGTAACAAAACTGCACTTTCTGCACATGTACCCCAGAACTTAAACTATAATAAAAAGTAAAAAATAAAAATAAATAAAACTCTGATCTGTAGGCCAAAGGGTATTTCTTTTTCTTTATTAATTACTCAGAAGTCTAGGCCACAGCAATCCTACTGTTCTCCTCTCATTTTCCTAAACTATTTTGATACTTATTTCTCAGCCTTTACAGGCTATTAGATATTTCTCACATTTCCATAGATAATAACTCATCAGTTTTGCAACCTGATTCTCAATATTAAGACATTAAAACTAATGTATATGACTCTCAGTTGACACATACTGAGGTATAGAAAAATTCCATCATTTCCTTCTGCAAAATGAAAAAGATTTTAATTCATTTTCTCAACAGCTGCATCATTTTTTTATGCATAGAAAAAAATGTGCAATTACTCCAAGTACAATCAAGTCATTTAACATGGCTTTACCATCATTGTAGTTACAGGATATTTTAAAAGAGAAAAAAAAAATCTCAAAGCACAGGTCCTGCTGTGCAGCAAAGCAATCAAATTCCTTTATAATAACAGCCTGATGGGATTCAGCAATCTGAGGAATAATGAATAACCACTCTAATCAGTAAACAGGAAGACGCTACAACAGTCACTGAGTAAAAACTGACTATCATCTGTTGATTCTCTTGATCGGCATTTCAAACAATAAATTGAAATGTAAGTATCTCTTAAAAAGAAAAATAACTTTGTTTAGTGTGCTTAATTTTACCAGGCAGTGAGGAAATTATATATCACCTTGATTGTCTTTCAGTGTGGCCCAGTCAATAAAATGCACAAATAATCTTTTTTATAATACATGGCCAACTTTATCCTATCACTTGAATACGTCAGGATAAACTGATTGTGGAGTTGGTTGATAACATTGTACTTTGGAACTATTTGAATTTGTTTTGCTACTTTATTATTTGATATTCTTCTCCAGTGTTCATCTTATGAAGTTATTTGCATCTGAATATGAAGAGTCTGTTTCAAAATAGTCCTCAAGTTTCCAATGCAGTGTCTCAAATGTAGGTCGTTCCTTAGGCTCTGCATTCCAGCACTCCAACATGATATTGTAAAATTGCTGTGGACAATTGGATGGTTGGGGAAGTCTATAGTTTTGAGCCAACATCTGGATTACCTGGGCACCTGTCATACCTAGAAAATACAGAACGGAAACAATAACAACAACAACAACAAAAAACCAAGTTAAGGCTCAGAGTCTTAAACTTATAGCCATTTATACTCTAGGTTACTAAGTAAGTCAATTTCCTTGGCAAAGCTTTGAGGTCTACCATCCCCTTCCCAGGTTACATGGATTAAACTAAGTCCTGCGGCAAGCGATGTCTATAAGACTGCAATTCACTAGCAAAGGAGAGGGAAGTAATAAACCACCTCATTAATGCAAATTATCATCATCAAATTTTATCTATCAAGCTCCCGCAGGTACTTGGTATGGTCAGCCTCATAACTCTGCCCTCTAAGTCTGGGAGAAGCAGTTAAAGTCACACCTAAGTAAGTGACCTGCAGCAAAAAGGTCCACTTCAGAATTAATTACTCACCACTGTAAGGCATTTTGCCATAAGTAATGATTTCATAAAGAAGGATTCCAAATGACCACACATCGGACTTAATGCTGAATTTATTAGTACGAATGGCTTCGGGCGCAGTCCACTTCACCGGCAGCTTTATTTCGTGTTTAGATTCATAGATGTCTTCATTATCTACCTGTTAATGCATTAAGGAATCCAGGCCAAGTTAAAGTAATTTTTTTTTGCTACCCTCATTCATCTATAATCTGCTTCACATCAAAATTTAGAGAAAAAAGATTCAAAATGAGCTTAGTTCTATTGACAATTACCTTAGCAAATTCTGAATCTGGTATACAAGACTGAAAAATATGTGGGAAGTCATTAATAAAATATTATTTAAGAGCCTACTATGTGCCAAGAATAGCACTGAAAGAAACATTCTACTACATTTGGAGAATTAATACATGATTCTGGCTTCACATCTGATCCTGAGCGAAAAAACAAGGGAGCAAAGTCTATTGTTTGATTTACTGATGATATTGAAAAGCCACTGACTTCGATAATTACCATGTAACCACTTGCTAATAATGAAAAGTAGGATCTAAGTGTTTTAAATTAATATATAAACTCACTGGGGTACTAATTAATTTACAAAAAGAAAAAAAGTGATGAATTCATGAAGATTAAAAGGGAATCATTTATTTGTTGTTTCATGCCCTGTATCCATATTTTTAGGGTACAATATGGAAATTTCAAATTAATTTAAGAGAAAAACACCTAATATTACATCTCCTATAGAGTATCTTTCAGACTGATGTAAAAATTGGGAAATCAAAAAGCCAATGATTGCTGAAGAATTCTGGTGGCATGCAAATTAGTCTGGCATACAGTGAGTAATGGTGGCTAGGTTAACACTGCACAAAGTGTACAGCTTTTGTAAAGGAAACAGAGGTGAACAGAGGTGACTGGTACTAACCGAAAAACAGATCATTAATTCAACTATATACTTAAGTACACACTTTCCAATCTGGTTGGTCACTGTTTTCTCTATTTTGTTTCTCCTTGATAAAGAAATAGGAATGTGCAGGCAGTTTGTAAGGTTTTGCACTACTGAAGTAGTTTATGGACTACAGAACTTGGAGAAACATTGTTTTAAAGAATAACAGTATATCTATTGGTTTACTAACTGTTAGACTTTTGACCTATTACAAAAACTAATTAAAACAAAACTAAATCCACCTTAAAAACTCTGGCAAGTCCAAAATCTGCTACTTTGTAGATATTATGTTCACCAACAAGGACATTTCTGGCAGCCAGATCTCTGTGAATGTAGTTCCGAGACTCCAGATAGGCCATTCCAGAGGCAACCTGTGCCGCTATGTCTACCTGTTGAGTCAGATGGATTTTTGACCCAGCATCACCTAAGCAAAAAGAGAAAAGTAAGAAAGTTACTTTAGAGAACATTTGAACTATTAAAGTGAATTCTGAGAATTTTGAATGAATGAGCTATCAGTGAGATTAAGTACAATGACACTGATCTGTTGAGCTCTCTCTCTCTCTCTCTCTCTCTCTCTATATATATATATATATCTTTAACACAACTTAGTTTGCTGTGAAAGGTTAATAAGGCAACAATTTTTTCAGAGTCCAAACATATTCCAAGGTCCTCTCTTCCTCGAGTATTACAAGTAACAAGTCATCACATGATTCAAACATGGCTACAATTATCTGAGACTGTGGCTATTTTGCCTTTTTTCTTTTTTTTTAATTTTATTTATCTTTTATTTTAAGTTCAGGGGTACATTTCCAGGTTTGTTATATAGGTAAACTTGTGTCATGGGGGATTACTGCACAGATTATTTCATCATCCAGGTATTAAGCTTAGTACTCATTAGTTATTTTTCCTGATCTTTTCCTTCCTCCCCACCTTTACCCTCTCATAAGACCCAATATGTGTTGTTCCCTTCTGTGTCGGTGAACATAGCTCCCACTTATAAGTGAGAACATGTGGTATTTGGTTTTCTGATCCTGCATTAGTTGCTAAGGATAATGGCCTCCAGCTCCATCCATGTTGCTGCAAAGGACATGATTTCATTTTTTATGGCTGCATAGTATTCCATGGTATATACATACCACATTTTCTTTATCCATTCTACCACTGATGGGCATTTAGGTTAATTCCATGTCTTTGCTATTGTGAATGGTGCTGCAAGAAACATACATGTGTATGTGTCTTTATGATAAAACAATATATATTCCTTTGGGTATATATCCAGTAATGTGATTGCTGGGTCAAATGGTAGGTCTGTTTTTAGATATTTGAGGAATCGCTGCACTGCCTTCCACAATGATTGAACTAATGTACACTCCTACCAACGGTATACAAACATTCCTTTCTCTCTACAACTTTGCCAGCATCTGTTATTTTTTGACTTTTTAATGGCCATTCTGGCTGGTGAGAGATGGTATCTCATTGTGGTTTTGATTTGCATTTGTCTAATCATAAGTGCTGTTGAGCATTTTTTTTTTCACATGATTTCAATACCATATGTCACTAACTAATTTCTTCATGGAAATTATTACTTAACTGCTACTGAATTTCTTTCAAGCATTGCGTACTTTGTTTTAGTCATTGAGCCAATAAAACAGTACTAACTTTTATGGCTGAACCAATGAAAAATTCTCATTCTTCCATCATGTTGTTTTTAAAAACTAGCTCACTAACACAAATGAAAGGTCTATCCATAGTTATAAAGTATGTATATTACATTTGTACCACCAAGATTGATACATTTTTTTTTCTCTGCCTTAGTCTGTTATTCTTAGAATAGGTTTCTCATCTCTCCAGACATGGACATACCTTCAATAGGCAAAGTTTCTCCTACTGGGAATTCTTTATAACTAAGTATTAAAAAATTTATATAGTACAATCAGTTTGATTATTATTAGTAGAGGGGGGTCAGCATTATTTTGTGGTGACTGACTCTTTGTATTTGCATTTGACTTACCTATTTTGTATTTGTACACAAAATAATACTGACTCCTTCTACTTTGAAATGGGGTGAGTCATCCCTGGGTAGGATTTAGCTGCCATACTGTTGACAGATGTTTTCAGATGTCTGGAGAATTAAAATAATATCACATCAACTCAAACTAATATTCCTCTTATATATCCCTGTCTGAATAAGCTGAATACTACACAAAGTCCATTAGACTCATGGTCAAAAGCATAGACACAAGCCCTGACTTGAGAGGCAGCTGTATGCATTACAGGGGTCAGAAAATCTGGTTTGAAGCTAAAGGGCTAGACTTTCAATCAAGGATATGCCTGATATTTCTTTGTGACCTTGGCAAGCATCTTAACATTCCTATGTGTCAGTTTCCTCATCTGTACAATGATAATAGTAATTACTTTATGGTATTTCTTGTTAAAATGAAAATTAAAATGAATTAATTCATGTAAAGCACTTAAAGCAGTGCTTGGCACCTAGAAAGAACTCAGTAGATCCTATCTGTTATTATCATTCCTCCTATCTAATCAAGATAAAACATAGAACTTGCTAAGGTAGAGATACATATGAATTACCCATGTGGAAATGACTAAAGGAAGACAAGCTATGGGTCTGGAACTCAGGGGAGAATATGCAGCAAGAGATATTGATTTAACAATCATAAGTTATAAGTGGGAGTTAAAACAGTAAAAGTGGGTGAGATTGGTAGGAAATGACAGAGAAACACCAATATTGAAGGTGGGGAGAGGAAGATAAACCTATAAGAAAACTGTGAAGAATCAGCCAAAAGAATATGAGAAGAAAACCACTAGAGAAACTTGTAACATGTCAAAGGTTTTGAGAAAGAGAAAATGCCAACATAGTCAAATTCCACAAATAAGTCCATGAAGAAAAGGACTAAGACATTTGTCGAATATAATAAGGGAGTCCCTGGTGATCTTGGGGATAGGAAGAGCAGTTTGACTGGAGATCAGGTGGGTATAAGGATTTGAGGGCTAAATACGAGTGAAGGACATAGAGACAGAAGAAAGAGGTGGCAAATTCCAAAATCCTAATCAAGAAGGAAAACAAGAAGGTTCTGGTAGAGGTAAACATAAAATAATGGGAAAGCAATTATCATAAAATTTGGGATAGTGAGGGGTTGTAATTGATAAAGTATTCAGGGGGTTTCCAGGGTGCTGGCCACATTCTAATGCTTGATCTGGGCAGTGACTGAATGGTTGCTTATTTGTTTGCTTTACAATTACATGTTAAATGATATTATATGATTATGTGTTTTCTACATATATGCTATTTTTAATAAAAAATGAAATAAATAGAGCCAAAAGAATTTTTAAGGGAAACACTTAAGCAGTGTGTGTGTGTACATATATATTTATTTTTTTAAGGCAAGTAGCATATCTCAATAAGTTGTGAGGTAAAATTAACTGCTTACCAATCCTTTCGTCCTTTCTTTTATCCCTGAGCACAGACAGAAGATTACATTTCCCATCTTCCCTTAGAGTTAAGTTGAGCCCTGTCACTAGTTCTGGGCAATGCAATGTGTGCAGAAATGATGAACATCACTCACAAGCCTGGCTGTTAAAATCTCCCACATCTTTATGGCTAGAGGGATGCATTTCAAAATGGTAGAGCCACATGAGTCTAAATCCCTGTATTATCCTTTAGAGAAAGTCAGCTAGCAGAGCAGTCTGGCCCATATAAAAAAAAAAAATACCTATTGTTTTGTATTAAGTCATAGAGAGTTTTGAATTCTATATTATAGCAGATGACATTATGCAATCTAATACAAGATATAAGCATGAAAATAAATTATAACTTAGTATGCAGCATAATGGCAAAACATTGCTGCTATGATAGCCAAAATAGCTAGGCCTTTTGATATCAAATTCACTCAATAAGAAAAGAAATGTATGGAAATTAAGACAAGCTGGTTACTAACCGTGAGTTATGTGGTATCTTCTAAAATGGCTCCCAGTTATCTGTACCTCCTGATATTCAAGCCTTTGTGAAAGCCACTTCTACTAATTGTGGCCTGGACCTAGTGACTCATGTTTAACAACAGAATATGGCAGAAGTAGGTGGGATATCACTTCCAAGATTAAATTAGAAAAGGCTGTGACTTTGCCTTACAGATAATCTCCACCCTGTTGTTCTCTCGCTTGCTCACTCTAATAAAGCAAGCTGCTATGCTGCAAGCTGCCCAATGGAAAGGTCCCTGTAGCAGGCAGCAAAGGGCATCTTGCAGCCAACAACCAGAAAGGAACTGATTTCCTCAGTCCAACAGCCCAAGAGGAAACGACTCCTGCCAAGAGTTAAATGAGTGAGTTTAGAAGTGGATTTACCTCCATCAGAGCCTTCAGATGACTGGGCACTTGCCAACACCCTGACTGCAGCCTTGTAAGAGGCCCTGAACTAGGAGACCCAGCGAAGCTATGCCTAGATTCCTAACCACAGAAACTGTGAGGTAATAAACATTTGCTGCTTTAAGCCACTAAGTTTTGTGGTACTGTTTTGTGCAGCAATAGACAACTAATACAGATTGATGTTACGAATATAACATCAATGCTATGAATATAGTTAAAAACATGAACTATGAAGCCAAACTTCCGACTTGGATGAGTTACCTAATCTCTCCATACCTTTTTCTTCAACTGTAAAGTGGGACTACTAATACTTACCTCATAAGGTGGTTAGATAAATGAATGAAGCTCCCTTGTAGGTTGTATTCCTAAGAATTTTATTCTCTTTGTAGCAATTGTGAATGGGAGTTTGCTCATGATTTGGCTCTCTATTTGTCTATTACTGGTGTATAGGAATGCTTGTGATTTTTGCACATTGATTTTGTATCCTGAGACTTTGCTGAAGTTGTTTATCAGCTTAAGGAGTTTTTGGGCTGAGACAATGGGGTTTTCTAAATATACAATCATGTCATCTGCAAACAGAGATAATATGACTTCCTCTCTTCCTATTTGAATACTCTTTATTTCTTTCTCTTGCCTGATTGTGCTGGCCAGAACTTCCAATACTATGTGGAATAGGAGTGGTGAGAGAGGGCAGCCTTGTCTTGTGCCAGTTTTCAAAGGTAATGCTTCCAGCTTTTGCCCATTCAGTATGATATTGCCTGTGGGTTTGTCAGAAACAACTCTTATTATTTTGACATATGTTCTGTCAATACCTAGTTTATTGAGTGTTAAGGACCTCTTTAAAGAGAACTACAAACCACTGCTCAAGGAAAAAAGAGAGGACACAGACAAATGGAAAAATATTCCATGCTCACGGATAGAAAGAATCAATATTGTGAAAATGGCCATACTGCCCAAGGTAATTTGTAGATTCAATGCTATTGCCATCAAGCTACCATTGACTTTCTTCACAGAATTAGAAAAAACTACTTTAAATTTCATATGGAACCAAAAAAGAACCCACATAGCCAAGACAATCCTAAGCAAAAGGAACAAAGCTGGAGGCATCACGCTACCTGACTTCAAACTATACTACGAGGTTACAGTAACCAAAACAGCATGGCAGTGGTACCAAAACAGATGTATAGACCAATGGAACAGAACAGAGGCCTCAGAAATAACACCATACATCTACAACTATCTGATCTTTGACAAACCTTACAAAAACAATCAATGGGGAAAGGATTCCCCATTTAATAAATGCTGTTGGGAAAACTGGCTAGTCATATGCAGAAAACTGAAATGGGACCCCTTCCTTACGTCTTACACAAAAATTAACTCATGGTGGATTAAAGATTTAAACATAAGACCTAAAGCCATAAAAACTCTGAAGAAAACCTAGGCAATACCATTCAGGACATAGGCATGGGCAAAGACTTCATGACTAAAACACCAAAAGCAATGGCAACAAAAGCCCAAATTGACAAATGGGATCTAATTAAACTGAAGAGCTTCTGCACAGCAAAAGAAACTATCATCAGAGTGAACAGGGAACCTACAGAATGGGAGAAAATTTTTGCAATCTATTCACCCGACAAAGGTCTAATACCAAGAATCTACAAGGAACTTAAACAAATTTACAAGAAAAAAAAAACAACCTCATCAAAAAGTGGGCAAAGGATATGAACAGACATTTTTCAAAAGAAGACATTTATGCAGCCAACAAATATATGAAAAAGAGCTCATCATCACTGATCATTAGAGAAATCCAAATCAAAACCACAATGAGATAGCATGTCACGTCACTTAGAATGGGATCATTAAAAAGTCAGGAAATAACAGATGCTGGACAGGATGTGGAAAAATAGGAATGCTTTTACATTGTTGGTGGGAGTGTAAATTAGTTCAACCATTGTGGAGGACAGTCTAGCAATTCCTCAAGGATCTAGAACTAGAAATACCATTTGACCCAGCAATCCCACTGCTGGGTATACACCCAAAGGATTATAAATCATTCTACTATAAAGACACATGCACATGCATGTTTATTGCGGCACTATTCACGATAGCAAAGACTTGGAACCAACCCAAATGCCCATCAATGTTAGACTGCATAAAGAAAATGTGGCACATATACACCATGGAATACTATGCAGCCATAAAAAAGAATGAGTTCATGTCCTTTGTAGGAACATGGATGAAGCTGGAAACCATCACTCTCAGCAAACTAACACAAGAACAGAAAAACGAACACCGCATGCTCTCACTCATAAGTGAGAATTGAAGAGTAAGAACACATGGGTACAGGGAGGGGAACATCACACACTGGGGCCTGTTGGGGGGTGGTGAGCAAGGGGAGTGATAGCATTAGGAGAAATACCTAACACAGATGACAGGTTGATGGGAGCAGCAAACCACCATGGCACATGTATACCTATGTAAAAAACCTGCACATTCTGCACATGTATCCCAGAATTTTAAGTATAATTTTAAAAAATAAAAGTAAGTGAAAACAAAGAAAAATGAATTAAGTTAATATTTATAAAAGACTTATAAATTGCCTGTCACAAAGTACTACAGTGTTTTTAAAGGAAAAAAGTATATATATGATCCTCTCCTATCACTATCTTGTATAGTTCATTTCCAGTCAATCACCTAATTTAATACTCTGAACAACTATATGAAGTAAGGATTGCAATTATTCTCACCCATTTCATGAGGATTCCTATTACTCAAAGGAATAGGTAACAAGTTGTCTGACATATAATAGATGTTCTAAGTATTTACTGGGGAAAAAACAAGTCAAACTAAACTTTTTAAAAATAGAGCTATTTATCCTCTTTAAATTGTAACAAGATGTACCTGTCATTAATTACCCTCAATACTAAAGGTTTTTTACAGATCTCTCTCATTTTGCAGAAATGTATTACAAAAATTATCCAGCCAAGCTTAGAAACTACAAAAATGGTTATATAGAAAAAATGCGTATGTTATTTCAGCTATCACATATGACACCTAATTCTATTACAGTGGATAGAAAAAGGTTTGCACTGACAGGCATAATACTGGAGGAAACTGAGTGACACACATTTCCTACTTAGAAGGGTGCAGTAACCTCAGTACTGCCTAAGTAAACCTCAACACATACTTTTAATACAACCAACAGAGGTCAAAACTGATGTAAAAGTTCACAAATCTATGACAATTTACATTTGCAGCAAGAAAATATTTTCAACTATATTCCATTACTCAAGAATCTTTCAGCTTAATAATATTCATTATGATGGGCTGCTTAAGAGTGGCACATCCACTTTTAAGATCGCTTTATTGAATGTGAACCCTCTTGATTGGGGAAAGAGCTGTCTGCAGTGAGCACATGTTCATTACTCCTCCTGGCTGCTAAGCATCATCCTCACAAATGAAGGCACTGGTAAACTTGACCCTAATGGCCTAACTCTGAAGCTGATAGGGTTCATACTTAGCCCCGAGTAAACCACATTACCAAGCCACAAAAATCCTCAATGCCAGAGGAGTTGGCCACGTACCAAGTGGATCTTTTCAAGCTGATACAAGAGTCTCAAAACAAGCTTGACTCCAAGTCCCAATCTTGTTAGGTTCAAGATGGTCCCAACTTAATCTATTTATTCAATACCTAATTAGTACATGCTCTCTTATGTGCCAGACACTGTTCTAACTCTGAAACAAAGAAAACACTATATGCCTGTGTGGAGTTATATTCAGAGGATACTAAAAACAAGCCAAATAAATAAGATACACACTGTAAGAAGCCAAGAGGATAAAATAAAAAACAAGGGAAAAGGAATACTTTAAGAGTCAGTAGAAAGAGATTAAATTTTAAAATTCAGAGGGTGACCAGTGAAGCACTCACCAAGATGGAAACATCTAAGTAGAGGTTTTGAGGAAATTAGAAGTGAGCATGTGGATAAATGTCAAAACAACAAAAAAATTCAGGCACAGGAAATAATGAGTGAGGCAAAAGCATGCTCAGAGGGTAGGAAAAAATAGCAAAGAGGGCTAGTATGGCTGACACACACTGAGCAAGGGAAGGTTGTAGAAGATGAGATCAGAGAGGGAATAGAGAGCCAGGCCATGCAGGACTTCATGAGTTACACATGCTTTGATTTACGTTTTAACTGTATCTCTCTAGCTGTTGTGTTGAGACAAAACTGAAGGCAACAAGAACCAGAAGATGAAGACTAGCCGGGAGCTACTGCAGAATTCAGGAGAAAGGAAATGGCAGCCTGGATCAGGGTAGGAGCATTGAGGAGAGGTAAAATCCTCTATATATTTTGAAGGCCAGCCAATGGGATTTTGCTAGCAGGTTAGAGATGGAACATGAAAAGCAGAGACGATGCCAAGGTATTAGGCCTGAGTGTTGATATGGTCAAAGAAGGAAAGACTGCAAAAGTAGCAGATTACTGGGGAGAATACAGGGAGATCAGTTTGGGGCATGTCATCTTGAGATGTCTAATAGATATTTCTACTATAGTAGAAATTAGGGCTGTTCACAAACAATGATTTTTTCATCCTTTCAAGCACTTTACAGAATTGTACTTCCCTACCCTCTTTGACTTGATTTGTCCAAATGGAAAGGGAACAGAATTATCTTTGTCACTACTGGTCAGAAGCTTTAAGAATCAGGGTGAGATTAGTCTCATCCCCTTTCTCTGCCAGAGTGATCAAAAGAACTGAGCCACCAGCCAACATATTTTGCAACGTAGCACGGATAAGAAATAAACATGTGTGTTAAGCCCTTGGGGATTTGGAGACTGTTAGTTATTGCAGCATATTTACATTATGCAGACTGATACAATATTCAAGTGGAGAAGTTAAGAAGGCAGTTGGGTATGATTCTCAAGTAAAGGGGGAATAAAATTTGGAGAATTGTCAGGACACAAAAAAATTAAACAATGAGGTTAGATGAAATTAATAAAGGAACTAGTGAGGTTGTGAACAGTCTTGGTGAACTCCAAGATACTGAGAGGTCTGGGAATGAAGGAAATCACATAGGTTGAAAAGAATCACTAAGAAAGGAAGGAGGAAATGCCATTGAGTGAAGTGTCCTGAAAGCCAAATGAAGGAAATGTTTCCAAGAGGAGAAAGCGTCTATTGAATTAAATGCTGTCGGTAGATCTGAGGATGGGGAATAGGCCATTAGATGTAATTATGTGAATACTATTAGGGACCTTTATAAAGCATTTTTTTGCTAGATATGACCCAAGACGACGTTTGCACTTTGTCCTCCTGGGAATAAGGCAAAAGTGGTTATTTAATAGCTGAGTTTAATCTTTCTATGGTGGGTAACATATTCTGATGCTGTTAAATTCAATATTTTTCTGCAATGAAGCTGAGCATATTTCTGTTTTTAATGGCATTCAACAGGCCTTATTATGTTATTTGTTGTTCTTATCTTGTTTTATAGTTTAATGTTACCAGCTTCACAAGGCATCCTGAAATCAGAGGATATTCTTATGTTTCTAAAATCTTTGTTTCATCATTCTCACCTCCCTTTACCTCTATACATTCTATCATTCCCACCCTGACATTTCAAGAAATTAAAGAAGTCTCCTTTTCAAGCTTGAATTATTCTGTCAGTACTTGATCTCACCTTCTTTGAACATTTCATTTTAATGCTCATTATACTGTATTGTTGTTTACTAAATTATCCATTTGTAATAAACATCAAAATTTCACAATGCCCTTCAGTCTTCTCTGACTACAGGAAACAAATAGAGAAATAAAGCAATAGTATATTGCTGCTTTTTTGCGTGACAATTCTTATGTTGCCTAGCAGTGGATGTATTTTAAACAGCAACAAGTACAATGTTGTCAACTACTGGCAAAGAAAATAAACATAGGATAC
Source organism: Macaca thibetana thibetana (assembly GCF_024542745.1). NCBI lineage: Eukaryota > Metazoa > Chordata > Mammalia > Primates > Cercopithecidae > Macaca > Macaca thibetana. The sequence continues at coordinate 149,311,241 of NC_065581.1, read as the reverse complement.
TTCCCTCCCTTTTGCCCCAAATGTATTCCATGTCCCCAAATTCTGTGCCATAGAAAATATTGGTCCATAACTGATAATGTTCAATTAGTGTAGGAAATAAAGCATCATGCAAAACATCCATTCTTTAATTTCCCACGTTACATTCAATTACTCTAATATATCTGTTGTGAAAAATTTTCTCTTCCACTGCATAAGTATTTTCCACCTTTTGAGTATACAATATATAACCTATTAAACAGTAGCTGAGCCATTCAATGTTAAGACATTCATTCTCACAGACATACACATAGTAAATATCCTTTGGGTTACAGAAGGCTTGCTAAATTGACATTTATAGGACTAGCTAAACTAAATTCCTCTTTTTTTTTTTTTCCTTATATTAAGTCTTTGCTTACTTTGGAGATATTCTTGCAGACTTCCATGTCTCATCAACTCTGTAATAATATAAATTGGATCTTCTAAAGTGCAAACAGCATAAAGCTGGATAAGCTTTGGATGTCTTAGGTTCTTCATTATCTGTGCCTCCCTCAGGAAGTCACGTGGATCCATTGAACCTGAAACAAGAAGAGGCAGAAATCACTTTATGTTATTGAGGCATTCCTATCCTCACAGCAGCCTGGTGGGAATCATCAAGATTGCCTCCTGCTTCTCAGTAGAGTAAGAGCATCAGTGTCACAAATCTTCAGAGTTAGCAAGAGGAGAATCAGTTCAGCCAGAGCAACCTAATAACTGGATGTGTTGGTGCATCAGGAGTATACGGTTTATATGTTATGACCTGTAGGTGAAGAGAGGTAGATTCAGGTCTACATGAAAAATGAAGGAAAAAGGAGAGACTGATAATCTAACTGATAAAACAAGGCATCTTAACACAAAAGGAAAACATTCTATTAACATGAGCACTGAAGGTCACTGAATATTTAATTACTGCAGCCAGAGTCTGATAGCTGCCCTGTCCTTGGTGCCCACTGTGGGAACAGCTGGAAAAAATCCTAAAACAGTGACATTCTGCCATAATTTTATCTTTAATTCTGTAGGAATATAGTGTGTAGGCCAAGTGGAAAACATCCAAGACCATCCCCAAAAGTTAATGGGTTTTTTTTCACCTGTTTTATATGTTCAACTTGAAACTGATATTTAATATTTTCTCCTGTACTATCTGCTTCCACAGTCAGAGCCTTAATAGCATGGCTATTGGAGGAGAGACAATATTAAGGCCTATTTAGAAGACTTGTCTGCAATTAAATCATATTTTAATGGCTCCACTCTGACTCACCATGCAAAGTGTCAAGTAGTTGCCATCAAATAAAATCTAAGAGGAGGAAGATTATCTGGAGTTTACATTTCACCAGTAATTTTAAAATGTTTTCTTTTAGAATATGATGTTTCAGAGGCATTACTGTAATTAAAGGAATACTGTCATTTCACATCTTAGTATTCACTATGAATAATGCAAATATAGTTTCCATTGATGCTCCAAGAGACTACTACATTCATCATCCTCTCGATGTTGAAGACTTTATAACTGATATTTAAACCCAGGCATGGATAAGCTTTGACATTCTAAGACAACACTGTGACTTGTTTATTAATGTGAAGTTGAGTTAGTTACATGTGACCTGCACATCATTTCACATAAAACATTTGAGCAGTCTCCTCTTTGAGAACCCAGAAGTTCAGAACTGGACTGATCAGACTCTGCATTCTAGACAAATCTCAGCTCTCTGCCACTAGCGCTCTGTGTGATCTTGAGCAAGTTATCAAACCTCTCTAAACTTCAGTTTCTTCATCTGTAAAACATGGCTAATAATTTTACTGACATCATAAGATCATTAAAAAGATAATAGCAATGCCTGCACATATGTATTCAGTGACTGTTGATCATTATTTATATTATCACTGATAATGCATAGTCTTGGAAAAACCAAACAGACCAGCTGTAAGTATATTTCACAGGCTAAGGAAGAAAAGGGACAAGGACTTAAAGAGAGAGAATAGGAGAAAATGGCCGATTCTCTTTTCCGTTACATATTTCTGAGCTCCATCAATTCCATCTCTACCACTGGTTTACTCCACACAGTCAAATAGGATTAAAATTTGGAATCACAGTCGCAAAATGGAGCTGAGAATAAGAGACAGCTAAACCATAATAAAGGACTTTGTTCTTGATTGTTACAACTAGTTTGGCTTATGGGCAAATATCAACACAGTGGGGATTCCCCCCACTACCACCCAAAAAATATAAGCTTCCAGTGATAGCAGCAATTATGATCACCATACAGAAAATGAGGATGGGCGCAATGGCTCATGTCTGTGATCCCAGAACTTTGGAATGCCAAGGCACGGATTACTTGAGGTCAGGAGTTAAGAGACCAGCCTGGCCAACATGGTGAAACCACGTCTCTACTAAAAATACAAAAATTAGCCAGACGTAGTGTCAGGTGCCTATAACCCCAGTTACTCGGGAGGCTGAGGCAGGAGAATCACTTGGAGGCAGAAGAATCACTTGAACCCAGGAGGTGGAGGTTACAGTGAACTGAGATCATGTCATTGCACTCCAGCCTGGGAAAAAAAAGAAAAGAAAAGAAAAAGAAAATTATATATACAATATATATTTATGTTACTGAAATTTCTATGTTGTGTAGCCATCAGATTCAAGCAATGTAGGACACTCAAACTCATTCCCAAATCAGACTATGCACAAGAACTGAAATCACAGTAGGTCAGAAGCCTCTTCAGGTGAAGACTGTTTCAGAGCACTACTTCATGGCCATCCTGGTTATAGCTCACCAGCTGCAGAGTAAAGGAAGCCCAATCTCAACTCAGCTAGTAATGTAACATTAAATATTAATTTTTTCCTGTCAAAGCTACTGTAGGAGTTCATTTCAGGCTCATCTTTATTGCGTAGTAGCCTGCTAAGCAATAAATAGCTGCTAAGATTGATTAATGGCCCCAGTGAAGTGAAGACATTTAACCAATCACAAAAGCTGTTTGTGGCTATTACACTGTAAATCAATAATAATTATTCCTGTTGGAGAGAAAGCTATCGTGTTTTTTTTTTTTTTTTTTTTTTAATATGAGAAATCTGACTTTTTTTGTTGTCTTTTGACTTCCCAAAGGGCTTCCTTAGAGAACAGTATTAGGAAGGCTAGCTAGCTGCCTCTTCTTAGAAAAGAATTATTAGGTTGGACAATAAAGTTTAGCCACCATTTATTAACAAGATTAGGGTTTAAAAGCATATACACACAGTGATTGTGAAAATCTCAGGTGCTAGAATAGAATGTCCTCACCTGGAGCACTCATATAGCACCTGGCCACTTAAAAGTGCCTGTCTCTTGTTTCATCTGACAGATGAAAATGCTGAAACTGAATTCCTGCACTAGTAAGTTTGCACTTCAGTGGACACATCTGTCAGCAGCCCCATGGAGGCTAACATTTATTAAGAACTTGCTGCATATACTTTACGTACATTGGCTCCATTTGTCCTCATAAAATCTTAGAAAGTAGGAACTATTATGCTTCCCACTTCCAGACGAGAAGATTCCAAAAGGTTAAAAAATTGTCCAAAGTCACAGAGGGCAGAGCCAAGTGTAAACGCAGATTTATGTTATATCAAATTTGACACTGTTAACTTGTTACACCAGAGGATCCCAACATTTTCAGTTCATGGAACCCTTAGTGTCTCCGTAACTTTTTTCATGATGTCTCTACGTGAAAACAAAAAACAAAAAACAAAAAAAAACAAAAAAAACTAACAGTTCTTTTGATTACTGGGTTAGATCCAAACAAGTTAAGAAGTATTTATCCTAACAATGTAATAGCCATTTGAAAAAGTAACACAGGTAAATTGAAAGGAAAAGACCATTTTTCATTTAATTCTTAACTACAAGTGCTTACTAAAGTGATATATGCATTCCTGGGACACTGCACAACTTCTCCAATCTTAGAATCGGACGGAGCACTGCTACCCCCATTTTCTGGTCTGTATTGATTTTTGTGTGGATTTTGCATTTGACCATAGCAACCATCAAAAAACCCAGCTTTACAAAGATAGGATGTCAACAAAACGAATGTTGTTTTAAAGTTGAAACCATGAACTACTTAAAGGTAGCAGCTTGTACAATATTCAGGATGTTAACTTCAAAACGTTTAAGTATTCCACAGCACTCCTGTGAATTCACCGTGGTGCCCCCAAGAGCCTTGGCACACAGTTTGGGAACCATAGTGTTACCCTATCCTGCCAGCAATCAAATCCCAAGTGCTCAGGTTCTGCCACCAGACCTCTAAGAATTACCAAATCTCTAAGAATTCTGGGCTAGGTAAATAATGCAGGTCTCCCAGAAAACTACAATCTAGCCTATGTTGATTATTCTTACCTCTGTTATAAAGGTACACATGAGGTTACTACAGCAATGTTGCACTTTTACAGACTGTCACTTCCATGGGGTGTGATGCAATAGTAATAGATGTGGGTTCAAATCCCAGCTATGCCATTTATTGACTTTTTCATTATTATAATAATAGTTTTTATCCATCACTTACTGTAAACCAGGTACTATACAAAGCGTTTCCACTAATGACCTAATGTATCTTCTTGGCTGGCCTTATTATTACTTCTGTTTCACAAATGACAAAACTGAAGCATAGAGTTCAAAACTTTGCTCAAGATCACATAACTAGAAAGTATGTGGGAAGTTACTTAGTCTCTCTTTTAAATAGAGGGAATAAAGCCTGGCTGAATAAATACTGATTTCAGTATAATTTTACTTGCCATCACAGGAAAAAGGAAGATGGAAGGGAAAAAAAAATTCCTACATTTTCAAATACAAGTTTCTTTGGATGGACCATTTTGCTTTTGAACCATAGAAAAGTAATACTTTTAGAAATAGTTGTTTCCTGAATAGTATCAAGATTCCTTCTGATTTTTTAAATATTTTCAGTTAAGTCAGTATCTGTTAACTAAGGCTAAGAACAAAATGGGAAGAAGGACATTGGAAGACTGAATCCTAACTCCAGAGAGGAGATGAGTTGTCAGACTCTTCAATCAGTGATATTTTAAGACTCAGTTGAACCAGGAAGTGTGCTCTTGTTTTTATATTTTAATGCCTTATCCATAGGTTTGGGTCACCTGGGCTAGAGAGAATGACCACAACACCTGCTTGCTGCCAGTATTAGCCACCCCATGAACTCTTAGATATTTACGGTGCTAAATTGAGCTCATAAAAATCAATATATGCATTTAACCTTTATTGTTCTCGCACCTGGTTTTAATGTTTTCACTGCTACTGGTGTGGTATTGTTCCACAGACCTTCCCATACTTCGCCGAACTGACCAGATCCCAATCGCTTCAGAAGCTGTATGGAGTTGCGGTCTATCTCCCACTGGTCCACGGTTTTATATGACAAATCAAATGGAGCTGGGACCTGGATCTGTTTCATAGAATAATAAGAGCAATTGTTAAAAAAAAAAAAAAAGGGGGGGGTATATTTAATATTATTTTGTTGAAAATAATAGTCTAGGTACTTTTAAATAAAACATTTTTTGAAACAAAATATTGTAAACTGTATTATTATTGCTTCAAAAACAAAAAGTATGGTGGGAGAATCTGCACTGTTAACTCTTCAAATTGATCTTCCAAATCTTGGGAAGTCAGGCACCTTCTTGTCAACCTGTCTGATCCCATACCTAATGCCATCCTCACTCAGGTCTGGAATGACTTCTCTGTACCTCTTTACCTACCTAAATCCTCTCAGTTTCACAGCCCAGTTGAAGTTCCATCTCACCCACAAATCCTTCCCAAACTCTTTGGCTATAGTTTTATGATATGTATCATCTATTTTGCATAATTAAATGTTTTATTTTTTCAAACTCATTTTTTCATTTCTTTATTTGTTCATTCATTTATTTACTCATTCATTTAGTAAGTAAAATTGTTTTAAGCATTGACTAGGTGCTTTTCTATAAACAAAACAAGCAAGACCCCTGCCCTCCAAGAACTCATATTCTAGTTTACCACCTGCCCTATGGTCTCTGTGGCAGCTTCTAAACTCTGCTGTTATGGCACAAAAGAATCCAAAGAAAACTCATATATGAATGAGCATCTGAGCAAATAAAACTTATTTACAAAAACAAGCATACGTCAGTGTGAGCTCATGGGCCATGGTTTGCCTATACCTGCCTCAGGTAATAAAATGACAATTTTTTTCCTGAACTGATATTCCATGAAAAGTACTCAGATAGCTGAAGGAAAAAAGTTAACTTCAATAAGCAAACACAGCTTGAAAGCATTTTCACCTTTAAGCATGGTTTCCCCAGCTTGACACACAGGCCGTCACTCGTCTTGGTGTAGTGGCTCACAAATTCGTTCAGTGTTGAAAAGGTTCTTCTCCGGGTGAGAAAAAAGCCCCCTTCATCCAGTCTTCTAATTCTGTAGTGTTTTACAACTCCTCCATCTAAAACTGGAACCCAAAATAATTCCTGTTAATAAACTTCTTCCTAAAGCCCAGCAGATTTATTTACTTTGTGGTGACATTTTCAATGCATAAAATGAAATATACATAAAATTATACGTATTTCTCAACTTCGTCTCAGAAAAGATTTGAGAAAGTTTCCAAAGAATATAGAACAAAAGAGAGAGTGTGAGAACTGGGAAATAATACTGAAGGAAATATAAAAACAAAGGGGTGAGGCTAGCACTAAAAGAATCCATGCTTCAAAGCCTAGCATACTTGATTAAAACAAGCCATAAAATTGACTCTATCACTCCAGCAATGCAAAGAAGGAAACCCTACCATTTTGAGGAATCACAGTATCCATAAGATAAAATCATGAAAGGTTTTTAGGAACAGTTTGACTCTTCCTGGTGTAGAGACCAGGGAGAAATTTCTCCCATGAAATCCTATAATGTGGCAATGGAAATAAACAGTGTGCTCAATAACGTCTTACAATAATGCATGGAATTCCTCAGGACTGTTCATTATATTGTACCTCAATGCAGTCTGGTAACAGAATGTCCTAACACAGTTCAATAAAAGCAATTCCACAGAGCTTAAAATGATGCAATCCACATATGCAATGTTCCAGCAGTATTGCATAATCCAAGGGTGAGTCCCATAGGATCTACAGGAATAACTAGACTGTGTTATATTTATCTAGTCTGACTTGCAGTGGTTATTTTGTTACTCTTGCCGCCCACCTACCATTGACCCTTCTTCTGTTAACAGCACCCCCAATTTTCCTCAGAGAATTGTTGCTTCTCTAAAAGCATGCGGTCCAAAGGGACCTGATAGCCACCTGGAGCCAAAAAAGACATAATTAGTGCAATAAGAGCCAAGGAACCCCAATTCCGGACTTGATAGTTCCAGAAAGACAGGAAGAGTTTTGTTGCTGTGGCTGCTATTTTGGTTTTGGTTTACTGATGGGAGTTTGGAGCTATTGGCAGAATCCTGGCCTCTAGGCAGGAAGCAAGCTTGCCTTAGAAGAGAAGCAGCCTAGTGGGAGGCAGTCTTGATTTGGAAAGTGAAGCTTAATCCCAGGAGCCAGTCAAGCCTGACTTTTCAGCTACAAGAGTCAATTAACTACCTTTTTGGTGAAACTATTTTGAATAGGGATTTCTGCACTTACATTCAAAATATTGACTAACACACTTTATACCTATGCTTTCACTTAGCAAAGTTATTGATAAATATTGGGCAGCATTTATCACCAGAATGTTATTCTGCATTCCTTGCTAAATATAGAACTTCATGCTTCAATGAGTAGTCAGGCTGGTGCGATGGTCTTATGAAAGGAAAGAAGACATCCCACTTCCCATATGGAGATTTACTGAGGGCATGCCAATAGCTAGGACAAATTTTTTTTTTTTTTCAAAAAAAGGAACTGGCACATACCAGAAAAGCTAAAATGAAAAAAGACAGTATTAACAAGGAAGTGGAGTGACTTCCCACACACAGTTGATGGAAGAGTAATTTTTACCACCACTCTGGAAAACTGTTTTTCCTTATCTACTAGAGTTGAACATAGTCATACATGTAATACAGTAATTCCACTCCTAAGCATAAAATCAATAAGAGTGCACAATATATTCACCAAAACATGTGTTTAACAATGTTTTTAGTTGCCTGATTTGTAAGGGTCTAAACCTGGAAACAATCCAAATGTCCATCAACCAATAAATAGAACTATCCAAATGTCTATCAACTAATAAACAATTGAATTAGCTAAAATATTGTCATCTGGTTGAATGCAGACTTGTAAATAAACAACAACTGCAGCTACACACAACAATATGAATGAATCTCACAAACTCAAATATATAATCTCATTAAAAAAAAGCAAGGCTGAGCTGGGCTCAGTGGTGTCTGACACCTTTAGTTACAGTATTTTGGGAGGTTGAGATGGAAGAATTGCTTGAGGCCAGGAGTGCAAGGTCACTCTAGGCAATGGTGGCAGACCCTGTCTCAACAAAAAATAATAACAAAAATAATTGTTTTTAAATTAACCACTATTGGTGGCACACGCCTGTAGTCACAGCTACTTGGGAGGCTGAGGCAGGAGGATCATTTCAGCCCAGAAGGTCAAGGCTGCAGTGAGTTAGGAATGATTGCGCCACTATACTCCAGTTCAGCCTGGTCAACAGAACAAGACTGTCTCTAAAATAAATAAATAAATAAATAAAAATAAGCAAAACTATTGATATGAGGGGTCAGTGACTGGGATGTTAATCTTAATTCTGTTTCTTAATTTGGTGCTGGTTACCTGGGTGTATTCACTTTGTACTCACCAAACTAAACTTTTATCAATTGTGCATTTTTATTACGTGTATCACACTTCAATTTAAAATAATACTTTTAAAATATCGGTGTTTTGCTTCTGTTTATGAGCAAATGGGACATCAAGTCTCCAAACTGCTATATTATGGTTCATGCTGCATTATTTAATTATAGAAGGTTATCAAAGTAAATGTTACCTAATTTTCACCTTGGATATAAAAATATTCAGTAATATACACATAGAATATTAACTTTAAGCAAATAAGTTTTCTAGTAAGGACTGTGAGAAACCTGGCTACAAAAGGCCCTCCTAAATAACTGAGTTGACTTGCAGTATAGGAGTATTTGCTATAAGCCAGAAACATGCAGAGAAATATCAAACAAAAATCAAGACTTTAGGTGTACAACACTGAATATGAAGGTAACCTTTCTTTTTTTCTTTTTCTTTTTCTTTTTTTTTGAGACAGAGTCTCGCTCTGCTGCCCAGGCTGGAGTGCAGTGGCACCATCTGGGCTCACTGCAAGCTCCGCCTCCCGCATTCACGCCATTCTCCTGCCTCAGCCTCCTGAGTAGCTGGGACTACAGACGCCCGCCACACACCTGGCTAATTTTTTGTATTTTTAGTAGAGACGGGGTTTCACCGTGTTAGCCAGGATGGTCTCGATTTCCTGACTTCGTGATCCGCCCGCCTCGGCCTCCCAAAGTGCTGGGATTACAGGCGTGAGCCACCGCGCCTGGCCTTCCTAACACAACATCAACCACAGTAATGCAACCAATACAGCAGACAAGTGCAACGAATAATTAAAGCATACACTTTTCATGTTCTTCCCAGTGGTCTTTAATTTGTAGTCTGTAAGAATAACACTCCCCTGTCCCTAGATGAAAGCTCCAGCAAAGTTTTTCTGCCCACTTTTAGGTATTAGACAGTCTTATTTCCACTTAAAATCACAAACACTCTCTACTAAAAAAAAATACAAAAAACTAGCCGGGCGAGGTGGCGGGCGCCTGTAGTCCCAGCTACTCGGGAGGCTGAGGCAGGAGAATGGCGTGAACCCGGGAGGCGGAGCTTGCAGTGAGCCGAGATCCGGCCACTGCACTCCAGCCTGGGCGGCAGAGCGAGACTACGTCTCAAAAAAAAAAAAAAAAAAAAAAAAAAATCACAAACACAGTCTCAATTCAAGCCTAGATGCCCAGTCCCAGATGATAACCAAAATAACTACTGCTACGTGATCAGATGTCAAATCTTCTCTCCTTCCCCAGCTCAGGCCCGTTTCAGGCCAAAAGGCAGCAGTGGAAACATGGTATTCCTCTCTGTTTCTCTACTATAGCTGCTTCCCCACTTTTCCTTCCCAGCTGGGTTCTGAGCATTCAGGCTAAGAGCAAAGAGAAGAGGGAGTCAAGATGAGAAGGCCACACTCAGTCGACTTCCCACTCTGAGCCTGCTGGCAGAAACTCAAGCTGACTCCTCTCTGGGACACTCATGCAGGCCCTTTGGGGCTTCCCCATCTCTAAAGGAACCCTCACTACAGTTGCTAAGACATAGACATTTCTAGGATGCCTGCACCCAGTCGCCTCTCAGCTTCTGTTTCCTGGGCAGTTCTCCCACTACATTCTCCCTTACAGGTCTCCTCTTATCCTCCAGCAGAAGCTTTCTTGGGCAAAACCCAGAACTCCTCCAGACCGTCCATCTACAGTGCTGTGGCACTTTTGCTCATTAGGAGACCCACTTATGGTCCTAAGATAATATTTACACATCCCTTGCCCTGACAATTACCAGGAGGAGACAGAGGCTAGTGCCCTAAGTCACCTCTATCCTACTTCCACAGGATGCTTTAGCCTTCTCAACCTAAGTCAGGCTCCTGTGTTCTATCCTTCCAACTGCAGAGGATGGAGAGTTAGCCCTCAGAGTGGTCTTCCTGAAGCGCCCTTTCATTAGGTTTGGGGTCCCATTCATTAGCCCAGGAATAAAGGGGGTCCCATAGTGTGCCAACAGCTTTCTTCAAAAGCAAAATGCCATCAGCAAATTCTTCCTCCATTCCACTCCACGTATCCTTTCTAAATTATTAACAAGCTGAGAGATCCAAGAGCAGCCATATCTATCTTTGACTGATTCCCTTGTCAACTGTGAGTATGGAGATCTGACTTAGAAATTTTACTTCTATTGTGTCTTCATAACCTCAATCAAAAACTCAATTTTAACAGTGTTATATTCACATGTATTGACCCAAACACCATGCAAAGCATTATTTTACATTATTTTGTTGTAATCTTATAACAGTTATATAAGGTAGTTATTAGGTCCATTTTATTTCTCATAAAAGTGAGTAGATGGCACTGCCAGGATTCAACTTGGGGCCTTGTGATTCTAAGATGCTCTATAACCAGCAGATCTCACATAGCAGATCTAAATGTCTAATAAGACACACCTCCAGTTCATGACAATAACATTATGTCATCTGTATTCAGGAAAATGTTTTACTTTCAGCAGTGATATCATTCATTCATTTTAATATTTTCCTTTATATTAAAATACAAAAGGCAAGAGTCCGTTTAGTTCCTTCAAGAGCAATATCATTTTCTTAAACTTTTTTGTGTTTCTGGAACACATCCTTGTACTCTGATTTGTCAAGAAGCTACCATTCCTACTGGCTATGACTCTTAGGCCAGCATCAATTGCCCTATATAATAATCATCAAATAGAGGACTTCTATTAGGATATAGAACTTAGCTCATAATATATTCCTGAAGTTGGAAACCATCATTCTCAGCAAACTAACACAAGCACAGAAAACCAAACACTGCATGTTCTCACTCATAAACGGGAGTTGAACAATGAGAACACATGGGCACAGGGAGGGGAACATCATACACTGGGGCCGGTTGAGGGATGGGGGATTAAGGGAGGGAGAGTATTAGGAGAAATACCGAATGTAGATGATGGGTTGATGGGTGCAGCAAAACACCATGGCACGTGTATACTTATGTAACAAACCTGCACATTCTGCATATGTATCCCAGAACTTAAAGTATAATTTTTAAAAATTAAAAAAAAAAAAAAAGCCAACAAAGGGCCGGGCATGGTGGCTCATGCCTGTAATCCCAGCGCTTTGGGAGGCTGAGGCAGGCAGATCACTTGACGACAGGAGTTCAAGACCAGCCTGGCCAACATGGTGAAACTCCGTCTCTACTAAAAATACAAAAAATTAGCCGGGTGTGGTGGCATGTGCCTGTAATCCCAGCTATTCAGGAGGCTGAGGCAGGAGAACTGCTTGAACCTGGGAGGCAGAGGTTGCAGTGAGCCAAGATTGTGCCACTGCACTTCAGCCTGGGCAACAGAGTGAGATTCAGTCTCAGAAGAAAAAAACAAGTCAACAAAAAGTCAAAGACAGCTGTAAACAGTATCATGTTAGTCCCAATTCATTTCTCCAAAAAGTTATAAAAATATAAGAAGTAGAAGGATATCTAAATATAAAATATACTTGCTATTTATATAAATTCTTGGCCTAAATGTTCAAGCCTTGACAACTTCTCTATCAAAAAGAGAAGTCCATAAATTAAAGCTGAGATATCTAGCAAGCCAACAGGTCTGTAATTGGAAATGATGGGAAGCAATAAAAAGAATTCCCCTTTTATAAACAAGATGAACCATCTACTAGTTCCAAATGGAAATGGACTACATGGAAATTAAACACAAACTTACTAATTTGTAGTGCACCACAAAAGATCTAATCATCTCCAAGCTAGAAACTAAAGTCAATAGATGGCAGAGGGGTTAAAGTGCGCTTTGTGATTTTCTGAATAAGGGATGCAAATCACAGTGATAAATATGGCTTTGGAAATTGCTACTGATTATATAAAGAAAGCCTAAATAAATGTTTGCCAGATCTTTATGATGCAGGTTTAAATTCTCAACTGTAAAACCCAATGCTTGGCAATAGCACCTAGAGTTTTCAAGCACAAAGAGAGGTATTTTGTTTAACAGAAAAAGCAACAGACTGGGAAATGGCAGACCCAGGTTACAATTTAATTAGTATATAACCCAAAACATGCCAATCTCATGGGCCTTGATTTCTTTATTATTAAAATAAAAGAGTAGGCTTTTTAAAAAATCTCCAAATTTCCAAATGTTCCCACCTTAGCATTCAAAGATTTCTGATGACCATTGCTTTCTCTCCCTAAATTCTGATCTGTTTGTGTAGTCCTTTCATAAAACTTTAGTAATTCTTACCTTGGAGCTTTTGAACCCCATTTGAATGCTTTTCTTGTGAATCTTCTAGAAGCTGGCCCCTTCCTTTCCTTTCAATTTAAATCCTCAGAGCCAGCCTTCTCTATCCACCTGAGCTCCTCCTTTCTATCACATAAACCTGTTTGATTGTGATAGTATTTATCACAATAGAATTATCTCTGTGAGGGCAGGGGCTCTGCTGTCTTCATCCAATAAATAGAGTTTGGCACAGGGTAATAACTAACATAAACATTTACTAAATGAATGAATGATATCACTAACTCTTGGATGTTAAGTGAAATATAAATTTCTGAGATGTCTGCTGCAATATTAAATAGGTAATTATAGCAATACTTTTGGGACTTACAAGACTTCCCTAGAATCTTATTTTAAAATGGCCAAAAAAAAAAAAAAAAAAAAAAAAAAAAAAAACCAACCTCAGGATATAAACAGTACTAGAAAATAGTCATTCAAGTCAATATCTAATTTCTTGATTTTTAAAATATAATGCAGAAATATTTTTTTCATCTCTTACTGGCATCATGAGCATTTATATGTGGTTCCTTCAAGTTTTCAATCTGAACAAAACTGGAAGATATGTATTATTTAAAAATAAGACCACAAAAGCTACACCAGGGAAATTCAATACATTGTAGTCAGGATGAAGGCACTTTTAATATTGCATATATTCATAAATAATCAAATAGAGAATGTAAACTATTTTTTAAAAGTATTTTCATTTGTTAGTGGTGAGTTCATATGCTTGCAAATTGTCATTCTTAATGAAGGTTGAATTCAGGTGTCTCAGAACTAGAGAGAAATGAATTTTCCATTCCTTTTCTGGCTTGTGATCTTTATTATTGAACTAAGCCTATTCCAATTCCTACAGACTATAAGTGAATGCTTGTGCCATTCTTTTTGTGAAATACTGTGAGTTCATACTTGTTAAGTATTTTAGTATTTCAGCCGCAAAAAACATATATATAAGATTAACTAAAATAAACTGGAACCATCCATCAATAAAGTTGCTGGCATTGTGATTGAACTGAGTTAAAAGATCAAAGATCTTGAGTTTACATGCTATTTGACCTAGGGAGAAATGTTTCACCTGTCAACTGATTAATCTAGCAGAAAATGTCGAAGAATTAGGATAGATTGCGGAGAAGTAGGTAAGTATGTATGAGGAGTACAATAAATGTTGGTTGCATGTTGAAATAACTCAGCTATTCTGCATGTTAACTTCTATATGGACTATACCATAAGTCACCTGATTATTTGGCAACCCTCACATCCAAAGTAACTGATTCAGGAGAGATCTAGATGGCATCTGATGATTTCCGTCCTATTTGCCAAACGCAAATGCATTTATGTAATATATAGTTGGTGACAGATATAGAAGCCCAGCTTTCTTCTAACATGGTAAGGTCTTATTTTGCAGTCCTTTCATAAAACTTAAGTAATTCTCACCTTGGAGCTTTTGAGGTAGAAAAGGGTTTCTCTGTCACTATATAAGGAATGCTGTGAGATTTTATCATAAAGCACTTTCAAAGAACTCTGCCCCAATTCTATCACACGTCTAACATATTATTCAGAACATATTAAACAATTATGAAATTCAGGATATTCCAAAATTAGATTTTTAAAAGAAGTTCCAGAAACTAACTTTGGAATATAACACAAACCTAAAGTCAGAGGCTGTGTCTGCAAGACACAAAGACGTCGAGTCGGCTCAGTGAAAAATGTTGGTATAACAATTAGTTTGGTGTTTTACAGAAAAACAAATGGTTGATTGTGCAGATTTTTGTTTTTCAGCTGGTCTTCTGGCATCATCTGGGCATAGTCTTATTCCTACTGACTGATAATAATCTCTTCCCATACTGAGTAAAACAATATGACTTCATTGATTGAGCAATGGAATGAAAATCAAGAACTCACTCCCCTAATCTTATTCTGCCAGTGATTTGTTCTTTGACCTTAGGCAAGGAATTTCATTTCAGTTTCCTTATCTAGAAAATGAGAATAATGATCTTATCTATATACTCCCACAGGGATAGTTTGAGTGTCATTGTTCACAAAGGATGATAGATATTTCTAATGTACAATGTGTGAATACTGTATCACAATATCAGTATTGTCAAATAGCATTGTCAACAAAAGAGAGGCAGTTCCACAGTAACATTTTCTACTCCTTACAGAGTAATGGCAACTTAACATAGTGGCTACCAAGCATATTAAGCTAAGAAATTGATATTAATTCTGTGTGGAAAAACTCCTGGCACTTGTAAACTCCTGTTTATTTGGTTTGTTTTTAGATTTCTTTATACTTTTCAAAACCATTACAAGACAACCATGATGATTCTCCCTATACCACTGCCTCAGAAATCATGCTAAGATAGCTCTACACCAATAAGTGAATAACATTAATTGATTTGTTATGTTGTATCTCCCATTAAAACACAATTCAAGACACATGCTCATTTTACACTGAATTCTCTTCTACAGCAAATAGAGTAGGATTCCAGCACGAGTTATTTTGAGAGAAGAAAGTACATCTGTCTAAATTATTAAAGTGGCATCATGTAGAAGAGTTGTTCTCTCCTTCCCTGGGGAAAAACATCCGCTAAGACGAAAGAGAACAAACACAGCTGATTCATTTTGTCCATACAACTCAACCTGTGGGTCTCAAAGGGCACTTAGCTCCCAACCACGAAAATTCTGTGTGCTGCAGACATTGGTCAGTAAGTTTTGCTGTTAAACTGTGGATTGAATTAGATGATGACCCATTAAGAAAGTGTCTATATTAGTTGACTCAAGAAAGCTTACCAAAAAAGCTTTTTGAGGATACATCTGATAGCTCCCAGGTCCTAGGGTCTGTCAGGGTTGTTACTGGTCAAGAAGCCCAGCTGAGATTACTTTACAGTTAGAGGCAACAATCAACAACTTTTGTAGGCAAAAATTCACTACCTCTTCCATATGGCATAGCACAGAAATTGTGAGCCTGAACCATATATTGGTTCAAATACTGATCACATTTTTTTAGAAAAATTAGTCTTATTCTAAAGACCCCAACAGTCCAACCCCTTACGGAAATAAACCAACTCCTTATCAAAGCTGGCTATTAAGTGTTCAGTACAGAATGTCAATTTTATTGTTTATGTATTCGGTATGTAAAGCAGATGAGTAGCTCTTTAACAATATATAATTGTAACATTCAATATTTTGTCAGCTAATTTAATTGAAAATTACAATTTCCCATGAAAAGTACAATTTCCCTTGAAAACAGTATTTGCAGCATCTGATATTGCAGGGAAATGCTCAAAGAAATAACTTGACTCTTTATTCCTCTCGAGACTCCAACTCCTCACTTGGTATTATATATGCAATAAATCACCAGGAATTAACACACTTGGATTATATTATGTCAGTTTCCTACAGAAAATCTTTCACTGGGTAAAGATACAATGAGACATGAGACCCAGTGTATCTACTTTTCAAAACTTACTCTAAGGAAATAATCTAACTATTTACATGCATTTATTAAGTCATATCCCTACCTTGTTCTAAAAATGTTTGAAGGATTGCATAAACTATAAAATGTCTCAAAATATAATAAAATTTAAAATAAGTAGATGAAGGAAATAAGACAAAAGGTAAAGAAACAGACGATGATTCCAGGAACTCGGCTAGTATGCTTTACACAGATATCTTCAGATGCCAATCCATGTTCAAGCGATGTGGGCCAGATTTGGCACTGTGCCTTTCTAGCGCTCACAGTAAAGAAGTAAACACATTCACAGACCTAATTCCATGAAGAAAATATTAATCAACTATTAATCAAAACACATACACACACACAACTACAATCATGTGCCAAATAAAGACGCTTCAGTCAACAACAGCCTGCATAAGTGATGGTGGTTCCATAAGATTACGGTAGAGCTGAAAAATGCTATTGCCTGGTGACCTCATTGTGCTATCAGTTGTAGCACAATGCATTATTACGTGTTTGTGGTGTTGTTGGTGTACATTAACCTACTTTGCCGCCTGCCATATAAAAGTATAGCACATACAATTGTTTACAGTACATAATATATGGTCATGATAATTAACGACTATGTTACTGGTTTATGTATTTACTATGCTATACTTGTTATTATTTGAGAGTGTACTCTATCAGCCTGGGCAACACAGTGAGATCTTATCTTTACAAAAAATGAACAAAATTAGCTGGGTGTGGTGGCACATGCCTGTAGTCCCAGCTACTCGGGAGGATGAAGTGGAAGGATCATCTGAGGCCAAGGAGGTCGAGACTGCAGTGAGCCATGATCACACCACTGTACTCTAGCTTGGACAACAGAGTGAGACTCTGTCTCAAAAAAAAAAAAAAAAAAACATGCAAAACAAACAAACAGAGAGTATACTCTTTCCACTTATAAAACAATTTAACTGTAAAACAGCCTCAGGCAAGTTCTTCAGGAGCATTCCAGAAGAAAGCATTGTTATCATAGGAGATGACAGCTCCATGGGTGTTACTGCCCCTAAAGACCTCCAGTAGAACAAGGTGTGGACGTGGGAGACAGTGATATTGATGATCCTGACCCTGTCTAGTCCAAGGGTCATGTATGTGTTTGTGCCTTTGTTTTTGACAAAAAAGTTTAAAAAGTAAAAAATGGAATAACTTTAAAATAGAAAAAATCTTATAAAGACACAACAAAGGAGAATATTTTTGTAGAGCTGTAAAATGTGTCTTATGTTTTAAGCTAAGTGTTATTACAAAATAGTCAAAATATTTTTTAAAATTAAAAAATGTATAATGTAAAAAGTTATAGTAAGCTAAAGTTCATTCACTATTGAAAAATGAAAAATTTTTTTTATAAATTTAATGTAGTCTAACTGTATAATATTTATCATAAAGTACAATAACGTCACAGGCCTTCACAGTAACATCACAGGCCTTCACTGACTCACCCAGAGTCCTACAACTTGAGTCCTGCAAGTTACATTCATGGCAAGTGGCCTATACAGGTGTAACATTTCTAGTAATTTTAAACCATGTTGTTACTGGGTCTTTTATACGTATAGATATAAATACACAAATACTATTGTGTTATAGTTGCCTACAGTATTCAGTATAGTGACATGCTGTACAGGTTTGTAGCCTAGGAGCAATAGGCTGTACCACAGAGCCTAAGTGTGTAGTAGGCTATAGCATCTAGGTTTGTGTAAGTACACTTGGTGATGTTCACACAACAATGGACTCACCTAATGACACATTTCTCAGAACAGATCCTGGTTGTTAAGTCATGCATGACTGTATTTCTGATATTAAAATGAAATAGAAATTTATCACATATGTCCTCATAACGAAAACACAGAAAATACAATGATAAATATTATCATTAACATTCTTAATAGTAAATACACCAAGAGCCGGGCACGGTGGCTCACGCCTGTAATCCCAGCACTTTGGGAGGCCGAGGCGGGCGGATCACGAGGTCAGGAGATCCAGACCATCCTGGCTAACACGGTAAAACCCCGTCTCTACTAAAAATACAAAAAAATTGACCAGGCGAGGTGGCGGGCGCCTGTAGTCCCAGCTACTCCGGAGGCTGAGGCAGGAGAATGGCGCGAACCCGGGAGGCGGAGCTTGCAGTGAGCCCACTTGGCGCCACTGAACTCCAGCCTGGGCGACAGAGCGAGACTGCGTCTCAAAAAAAAAAAAAAAAGTAAATACACCAGTACATTTCAAAGAACTGACTCTTATAATGTCCGTTAATGTGGACCAGTTACCAACAAGGAATTCAATAAAGGCATTTGTATGGGAAACTCCAACAACGCAGTTCGCCACCCAGAAGAGGAAAAGCAATTTGCACAAGAATGTTCACTGCAGTATTTTTCTTGGATTAAATGACTGTTAAAATGTAGTAAATCGGAAAATTGAGAGTTGGTTTTTAAAATTATACAATTGTAAAAATTATCTAGCGGCAAGAAAAATATGTAAAATGTATTAAGTGAAATGGTGGGATACAAAATTAAGAGACTATCATACGGAAACATGAGGATACATCTGGCAGCTCACATGTCCTGGAGCTCTTTACTGCTAAAGGAATCCAGCTGAGGTTCCTTGTGGAAACCATAATTGCATATGAGCAAAGATGATTAAATTTGCCAACATGAAAATAATTGCGTTAGATTGGCAGATTTGTGGATGTTTTCTGCCCTCTGCTTTCCAAGCCAACTGTAATAATGTTATACTGCCTTTAAAATAAAAACATACACATAATGCTTTCAGCTTTTTTTAGAAAAGCAGTATGAGAATTAACAATCTAAAGATAATGTCTGCACATTTTGCTGAGGACACTGTCTGGTATGATACTTGATAGTCTTTACATAAAGACCTCATGAACTCATTTCTCTTTGAGCTTAATGCTTAAAATTATAATGTGTCTCCTCATATATATAAGCCAGTGAGAAGCACGATGGGTTTCCCTTTTTGCCTTATCTGCCAGAGAACCCCTGGCTAAACTGATTTCTAAACTGTGATAATTATCTTCTGTTAGAGGCCCAGCAGGATCTATTTCTCTGTTCTTTTTCATTGATTTTGTCCTTTTTATGTTTAGCTATATTTTATATTATGTTTCAGCATTATATGCTGACTTAAAACCTTTTAGAGATATATGGAAATACATGCACAAATGAAATGATAATCAAATGACACAGCACACTTACTAAACATAAGAAAGAATTTCTAATGAACTGAACTGCCCAACAATAAAATAGGCTGATTTTTGTTTATGGGAGGTTTGAGGCTTCGAATTATGAGAGATTCCTCAGCAAAGACAATACTGTAGTAGACTAGACATTCTTCACAACTTCTCTTATTCTATTAATGAAAAGAAATGGAGAGAAAAGAATATGATATGTGAACTATCAGAAATTTTAAAGATGATTTAATTTTTGTTATTTTACTGATGAGAAAAACAAAGTCTAGAGGTCTGAAGTACACTCTTAGTTGTTTTCAGGGCTGGAATCTAAGTCTAGCCATACGAGTGATAGTAGAAACAATAGAAACCTTTAACCATTAATTTCCTATTTCTTGATCAAAGAAAAAAGGGAATAACTTATTATTTTCTCAGTAGGATCTTATATGTTCCAAAGCTTTCTGAGTGAAATCTTTCCCTTCTCTCTCAAAACTCTCCTAAAACTCTCAAAAAGCCTTCCCCATAATGAGGGAAAATCTCAGTACTCAATTCCTCTTCTCTTTTTCCCCACCCAATTTCAGTAATTAGTAGACATGCTGAACAGGGTAAACATGAAAGTCATACAGAAAGGTAAACGGTAATTAAAATACCTTGAAATCAATTTTTGTCTCCTTTGGAAATACAAAGGAGTATTTTTTGTATTAGCTAATTTATTTTCACAGCAGATTATTGTATTTCATTTTTTCACCTTGTTTCTACATATTCAAGACAACTATTGGTAATTTGATAATTATTAATTCTCATTTCTAAAAGCAGATAGCTCTCTTTCTTGGAAATTTCATCATATTTAATGAGGACCCATGATATAAGATGTTCCTGCTGTTTATTTCAGACAAGGATTAGACAAAGGTTACTGTGATGGTTACTTTTATGTGTCAACTTGACTGAGCTAAGAAATGCCTTCATAGCTGGCAAAGTGTTATTTCTGGGAGTATCTGTGAAGATGTCTCCAGAAGAAATTAGCATTTGAATTAGTAAAGAAGATCTTCCCTCACCAATGTGGGCCAGCATCCTACAATCCATTGAAGCCCTGAATAGAACAAAAAAAGTAGGATGGGCAACTTCACTCTCTCCCCTGGACATCCATCTTTTCCTGCACTTCCACATCAGAGCTCCTGGTTCTCAAGCCTTTGGGTTCTAAGACTCACACCATTGGCTCTCCCAGTTCTCAGGCCTTCAGAGGCCTCTGACTGAATAATTACACCACAGCCAGCCTTCCTGGGTTTCCACCTTGTCGATGGCAGATCATGGGACTTCTCAGCCTCCACAATTTTGTGAGCCAATTCCCATAATAAATTTCCACATATATATACTTTAGTAATTCTGTTTCTCTAGACAACCCTGACTAATACAATTAAAGAGGGTAGACTCTGTTTACTTTTATTTGTCATTGTTTGGTGAAAATGTAGGTCAGGTCACATACAAGTAAACACTTCACATAAAGACAAACCACCCCTTAGTTGCAGCCTGCACATTGAAGGCTGGCTAATCATCTTCCTAATGACCCTTACTCATTCAGGGGTGAACCAGGTGAACAACTGTGAATTACGCAGTCCTATCCATCACTATTGCTAGAAAAACAGTTCAAAGTACACATTCCAATGAAAGGTGGGCTAACAGCTCCATCTTTCAGTACAAAACATAGCATTCTTTATGAGTAATAATAAAAGCAATTGAAGCCTGGTGGGGTGGTTCATGCCTGTAATCTCAGCACTTTGGGAGGCTGAAGTGGGTGGATCACTTGAGGTCAGGAGTATGAGACCAGCCTAGCCAATATGGTGAAACCCCATCTCTACTGAAAATACAAAATTTAGCCTGGCATGGTGGCATGCACCTTTAATCCCAGCTACTAGGGAGCTGAGGCACAAGAATCGCTTGAACATGGGAGGGGAAGGTTGCAGTGAGCCAGGATTGCAACACTGCACTCCAGCCCGGGCAATAGAGTGAGACTCTATCTCAAAAAAAGCAAAAAAAAAAATTATTGAATTTGTATTGAGCACCTGACCTAAGTAAGCACTGTGCTAAGTGCTTTTTTATGTAATATTTTGTCTAATCCTCATAACAACCTGATTGAGTTTACAGTGGGGAAAACTAGTTTATGAAGTGATCAAGTAATTTTTCCCAGGATACAGAGCAAATAACCATGAGTGCTATGGTTCGAACCAGGTAGTGGGACTCTGAAGCCCACACTCTTAATCCCTACATGTCTCCCTCTGTTGTCAACCAGCAAGTACTTTTAGGCAGCTATCACAAGGCACTGCTCACAGCTCCAAAAGCAAGTAACCTTGGAGCTACTATTTAACAAGATGATGATAATGCTTTGGATAAGGTCTATTCCACAACCGACACCTCTTAAAGGGAAATACTAGATTGCACATTACCTTCTTATAGTATTTTTCTCCATCTAATACCATGACTCCATTTTCCTTAGTCTTACAGATACAAACCAAAATTTCAGTTCACATTATCTTATGCCCCAAGTGTCCTCCCCATCTTGACTCCTGTCTCTCAGTAAATGGCACCACTATTCTGAAACCCAGACATTAAAGCTGGATTCCTCTCTTCCTGCCTTCTTACCTCTGACTCGGCATTATACTCTATCCATTTGTCCTCTGCACTACCACCACCTTGCTGTTTCTCTGCCTAGAGTGTTTCAGTAGCTCATAGTCTGTTTTCCATGTCTCCAGCCTCACTGTCCATCTTCCAGTCACCAACATCATCTTTCTAAAATGCAAATCTGACCTTGTTACTGTCCCCTTTAAAGCTCTTCAAGTGTTTCCCTACTGCCTAAAGTTCAGACCCCATAACAGAATTCTCCACTGCATCTTATCCTCAGGGTTTAAATGTTTATTTGTTGCTCCCTGAATGTACTATGGTGTTTTCTATCTCTTTGCATTTTCACAAACTGTTAAAGTAGAATATCATTCTATTTACATATTACAGGGTAATTCATTTTTCAAGGCCCAGCTCACGCATCTCCTCCTTTATTAAACCACCTGGTGTAAGCAAGCAGAGTAGCTCACTTCGTCTTTAGTATCCATTGTGTATCTACCTCTGTTATTGAATTCATTCCACATCACTGCTTATATATTTACCCTGTACTTCTCCTACTGGACTTTGAGTCCTTTGATTGTAGAGACCATGTCTTCTTTATTATCCTAGTACTTAGCATGCAATTTTCAAATCAGCATTATCATTCTCATCATCATCATGACTAATATATATTGAACTCTTACTGTATGTCAAACATGGTGCCAAGACCTTCACATACATTATCTCAGTGAATTCTCACATCAGTCCTGATATGGGGAAGTGAAATTGAGATGGCTTAAACAGTTTGTTCAAGACCACTCAACTATTAAGTGACAGAGCTGAGACTGAAATCCAAATAGTTTGATGTCTGTACTCTGCAACCTATTGGCTCAATAAGTTCTCAGCACATGTTTGATGGATAAGTAGATAAACAAATGGATGCACTAATAATGAATCTACAGAAGTAAGTCCCAAGCAGAACATGGCCTGTTCCATGAGTTTTGATGTTTATTCCTCTTTTTTTTTTTTTTTTCCCTGAAATCTCAGTTGAAATATTCTATACCTGTTTCCCTCTCCCATTCATACAAAGTCTAAGGGGAGATATAAACAAACAAACAAAAAACAAAAAAACTCCAATAGCTTCTGAATTAGACTTTGAATCACATGATCAGTATCCACTTCTGTTGTGAACTTACTAAAGCTCAGTGAATGAATCTGACCTACTTTTTGAAACAAATTTGTTTAGATGTGCAGATTCGGTGATAATTTAGAGATCTTCATTGGAAGCTCACAGAGCATTTTTCTATCACAATTCAAGAAAGCTTCAATAAGCACATCCTTGTGGGTGGAATACCATCTGACGATTATAATGACATCATCCTGAGCCTTGTACTTGAAAGGCGCATGGTGGGGAAAAGCCTGAGTGTGGTGTCACAGACAGCTGGATTGGAAATGAGATCAGCTACTTACATGCAAATCAATTAACTCATCTTCTCTAAGCCTCAGTTTCCTCACTGTGAAGCTGAAAAGAATACTCCCTGCAGGATCATGATGAAGATTATAATAAATACACCTACATCAGGGTGAGTGTTCCATGCATGGTAACTACTGTTGTTTCCAAAACCCCACACAAATGGCATTACTAAGCCCGGCCCTTTCATAAGCTCTCTTTGGGTGGTTACTTTTCTTTTCAGGGACTAGGATATAAGACAAGGATAAAGATGGGGTGAGGGCAAAACACTGCAACTACAATTTTTAGTAATGTGTTCAAATATTTAAATGCTACAATGTTTGTTTGTAAAAAGAATGATGAATGAGATCTCAATCTTATATTTCTTTGCTAGAGTTTGCAAAGAATTTTCACATACTCTTTTTTATTGTACAATGGAGTGGATGTCCATGTAAGTTTTGAGTCAGATAGCCTGGCTATAAACCTCAGATTCTTTACTTTCTAGCTGTGTGACCTTGGACAAGCTACTCCATGACGCAGTTTCTTCCACTGTAAATTAGTGGTAATAATAGTACCTACTGCACATAAATATGCTAAAACATGTAGAAATGTTCAGGACAGTGTCTAGCACAAGGGAAGCACTCTGTAGATATTATTCTCATCAACCAATAATGTAGACAGGACTGATGCTACACCTATTTTATAGATGATGAAACTGAGGTTCACGCAGTGGATGCCCACAGCTTCTGATTTCCAATCTGGAGTGATTTTCAGATACAGAAAAAAGATAAAGAGGAAAGTATCAATACTTTCTCCCAACAAGCAGCAAAATCATTCTGATTAGAATGCTAAGTGCTTATATTATACATATATTTTATAGTAGACAAATTTTCAATATAGTGATGTTGCCTTTTGGTGGGGGGAAGAGTTATTTGAGGCTATTTTTATACCATTAATATGTGTACAAATTTATGTCTGGAACTATTTATGTGAAACATGGGGTTAATTATTCATTCTCTCCTAGCCTCTGTCATGGCTCAATTAGATGCAACATTCTTCTCCATCCCACTTACTCAGGATGTGGCCAAATGACTTGCTTTGGTGAATTGAGTAGGGGCAACCATGACAGATGGCTGTCTTTGCAGAAGCTTTAACTAACTTGGTTTGCTTCTTCTTAGTCTTCTGCTCTCCGCCATGAGAAACCCATGACTCAAATAGCAGCAGCTCCTTTAGCCTGACTTCCAGAATGAAAGATACATGTAGGTTATCATAGGCCTGTCTACCTTAGGCAGAGCCCAGTCAAGCCATGACCAAACCAGCAGCCATCATATAGCTTGATTAAACCACTGAGATTTACGGGCAAAAGTGATTAATACAGGACATTTCAAAGAAAGCACTGTGACTTCTGAATAATGTTTTAAAAAATCAACAAATCCTGTTTTAGAGCTATCTGCTCACATCTAGTCATGTTAGCACAGATGAGTAACACTCTATCTAGCCTTTAATTCTTTCAGTTATGAAAACAGTGTTTTAATGACGTGATCTCTCCAGTTCAAGTTCTCTACTTCTAAGATTCTAGCAAGAAAGTTTACAGAAATAAAGTTATAACATTCAAACATGGGGGAGAAAAATTATGATCTCTACTTTCTGAGAGAGAAAACTGAACCACAAACATTTAGATGAAATCTGAAAATTCTAGAGACTCATCATTGTGACAAGGCACATCCAGGGAAGTGTGGTGGGTTATACATGGAGTAATGTGTGTTGACACTGGGATTCTGCTCTGTGGGCATCCCTTCTACCCCTGATAGCAGCTCCATTAATTTGCCTAATTCTCATTTTTTTGCAAACTAAATTATCCAAACAAACAAAACAAAATGCTGAAGCTACATCACAAATTTCAGAAAGAAAAGAACAAACCCAGTACCTTCTTCCTTCCTCCCCACAGGCAATTATCATATCATCTCAATCTCTTCATAGGCCGCGAATGCCAAGCTACAATCATGGGACAAGCTCTATGAAGGCTCTTTATTGCTCAGGCTTGAGCGCTAATAGCAAATACTGTTTTGCTCGCTATGTGCCAGGTTGTGTTCTAAGCAGTTTTCATGCATTAACTCATTTAATCCAAACACCATCACCAAGAGGTAGGTACTATTTTTTATTTCCATTTTACTGAAAAGGAAACTGAGGAATGGAGAGGCTAAGTGACTTGCCTAAAGCCACAGTTCTAGTAATAGAAAGAACCCAAACCCAAGCACCCCAGCTGCAGAGTTCATTATCATAAACTGCAATACTCTAAATAGCAGAATCCATTTGGAGCTCTGATGACCTTATCCTTCCAACCAAGATAATCTTAGCATAAAATTCTGCTTTCAGATTTCTTACAAATTGAAGACATAAGAAAGCAATCCTCATTTCTACTCTAACTCATTATTATTATATACATAAAATTAAGTGTTTTCCTTGTTTTTGACCGTTAGTTTATCTTATAAAAACCAGAGTAACACAACAAATTTATATCTTTCCTATATGAGTGCCTCTTTTCATTTAGTTGGCATTTCCCCTCCATTGCCAATTAGAACATATGCTTCACAATGCAGGAACTCTGTCGCTGGCCATTTAGTCCAGCCCTCTGAATACTTACTGGTACTTAGTAGCCATTAAATAAATATTTGATGAATGAATGGATGGGTTTGTGAATGAATCACAAGTTCTTTAAGGTATGGATCATCTCTTTGTTCGAGACTATACATACAACAGATATATAGAAAGTGCTGTTCATTATAATTACATAAAAATGAAAGTATAATTTTTGCTTATTTTTCCTTCTTTTATGCTTGTGCTTCCTACTTACATTACTTTTCACAAAAACTTTTTTACAAACATCTGCAGGTGGTAAAGAGATAGCTCTGCAGGGAGAGGGGATTGAAAGAAAGTCCCTGCTCTGCTGAAACAAATAGGAAAATAAAATTCCTGCAATGCATAGGCTTTTAAGACAACAAAATAGTTTCTCAGATTGCAGTTCCTGTGCCAAATTTCTAATAATATAATGCAAGGCATGTTTCTAAAATGCATTAGAAATGACTTCATGATTGACAGGATGCTGATAAATAGTTTTAAAGCAGCTAATGTGCATATATCATTTTAGATACATGGTTTAAAATTAGAAATAATAACTTACTAAATTGGATTGTGTTTATTGCATTCATTTTTATATCATGAACACATTTTGTATAACTATCACCATATAAAAACTAGATGCCTAAACCATTAAGAAAAATTAAGCTATGGTCAATTTTTTGACGTTCATAAAGCAAAACTGCTACCATATGGAAGTGGTTCGTTTATAGCATAAATTACTAAAAATGCTTTTAAATTGTACATTTGTCTTCAACTAAAATCAGATAGTCTTCTTTTTATGAATTAATGGGTCATAAAAACTAAAAACAAAAAAAGTTAACAAAAACCTTCTGTGTTTTGTCTACATGATGGCATGTTATTTCTGCCACAAGAGGGAGCACATGTCTGAGTGAAAGCCCTCCAGTGGCCCACAGAGGTAAATCAAGAGTATGGAGGGAAGAGTTGAGTAGCACTCAACATCACAGTGTCCCTGTTTGTATATGTAATATGCTACTTGGACTTCATTTCACAATATTTTTTCAATAAGATATTTTTGCCACTTGGAATAACAAAAATAAATTTCTTACATACCTTATTTAAGAATCAGGCAGCCTTACGGTTCAAGCATTTATTTATTTGTTATTTACCTGAAATACAAACTGGACTTAATTTCTTAAGCCCAGTGGAAAGAAAGAAGAACTGGACGCCCTTTTTCTGACCGACTTTCATCACCAGGGTCAAAGACTTTTAATTTCCTGTTCAATCCAAAACCCGACACCAGTTCTTCTCAAACGTTCTTCAGACAGAAGGAAGCAAAGAATCTCTTCATCTCCCTCTGTCTTCCACCGCTCAATTTTTAAAATTCTTCCCCTTTTTTTCAGTTTGAGATCATTATGTCTACATGATATCTAGGCCTGAGAAGCAGAGAGACCAGTCAATCTCAGTTCTGGCACTTTCCAGCTATCCACAAAAACTATCCATATTGGATTTATCATGGCCACGTTGATAATATATACAATCCAGTACTTTTGTTAGTTATTCAAGCATAATGGTGGTAATAGACTAACAATTTACAGATCTCCATTTTATTTCCTAAATGGTTCAAAAGTGCATCACAGAAAACAGTTCCCAAATCTTTTATTAATCTATTTTATTTTAGATTCAGGGGGTACATATGCAGGTTTGTTATATTGATACATTGCATAATGGTGAAGTTTGGGCTCCTAGTGAACCCATCACCCAAATAGTAAGCTTTGTACCTAATAGATACATTTTTAAACCCTCACTCCCTTCCCATCCTACCCCTTTCTTGAGTCCCCAGGGTCTATTATTTCCATTTTTATGTTCAGGTACCCATTGTTTAGCTTCCACTTGTAAGTGAGAACATGTAATAATTGGTTTTCTGTTTTTAAGTTATTTCTCTAAGGATAATGCCCTCCAGTTCCATCCATGTTGCTGCAGAGAACATGATTTCATTCTTTCTTAGTATAGTATTCCATGGTATATACATACCACATTTTCTTTATTCAATCAACCATTGATTGACACTTATGTTGATACCACATGACCTTGCTATTGTGCATTCTGCTGCAAATAAGCATACAGGTGCAGGTGTCTTTTTGGGATAACCGTTTCTTTCACTTTGTGTAAATACCCAGTAGTGGGATTGCTCAGTCAAATGGCAGGTCTATTTTCAGTTCTTTGAGAAATGTCCACACTGTTTTCCATAGGAGTTGTACTAATTTACATTCCCACTACCAGTGCACAAGCATTCCCTTTTCTCTGCATCCTCACCAATATCTGTTATTTCTTGATGTTTTAATAGTAGCCATTCTGAATGGTGTGGGATGGTATTGCATTATGGTTTTAAATTTCATTTCTCTAAAGATTAGCAATGTTGAGTATTTTTTCATATGTTTGTTGGTTGCTTCTGTGTCTTTTGAGGAATGTCTGCTCCTGTCCTCTACATACTTTTTAATGGAGTTGTTATTTTCTTGTTGATTGGTTTGAGTTCTTTATAGATTCTGGACATTAGTCTTTTGTTGAATGCATAATTAGAAAATATTTCTCCCATTCTGTAGGGTTGGGAGTAAACAGGTTGCCTGTTTACTCTGTTGATTGCTTCTTTTGCTGTGCAGAAGCTCTTTAGTTTAATTAAGTCCCATTTGTCTATTTTTGTTTGTGCTGCATTTGCTTTTGAGATCTTAATCATAAATCATTTGCCTAGGTCAATGGCTGAAAGAGTTTTTCCTAGGTTTTCCTCTAGGATTTTTATAGGTTCAAGTATCACATTTAAGTCTTTAATACACTTTGGTTTAATTTTTGTATGTAGAGAGAGGGGTCCAGTTTTATTCTTCTGCATATGGCTACACAATTTTCCCAGCACAATATATTGCATAGGGTGTCCTTTTCTTATTGTTGAATTTGTCAACTTTTGTTGAAGATCAGTTGGTTTTGGCTATGTGGCTTTATTCTTGGGTTATCTATTCTGTTCTATTGATCCATGTGCCTACTTTTGTACCATTACCATTCTGTTGTACTTATTATAGCCTTGTAATATAGCATGAAGTTGGGTAATGTAATGCCTCCAACTTTGTTCCTTTTGCTTAGAATTGCTTTGGCTATTTGTGCTCTTTTTTGGTGCCATGTGAATTTTAGAATTTTTTTTCTAATTCTGTGAAATATGACATTGATAATTTGACAGAAACTGCATTGAATTTGTAGATTGCCTTAGGCAGTATAGTTATTTTAATGATATTATTCTTCCTATCCATGAGCATGGGATGTTTTTCCATTTGTTTGTGTCATCTACAGTTTCTTTCATCAGTGTTTTATAGCTGTCCTTGTAGAGGTCTTTCACCATCTTGGTTAAATGCATTCCTGAGTATTTTACCTTTGTTGTGGCTATTCCAAATAAGATTGAATTCTTGATTGGTTCTCAGGTTGAGTGCTGTTTGTGTATAAAAATGCAACTGATTTTTATATGCTAATTTTGTATCTGGAAACTTTACTGAAGTTATTTATCAAGTCTAGGAGTCTTTTGGAAAAATCTTTCAGGTTTTCTAGGTGTAAGATCACGTCATTGGTGAAGAGAGAAAATTTGAATTCCACTTTTCCAATTTAAATGACTTGTATTTATTTTTCTTGTCTAATTACTCTGGCTAC
Source organism: Macaca thibetana thibetana (assembly GCF_024542745.1). Classification (NCBI taxonomy): domain Eukaryota; kingdom Metazoa; phylum Chordata; class Mammalia; order Primates; family Cercopithecidae; genus Macaca; species Macaca thibetana. The sequence continues at coordinate 149,281,219 of NC_065581.1, read as the reverse complement.
AATTTCCAGTACTATATTGAATAGGAGTGGTGAGAGTGGACATCCTTGTTTTGTTCCAGTTCTTAGAAAGAATGCTTTCAACTTTTTCCCATTCAGTATGATGTTGGCTGTGGGTTTATCATCTAAGGCTCTTATTATTTTGAGTTATGTTCCTTTGATGCATAGTTTGTTCAGAGTTTTTATTATGAAGGGATGTTGGATTTTATTGAATGTTTTTCCTGCATCTATTGAGATGGTCGCATAATTTTTGTTTTTAATTCTGTTTATGTGGTGAATTACATTGATCAGTTTGCTTATGTTGAATCATCCTCCATTTATTCCTGAAATAAAACCCACTTGATCATGATGAATTATCTTTTTGGTATACTGTTGAATTCAGTTTGCTAGTATTTTGTTGAGGATTTTTGTTTCCATGTTCATCAGGGATATTAGCCTACAGTTTTCTTTTCTTATCCTTGCCAGATTTTGGTATCAGGATGATAATGATTTTGTAGAATGAGTTAGAGAGGAATCCCTCCTCCTCAATTTTTTTGAATAGTTTCAGTAAGATTGATACCAGCTCTTCTTTGTATGTCTGGTATAGCTTAGCTGTGAATCTGTCCAGTCCTGGTCTTTTTTGTTGTTGGTGGTAGATTTTTTTATTACTGATTCAGTTTCAGTATGCATTATTGGTCTATTTTGGGAATTTTATTTCCCAAAAAATTTATTTCCCAGTCATGATGTCACTTTATCATTTCCAACTGTGCTTCTTTGAATCTTCTCTCTCTCTCTTTTTGTTTCTTTCTTTTAGTTAACCTAGCTAATAGTCTATCTATTTTGTTTACCCTTTCAAAGAAATAACTTTTTCATTTCATTCATCCTTTGCTATTTCAGAGTAAGAAAGGTTCTTAATAATAAACATTGTCTTAACAGAAAAACAAATTATGTGCCACTATTTTCCATTTGCTTGTACTCTCTACTAAGTACAGTGGCGTTTGTTGTCTCATCTCCTGTAATGCCCTCCCTTATTAATTCCTTCAAAAGAAGTAATTGTTCTCTTTTCTGGGTCTTAAATCACTTTGCATATAACTGGATTATTATGCTTGTCATAGTGTGAGCTATTTATTTGTTTACACAATTATGTCACATTGTAAACACAAATGAAAGTTCTATGATAAATGAGTAAATGTATGAATCAATGATTAAATGAATGGTTAAAAATAGTTCAAAGTGTTTCTCCAAATGTTTTTGAAAATGTCTTTTCTATATAAAGACAAATTGAGGCCAGGAAAAAAAAAACAGTACTATTCTTATTAAAACAATTCAACCTTTATAAGAAAACAGTTGTCAGAAAAACTCTTCAACATGCAAAACACCATGCTATGTCTTGAGTACCTTGCTCAAAGAAAGTAAAGAGAAAGGTTTAGAAGATGGGAAGTGCAAGTCTTAATCATGCAATAGCTTATGTCATAGCATAGCATAATTTGACTTAAAGTAATACAAACGATTAGGCAAGAAATGGCTTTTAGCAAGGCTATGAACAGCTTAAATGTCAAGGTAAATAGGAATGTATGAGGTTTGTAAAGGAGAGCTATTGGAGGCTTTTGACTCCTCTAAATAAAACAGAATGAGATACAGTAACCAAAGCAATGCACAAACTTCTATCTATTATATCAAAAAGCAAATAAATAGAGAACCAGAAAGGACATTTGGAGAGATTTGAGTATGAACTCTATAATAGATAATATTGTTATATCCATCTGAAATGTTCTAGGTTTAATAATGTTAGTGTAAAAATGTAGGAGAGTGTCTTTATTCATAGGACATAAATACTAATGCTAAAGTTTTTAAAGTTGAGGTGACATGATATCTGCAACCTATACATAGATGTATGTAGATATACAAATAAAGGAGAGAGAGGGAGAAAGTAAATGTCACAAAGTGTTAACATTTAGTAATTTTAGGAGGAAGTATGCAGTTATCAACTTTATCCACAGTCAGGCAGAATGTATACTTATCAACTTTTTAAATAAGTTATGAGAAAAATAGGAAAGATTTTATATGTTTGTATTATGTTTTGGTATTTAATGCTGTGAAGAATTCTGAAGTCAATTCAATTTTCATTCTTTTGTGATTAACTTATTTTTCCCTGGTTATTCACAGAATTTTTTTCATTTTTCCTTGGTATTATAATATCTTGAAAAGATACCCTAGGTATAAATATTTCCACTTATTTTGCTTGAAATACTGTGCATATTTTCAATCTGTCAACACAAATTTAAATATTAATATAAAAGAGGGCTCGGCCTGACTTCACCACTACACAATATATTCATGTAACAAAACTATATTTGTACCCCATAATTTATACAAATAAAAAAAATTAAGGGCAAATGTAAGCATGCTTTCTTGAAAAATAAAAAAGAACTCAGGAAAACTTTCTTATGCCACATATTTAACTATTGCTTGCATTTAATTATTCTAATAAATTTCAAAGAAATGTCTTCTCTTTGTGCATCGTCTGTCCTCACAAACTTTAATCTGTTATTCTTTTTCCCCAAAGAGCATCTTAAGTATGCTTTTTATTATCACTAAGTGATATCTCTCATCAATTGCCTTTTTATGCTGCTTTTTATGCTTAATTTCATAGAACTTGTGCTTTCTTGTATTTTGAGATTTCAAATCAAATGATTTCAAAACTTATCTACTGTTCCTTTCAGTGAATTATATCCCAAATGTAGGAGTTTTCTGTCTATCTTCACGTTATTATCATCTCTTATAGTACTCTTTTTCCCAAAAAATGTTTTATAGAAAACTTAACGGTTCTATAACCAAGTAGTCTGAGATATTCAGGGTTGAAAAAGTTCTATTTCTTTGTCATAAGACTTATCAGAGACTTTAATATGCTTTGTCAAGTCAAAGCAGAGATAATGTAACACGGGATACCTTCAAGTGCACTTAACTGCTGAACCCTCTTTCCAATGAAACACTGTTGGCTTATCAAAGAATTGGGGTCCTAGAAGATAAGTTGGGAAATTCTGTTATTGGGTATCCAGGATCTCACGACTTTTTTTTTTTTTTTTTTTTTTTTTTTTTTTTTTTTTTTTTTTTTGTCATTATACTCATCTTTGAATGAAAAGAAACCTGGTACTTAGAAAAACATGCACCTGTCCTCCTCGCTATGCATTTGGATGAGTCTACACTTTCCTCTGTTAACTCATACACAGCAGGGCTGCAAATGCATTAAGTCTCTAAACATACTAGCAATGTCTAACAAATATTCAATCCCTATGATTTTGCCCAAAAAAGAGTGGATCTTCCCCTACTTTACAGGCATGGCCACTGACAATAAGAAACAGAATTTAGGCCAGGCGCGGTGGCTCACGCCTGTAATCCCAGCACTTTAGGAGGCCGAGGCGGGTAGATCACGAGGTCAGGAAATCGAGACTATCTTGGCTAACAGGGTGAAACCCCATCTCTACTAAAAAAAAAAAATACAAAAAATTAGCCGGGTGTGGTGGTAGGCACCTGTAGTCCAGCTACTCGGGAGGCTAAGGCAAGAGAATGGCGTGAACCTGGGAGGCGGAACTTGGAGTGAGTCGAGATCGCGCCACTGCACTCCAGCCTGGGCAACAGGGCGAGACTCCGTCTCAAAAAAAAAAAAAAAAAAAAAAAAAAGAAACAGAATTTAATACTTTGCAAATGTTATGACCTGCAATTGCAATTGTGTCCCTTGCTCCTTGCTCAAAATTTATATACTGAAGCCTTAAATCTCAATGTGATGGTGTTTCGAGGTGAAGACTTTGGGAGGCGATTAAATTTAAATGAGATCATTAGGGGTGGAGCCTCCATAATGGGATTAATGCCTTTATAGGAAGAAAAAGAGACCAAAGCCCTCTCTCTGTCTCTGCCGTGTGAGGATACAATAAGAAGGTGGCCACCTGCAAACCAGGAAGAGAGCCCTCACCAGATAACAAATCTGTAAATAGAAACGAAAGGAGCTACATGGTGCCCAAGGAAGGGTCAGATCATTGAATTTGTTCCACTTACGAGGGCAGAAGCTGCCAGGTTTTCTGCTAACTGCACATCTTGCCTCTCTAAAACAGAGCATGAGTGAAAGCATCCTCCTATCTTCAACTTGATTAGCACTGATCTGATGCATAGGTCAAAGTCTATTCCAGTCACTTAACATCTCAACCTACATTCACACTGAAGGTGTGAGAATATCTACCCAGATTCTAACAAACCATTGGTCGATAGACTTAGTTCATAGAGCTACTATGATTCTGCATCTCTTATGTATGTTTTGAATAGTTGAATACGAAGTAAGAGGATGCTAACTCCAGCCACCATCTTAATCTAAAAGTACAAAATGTAAATAAAGGGTCAATTTACTTTAGCTGTTAATAAAATCAAAAAATCAAGGGGGTAGAATATATCACGAATTACAAAAAGATAGCAATTTCTCGCATGACTTATCAACTTCCTACTTATTTATTTAATATCTGAAATGGATTATTATAAAGCAGCATCCAAAGAGTAATAATAGGCATTATTTCTTTGTTATGTTTTCCTCCAAATTGCTCAAAATATCAACACAAAAAAGTCTTTTTAACAAACCAAAGTAAGCAAAACAAGAAAAGAAAATTTAGACAAGCCAATATGAGGGGTTCACAGACAAGCAAAAGAGCGAAAAAAAAAAAAAAAGAAAAGAAGCCTTATAAAGATATTTCTAGAGATGTTAGTTTTGAATTTTCAGTAAGATATAAGATTTCTTCATGAACCAGTGCCCTACAGAAAAAGGTTCTTTGCCTGTGGATCTGAGTGTATATGTGTGTATACAGATGCAAACACAGATATATGTGCACATAATAAAATGTTAATTTAACTTTATAGAGTATTTAAAACATTTGAAATATAACTTATCACTAGTAATGTTAAGAAAAGGCAGTACATACCATAACTCACAGAAAAAGTCACTTGCAATTATAGGCAATGATATTTGCAATTAAGCTGAACACAACTAAATTATGACTTTAATTAAAAGGCATTTTCTAAGATGGCACCAACATGTTTAAAATTTAATACATTTTATATGAGATACTGGAGTTATTAACATAACATTCTCTTTCTGCAGCATGTGCACTTTTTAAAAAGCAAAACATCTTTAACCAATATCAAAATGCTCCCAGAATCCATAGAAGTTTCAGTACATAATAAATTCAAGCAGCAATATTTTTTGTTTTTCCAGTCATTTAATACGTGTCTCTACTTGGGACATACAATTGTATTTACATCTGTAGTTAATGGTAATAGAATTGCTGACAAACACTAGTGGCCATAATGTTCGCATTAATTTTAAATGAAGAATGAATGAATGGCTCAAGGAAGTGATGATGAAATTTAGAACATTTTGTGATTGGACTGAGTCACATTAGAATGACTCTGAAGATCTCAAAAGTTTGAATGGAATCGTGGTAGCTGAAGAGTCTGTATAAAGTGAGTTTGGGACTGAACTCTGTGCCTGGCAGAGACATAGAGGGTCACACTAACAAGTGATATGTCTTTCTGAGTGTGTTTCCTCTACAAAAGTCTTATTACCTGGAAGAAACTGACCTGTCAAGGTGTGAAATTGTCTTTCTAAAATAAGTCTGAAACACAACAGATAGGAGGATTATTTGTGATCTTACATGGCCTAGACTTCTAAGGTTTAAGGCAGTGACAATGACCTTGATTATCTCTGCGCCTTGTAGACTACAATGTAAAGAGATGTTTCTGTGGCTACTGATTTTACACAACTCTACTGTAAACTATGAAGATAGAGAAGAAACATGAAATAGAAGCAATAAAAATGTGTTCTTCTACTCAAGGAGTTTAAAATCTAGTTTGAGATGCACACTTTTACCTACAGTGAAAAAGCCTCTCAAATTTAAATGAGTCTTTTAATTTGTAAGTTCAACATGAAGGATATACAAGGTCCACAGGAAAGGAGACACAATTTTCCTAAGGAAGCTGTTACTGTTCTCATTACTTTTTGAATTGCCTTTAGAATTAATCACAAGGCATGCAGAAATACTTACAAAGTTACAAGTCCACAGTATCATTCAAGTTAATCATCTATATTATTCAGAAAGTTGCTTTGGATTATTCTGCCTACTTCCAAGTATCAAAGCTGCCCTTAATGAACACATAATTACCCCAGCTAAGGGATATCAAATAATTATCACATAAAGCAGTGGTCTTTCTAAAAAGGCAATTCTACCATTTGTGCAATATTTTGAACAACGGTAATCAATTACTTTGAAGAGCAAAACATTTATTTGGTTCTAAAAATTCTAATATGCTTATTTTTCAATTAAATTATGTCACTAGAGAGGCCTATTATATTCTCAAGAACTGACTTCACAGTGATCACAAACTTCTATTATAAAAGTCCTGCACACTCCATGGGAACTCCGAGTTCACTGTGAGGAAATTTTATCATAGAAAGTACTCTGCTCAAAATCAGTACAAACAAGTCTCCCTCACCAAAAATGAACAAACAAAAAAAAGAGAATGGCTACTTGTATGTTCACTCATATGTGTCTCAAGCACCTCTGAGATTATTTCCCTTGGTTCCCTCCCCTCTCTCTGTAAATCATCCCCTCCTAAATACCTCATTTGGCCAAAGCCACCACCATCCCCCAGTCCCTCATATCAGAGATTTGACATCCATTCTAGAATCTCATTCTCCCTTATTTTGGCCCCATTTCTCATTAGTCACCAGTTCCTGTCCGATTTATCTTCTAGATATTTCTCACCTCTATTCTTTTCTCTTCATTCCTCATAACTCTGTCCTGGTTCAGGCTCTCATTTATAGAGAAAGGAGACTGTAGAAAAGAACCCTGGGAACTCTTTCTGGATTGCAAAGCAAAGGGTTCACTAGGCCTGTCCCACTGTCACCCCAGAGGGACTGCACCTGAACTCTGTTTCCCACAGGCCAAGTGATTTCCTCTTCTGAGCAAAAAGAGCTGCCATTTCCCACAGCACTTGAAGCTCATAGGTGCTGGGCTTTCCAAAGAGCTTTGCAAATAACTGATAACTAAACTCAGACTGCTTAGCACCAAAGCAGTCTTTATCCCCAGTCCTTGGGCGACTCCCATACTTGCCCATAAAAAATAAAGAGCAACAGAGGGGCCCTATGCTTCTGGGGGTACCCTCTGCTACAGCAGAGACAGTGCAGCCAGCTGAGCTTGGGGTCGGTTGCTTCTCTCTTCAGAATGCTGACGGACTCTGCTCATCTTGCACCTATAATTTCAAACAGCAACTAGTGATTCCACTGTGTGTGTTCCTCTCATTTCCCGACAGGCTATTGCCTATAAATCTCTCATCCATTTTTGACATTAAAGGCAATATCCAACAGACAGATGACACCAATTACTTTCTGCCTAAAACTTTGCTCTGTAGAACAAGGTCCAAATTCCTCAGAGTGATATATAAGGTTGTGAACAGTCTAGCCCCAACTTTCCTTTCCACGCTTACTTTCTACCATTCCTCCTCGCCTTCATCCACTCCCCACATGCACCCACACACCTGCACAGTCCGCCACACTTCCAACTACTCCACAAAACACCAGAAAAACTCACAACTCTGTGCATTTGTCTTTGCCAGAAATAATCATTTATACACAGCCGCCTTATAACACAAATTGATACCTTCCCTGACTTCCCTCAGAGACTTGGCCCCTGCCCTCTTTTGTCTCACAACAAAATAACTGTATTGTAATTCTTCTCTAGACTGAGTTCAGGGACTGTGCCTTGCTGGTCTTGGCTGCCTTTCACTTACCAGAGGGCCTGGCACACAGTGGGCATACTGAACGCCATTGAAGAAATAAACAAAGGTATAAGTAAATGTCAGCTCCTAGATGCATCACCCTGAATATTATTAATGAGCTCTTTTCCCTTATGTCCTCAATGTAGTCATTTTTCAATTATCTTCAATATATTATTACTTGGTGCTGAATGGGTTTCACTGATGAAAAATCTGAAAGCTCTAGTACTCTGTAGGCTTTTACGTGCATAGTTGCCTCAAGTAAAATCACAGTATTCAATGCAGAATCTCCTCTGAAAAACTCAGCTCAATTTTAGACCATAAAGTGCATTTTCTTTAAAGTGTACGTTAAACAATGAATAATACTATTGCTTATAGGATACCAACCAGCAAATTAATATTAATGGTAGTAACAATAATAGTTTCCTTTAAAGTAATTGATTGAAGTCAAGAAATAGCCAAACCAGTTGACATGCAGTTAGAATTTGGTATTTTTCATCAGAAAAACAATTCACTGCCAATGACAAATAAGAGTAGGGTCACTAAAACTACCTGTCATGCATCTAATGAAGACAGATTCTCTGGCTACCACATATAATATGTAATATCCAAAAGCGCTGCTGTAATTCACAGCTAATTAGTGTCTTGCGTTATGAGAGGTGTCATGGCCCTAACTCTCTTTTCAGATCTACTCAGACCTCACAAGAGCAGACAGCCATGCAGGGATCACAACAACCCAATTAGCACCCACCCAACCTTGGGCTGCTACTTCTCAGCCCACTCAGCATCAATAAATCATGCACCCTCATGAAGCTCTTCTCTGACAGCTCCAAGCCATTGTTGCTCAAGGAATAAAGACAATACTTCTAAGGAAACCCACGTGGGAAAGAAAGAGATAGAAAAGGGATATTATTTGCCTTCCTTTAGCAGCAAAGCAGTCAGCAAAATTGAAGACCATCAATTCAAACTGATTAAGAAGACAATCGCACTAAGAAATAAATCTGAGTGGTATATCTGAAGATCCTTACTGATAATCAGCAGTCAGCAATTGGGTTGTTTGTTTGTTTTAATGTGGATATATTGAAAGCCCTTTTTCTTTCCATTTTTCTCCTGTAAAGACTTCCCTCTGGCTAATAAGAAAAATTTCCTTTCAGTAGATCATAATGGTATGCATTTACTTTGTCCCCCAGTGAATACACAGCAATCAGATAATTTGTTTAAAATACTAAATTGTTTGACTTCATTGAAAAGAAACTTATAATGATATGCTGGTTTCTAAGCAAGGCCTGCAGAGCTTCCTAAATCCATAAGCAAGCTCTAGAGTATTCACAGCACATAACAGCCAATATCCTTGTAATTTTGTTCTAAGCCTATAAAGCTGTTTTGTTCCATAATATTCTACTTAGAGAGTATTCTGAACAGTCACTGTAGCCTGGGCATTATTCAAAGACATAATTCAGGTAATTCTGCTTTGAGTTTGTTTTCCTCATGAAAGTATCATTCTTTTTTGTTGTTGTTTGTTTGTTTTTTGAGACAGAATCTCACTCTGTCACCCAGGATGAAGTACAATCGCATGGCCTCTGCTCATTGCAATCTCCACCTCCCAGGTTCAAGCAATTCTCATGCCTCAGCCTCCCTAGTAGCTGGGATTACAGGTGTGCACCACCATTCTCCATTAATTTTTGTATTTTTGGTAGAGACAGGGTTTCACCATATTGGCCAGGCTAGTCTCGAACTCCTAGCCTAAAGTGATCCACCCATCTCAGCCTCCCAAAGTGCTGGGATTACAGGCATGAGCCACCACACCCAGCCTCATTCTTCTGTATTTTTAATGCTAATCTAAAAACATTTGATCTAGCTTTTGACTAAATAACTGCCACCTAATTTGATACGTATTGCCAAAGACAAATAAACAAACAGGGATGTATTTAAACAAGGAATTCTCTTATAAGTCTTCTTATTAAGCATAAAGATTTCAAAAAGATTTTTCCTCCTCTGAATATATTACCACGAAAATATTCAAATATTCAAATATTTATCTGTAAGGATATCCACCGTATCATATTTTATAGCAGCAAAATAATTAAAATGTATGAAATATAAAATAAGTCAAATAAATGATGATATACCCATGCAACTTCTAAAAGTAATAGGGTAGAAGAATATTAAAGGGCATGCAAAAATGTTCACAAGATACTGCAAGACAGAAATAAGAAATATGAAGCTTGGGTCGGGTGTGGTGGCTCATGCCTCTAATCCCAGCACTTTGGGAGGCCAGGGAGGGTGGGTCACGAGGTCAGAAGATTGAGACCATCCTGGCTAATACGGTGAAACCCCGTCCCTACTAAAAATACAAAAATTAGCCTGATGTGGTGGCATATGTCTGTATTCCCAGCTACTGGGGAGGCTGAGGCAGGAGAACTGCTTGAACCCAGGAGTCGGAGGTTGCAGTGAGCTGACAAGGCGCCACTGCACTCCAGCCTGGGTGACAGAGCGAGACTCTGTCTGAAAAAAAAAAGAAAAGAAAAATGGAGCCTGGATCCATGTTATACACATACATGCATACATGCATGCTCACAAGTATGTATATACATATGTGTGTATACATATGTGTGTATATTTATCTATATATACATAGATTTATAGATATATACACTATTAACAAAAGTTAACCTGAAAGAGTCAGTCCTTCAAGATGGATCCCAAGTGGCTAACTGGTCCTAAATTTAAAATAGAACCAAGGGTCCATTTGCTGATAGAGGTCACACACATACTCTGAGTTTCCTGAAAATCCACACGTCTTTAACTTTGGGACTTTCAGAACTTACCTGCCTTGGCCAATCAGGACTCAGCTGTATCAACCAATCAGAACTCAACTTTAACAATCAATCAAGGGTCAGCTGTATTAACCACTCAGAACTAAGCAAGTTTTAATCCCTCATTTGCATAAATGAACCTGACTGGGAACCTGGGTGGTAACTTTTTTATGAAACCATAATCCTCCCTTTGTTATCTGGAATGCACCTTTGTTTTACACGGAAGGCTGCATCTTCTGGGTCTGCAAACTTCACTGGAAAAAAGTCTCTTTCTTTCAAATTCCTTTTTGCTCAGTTTTGTTTACAAAACACACACATGTATTTCATTATTTACAAGCTAATGTTTGATGCAGAATCTCTCTGAAAATTCATTTTCAGAACACTATTTTTCAAAACAAAAATTTGGTTTTCTGTGTATAGGGGTCTGAGTATGTATGTATAAGTATATGTCCATAAAAATATACTTATAGGTCAAGAATTTTTAAAAATCCTGTCAGGAAAAGCATTTCGATATTTAAAATGCATCTTTAGAAAGTCTTATTCTAGATTCTTCTTCTTTAAGCTGTTTGCTTATAGAAAAATTTTTTATGTTTCTTTCATAATGAGAAAAAAATGCTATATGAGATATTCACTTACATCACTTGGATATACAGATGTGGACTGGTGTGAAGTCCCAGCCTGGTGGAACATCTGTTCTGAGTGGCTAATGCCTATCCCATATCAGTCATTAGATATTTTGATTATCATCTTGGGTATAAACAACATTTAAAAGGTAAGTGACAGGCCAGCATGGTGACTCACACCTGAAATCCCAGCACTTTGGGAGGCCGAGGGGGGTGGATCACGAGGTCAAGAGATCGAGACCATCGTGGCCAACATGGTGAAACCCGCGTCCCAACTAAAAATATAAAAATTAGCTGGGTGTAGTGGCGCGTGCCTGTAGTCTCAGCTATTTGGGAGCCTGATGCAGAAGAATCATTTGAACCCGGGAGGTGGAGGTTGCAGTGAGCCGAGATCGTGCTACTGCACTCCAGCCTGGCGACAGAGTGACACTCCGTCTCAAAAAAAAAGGGGGGGTAATTGACACATCACACATAATCATATTTCAAGAATGAGCATAAGAACTAGCATTCTCTAACCTCTTATCCGTGGAATTAGGTAGTAGTGAAGTTGAATCCATGTGGTTCTGGAATACCACATTGACTCAGTGTCAGCATAGTCAGGACCTGAAGTATGGAAACTCTGCAACACCTGCCTCAAAACCACTGCCCCTGATTCTCTCCAGCTCCAACCCATCTGCCCTGATATTTGGAACTACCAGGTGTGGAAAAGGATAATGTGTACCAAATACACACAGCCTGGCTAGAGTTCAGGTCAAATCAAAGTTCCCAATACACGTGGAATTACAGCCTGCTTTCATGTGGCATCATGACGGCTGCCCTGATTTCCAGCTCGGTGAGTCAGGCAGACGCAATGAGGTAAATGGGCATCATGTTTAATCGGCATTTGTTGCAGGGCAATAGGAATATAGGGAAGCAAAGCCTTTCCCTCCACAAGGTTCACATCTAATTGGAGAAACAGAATAATATGTGTTTACAGGGGATGATAACACAAATGACAGGTCTAGACAATACAGAGAACAGAACGGGGCAAGAAGAGATAAAGCCTCACATTTAGAGATGACCTAGTGTAGAGTCTTAGGGAAAGATATTCTGCAACCTGGCAATATACCTAAAAATATAGCTTTTTCAAAGCAAAGACATCTATTTAGGTACGTGTAACTACTGAGTACATTTTCAGGTCCCCTGTGCTTCTTTTTTCCTAGGGCAGTGTAAACATGTACTTGATCCTTAGGTGAAAAACTACATTTGACCAAATTTTACATAATATGGGGTTAACTACATATATTTGTATTAATCATTTCAATTCATTTTGTGTTTACCAAAGACAATTGAAATGCTAGAAGAAGAAAAAAAAATATTATAGCAAGATTAATTTTGACAACAGTGTAGTTTTTGTTTCTTCCTTATCATTTCCCTAAAAGAATCCTAGATAATGCAAAAGTTAGAAAATGTCACCAGAAATGTTCTCCATTTCATATCTAGAGCATATATATTTGAAACTGTTTATAGAGACTTCTAGCCATAGACAGTATCTTTTGGCTAATTTTTATATTACTCTTCAGTAGTTTAGTATTAATTTTGGTGCTACTGTAAAGATAAGAAATAAGGCAAATTTTAAATTATCATGTCCATGTTCACACAGAAAGCTCATGACTGCAGACCCTCAAGCTCATATTGAATGACACAAAACAATACCCATACCTGAAAGAGAGAATTCTCCTTTTTGGCTTTCACTTTCTCTGATTAGAAAGGCACCCGTCTTATTTTTTGAATATAACAGTTGTTTCTCTGCATCTGATCTTCTGATTGCTCCAAAGAACCACCTAAAAGAGAGATACGTAAATGTTAATTAACCAATTAACATTCATTTTTTAAGGAGGAAAAAGCCTGGCAAGATAGTATTCTAATATCAGAAATGTTTGGCATTCTTTAGTGAAACTATTACAGGCATAAGTGGTAGCTTCTGACAATTGAGATGATTTTTCAGAATGCCTGTAACCCACACCAACGTTTATTTTTTCTTAACTACAAAGCAGGAATTTGACTATGCCCACTACCACATCCCTTCTCACAGCTATGTTCTGAGAGGTCCTGAGACTTCCCTCCATCAAAGCCAAAGCCCCATTGTCTGCCTGCCATGTATGTGTGCCACGTCCCAGGCTCTAAAATGACTCATCATCTCCATCCAACCGTCCACTGCCTCCCCTAACACCTCCTAGCTGTTAGGAGGCAAATATTCCAATCAAAGGATTCATGTACTTTATGTTAAAGTATGACGGATTAAAAATGTAGTTCTCCGGATATTAGTTCCTTTCTTTTCCCACCTCCGCCACTGTCCAACCCTGCCATAAGATGAGATGATTTTGCATATCTAGAAGGAATTTATTAATATAAAGGAATATTTAAGCAGTGGAGAGATTATTTGAAAAAGATACGTCTGTCCAGGAAATACCCTTTTAGTAACACCTCCACTTCTTATCTTTTCCCCTCTTATCTTTACCATTCCAGAAATATAAAAGTCAGATATTGAACACACAAGTTTGTGAATGCAATCATCATCAACAAGGAATTATGGATCATTAATATCAAAGCCACTGTCACATGTATATCACGTTAATAGAAACCAATTGTTCTAATAAGAGGAAGCTGTGAATTCCTGCTTTATACAAATTACCCCTCACTGTAGGGCCATAAAGATGATCATCATCATTAAAGATTTTAGGTAAAACATTGATCTTTTCAGGTAACTTCTTTAAAAATGTAAACACTCCAAGAGAAGAAATGCAGGCTTGAGGGAAGAAATACAGGCTGGGAGAAAAAAAAAAAATGTGTGCTATCAAAATTTAACTTGAATTTGATTGACAGGTCATGGGTATTAGAGAATATGAGTGCCCTAAGAATGACCCATTGAAAGGCATTTGGGGGAAGGAATTGAAAAGTGAGACATTAACATATAAATATTACCTTCTAACAAATGCAGGGTGTTCGTTTATCATTTCCCCAATTATCAAATTGTAAATTACAGACATTAACTGTATCTGTCAGGATATGCCAGATCATCTTGGAGTAATGAACAACTCCAAAAATCCCAGTAGTTTAAGACAACTGGTTTCACTCAGTTCCACGTCTATTAAGGTATTGAAGGTCATCTGGAGCTCTGCTTGCTGTCAGTCTCACTCAGGGAGCTTCTATCTCCATGCTTCCATGATTGCTGAGCCAGATTGGAAAACATGGGGAATCACAGGCTGGTTCCTAGAGCTTCTATTTAAAGATTCTACTCAGGAATGAACCCACTGGCAATAAGTCTCATAGTCATGCCTAAATATAAAGAGAATAGAAAGAGCCAATCCCACCATTTCCCAGAAGGTAGAAAATTGGAAACATTTGGTAGACTATACCAGTGACTCTGCATTGAGTCAGTATCAGGAGCAAATCGATGTCCATGGACTATTGTTTATGCAACCGAAACCATGCAAGTCATGGAAACATTCCAAAGTGGACATGTAATGAATTCACAGAAAAACAGAAATGCATGTTTTTGATTATTGCAGAAACAAGTCAATAGAATACTTGAACATAGTAAAAAAACTGAGACCTAAATATACAAATTAGTGATGAAAGGATGGATGATTCAATAAATAACACTGGTACCACTAATAATCCATATGGGAAAAAAACTGATACTACCGACAGCATACACCATAATTTCACATAGATTAAAGGCCTACTGTAAAACGCAAACTTCAAAACTTCCTGAGGACATTGGACTAGGGAAGTTTTCTTAGGCAAGACAAAAACAAAAAGACATAAAAACCTTAGGGAA
The DNA here is from genome assembly GCF_024542745.1 of Macaca thibetana thibetana. Classification (NCBI taxonomy): domain Eukaryota; kingdom Metazoa; phylum Chordata; class Mammalia; order Primates; family Cercopithecidae; genus Macaca; species Macaca thibetana. The sequence continues at coordinate 149,266,169 of NC_065581.1, read as the reverse complement.
AAGATTGATAATATTTATTACATCACAGTTAAAATCTTCTATACCAACAAGGTCACCATGAAATAAAATTTGAATATAAGCCAAAAACCTGGAGAAAATAATTGCAAAGTATATAACCCAAAATAGGATTAGTATTCACGTTATGTTGAGACCGATAATCAATAAGAGAAAGACAACACAGTAGAAAAATTGGCATAGGATATAAAGATGCCTGGATATAATTGGGCAGTTCACATAAAAAGAAACCCCAAATAATTAATAAAAATGACAGGAACATGGCCTCTACACGTGCTGGTGTTAGGAATATTACATATAAAACCACAATGAAATATTACGTTAGACTTTCACATTACAATTTAAAATGCTCACATTATTAGTTATTAAGGAAAATGTGAAACAAGAGCTTTTATACAGTACTAGTGGTAATACAATTGGCACAAATAATTTAGAAAGCAATTTGGCACTATCTGATAAAGCTGAGTATTTATGTACTACTCAATTTCACTTCTAGACTACATGTTGTATGAGCTCAAGAAGATACACTACAAGAACATCCATTAAAGAATTCTAGCATTGAAAATTTGGAAACAACCTAACTGTCCATCATAGGAGAAAAGATAAACTTAGTTATAGATATAAAATGGAATACTATATAGAAATTAAAACAATAACTGGGCATGGTGGTATGTACCTATAGTCATAGCAACTCAGGAGACTGAGGCAGGAGGATCACCTGAGCCCAGGAGTTCAAGGCTGTAGTGCACTATGATCGCACCTGTGAATAGCCACTGCACTTCAGCCTGGGTGACATAGAGAGATTCCATCTCTCATAAAATAAACTAAATTTTTAAAAATAAATTGTTCAAGGATGAAAGTAAGTTAAAGAATGAAAAGAATGATACATACTATTGTAATAGCATTTGTATACAGCTTAAGAAAACACGTTAGAAAACTGTACATAATTTTTATGACTACATGCATGTTTAGGGAAAGCTAATAAAGTACTCATGCATTCTTTTAACTATTTCCAGAACTGGCAATACTTTTTCACAGAAATATTTCAAGCAAAGAAGCAACATGGATGAAATATCTTGATCAACTCAATGCATTTTCCTGATTCAAAGTGCATTGATTACGCATCAACACTAAAATGTTTAAGCAACCTATTCATCTAAGTATCTCTTTCATTAGTTCATTTCCCTCCATCTTTGCTAGCTCACAGAATGAAAGGCATGAACACTCTCCAGTTAGTTACTGGGACAAACCCTTCAATGGACACTACTCACTCATGCTTGCTCTCCAGTGTTTTCAAATAATGTTTTATGAGCACTCTCACATGCTCTCAGTTTAGAGATGAGGAAACTCAGGCCCAGGAAAGTTTATTAACTTGAGACCACATGGAGAGGTGATGGTTGAGTCTGAAATTGAGCCAAACTTCTTTTTTGCACACCATGATACCTCGAAGTGTAATGTGAAGAGGATGGCTTGGGAACACTCAGATAAAATATGAACCATTATTTTTGCACCAGGCAAAGGGAATTTAGGATAAAGAACACCATGTATTTTGGTCCTCATTTCTTATTTTAAACTAGTAAGATTTGAGCATTTTAACAGTGTCTTAGATAAGAAATAATACATCGAAGCAGTTTTTGTCCCATATAATTGGTTTCTACCTTCAGGTTGTAAAGCTGAATTAGTATATAAACTATCATATTCCAAAGATCACTCAGAATGGCATTGTCCTATTAATAGACTATAATGTTTCTAATCTTCAATCATCCAGGCAATTTAATGGTTTCAATAACTTTCTAGAGGTGATAGTAATGCATATATGTTCAGAAACGTAACACAGCATTTGAAAGTTGGGGTACATAAATTTTAATGCGTGTATTTAGAAAATATATTTAATTTACTTCTAAGTATGTTTTTATTTGAAAAAGTAAAGGGATGATGGTTCAAAAATAAAAATAAAATGTTTAAACAAAATACAAATATGTAAGCCTTTGCAAGAATTACAATGTATCTAGCAGATTAAGTTCCCCAGAATTATTATTATATCTCCTATATATCATTCTCAAAACCAAATACTCCACTACATAAGTTTTATGTATACATGTTACATTTGTATTTTGGCTAATCAAGTCTATAAACGATGTGTTTCCTCTGTCCAGTATATATATACAAACAGGCAGTTTTTATAAATCAAATGGTTAAAGATAAAGCAATTTTACTACATTTGTAGAAAAACCCTATAGCAAAATTTTTTAGTCCTTCTTTGTTTCAACAATTTCGAACTTTTGTATAATAGATTGGTACAATCACTTTACAAGGCAAATCACACTACAGTTGAATCCACAGTAACCATGAAATAAATATAATATTTGACTGAATGCATCAATTCACTTAATTCCTAGAATTTTGCTTAGCTGAGTTCTGATCAGGAGGTGAAAAATATAAATTAAAAAATGTTTTCTGCATGTATTGGCATTTATAACATCATCCTTCATACTCAAAGGTGATGCAATTGCTGCGGACTGCAGTCTCTAGAGCACGTGCTGCTGTAGAGACTGATGGACAAACAATAGCTTGTTCCACCCTTTGCATCTATGAAAACTGTTTCTTAATATTGAGGTTTGAACCATTGGCAGGACTGTCATTCTGGTCAAGTCTGCCTTTTAGAGCCTCTGCTGGCACCGTTCTGGAAGGGCAGAAACACCCTAGGCCTGGATGTCCACCACAGCCATTTTCAGCTCTCTCTTTAAGCTACAGTTCTTATGTGCAGTAAACAGAGAGTGCTGAGAAGGGATCAAGATATCCTAGGAGTATAAAGCATCACAAAAGAGTCATACGGATCAGTCATCCTCCAACTGTGGTCCCCAGATCAGGGGCATCCGTATCACATGGAAACTTGTGTTAAAAGAAAAACCTTAGACAAATTAAATGTAACAGAATTTAATTGAGCAAAGAATGATTCACGAATCAGGCAGCCTCCCGAGCTAGAGTATGCTCAGAGAGTCCAGTGCAGCCACTTGGTGGAAGATTTATGGATAGCAAAAGGAAAGTGACTAACAACAAAAAAAAACAGAAGTGAGGGGCAGAAACAGCCGGATTGGTTACAGCTTAGTGTTTGCTTTATTGTGAACAAGGTTTGAAGAGTTGGCCCCCTTTGATTGGCCAAACTCAATGATTGGCACAAGAGTAGGTTACTGTCTGCTCATACATCCAGTAAGGTTATCGTTTACTATGCACGGAGAAACCTTTAAGCTGAACTTAAAATATGCAAGGAGATAGCTTTAGGCTAATACTTGTTAGAAATGGAAATTCTTGGGTATCACTTCATACCTACTGAATCATAAACTCTGGGGGTTGGCCCGGCAATCTGGGGTTTATTAAGTCCCCCAGCTGAATCTAATGCGCATTAAAGTTTGAGAACTACTGAGGTATAAAAATAGGAAACCAATTAGAAATCTGTACAAGGCAGCTGAGAATGTTTGAGTTTGGCACTTACATGCAAAAAAGTATCCAGTAAAATAATACCACACATACTCACACACACACAGTTTATTGATATTTAAAGAAATAATCTTTATTGCCATACCATGCTGTGAAAAATACCTTTATTAACAATAATCAAGAAGAAGATTAGACTCATCATATGAAAAGAAATCCTGGAAGAAACAAATACTTCAATTAGATAAAAACAAACAAAAAATACAATTTCTGTTATAGATGAAAAGAGTAATTTAAGTCTAAAATTATGTAAATATTGTCAAGTGTCTACTGTATGTAAATTATGTAACACTAACACAGAAAGATCTGTAGGACATTGTTGTATATAAAAAGGTAAATTACAAACATTAGGAGTGTTACAGGTGTATTTATATTTTAAAAAATCAACAAACTGGCCGGGCGTGGTGGCTCATGCCTGTAATCCCAGCACTTTGGGAGGCCGAGGTGGGCAAATCATAAGGTCAGGAAATTGAGACCATCCTGGCTAACACGGTGAAACCCCGTCTCTACTAAAAACACAAAAATAGCCAGGTGTGGTGGCACACGCCTGTAGTCTCAGTTACTCGGGAGGCTGAGGCAGGAGAATCGCCTGAACCCAGAAGGTGGAGGTTGCAGTGAGCCGAGATCGTGCCGTTGCCTGGGCGACACAGCGAGACTCCGTCTCGAAAAACAAAAAAAAAAAAATCCACAAACTAAAAATTATATGTGCTTACTTTCCTAGAGATTAGTGAGAGATTATGAAAGTAATGACAGAGAAGTTTCACTTTTTACTCTGCATTCTTCTCTATAATTTGGATTGTTTACGATAAGATGTAGTTGTAGATTACTTTAAAATGTATTTAAATATAAAAAATTAAAAGAGGTCAATCAGGAACATGTTACAAAAATTTACATGTTGTAAATGTCTGGACTAGAAACTTTGGCACTTAGAATTGATAGATACAGGAAAAATCCCAAAGGAATATGAAACAAGTGATTATGAATGAGCAGCGAAACAGATGGAAGAGATGATGTGACATCAGGATTTCAAATCTGAATGACTAAAGGACAGTATGCCCTGCAACATGTCAGAAGGCAGAGTATAATAACAGTTAAGAGTGACAGCATCTCATTACGAAGTTATTTAACCTCTCTATGACTCAATCTCCTCATTTGTGAGAATAATAAAAATTTCCTTATAGCCTTGTTTTGAGATTAAGAAGAATGACGCATGTAAAGTGCTTGATATCTCGACACATTCATGCTCAATAAATAGTAGAGATTTTAAGATAATTAATTGAAGGCAGATATTATCAATTTTGTTTTAGGCATGTTGGATTTGAGGTGAATATGTGAGCATGTGAATATGAGAATATGTGAGCATGACCTTATTTCTTTGTTTGTATTAACAGTTTCATCCCAAGTGACTCTTCTGTCCTGCCTGCTGTTCTTGACTAGGACATGCTGCCACCAGGTGGCAGTAGGCCATTTTACTAATCCAAAAAGGCAAAGGAGAACTGTTGTGTGATTAACTGTACATACTTTATTTTATGAAAAAAGCAGTTAACCTTAAAAAAAAAAAGTATAAATGAATACCAACATTTACATAAGATAAATATCTTAACTATCAATCAAAATCTAGGGAAATCAACATGTAAATAGATGTGGTACCTCGATTAAGGTTTTGTCATTTCATCTAATAGAATCTTATTGTGCCTCAGTGACATGTACAAAGTAGGTTCCTAGGTAACTCGTAATTCTCATCAGATGAAGATAATTTTCTCTTACATTTTTTAAAGAGAAAACTCATGCCCAGCAACTGCTGGCTAGGACTTACAAAAGTTAACATATGACTTCTTTTTGTAATGTCTCCTTAAGACCAAGGCAGTCAGCCTTCAAGTACTATAGACAGATCCTGAAAAAATAAACTCTTAAGACTAGTTCCAGGAGAAAAAAAAAAAAACATCCTTCTAGAAAATGCAGAAAGGAAACTGGGTCAATTCCCTGTGGGAGCTCAGGGTTGGCAGTGTCTTTCATGTTTTCATCACAGTTACACATGTTATAATGGGTAAAACCACCTATTGTCCTCACGAATGTGACTTGGCAGGCATCGGTGTCACCCACATTGGCAAAACATCTTCAATTTGCAGGGCACACTCATAATCACATTTAGTCATTTATGGTATCTAAATGAAAGGCTTGATTCATGCCCCTTGAACTATTATGGTTCTGTATGACTCACCTGCATCTACCTGTGTTTCCACAACATTACCAAGAAAATCTCTGTGAGAGTTCTTCCTGTCAAGGTTATCATTTCCCTCCCTTTCCGCAAAACCTTCTTCGGCTCAGTATCCCCTTTGGCTCCCAGGAAGTTAGCCCTGCCACTCCCACTCACATGGAATGATAAGAACAAAGAAAAAAAATAATGCTTGCAATTATTTTGTTATTCATTCCTTCCTTTCCATTTCCCTCACCATAACCCTTGTATAATTCAACATCGCCTCTTGGATTATGTAAATATTTTACTGCCTGTTCTCTTTAACATTAACAACTTCTATTTACTGATCACATAAAAGGAGGCAGGCACTGTTGCTACAAGCTTTAAATGCATTTATCTCAGTCTCTCCCCCTTGCTCATATCACCACCACTAGATTTATCGTCTCACCACATACATATAAATAAGGGGTATTTTGCTTATGGAATAAAACCCCTATTAACCTGGAAATTCAGCCCTTCCACCATCTGGACACAAGCCATTTCTTCAACTTTATCTTCCCTGTATCAGCTCTCTGTTCTAGCTTAATTCACACTCCTATCACTACTTATACTGGCAACACTAAAACTTGCCTGCTCAGAATTCCTACAATATTCAGTGACTACTCCTATGTTTTGATATGTAGCAATACAAAAGCTAGCGCTGCATTTAAAATTCTTTTTTAGATTATTCTTTGTGTACACTTGAGGCTACAGACCTCCTCAGCATAAGGACAGAGTCTGATAACTTCACCTATCTGTGGCATGAAGCACTGGCCACATGCCCTGTGGAGCTGTTAAATAAATACTTGTTGATGAAACATTAATACATTGTCCTTCAATGTGGGCATTTTATATAGTCTTCTGGTTTATACTGAACATTGAACTTTAGATAATGCTGTGTTTCGTGTAATCTTCTATTTGAGCTTGCTACATAGCTTGCAGTATAAAGTGTTTATGAGAGAAGGCTTATCTGCTAGGGGCCAGTTGCAGCACAGTTTCTAATGTTAATTGGCCTTAGATCACAGATTCCAATCTGACCTCTCTCTCTTTCCCCAAAGAGAACACTTTCACATGAATGTAAAGATCAAAAATGAAATTGACTTTTCTGTCCTTTAAAATACAAGCATATCAGGGCTGCACACATGTAAAAAATTTGTGATAAAGTGACAATGTTAAATTAAGTATCAGAGGTAGGACTTGTAGTTACATAGAAATCCTTTGCTTGGGTCATTTGATAGTTTTTTGTTGCTGTTGTTCACCCTTATAGTCATCATAAATGGGAAATTTTGAAGGAATTTCTTTAGAGGGGAAGTAAGGTGAACTAAGTTATGCTTTCTTCACTGGGGGAGGTGACTATTTATAAAAGAATCTTGTTATAGTCTGAATCCACTTCCCCAAGTCTGGTAATCAAAAGTATGCAATTCCTCACAAGCAGTTTACAAAGAATATGACAAAGTTCATATAAGTATTCAATCTCAGGGCACTTTTTTTGTTTCACAACTATCCTCTATTTGGGGAAAAGGAAAAGACAGCTAATATTGATTTTTCTTTTAAAATAAAAAACAACAGAAAACCAAACACCGCATGTTCTCACTCATAGGTGGGAACTGAACAATGAGATCACTTGGACTCGGGAAGGGGAACATCACACACCGGGACCTATCATGGGGAGGGGGAAGGGGGGAGGGATTGCATTGGGAGTTATACCTGATGTAAATGACGAGTTGATGGGTGCTGACGAGTTGATGGGTGTCGCACAGCAACATGGCACAAGTATACATATGTAACAAACCTGCACGTTATGCACATGTACCCTAGAACTTAAAGTATAATAATAATAAAAATAAAATAAAATAAAATAAAAAACAAAATGTGTGCCTATATAATGACATTTCCAATCATCAAGCCTGAAATAAAAATGTAAATTTTAACCCATCTGCTTTGATTTTGTACATTTATGATAATGTTTGTCCCAGAAACTAGAAGAATATGGATGGGTTAGAGTTGAAAGCATTAATCATTAATTTCTATCTTTGTCACATCCAAAGAAAGTAAATGCAATTGACTTATGATGCCCAGGAAAATGCCTTATTTTACAAAATACCACAAATGTTCATTCCTATTCTCTACATGAATAAGCTTTAGGGCAGTAGTATACTTCTTATATGGGACACCGTATGGATATACAGGACACTAATTTCAGAAATGACAGTCCCAAAGACCAAAGACCAAACTCAAGTCCCAACTCAAATACCAAACTTGAGTTTAGTCAGCTAGTAGTAATTGCTGATAACTTCACCTATCTGTGTGACAGCAACCTTGAATGGTGTAAACCATTCAAGGGTCAATAATGTCAAATGCAGCCTGCTCTGTGTTCCCTGGATCCAGGTTTCTCTTGCAAAAAGTAAAAAACAGGGAGCATCTTTCTTCTCTTTTCCTATACTAGAGGTGATATTCAAAATATTTTATGACTGATATAGCACACACACCCACCATCAGAAAAGACAACAGCAAAACTAGAGGCTTATGTCTAAGTTTCAGCCCTGGGGCTTATCATTTTACCACTCAGTGATGCATTATGATGTCACTGAGCTTCATTAAATCTCTTATCTCAAATAAAATATTGTAAACCTCTTGAAGGTATCTTAACCTCATTACCTACAAGGTAATAATTACATCATTTTCTATGTGCTGAAATACATTAGAAACATTAATTTCATACTAACAATATGGAGAAAAGACAAAGCAAAAGAAGGGTATATAACTTTTCCTTTGAAAATCTTAGAGCATCAAGGGAGAGATAAAAGACCACTTTAACTAAGTAACCAATTCAAAAAAAGTGATGAAAGAGAAATTTAAAAATCATTTAATCATCAACTGTGTGTAGTAGGAAATTAACTGTAGGCGGTAAGGAGGATGGAAGTCTTCTTTAAAAAAATATACTTTGAACGGATTTGAAAGAGATAAAGAAATCTAAAAAAATGAAAGACAAGGGTATGTGCACAAGTGAAGAAACTAAAAAGGTATTTGTGAGAAGGTTGGTTTAATGAATAGCAGTGGTTGGGGGAAAAAAAAAAAAGAAAGAAATAAGGGCCGTTGATGTTTACAGATAATTCCATGTGGAAACTAACTCCATGGAAGAAGTAGACCTTTGGTGAATTTGAAAACTACAAAGAAGGGTTTTAAGATACTGCATTTAATATTTAACACAAAAGGAGTTTTAAGGCCTGAGCTCATGCACCAGCAATATGAGGGGGAAAAATGTGACTTGTTCCTTAAAAATTCTTTCACAAACAAATATGAGATGGAGATGTGGAGGGTGAAAGCAAAGAGCAATTATTCCATGACTAGAAACAAAAAAGAGACTTGGTCCAAACTTTAGAGGTGAAAAGAAATTTTCATAAGGATCTACAGGCAAAGGTGCTTTAATGAGTACATGCATTTTTTTTCTGGGGAGATAATCCATTGTTTTATTAAATTCTCAGAAATGCCTGTGAAAGAAACTAACCAACTCCTTTAATAAGGCCAAGTGTTTCTTCTGTATTTACAAGAGCTGGTGCCAAGGCTATAACCACAACCTACCACCTTGAAAATCACTTATCATTCATTTTTTATTCAACATTTACTTATTGATATGGTTTGGCTCTGTGTCCCCACCCAAATCTCTAATTATAATCCCCATGTGTTGGAGAAGGGACCTGGTGGGAGATGACTGGATCATGAGAATGGTTCCTCCCATGCCATTCTCATGATAATGAGTTCTCACAAAAGCTGATGGTTTAAAAGTGGCAGTTTCCCCGAACTCTCTCTCTCTCTCCTGCCACCATGTAAGATGTGCTTTACTTCCCCTTCCAACATGATTGTAAGTTTCCTGAGTCTTCCCCAGATATCCAGAACTGTGAGACAATTAAACCTCTTTTCTTCATAAATTACCCAGTCTCCAGTAATATCTCTATAGCTGTGTGAGAACGGACTAATACAGAAAATTGATACCAGTAGAGTGGGGCACTGCTATAAAGAAAAACTGAAAATGTGGAAGCAACTTTGGAACTAGGTAACAGGTAGATGTTGGACAGTTTGGAGGGCTCAGAAGAAGACAGGAATATGTGGGAAAGTTCGGAACTTCCTAGACACTTGTTGAACAGTATTGATCAAAATGCTGATAGTAATGTGGACAATGAATTCCAGGCTGAGTTGGTCTCGGATGGAAATGAGGAAGTTATTGGGAACTGGAGAGACATGTGGCATTTCGTCCCTGCCCTAGCGATCTGTGGAATTGTGAACTTGAGAGAGATGATCTAGGGTATCTAGCAGAAGAGATTCCTAAGCAGTAAAGCATCCAAGATGTAACCTGACTGACTCTGAAAGCAGTCAGTCATATGCATTCACCAAGATATTATCTGAAACTGGAACTTTTACTTATCAGGGAAGCAGAGCATAAAAGTTCGGAAAATTTGCAGCCTGATCATGTGGTAGAAAAGAGAAGCCCATTTTCTGGGGAGGAATTCAACCCAGCTGCAGAATTTGCTAAAGTAACCAGGGGCCAAATATTAATAGCCAAGACAATGAAGAAAATGTCTCCAAGGCATGCCAGAGATCTTCATGGCAGCCCCTCCCATCACAGGCCCAGAGGCCTAAAAGAGAAAAATGGTATCATGGGCTGGGTACAGGGTCGTGCTGCTCTGTGCAGCTTCTGACTTGGCACCCTATGTCTCAGCTGCTCCAGCTCCAACTGTGGCTAAAGGGGGCCAAAATACAGCTCAGGCCATGGCTTCAGAGGGTGGAAGCCCCAAGTCTTGGTGGCTTCCACATGGTGTTGGGCCTGCAGGTGCACAGAAGACAAGAATTGAGGTTTGAGAACCTCCACCCAGATTTCAGAGGATGTATAGAAATGCCTGGATGTCCAGGCAGAAGTCTTCAGAAGAGGTGAAGCCCTCATGGAGAATCTCTGCTAGGGCAGTGTGGAAAGGAAATGTGGGGCTGGAGGCCCCACATAGAGTTCCCACTGGGGCACTGCTTAGTACAGCTGTGAGAAGAGGGCCACTATCCTCCAGACCCAAAGTGGTAGCTCCACTGACAGTTTGCACCACATGCCTGGAAAAGCAGGAAGCACTCAACGCCAGCCCATGAAATCAGCCATGGGGGCTGTACCCTGCAAAGCCACAGGGGTGGAGCTGCACAAGGCTGTGGGAGCATACTTCTTGTATCAGTGTGCCCAGATGTGAGATGTAGAGTCAAAGGAGATTTGGGAGCTTTAAGGTTTAATGACTGCCCTGCCAAGTTTTGGACTTGTATGGGGCCAGTGGCCACTTTGTTTTGGCCAATTTCTCCCATTTGGAACAATTACATTTATCCAATGCCTGTACCCCTATTGTAACTTGGAAATAACTAACTCATTTTTTTATTTTACAAGCTCAAAAGTGGAAGGGACTTGCCTTGTATCAGATGAGACTTTCGACTTGGACTTTTGGATTAATGTTGGAATGAGTTGAGACTTTGGGGGACTGTTGGTAGGCATGATTGTGTTTCGAAATGTGAAAAGCACATGAGATTTTGGAGGGGCCAGGGCAGAAAGATACGGTTTGGCTCTGTGTCCCCACCCAAATCTCACCTCAAATTATAATTCCCACATGTCAAGGGAGGGACCTGGTAGGAGATGATTGCATCATAGGGGCAGTTTCTCCCATGTTGTTCTCATGATAGTGAGGGAGTTCTCATGAGATCTGAGGGCTTAAAAGTGGCAGTTTCCCCTATACCCTCTCTCTCTCTCTCTGCTGCCATGTAAGATGTGCCTTGCCTCCCCTTCACCTTCTGCCATTATTGTAAATTTCCTGAGGCTTCCCTAGCCATGTAAAACTGTGAGTCAATTAAACCTCTTGTTTATTAATTACCCAGTCTCAGTATCTTTATAGGAGTGTGAGAACAGACTAATACACTTATCAAGCATCTACTATATGCCAGGCACAGTTCTAGTTGGTAGAAATAAAGCAGTGCAGTAAATAAAATGAACAAAAAGTCTTTTATTTGTGAAGTTCACATACCAATGAAGAAAGACAGATGACAGATAAAATAAATGAATATACTGTATGTTCAAAGGTGCAAAGTGGAAAAAATAAAGCAAAGTAAGGAGGAGAAAGAGTGAATTTTTTAAATTGCTCTTAGTAGGCAGCAGTATATGGCAGGTGGAATTCCAGAGGATTTTCCTATGAGTTCCTAAAGTCAAAGTAAACAGCAGAATAGAGATGTAAAGAAAAATTGGACAAAATCTTTGAAAGGAGGAGATAAGTGAGGATCATACTCTGCTCTAGGATTGGAGCCAACATCTAGATTTCTCAACTGTAGTTTGCCCAATATCTATTAGCAATTATTTCTAATTAGCATTATTTCTAATGTAGAAATAAACAATGCCCATCAGCTTTACTCATTTCATGAAAATGCAAAATACTCAGAAGCTACAACTATTCTCCAAGAATCTCTTCAGTGGGGCTATAGTTCTTTAGCCAAAGAAATGGCAAGAATCTGTTTAATAGAGTAATGTTTTATGGAAAATAGTTATATATAAAAAGAAATAATATTGTCAATTATTATGGAATGTTTAAGGGAGAATTTTTTCATAGATAACTCTTAAATTCATATAAAAATCAAAATGTTTAAATGAAATTATCTTTCACTTTTGGCAAACGTATAATGCAGAGCACAATCTCTAGAGTAGGGTGACTATAGTTAACATTTATCTATTGTTCCTTTCAAAATAGTTAGAAAAGAAAAATTTGAATGTTCCTAGCATGAAGAAAAGAGAAATATTTAAGGTAATGGATATTCCAATTCCAATTCAGATTATATTAATGTATGAAATTATCACATGTACCCAGAGAATATGTACATCTATTATGTACCAATAAAAAATAATTTTGAAAACTATACTGTCTAATCTTAATCCATACATGACACAGAGACACACACACACATATATATGAATGAGTGGATGGATGTGTGTGTGTGTGTGTGTGTGTGTGTGTAGCTACACATACAAACATGGATGTACAGATATGTACTAGTTTTACTGCTTTTGGGAGATTAAAATGAAGCAAGTGCCCCCAGGGAGTCAAGCTGTGAGACCTGGTCTGCTAAAGGTCAGAACAAGCACACATGTTCTCTTTCTTTCTCCTTCCTTCCTTCCTTCCTTCCTTTCTCTTTTCTTTCTTTCTTTCTTTTTAATAATTTAGCCCTGTATACCCAGATACTCACTAAGCATTACTATCATGATTATTGATAATAGCACCAATATTAATAACTAAAGGTTGTTTAAAACCCATGTAAATGCCACCCACTGGACTTTGAAATAGTAGAAACTGAACACTTCCACAGAGCAGCTTGTTCTCAGACAGCCCGAAACAGTGCCAGAAAACACATCTTTTGTTTTCAGTGTCAACAAACTATTTGTCAGGAAACAAAAGGAAAGTTCTGCCTGCACTGGTGGACTTTTCTGAAATCTGAAAATTAGTTTACTGCTTGCTCCTGCTTAGAATTACAGGAAGAGGCAGTTGCACAAATATATTACAAGCTTACTCCTCAGAACTGTTGTGGAAAAAGGTAGACTGAGAGAAGAAAGAGCCCCCACCTTCCTACCCCCCAGCACACACCAGTGTTACTGTTAAATCAAGCTGAAAGCTGTCTCCTTACACATTTTAAGTTCAGCCTAAAGGTTTCTCTGTACACAGTGAACTGTAACCTAAATGGATGTGCAAACAGACTGTAACCTACTCTTGTGCCAATCACCAAGTTTTGAGCAATCAAAGGTGGCCAACTGTTCAAACCCTATTCAAAATAAGGCAAACACTGAGCTGTAACCAATCCAGCTGTTTCTGTGTCTCTCTTCAATTTTTGTACATCACTTTCCTTTTTCTCTCCATAAGTCCCTTTCCACAAGCTGGACTCTCTGAGCACACTCTGGTGCAGGAGACTGCCTGATTTGCCAATAGTTCTTTGCCCAGTTAAACTCTGCTAAGTTTAATTTGTCTGAAGTTTTTCTTTTAACACCACCTAAGGATTAACCTTCTCTAGGGCCTCAGTTCTCAAACTCCAGTTTCTGAAGACTGTCCCAGGAAGTGTGTACAGGGCAAATACTCTGAGAAGGTCGGAGGTAGAGCTCAGGATGCTGTAGATTCCCAAGTGCCACAGGAAATTTGGAGGCAAGTAACCCAGGTACTGCAGTTTGAAAAGCACAGCTGTTTTTGGAAGAGGGGGACTTTCTCTTAACATCTTCTCCTAAATCATGAGTCATCCTGCCATAGCCCACCTTGCACCTTTTTCTCTCCGGTCTACTCTGCCCCACACTGCCTCACACTGGACACCCCTCCTTTATTTTCAACCCTTACAAAACATTACAAATTCAATCCAAATGTTGTATAAAATTTGTGAAGAGCAAAGCTTTAAGTACAATCCAGAGTAGAAAACAAATTCAAACAGATACCAGAAATTTCTGTTCATTGAAATGTAATGCCCTTTCCTCTGAAGAGGGAATTTCCCAAAACTTTTTTCCTTATGCCTAGGGTCCCCTAACAGGTTGCTGAGAATCCACTCCTCTTCCTCCTTCCTCTGTGCCAGGGATTTTACAACAAAATTCTCCATGTTTCTGTATGCAAAGCAGTTTGACTTTCTACCCAACCCTTACTCCGAACTAGATTCCGTGTCTCCCTCTGCATACCCTAGCACTTGTTAAATTGTTCTGCTCAATTAAGGCCCATCTACTCCATGTCTTTATTCTCAGCAGCATGAACAGCCAGAGCTTTGAAAATAGAATTTTCTTTAGCACATCAAATCCTTAGGCAAAGCGCCTCTCACACCATTATCCATAGCAGATGGTAGCAACAGAATTATGCACCCTCTCGCGGTCCAGAACAAGTCTATACCCTGGAGTAAGGGTGAAAGGCAGAGTCCTTCCAGTTATATTTGTGTTTTACATAATTCAGTTTATTAAAATTATAAATGTCTTGAACTAGACTGAAAATGTTTGCTCTCTTACATAGTGTTTTGAGAAACTGAAATATTCCCTGCCTCAATGACTGCCTTACTAATAAGCATATTGCAATTAAATAAATTATTTTTTCCAGAATTTTAGTGATACAAAGACATTTCCACCATGCTCTTTGCCTGGGATAATTTTTTTTAATCATTGAAATACTCAGAGCATAATAAACTCTGACCCGTTCATTGTGACTCAGGAAAGGATTTTAAAATCTTATATATTTGAAGAGACTTGCTGTTGGAAAGAGGGCACAGTAAAGGAACATCCTAAAACTTTAGAATTAGAACCTCAAGTAAGCTTGAGGAGCATATTTATCTGAAGGTGAGTGATAATAGGTTCATTACACAAGCCAGCTCCCCTCTGACTTATCTCCAATGCCTCCTTTGGATGACAAGGCAAGGGGCTTGTGGTAAGAAAGTCTTCCTCTCCAGATCAAATGACTTTGAGCACCTTGTTCCTTTCCTTCAGACCCCTTTCCTTAGTTTACTTTGTTTTGGGTATTATTTGATTAATTCCTACTCCCTGTTATACATGTAAGCTCAAGAGAGTGGGAACTTTATCTTTTATTTATCACTGGAATTCCAAGAGCCTCGCACAACACCTGGTATTAAATAAACTTGCATTCATACTGTTGAATGAATAAACAGATGATTATTTGAGGATGTGAGTCTTCCACTTGAAAGTTAAAAAGTTGACCAAATAATTTCAAAATGTAGGACAAGAATATAGAGAGAATATACTGAAGGTTTGGTACAGAAAGCAAAAGAACAAGTCCAGTTTTACCAGTAATGAATAATCTCATAGCCAATCAGATGATCACAGTCCTGTGAGGAAGATGACAATTATAACAATCATGAAAAGAATAACATTTGGATTCCACTTTATAATTGAGTGCCATCACCTAGAGTATGGCACTCATTCTCATAGCAACTCTTGGGAATAGTCAGAGCAAGGGCTTCAAAATCCCTACTTTGTGGAGAAGGGAACTAGAAATGAAAGAAATTGCACGATTCGTCATGCAGAAATAATAAGCAGAACCAGTGTGTTGGCAGATATGCAAAGCAGTTACATGTGACTTCACTAAAATTGTGCAGAATAGAAAGTGGGGAGTATAGACTTGTCCTCAAATCATACCACACTACAGAGTGGGTCAGAAAAAGCCAACAGTTATGACTTATTAAGACCCAAACTTCAGGTTCTAAAAATATTCCTGTAGAACAACAGAATATCTGTTTATGAAGTTAAACATTAACTCCTATTTGTTATTTAGAAGTAGGCTTGGTGGTTGCATAAGGATTAAAATTTGAAAATAGAAAGCAAAATGAGATGCAAATAAATATTTAAATAAGTAAAGCAATCCTAAATTTGCAGATATTATCAATAATGAATTATGATCTTAAAGAAACTTTTCTAAACTATCAACAACATAATTGATCAAACATTTCAAAAATAAAACCAAATTATTATTTATTCCATCTATAGAAAATAGTATTACAAAGTCATTGTGACATGAAGAGCCAAAGAGAATGAAGTCAAAGACTACCATAAAAAAAATTTATAAAAAACAGTTCATTAATATTTTATTATTCTCTAAATAATTTAAAGTGATCTCTTCTTTTGTCCTAGATCAATATTCTTTTTTTTTTTTTTTTTTTTTTTTTGGAGTTTTGCTCGGACACCCAGGCTGGAGTGCAATGGCATGATCTCGGCTTACTGCAACCTCCACTTCCTGGGTTCAAGTGATTCTCCTGCCTCAGCCTCCCGAGTAGCTAGGATTACTGGCGCATGCCACCACATCTACTAATTTTGTATTTTTAGTAGAGATGGGGTTTCACCATGTTGGCCAGGCTGGTTTGAACTCCTGACCTCAGGTGATCCACCCACCTCAGCCTCTCAGAGTGTTGGGATTATGGGCGTGAGCCACTGCGCTGGGCCAATATTCCTTTTCTCAACAAATTTTGCAAACATCATTTTGTGTTATTTTTCCTTAAGAGAGCTCCCTCTACAAATTATATATTCTGTAGGCCCTCTAGATTTACCTGTGTTCAGAAATATTTTTGTAAACAGGAAATCTCAATGACAAGACTAATTTTTCCAACTCCTTGAGTTTCCATACATGAGCTCATAATAGGTATTTTTTAACTTTGCCCCATAAAACTTTTCAAATATATTCCAAAGTGGAGACAATAGTATAATCACTTTACCCAACATCCAGCTGCAACAATTATCATTTTTCTAATTGTATTTCTTGTGGTTTACTTTTAACATGAATACAGATTTCTAAACTGTGGTTGATTTCTAAACCTCAGTTGGGAAATTGAAGTGAAAAAAAGGACTAATAAAATTTCAGTGGCTTCATGTTTGTTTTTAAATGTAATATTTTATGATCCATTAACTTTTAAAATCAAGTTCTTTCTGTTCTTTAGAAACTAAAAAGATGAATTATAAATGTTTTAAATGCTGAGAAACATTTTAAAAATATATTGAAAATAAATAAATATTTATGGAGGCCTACTATAAGCTGAAGAAAAAAAAAACACACAAGACCATGCTTGCTTACAAGTTTACATTATAGTTGGAAAAACACAAACATAGATCAGTATAAACAGAAAAGAAGGGTCACAAAATATAGCTTCCTAAGCATGCCATACATCATTTTGATGTCAGATAATTGGAGAAATATATTTTAAGAGAAATGTATCATGAGGAGATGTTTCATAATTGACATATATGATCAATATGTCAAATGGTGCAGACAAAATTTCATATATAATGGCTGATCATTCAAAGGTTATGAGTAAAAAGACCGATACAGTATAATTGCCTGGAATACATAACTATACTTCCACCTTCAAATTACAGTGCTATTAATAGGAGTTTGGCTTGACAAGTAGAGAGCAAGAATTTTCTGCCTTATGATTTCTTTATGCTGCCTGCAGTCTTCATGCCCATTGTATGTAATTATCTAAAATTAAATTTACAGCAAAGGTCATGTCACTTTAAAATCTCTTGATAACAAAAATAAGATGATTAAGAAATCTGTTCAACATAAAATTTCTTAGCATGCCCTAATGCAAATCTCTCTATTGCTTTTTCAAAGCCATATATTCCCTTTCAATTCATGTTCTGAAAAAAGAACAAAGTAAACCTAAAAGACATAGAAGGAAACAAATAGTAAAGAGAACAGTAAAAAATGGTCAAAGGAAAACCAAACAATGGGAAGAATGCATAAAGATAAAAATTGATATTTTTGGAAAGATTAATAAAAATCATAAGCCTCTAACAAGGCTGCTCAAGAAAAAAATAAAAAATAATTTATCAATATCAGCAATTAAAGAGGAGACCATCACAGACTCTCAGATATTAAAATAATAATAAAGAAATACTGTTAACAACTGTATGATAATAAATTTGACAACTAAGATGAAATTGACAGGTTCCCCAATAAATATATAGTACCCAAAATAACACAAGAAACAGAAAATATTAATAACCCTATATTTTTTAAAGAAATTACATTCATAATTTAAAAGTTTCGCACAAGGAAAACTCCATGCCCTCAGGGCTTCACAAGTGAATTCTACCAAAATTTAAGGAAGAAATAATGTCAGTTTTACATATAAACTCTTTCAGAAAATACAGAAATAAAAAATGTTTTCCAATTTGTTTTATGACACCCAGAGTTACCCTGATACCAAAATCATAGGCAATCATCTTTTTCCAAGAAAAGGAAACTACAGATGAATACCTCTCCTGAACACTGATTCGAAAATCCTTAAAATATACTGGTAAATCAAATTCATCAAAAATACTTCACAACAAAATGGGATTTATCCCATTTAGAAGGTTGATTTTTCTACTTGAAAATCAGTTGTAATTGACCATGTTGATGAATTAAAAAAAGAAAAACTATATAATCAGCAGCTCAATAGATGCAGAAAAATAGTTTTGAAAAATTCAACATCTATTCATGATTTAAAAACAAAAACACTTAGTGAAGTTGAAATAGAAGAAAACTTCCTCATTCTGAAAAGGGGCAACAATATACCCTTCGCCTAACATCATACGCAATGGTAAACTAAGAACAGACAAGAGCTACAAGCAGTTATATATACATTGATGCAGACAAAGTCTGCAGTTAGATTCAGGCAACTTAATTATCTAATAAAACAAAAAAACAGTAATTTTCAAAGAATGTGACAGAATCTAGAGTAACAACAACAATGTCCTATATCCAATCACAAAAATAGCAGCATAGCAAAGAAACTGAAGAGTAACCCATACTCAGGCAAAAAAGCAGTCAACAGAAACAAACTGCAAGTATGTTCAGATGTTGAATTTTTAAATGGGCAGAAGACTTAAAGAGACACTTCACAAAAGGAAATATGAAGCTGGCCAGTAAGGACAGGAAAATGTGCTCAACATCATTAGTCATCAAGGAAATGCAAATTAAAACCAACATGAGATGGCATTTCATAACAAATAGAATGGCTAACAAAAAGACTAACAATAGCAAGTATTGGCAAGGATGTGGAGCATCTCTCATATGTAAAGTCAAAATAGTACAAGGCCTTTGGAGAAATATTTGGCAATATATTATAAAGTCAAACATACATTGACCCTATGATGCAGGAATTCCACTCTTGGGTATTTACTTAAGAAAAATGAAAGCATACGTCCACAAGTAGACTTGCACAAAAATGTTAATATGAGTTTTATTTGTAATAGACAAAAATGGGAAGCAGCCAAAATGTTCATCAACAGGAGAATGAAGAAACAAATTACAATATAGTCATACAGTGAACTAGTACTCAGAACCAAAAAGCAGCAAACTAATGATACATACAACAATATGATTGAGCCTCAAAACCATTACGTCAAGCCAAAGAAGCAAGTCACAGAAAATAGATATATGATTGCATTTATATGAAGGGCCAGCATAGGCAAAACTAAGCTATGGTGATGGAATCACAGGGACAGGGAAAGGGAGAGTATCTGGAAAGGGATATGGAATTTCCTGAGGTAATAGAAATGTTCTACATTGGGAGCCGCAGTGGCTCAGGCCTGTTGTCCTAGTGCATAAGGAGGCGAGGCTTAAGCGTTTGAAGCCAGCCTGGGCAACATAGAAACCTCTCATCTATATAACCAAGAAATGTTCTACATCATTATTGTTATGTCACTTGATATACATTTATCAAATTCCATTGAAATGTAAGCTTAAAATCTGTTTATTGTACTGTGGGTAAACTGTACTTAAGAAAAAATAATTTTTCAAAGCTACATTTAATTTTATAGCCCTAATATTTTCTTAGTTACACTTGAAAATAAGTAGGTTGACTTTTGAAAAAAAAAATTCCATTGAAAAGTTTGATCACAGAAATCTTTTCATAAAGTTTTTATCTGCTGCTATAGAATCCTGAGAACCTACACATACACACACACACACACACACACACACACACACACACACACACTAGACTGACCCATGTGAATATAACTTTCCTGACTCCTGCTTCCTTACCATCAAGGAGGGTATAGAAATGACAGTGAGTTGCTTGGGGAGAATATCTGCTTTCCTGATAAGATACTTATCTTTTTAAAAAAGGTCTCTGGAGAGAGGGCTTTAAAGCAAAGAATAGAAAGAATTGCAGGCCCCATGAATGGAAGAAATTAGAATTAGTGAGGCCCCAGAAGATCTGTCAAAAGATATCACATAGACTGCCATTGCTTCTTTGTTTAGAAAGGTGTAGAGATAGCCACACATTGCAGAAGACCAGCTGGATGAAGCTTAAATCCTGGAATCAAGAAAGTAAATATCTAATTGGCAATATTTGTTATAAAAAGTTATGCTCCCAATTAGCTGAGGTTTTTGGAAAAGATATTCAGATTGAAAAGTCAATAAAAATGTACTGCTTGCTTTCACTTTATTCAAAAAATGACTAAAATTTTATCTTAAAATCTTAAATCTTAAAATAAGGAATCTACTCTGTATTTATGAAATATTCTATTGAATTTCAGCAGTAAAAGGAAATTCTTGCCACTAATGGTGAAATCATCATGAACTTATACCTAGACCATAAATATATTTTCAAATTAAATAAGTCTTTTCTAGAAATGATAAAGCTTGAAACCACACTCTTGTCATTTTGACCTTTTACAAAGCTAGACTTATTAGAAGACCTAAAAGCACCCAACATATGTGGTTATATCTTTATTTGTTATAGCCTATTTCTTAACAATGTCCTTCCTATTACTTACATTTGTGTGTTATAATCCTCTGTTAATAATATGAGTTATCTGTCATTGGTTCCATAATACAGAATGATAAACAGTGTTAGGAAAACAAGCTATAGTTCTCTGTTTATGTTGAATCCAAAGTTCGCCATTTACTCACTGTAAAGGAGTATGTTCCACATGTTGCATGGCCTCTGGCCTCAGTTTCCTCATCTGTTAAAAAGGGGGTATTAATAGTACATTCTTCACAGGGTTATTTCAAAGAGTAAAGTAGAATTGAATGGAAACAATTTCAGCACCTTAATATCTCCTTGACATTTCAATTGGATTCTACCAATAACTCTATAAAGTAATCTACCAATAACTCAATAAAGCACAGAGAACAGTGGCCCTATCTTTTCATGCTCCTCCCTCCTTCATGACAGTACCCACAGAAGAGGAATTTTGTGTTTCTATAATGCTAAATGCCATAAAAATATTTTTTAAAAGGAAAGACTCTAGCTGTATAGACTATGGTTAGTCTGTCATCCATTTGTTCATTTACATAGTTTCGAACTTTGGAATCAAGACTTCTGATTTCAGTTGAGAAGTGTGCAGCAAA
The DNA here is from genome assembly GCF_024542745.1 of Macaca thibetana thibetana. NCBI lineage: Eukaryota > Metazoa > Chordata > Mammalia > Primates > Cercopithecidae > Macaca > Macaca thibetana. Next base: position 149,244,560 of record NC_065581.1, on the reverse strand, counting down.
TAATTCTCTAATCAAATTGTACTAATGTAAAAAGCAAGAAAAAAGCCTTCAGGATCTCCAGCTAGGCAAAGAGTTCCTAGACTTGACACCAAAAGTATGACTTACGAGAGAAAACCATGATAAGTTAAACAAGGAAGGAAGGAAGGAAGGGAGGGAGGGAGGGAGGGAGGGAGGGGGAGGGGAGGAAGGAAGGAAAGACATGCATAACACACCCACCCACCCACCATTCGCTTTTGTTTTTTTTAACTGATGATAAAAAATAAAATAAAATTCTTTGGGATCCAAGTTAGAGAGAGCTGTTTGCTTTGTCCACAAGGAAAGGCTTTGAGAAGCCAAAAGGTGACTTATTAATTCTACAAAGAATTTACCAGAAGGAAGGAAATGCAGCATCAGTGAATGATGCAAGTAACCAGCACCTGGAGATGTCATCAGCTGAATACCAAAACGGGGCAAACTGAATAGTGAAGAAAGATGTGTCAAAATTGGGCAAGGAATAAGGTATAAAGTAGGGGAGAAATGATAAGGAATTTATAATAAATCTCTGAAGTATTGGCTATTGCTTTATGTATAATTTGGCACACACAGGAATAGGATCAGGTCTTAAAGAGTTGCCTGTGGGCCAGTGAAACTGTTAAATGCATTAGGAAAGATATGTTAGATGTGTTGGAAAACTGTTAAATGAGTTGAAAGTAATTGTTACTAATTACTTCACCTAGTGATTGTGAGGGCTAATGAGAGAGCATATTTAAATCATCCAACAATGTTCAAACTGTTGTTCTTTAACATGAAATAACTTCCTCCCATTATACTACTAGAACAAAACAAAAACATAGTCGCAAATAAAGAGTCTTAACAGAAAAGAGACAAGACACCATAATTTTTTAAACTGTCAAATAGGTTGACAGATGAAAATACTTATAATAGTGAATATAAGTGGCCTAAATGCGCCCATCAAGTCATAGAATTTAAGATTGCTTTAAAAAATCGAATCTGAGTGTATATTTCTTATCAAGGCACCAAAGGTGAAAAGATACAGAAATTATCAAAGCACAGTGCTAGATAAATTTTTATCAATTTAACTTTTTTAAAACTAGGCACAACAATGTAAATTTAGAAAAATTGGGGTTTGGAGTTTTTCTAAAAGTATCAAATTGTAAAAGGTCATTATAATTGATAGTTCATAATTCACAAATATGTTAGTATGTGCAAAATAGGATAAATAAATATAGCGTAAAGTAAGAACTATTCGAAAGTAAAAGGGAAAACAGAACATTTGTAATCCAGTCCTATATGTCTACAACAGATTCAGTAAATAAAAATTATAAAAGGGCTTAAAGAAGAAAAAATGATATGATTAGAAAGTATATGATAAAAGATATTAAAAGAAAAATGCAAAATGAAACATGAGCTTTGAGTTTAAAAAAACAAAAAGCTGATATACAGGAGTGGACAGGTCAGTTAGAGATGCTGGCCAAAGGGAAGTGAGGAACTGTTCAGAGACAAAGTCAGGGTTCAGAGGAGAAGTCATCCAGTATCTACAGGAAAAGAAAACTGAGTCATTAAAATGCTCACAATAAGTGTCTATATGGTAGGTGGAAACTGACTCCTTTTACTGCACAGTCAACACTCAATAAAATACACCACTTCTGATACCAGATGTGTAGGAGGTTTTCCCCACACACCAAGCAATTCACCAGCAGACACCAACCAGGTGTTCTACAATTTAACTCAGTTCTGATGTTAACTGATTATATTGTCACAAAACCTTTGTCACTACTCAGTACCATCATTAACTTGTCCAACAGGAAATCACAGTTTATTTTTAAAAATTTCCTATACCAACAAATTTACATTTTCCACATATGTTCCTTGACTAATCACATTTTTATCCAATAAAATTTCAGTCTTTTAATTATTTAAAAACTGGATTTTTTTTTTCTTAACATAGGGTGTGGAATCCGTCTAGGCAAAGAGTCTAGGCAAAAGAAAACATTAATTCAGTGTATTAGTTAGCTAGTAGCTGCTGTAACAAAGCACTACAAATGGGTTAGCTTAATAGAAATGTATCTTCCTACAGCTCTCAAGCTTACAAGTCTGAGGCCAACATGTCAGCCTGTTGGCTCCTTTTGCAGTTAGTGAGGGAGAATCTATTCCATGGCTCTCTCCTAGCTTCTGGTGTTTTGTTGGCAGTCTTTGGCATCCCTTAATTTATAGATGTATCACCCCAATCTCTGCCTCACATTCACATGGCATTCTTCCTGTGTGTATGTCTGAGTCTCCAAATTTCCCCTTTTTATAAGTACATATTAGGGCTCCATCCTGTGCCTGTATGGTCTCCTCCTAACTGGATCCGCAATGTCTCTATTCCAAATTAGGTCACATTCTGAGGGTAAAAGCAGTTGGGGACTTCCATATAAAGACTTTGGGGGGACATACTTCAACTCATAGCATTCAGTAATTCATGTATCAATATATTTAGGCAGAGAACATTTATGTTGTGAATCCTACAATGCTTAGCCTCATGCTAACCATTGGAAGGAGAGAGGAAACTTCCAGTTCCTGCCCTCACTGAGCAGACAGTTGAGATGTGGGACCTGCCACTCTGTTTTGCTTACTCTGCTCCAGCCACACCAAGCTCCTCCATGTTCCTAGGCACAGTTAGCAAGCTCCTTCCTCAGGGACTTGGCGCCTTCTCTTTCCTCTGCCTGGAACGCTCTTCACTAGATCCTTCAATTCGCCACCTCTGTGAGATCTTCCCTAACTATCCCATTTAAAATAGTGACACCACTCATCTCACACTGCCTATTTCTCCTTCTAATTTTCTCAAAAATTCTTCACATCTTCTAATATAGTCTATAACTTACTTCTTTTTTTCATTTATTGTCTGCCTCCTCACTAGAATTAAACAACTTGAGGATAGGGATTTTTGTCTGTTTTGCACACTGCTGTATCCCCAGGGCCTAAAATCATGCTCAGATGATGATGATGCAATGGATTAAGTGCTATGAGAGATACTACAGTGTTAAGGTTTAAGTTCAATATTCTCTTATTTATTTTACACACACTTATTGAGCACCTATTTAGGTACTGCTTGTGTAGTAGTGATTCATACCAAATTCACTTTCTTTTTTTATTCTCTCTTTGTTCTTCAGAATAAAAGCTTCCTAAATCATCAATTTAATTCAATATTGTTTTATTGCATAAGGTAAGGGCCAGGCACTGTGCAAATTATTTACATTAATTATCTATTCTACAGAACAACCCTATAAGGGAAGCACTCTTACAATCACTTCCTACACAAGGTAACTGAGATGTTTTAAGCCTTTTCTGAGGTCAAAGTAGCAAGCCACAGTGCTAGAATACAAATCCAGATCTGTCAGTCACCCCGTTTCCTATCTAAAGATTCTTTCATTCATCATCTATCTAAAAATCAAAATAATCTGATATTGTGTCCTTAATTCCTTTTTTAGCCCAATTTTTAGAGAAAACTTTATTTTCCAATTATTTGGTATTTTTGTTTGTTTTAGTTTATTAATTCCAGATCCTATTTTCTAGCCATCTCAATAAGTACTGTATAAATTCTTACTCTTTGAAATTGAATTTGTTCATGGCCTACAATGATCAGTGTTTATTTATGAGCCACAGACCCCTCAGAAGAAAGTATAATCCATATTTCTGTGGTATAGAGTTGGTATCTGAAACTATGAGGCCAGGTGTTTTCCTGGCTTCATAGTACAACAGAGTTTGAGATTATAATGAGCCAGCCACTCCACAGTTCAGACCCTCTCAAATAATTTCTTTTTGACCCTTAGTTGGGGACAGGGGTAAAGAGGAGAGGATGATCCCTCAGATGTCCCATAAAATGCTGTTTCCCTTGGTCCAGTATGCCTGACTACTCACGGTATTGCCAACTTACTTCAGGGAATCCGAGAACTCAGCCCAAATCATTTCCCAAGTGGTGCTGTTTATGGATCCTGTTCACTCGCAGTATCTGTACCATTAATTTGTATTCAAGTAACTTGTGGCTTGAATGTCTTTGTACCTTAGCAGACAATCTTCTCATATTATGTTGCATAGCCCCTACCTTGGAAACTGTGATATTGTGATGTAATAAGAAACACATATTTGGTCTCTGGCCCAGTTCCTGGCAGAGAACTCCTAAAACTCTTATCATTTTCTGAGTGATAGGAGTGCTAGGTGCATCTTTTGTTTTAATATTTGGTCCTCGACCCCAACTCCTGACACAAAGTTCCTAATCCTTTGGAATTTCCTGGGTGATAGAATCTTTTGTTCTAACGGGGTGACTCATGGTGGGCTCCTGGATCAGGGCTGGTCACCAGAAAGAACAAGCCATGAGGAGAGAAGAGCTGGAGATCCAATAATTGATCATACCCAAGTGATAAACCTTCCATAAAAAAATCCCTGAACACGTGGATGTGTCTGGAGGGTAGTGCATTTGGGAGAGTGTGGAAACCCTCCACTGCTTTGCCCATACCTCACCCTGTGAATCTCTTTCATCACGCTGTTCATCTGTATCCTTTACAATGTCCTTTGGAATACATTGGTAAACGTGTTTCCCTGAGTTCTGTGAGTCACTCAAGCAAACTAATTAAACGCCAAGAGTGGGTCATGGGAAGCACCCAATTTATAGCTAGTTGGTCAGAAGCATAGGTCACAACCTGGGGATTGTAGCTGGTATCTGCAGTAGAGGACACTCTTGTGGGACTAAGTCCTTGACCTGTGGGGTCAGTAAGATCCTTTACAAACATATTTGGCAATAAGCAGTAAGAGCCTTAAATCATTCATCCTTTGGCTCAATAATTCAGATTCTTGGACTCTATCCTTAAGAAATCATGTAAAACATGGACAAATCTTTATATGGAAGGAAATTTGTTGCTATGCTATTCAAAACATTAGAAAAATTAAAAGTGTAAGAAAGTCTAAATGCTAACTGTTAATATGAGGGTTAAATAAATTATGATTCATTCACTGACAGAAATATGAAAATTAGAAAAATTAATCTGAGAACTTGGTAGCACCTTAAAACACATAGAAGTATAAAAGCAGAATATGTACACTGATTACTTTCATGCAGAAAACATGTGCATATGCAAACTAAGATATTTTACTTTTGTATAATAAATTTCTTATACATATATCGCCTGAAAAATATATTTTAGTAACATTCAAAAATGTCATTATAACACAACATATTACTTTGTGCCAAAAATACTTCAGTGAATTTCAGAGAGGAGGAAAATCACATCTAGCTCTAATGGTTGAGAAGAGATGTCATGCAGGAAGTTAGGTTTAAACTGGACATTGAACAATTTGGATGGCAGAGAAACGAGTACACATTCAGAACAATAATTTTAATTTATGCTCCAAACTCCATATCACCCCAATTTGGAGTAAGAAATAAACTCAATGGATCTGTGTATGTCTAAGCCAATCAGAATTAGAGTCCATGGACTCCCACAAAGCCATATGACCTCCAAGTCTGACATCAAAATTACATTAAGATCAGCTAGAAATAGATTCGGTTAGGTTTCTGTCCATTTGTTTCTTAAAAGATGAAAGTGTTATAAAAATACACCATGACTTGGTTATCTTTAACCAACTTACCTGTGAAATTTGAAACAATAGATTAGGAATAAAATTTATTTTGAGAAACAATATGATCATTCACATGAAAACTGTCCCAAGCTCTCAGATATTTTTAAATTCCTAAAATATTTTCCCAGACTTACAGACAATGATTTATCATTACTTCATTCTAACAAACCATCACCATAATTCTGAAATTATAACTAAATTCATATCCAAAATATACACAAGAGGAAGCTGTAGAAAAATTTCCAACATAAGGTTCCTTCCTAATAAAATGAATCCCTCACTGTATTCTAAGGCCTACAGTGTCAGGAACTGTATATCATTTCTCAGATTCTTCCATATATGGAGCACACGGAAGACAATAAATTTTTTCTGATAAAATCAACACAGGTAAAAATCATAAAGTAAAAGACTAATAGACAACATTATAGAAATACTTTAAAATTTTGTGTAGCAAAAAAATAATAATAAAAGACAAAAGGCAAGCTAAAACTGAAAAACATTATCTACAACACGTCAGAAAAAAGACATGCTTTCTTTACAATGTTCTCTTACATGTAAATAAGAAAAGATCAACATCTAAGAGAAAAAGGGGCAAACATGCAGCCTATCTCCAACACCACGATATCCTAAGGAAGGAGTGATCATTAGAGAATAAGTATAGAAAAAAATCAAGATTCACATGGCAGGTTTAATAAGTTTGCTTAATAATACAGAATTTGAAGAGAAATATTTAATAAACATGAGGTGTATTGATGAATGTGCATAATCCACTCAGCATTGTTATTACGATCCATGTTTAAACACTTTATATTGTTAATTAATGTTGGTTAATATTGGAAGTTCTGTTAATTATAACTAAAATGTCAAGTAGCATTATCGCAAACATATATTCATTTATATTTCATGGCTATGTTTAATTTCTTGAGGGAGGGAGAAACACCTTTGAGATACAGAGAGTAATTTCATGTAATAGCACCGCAGAATTGATTCACATTGTTTTTCCATGTTTACAGCTTTTTTTTAGGTGTGTATATATTGCATTCAATTCATTGAAAAAAATTTCTTCTTTGCAGACATAAATGGAATTCTTGCCTGTGATAAGCAAAAATAAAAATAAAAATTTAAAAAATATGGAAATAAGAGAAAAACAAATGCAATCGAGGGTTGTGGAAATGCCTAGGACTGAAATCTAGAAATCTGTTTATTAATAACATAGCCTTTTGTTGGCATTTTTAGAAATACTAGAGACTATTTTCACCTCTCAGATTGTCCTTTCTTGCACTCGGCATCCTTGAGCAAGAAAGACTGTGTTCTCCATGCTGTATGATGGAACACAGGCAGCCACTTATTAATAAGAATCAATTTGAACTGCCAGGCAGAGATGAAACATCAGCACAAGTTAATTAAAAGGTTACATTTCAATTCAAATATCTAAGTAAGAATAATAGCCATTCCCACAATACCAATAGACTTTGAAACTGGCTATGTTCACCAGTATCCTCAGGATAAATGTACATATACATGGACCAAAAAAAGACATTTTCCCTTTAATATAAAAGTAAATTACTTAAGGATAATTTGGCCTAAGCCCATAGATCAGTGGTTCAGGATAGAGCAAGGTATTACACCTATGAGAACAGTTCTTCAGCTTTTAAATTCTAATTGAGCCAGTTATTTTTCTCTTTATTTTGTACAAATTTATTGAACAATAAAGTTTAAAATCTAGGGTCTAAACAAATTTTATAAAAATCATTTTTCAACTTGGTGTCTACTTTTCTGCCCCATAAAAGTCCTGTGGCAGAAGTGGAAAAGGCCAAGGAAAAAGAAATGAGGAATTAAGTCAGAGAAGTGATGGTGTAAATGAGAGATAATTAGGGCCTTGGAAGTCCCTGCAAGGAGACTCAGAATTCAGCTCTAAGTCAGATAGAAAACTGCTGGAGGATTTTGAACAGAGAAGTAACTTTAATTTTTTGGCATTTTAATGGGGTCACTCTGCCTGCTGGGTTGAGCATAGTCTGTATTTAAGGTAAGGGTTACAGAAACTATCACTCTAAGCCAGATTGAAAGTTCAAAGTGGGTTGGACCAGATGGGGACAGGAGCTGGTGAGAGACGGTTCATTTGTGGACACTGCCGAAGGAAGAGGCAAAGCAATGTGTCTGGAAATGAGGCATGAAAAGAAAATGGAAATCAGAATGATTTCGAGGTATTTGACCAGAGCAAATGGAGGATATTTGCTGTTGACAGAGCTGGGGGAAACTTTGTGGGACTGGGTCATGGAATGAATGTAAGAGCTCAGTTTGAGAGTTATTGGAAATGTCTGGAATTTGAAAACTTCCATTTGCATATGGCAATGTCAAGTAGATCATTGAGTATACATGTCTCAAATTGAATGAGATGATCAAGAAAGTGAGGACAGAGAGAGGGGAGAACCAGAGTTAGAACTCTGGGGCACTCTGACATTTACTAGTAAAACAGAAAGAATCAGCAAAAAATGTCTCAGCCAGTGGTATAGAAGGAAACCTGGAGATCAGCTGTACTGGAGATCAATTAAAGAAAGTTTATTAAAGACAATGAGTTATCAAGTGGTAAACAATGTTGGCAGTGGTTACCAGAGACCGGGAAGAGTAGTGGGGAAGGGTATGAACAGAGGTTTATTGGGTAAAAACATACAGTTAGACAGAAGGAATAAGTTCTAATGTTTAATAGCACAGTATGATGTCTATACTTAACAGTAATTATATATTTCAAAATACCTAGAAGAGAGAATTTGGAATGTTCCCAACATGGAGAATCGATCAGTGAGGTGATGGATATCCCAATTACCCTGATTTGATCATTACATATTGTATGCATCAATCAAAATATCACATGTATACCATAAATATGTATAATTATTATACATCAAGAATAATGTAGATAACTAAAATGAGGACTAAAAACTGACCAACAGGTATTACAATGTGAAATTTCCTTGGTGACTTTTGATAAGAGCAGCTTCCCAGAGTAGTAAGAATGGTCTAACTGCAGTGTGTTCAAGAGAGAATGAGTCAGCAAATTCAGATTGTGGGAAACTCCACAGGCAAAGGAAATAAATTGCAAGGAAACTAACGCAGAGAGAAGATCCATATTAAACGAGATTAAAAGAGACAAATCAACCAATTAGAACAAATGGACTTTATGTGGATGAACAAGCAACAAGAAGATATACCCACAAAAATCTGGATTCAAACAAATCATAAAAAACAAACTATAAAACTGTGAGAAGTTTTATACTGGATACTTGGTAATATTAGGGTATTTTTTTTACTTTTTAGGGGTGATTGTTTTATAATTACGTTTGTTTATTAAGATTATTTCATGTATTTTAGATACACTTACAAAAGGATTTACAGATAGAATTATATGATGTCTAGGATGTGATTCAAAATAACACCATAGTGGGTAGAGATTGGGTGGGAAGAAGAAATATTAATATAAGGATGGGATAAGATTGCCATATGTTGAGAATTGTTGAAGTTGAGTAATGGCACCTGGTGGTACTGTTTTCTATCTTTTTATATGTTTGAACTTTTTTGTAATAAAAATTTTTAAATTGTGGTGTGGGGGATCAGAGAGAGAAGAAAAAAAAAGGACACTGAGTGTAGGCAACTTTTTCAGAATTTTGCTGTAGAGATTCTGCAGTAATCAGAGGAGAAGTAGAGTCAAGAGTTGTTTTTAAGAGTTAAGAATACTGATTTTGTTTACTGCTGCTTGGCCTTCCAAGAAGAATTTAGTTCTGACAAATAATTTAATTCTTTACTAATCAGTACTAATCAGAAGTTAAGTTATAGTGGTGACTTTAAGAGAGGTCAAAAATTGTTCTAAGAAATCAATACACAAATATCCAACTTCAGTTGACCTCACAGAATGCTTAATCATCCACACTATAAAATTTCTAAGTCTTATTCTTTCCCAATATAACTACAACCATTACTCACACCTACATATCCATCAAAAACACACATTCAGAAACTCTCTACATAACATTGAATGAAAATTCTGTTTCAAAGTTATAATCTGCTAATATAACTCACTAGCAAAGTATTAGCACATGATAGGTAATAAATTTGGATTAAATATAACCAATGCCTAAATCAAAAAATGAAGAAGCAAGGAAAATTGTCATACACTTTATGTAGCTATTCCTTAAAATCAAACTATCAACTCATTGGCTTATTAGTAGAGTTAATTCTTAAATGTTTTCCTTAATCACGAGTGTACTCATTTTTTTTTCAACGTTGCTGGCTAATTTTTTTTTTCAACGTTGCTGGCTAACAAGTACTCAGTTGTTGCAACAACTACCCACAAATAAATACACAGCAAGTGAATGTCTGTTTCTATGGTTTCTATTTACAGTAGAGAGAGATTGTTTAACACTTGCTACTTTCCTTTTATAACAGAAATTTAAGTATTGCCTTCTCCCTATTCTTATCCTTCTTGTCCTCCATCCTGTAATGCTATCTATTTTCTTTCTCTTCATCTGGCTCCCTTTCTTAATCACCATTACCCTAAGTTCCATTAAAAGTGATTTAATTTCAGTTTTCCATTCTAGGAAAAATGTCTGGACAGAAAAGGAACAAACAGTGGGAGAGCTGCCTGCACTTTTTAAAAAAATAAGTTTGAGCAAATATACTTTGTTTCTTAAACTAGATCAGCAACTTAAGAAGAAATGACAGTTTCCTTCTTTGCTTAGACAAAGCCTCTTTCTATGACAAATCCTTGAGTAACAGGGATAGTTCCCCCCGCCTCCATCTTTCAGCAGTGTCTGATATCTGTTTGATAAGATAAGCTTCAGGAATGCAGTGAGCCAACTACTTGGGTTGCCCTCAGCAAATATACTTACTTACTGCTGGATCAAACTAAAATATTCATTATTTATACCCCTATTTCTGTACTGTGGTACAAAATTATAGCAAACAAAAGTTGGTAAAATATAATGTCACGTGGATAACAAAAAAACATCAGTTTGAAAAATAATTTGGGATCATTTTTCTCATAATATCCTCTGTAGCAAATTGAATCACCCAAGTGTGCTCAATGATCTGTCAGTGTACAATGATGTGATAGAAATGGTAAAACAAAATCCTTTTTGAGATATCATCCCAAAACTGTTGAGCAAAGATTCCTAGGAGATAGTCTTCCCTTGCATTTGAGAAAATTAGCTTCTGGGAAGTGACTTTCAAAGTCAAACAAGGTGGTAATATTCTGTTGAAAAGGAAAAAAAAAATACTTTATTCATTAAACAAGTAAAATAATGTTAAAACATAGATATCAATGTACTTAACTGTAAATGTAAATGTACAGATATATTGAGCAAATTCAATGAGCACTGTCCTATGTCAACATTGGAACTGTGCAGAAACATATAAACCTTCTCTAATCCGAGTTCAATTATGTATTCCTTTAACTCCTCAAAAAGCAATTTCATATTGTACATGTGAGCATGCCAATGGAAAAAAAGTTACTTTTAGTATTATTAACATAGTATTTTTTGAATATCAAGTATTTCTTTGAATATCAGCAAAAAAACACATATTTCAGGTTTGTCCTAATGGAGAATGTCAGGCACACCCAAATGTATCAGTGCTTTCTTTGTAGACTTTCTTAATCACTCAGCCAAGCAAAGCCATTAACTTACTCTAATTCCCTACAGAAGTCTTTAGTTTTACCACCTTTAAAATGCCTGTACAGCCAATTTCCCATTAGCAAATGTAAAAGATTTTATATTACTATTAAGTTGCTTTAACAAACTCAATTTTAGGTCCCCGAAGTCTCTTACTTGGTTCCACTGCCTGGACAATAGGTGTCTATATTTTTGTGCATAGCTTTCTTTTTACATTGAGAAAGATAAACAACACCAAAGTGTAATAGATAATTTGGTTGATATAAAGAAAGTAGAATGAGGAAAGAAATGGGCTTAATTCACTTTCAATGACAATGATTAGAATTTCATTTTCTACACTACAGACCCAATAGTAAAGGAGCAAAAGCTCCAGGGATTTTGAAAATATAATTAAAATAATATAAGCACAGAATCATGAACTTTCTGGCATGCCCATATTTGTCTGACTTATTTCCATACTGAGCACAATATCCATATCCAATCTTCCCTCAGCTAATGCATACTATTATCTGTCTACTAGTAAATCCTTTCTTATCCTCTATGGTTTCTCACACATTCTCACTTTACTTGTTTTCCTTAAACATTAGCTTATTTCTTTTATTTTCACCTTTGGGGTCATTTGTTTAATAAACATCTTCTTTTCTGATGTTTATTAAAAATTCACCTGCCTTTTTAAATCACATTTTAAACTAATGTGTCTCCTCTTTTTCTTTGTCTTGATTGTTTTCTCTACACTTCGTATTTCTCCTCTACTGCACCTGGGTCTCATTCAGGTAGAGTAAAGAAGGCCCAACTGAAGGCACTTTCCTGCCTCGCTTTGCAGATTTGGAGGAAAACAGAATGAACGCTACACATGTGTACAAACCTACAAATGAGGGAAAAGCGCAGGGAGCTAGCGTCACATTCTCTAGCAAAGATGTGCACAGTTAGAATTGAAAAGCAATGGGATAAACAAGGTAAGAGGCAGAAGAGACAGCACCAACCGGCATGAGAGCCAGAGAAGCAAAATGGGAACCAAGTAAGGAAGTAGCTAGAGGAGGTTTCTGGCCAACATTCATTAATTACAATTCTATCAAGCAGCCTGTCATGTTTGGTTTACAATTAGTCTTCCAACCAAGCTCAGAAAGACAATTTAAAAATGTATTTTTTAATTAGTATATAGATTAAGATATAATATTCTTTTTTCTTTATAATTTAAGGTTCTAAAATGTAAAACATGTCAAGACTGATCATTATTATTCATGTATTAGAGCAGGTTAAAATAGCAGATGCCTATAAAACGCTACATATATTCTATAGAATAACAATTTAAAAGAATTCAAAAAAAGAGAGTGTGAAAAGGAAGAAAATAAGCCAGACTTAAAGACAAATATGGTTATTATGAATAAGCATTAGGTGAACTCTGACCTTCCTAGTGGCTAAGAATAAAGAAAACTGTGATGTGTAATACATTTTTAGTATCTGCTATGAGGAAGCAAATCAATCTTTCAAGAGAAACGAACCTTAAACTTTTGTCTATACTAATCTTACAACATAGGTTCTTACATTTTTTTAACATGATTCCTTTTAGAATATCATAAAACCTATAATCCCCAGCCTAGAAAATCACAGAAGGCTGACACTGACCTTCAGCGCCTCAGCTCCAGCGCCACGGCGCCCTCCAGGAAGTTCTTTATGGGGGAACTGGAAGATGAACGGACAGAAGAAGAGTGGTGGAGCTCACCGGCATTCTGATCGCGGCCAAGGTGCCGGCCGACACTGAGGTGGTTTGCACTACCCCCGCTGCCTATATCGACTTTGCCCCAGAAGCCAGAGCTGAAGATTGCTGTGACTGCGCAGAACTGCTACAAAGTAACTAACAGGGCCTTTACTGCGGAGATCACCCCTGGAATGATCAAAGACTGCGAAGCCAGTCTGGGGTCCTGGGGCACTCAGAGAGTGGCATGTCTTTGGGGAGTCAGATGAGCTGATTGAGCAGAAAGTGACCCATGCTCTGGCAGAGGGACTCAGAGTAATCGCTTGCATTGGGGAGAAGCTAGCTGAAAGGGAAGTGGCATCATTGAGAAGTTTGTTTTCGAGCAGAAGAAGGTCATCACAGATAATGTGAAGGACTGGAGCAAGGTCATCCCGGCCTATGAGCCCACGTGGGCCATTGGTAGCAGCAAGACTGCATCACCCTAGCAGGCCCAGAAAGTACACGAGAAGCTCCAAGAATGGCTTAAGTCCAACGTCTCTGATGCGGTGGCTCAGAGCACCCGTATCATTTATGGAGGCTCTGTGATGGGGCAAGCTGCAAGGAGCTGGGCAGCCAGCCTGAGGTGGATGGCTTCCTCATGGGTAATGCTTCCCTCAAGCCCGAATTCGTGGACATCATCAATGCCAATGAGCCCCATCCATCTTCCCTATCCTTCCTCCCAAGCCAGGGACTATGCAGCCCAGAAACCCAGTAACTGCCCCTCTCCTGCGCATGTTTCTGATGGTGTCATCTGCCCCTTCTTGTGGCCTCATCCAAACTATACCTTCCTTTACCGTTTATATCTTCACCCTGTAATGGCTGGGACCAGGCCACTCCCTTCTACGCTTAGTATAACCTTGGAACTAGATGTCACTAAGGTGGCTTCTCCTTGGCTGAGAGGTGGAAGGGGTGGAATTTGCTGCTGGGTCCCCTAGGCCCTAGTGAGGGCAGGAGAGAAACCATCCTCTCCCTTCTTACACAGTGAGGCTAAGATCCTCCCCTCCGAAGCCAAGAGTGCTGCCCTTTTCCCCAGTGCCCGCACCTGTGTGTGCTGTGTATGTGAACCACCCACATGTGAGAGAATAAACACCTGGCAGTAAAAAAAAAAAAAAAAAAAAAAAAAAAAAAAAAAAAAAAAAAAAAAAAAGAAAATCACAGAAATTTTATAGACATTTTCAGAGATTCATGAACTCTTTCAAGCCTATTCTTGGAACCTCTAGGAGTCCATGATCTACATATTAAGGATTCTTGTCATTAGAATGGACATGGGGGAAGTTTTAAAAGTCATAGTGAATAATGACAGCAGAAACTGCAAAATCTGTTTTTATGTCTTTCTTATTTATGTTGAGAGCATAATATTAAGGGATAATTTAGTGAAAATAATTGTGTAAAGAAGGTAAAGTTATGAACTACATATGTGCAATCACAATGTTTATATTTGACCTTATGGCCAGCATACTAGCTACCTTTATTTTTCATGGCATAAGTGACATCTAATAATTTCTTCTAATAATGTCCTATGGAAGTATAGAATCTATAATACTCGAATAAGTAATTCTAATAGCAATCCATTTATAATTCTCTTACTATATTTTATAGTTTACTAACATACATTGCCAAACAATATATTATTTGGTTTTCCTTATTTGTGGGCTTTATAAAAATAGAATCATGTTACATTATTTGTGGGAGTCTTTTGTCGCCCAGACTGGATCTCAAAAGCTCCGCCTCCCGGGTTCACACCATTCTCATGTTACATGTAGTTTTTGTTGAAACTTTTTTCACCCAACATTATGCTTCCAAATTGGGATTACATCCATGTTATTATAAACTTTTTTCACCCAACATTATGCTTCCAAATTGCATCCATGTTATTATATATCACTCAAGTCATTATTTTAATCTTGTATAATATTTTATTCAATGAATAAGCCATAAATTATTCCTCACCCATTAATAGAAATTTGAATTGATTCTAGTATTTTGCTATTAGAAATTTAGGTGTTATCAACATCTTCTGGGAAAAAGGTTTTACTCCGACAGTGGAAACAGGGGAAGAACTCATAGGCTCACTACTAGTAATAGTCTAAGTCTTGGGCTAGCTGGTCAAATGGATGTTCATTAATTATTATGCTTTAGAACCTACCTGAAAGTTACATATATTATTTTGTATTTATAAAATATATTTTTAAGTTAAAATTAAAGTTAAGTTAAAATTGATAAACTAGAATATTTTATAATACTAAAAATTTTGGATAATGGAGATTCATGCTTTAAAAGATGGTAGAAATTTCTTTAAACACCAAAATTTTCAAAAGTGAAAAATTATCTATGGGGATTCTTTGGTCTTCACTAATTATTATGTAACAATGTTTTCTATCATTTTCCCAGGACCTATGAAATCAATAGCATGACTTTCCATTTTCCTAAACTACCACTTCCCTGTTAGACTTTGATAAGAGATAGCACAGAGTTCAAAGTGATTCAGCATCAAAACAAGTACCTGTTGGTTTTGCTATGAACTATTGCATAACACAAATGCAAGGTATTGAGTTGCTTTTTTTATTGTTTTTATCTGAAATATAATTGTATTCTCTGGATTATAACAGCCTAAAGCTAAACAGAGGAATACTCTATAACCACTGTATACCAGAAAAGAAAACCAGGGCTTCCTAATTCATTCCCTATCTGTCTTCTAGGAAAGTGCAAAGAGGATCATGTGTTGTTCTTGTGTATAAAAGATTCCTTGAAACATCTTGGATCAAGTCTTGCGTAAGATGGCCAAATAGGAACAGCTCCGGTCTGCAGCTCCCAGCAAGATCAACACATAAGGTGGGTGATTTCTGCATTTCCAGCTGAGGTACCTGGCTCATCTCATTGGGACTGGTTAGACAGTGGGTGCAGCCCACAGATGGCAAACAGAAGCATGAGGCATCACCTCAGCTGGGAAGCACAAAGGGTCAGTGAACCCCCTCCCCTAGCCGAGGGAAGCCGTAAGGGACTGTGCCATGAGGAATAGTGCACTCTAGCCCAGATACTACTCTTTTCCTACAGTCTTCACAACCCACAGACCAGGAGATTCCCTCGGGTACCTATGCCACCAGGGTCCTGGGTTTCAAGCACAAAAGTGGGTGACCGTTTGGGCAGACACTGAGCTAGCTGCAGGAGTGTTTTTCATACCCCAGTGGCACCTGGATCACCAACAAGACAGAACTGTTCACTCCCCTGGAAAGGGGGCTGAAAGCCAGGGATCCCAGTGGTCTAGCTCAGCAGATTGTACCCCCACGGAGCCCAGCAAGCTAAGATTCACTGACCTGAAATTCTTGCTGCCAGCACAGCAGTCTGAAGTCGACCTGGGACACTAGAGCTTGGGCAGGGAAGGTGCATCCACCATTACTGAGGCTTAAGTAGGCAGTTTTCCCCTCACAGTGTAAACAAAGCCACCAGGAAGTTCGAACTGGGCAGAGACCACCACAGCTCTGCAAAGTTGCTATAGCCAGACTGCCTCTGTAGCTTCCTCCTCTCTGGGCAGGGCATCTCTGAAAGAAAGGCAGCAGCCCCAATGAGAGGCTTATAGCTAAAACTCCCATCTCCCTGGAAAAGAGCACCTGGGGGAAGGGGCGGCTATGGGCGCAGCTTCAGCAGACTTATACATTCCTGCCTGCCAGCAAAGGGAAGCCCATTAGACTAACAGCAGATCTCTCTGCAAAAATCCCACAAGCCAGAAGAGAGTGGGGGCCAATATTCAACATTCCTAAAGAAAATAATTTTCAACTCAAAATTTTAAATCCAGCCAAACTAAGCTTCATAAGCAAAGGAGAAATAAAATCCTCTACAGACAAGCAAATGCTGAAAGATTTTGTCACCACCCGGCCTGCCTTACAAGAACTCCTGAAGGAAGCACTAAATATGGAAAGGAAAAACTGCTTTCAGACACTGCAAAAACATAACAAATGGTAAAGACCATCGACACTGTGAAGAAACTACATCAACTAACGGGCAAAATAACCAGCTAGCATCATAATGACAGGATCAAATTCACACAATATTAACCTTAAATGTAAATGGGCTAAATGCTGCAACTAAAAGACATAGACTGGCAAATTGGATAAAGATTAAAGACTCATTGATATGCTGTATTCAGGAGACCCATCTCATGTGCAAAGACACACATAGGCTCAAAATAAAGGGATGGAGGAATATTTACCAAGCAAATGGTAAGCAAAAAAAAAAAAAAGGAGGGTTGCAATCCTAGTCTCTGATAAAACAGACTTTAAACCAATAAAAATCAAAAAAGACAAAGAAGAGCATTACATAATGGTAAAGGGATCAATGCAACAAGAAGAGCTAACAATCCTAAATATATATGCACCCAATATAAGTGTACCCAGATTCATAAAGCAAGTTCTTAGAGGCCTACAAAGAGACATAGACTCTCACACAATAATAGTGGGAGACTTTAATATCCACTGTTAATATCAGACAGACAAAAATGAGACAGAAAATTAACAAGGATATTCAGGACTTGAACTCATCTCTTGACCAAGCGGACCTAATAAACATCTACATAACTCTCCACCCAAAATCAAGAGAATATACATTCTTCTCAGCACCACATTGCACTTATTCTAAAAGTGATCACATAATTGGAAGTAAAGCACTCCTTAACAAATGCAAAAGAACAGAAATCATAAGAAACAGTCTCTCAGACCACAGTGCAATCAAATTAGAACTCAGGATTAAGAAACGTACTCAAAACCACACACCTACATGGAAACTGAACAACCTGCTCCTGAATGACTACTGGGCAAATAATGAAATTAAGGCAGAAATAAATAAGTTCTTTGAAACCAATGAGAACAAAGACACAACATACCAGAATCTCTGGGACACAGCTAAAGCAGTGTTTAGAGGGAAATTTATAGCACTGACTGCCCACAGGAGAAAGCAGGAAAGATCTAAAATAGACACCCTAACATCACAATTAAAAGTACTAGAGAAGCAAGAGCAAACAAATTCAAAAGCTAGCAGAAGACAAGAAATAACTGAGATCAGAGCAGAACTGAAGGAGATAGAGACATGAAAAACCCTTCAAAAAAATTCAATGAATCCAGGAACTGGTTTATTGAAAAGATTAACAAAATAAATAGACCACTAGACAGACTAATAAAGAAGAAAAGAGAGAAGAATCAAATAGACACAAAAAATGAAAAAGGGAATATCACCACTGATCCCACAGAAATACAAAATGCCATCAGAGAACACTATAAACACCTCTACATAAATAAACTAGAAAATCTAGAAGAAATGGATAAATTCCTGGAAACATACACCCTCCCAAGTCTAAATCAGAAAGAAGTTGAATCCCTGAACAGGCCAACAACAAGTTCCAAAATTGAGGCAGTAATTAATAGCCTTCCAACCAAAAAAAAAACCCCAGGACCAGACGGATTCACAGCTGAATCCTACCAGAGGTACAAAGAGAAGCTGGTACCATTCCTTCTGAAACTATTCCAAACAATAGAAAAAGAGGCACTCCTCCCTAACTCATTTTATGAGGCCAGCATCATCCTGAGACCAAAACCTGGCAGAGACACAATTAAAAAAAGAAAATTTCAGGCCAATATCCCTGATTAACATTGATGTGAAAATCCTCAATAAAATACTGGCAAACTGAATCCAGCAACATATAAAAAGCTTATCCACCACAATCAAGTTGCTTTCTTCCCTGGGATGCAAGTCTGGCTCAACATACGCAAATCAATAAACATAATCCATCACATAAACAGAACCAATGACAAAAACCACATGATTATCTCAATATATGCAGAAAAGGCCTTCAATAAAATTCAACACCCCTTCATGCTAAAACATCTCAATAAACTAGGTATTGATGGAATGTATCTCAAAATAATAAGAGTAAATTATGACAAACCCACAGTCAATCTCATACTAAATGGGCAAAAGCTGGAAGCATACCCTTTGAAAACTGGCACAAGACACGGATGGCCTCTCCCACCAATCCTGTTCAACATGGTATTGAAAGTTCTAGCCAAAGCAGTCAGGCAAGAAAAAGAAATAAAGAGTATTCAAACAGGAAGAGAGGAAGTCAAATTGTCCCTGTTTGCAGATGACATGATTGTGTATTTAGAAAACCCCGTTGTCTCAGCCCAAAATTTCCGTAAGCTGATAAGCAACTTCAGCAAAGTCTCAATACAAAATCAATGTGCAAAATTCACAAGCATTCCTATACACCAATAACAGACAAACAGAGAGCCAAATCATGAGTGAACTCCCATTCACAATTGCTACCAAGAGAATAAAATACCTAGGTATACAACTTACAAGAGATGTGAAGGACCTCTTCAAGAAAACTACAAACCACTACTCAAGGAAATAAGAGAGGACACAAACAACTGGAAAAACATTCCATGCTCATGGATAGAAAGAATAAATACCATGAAAATGGCCATACTGTCCAAAGTAATTTAAAGATTCAATGCTATCCCCATCAAGCTACCATTTACTTTCTTCTCAGAATTAGAGAAAACTTTAAATTTCATATGGAACCAAAACAGAGCCCGTATAGCCAAGACAATCCTAAGCAAAAAGGACAAAGCTGGAAGCATCATGCCACCTGACTTCAAACTATACTACAAGGCAACTGTAACCAAAACAGCATGGTACTGCTACCAAAACAGATATATAGACCAATGGGACAGAACAGAGGCCTCAAAAATAATGCCACACATCTACAACTGTCTGATCTTTGACAAACCTGACAAAAACAAGCAATGGGGAAAGGATTCCCTATCAAATAAATGGTGCTGGGAAAACTGGCTAGCCATATGCAGAAAACTGAAACTGAACCCCTTCCTTACACCTTATACAAAAATTAACTTGAGATGCATTAAAGACTTAAACATAAGACCCAAAACCATGAAAACCCTAGAAGAAAACTTAGGCAATACCATTGAGGACATAGGCATGGGCGAAGACTTCACAACTTAAATACCAAAAGCAAAGACAACAAAAGTTAAAATAGACAAATAGGATCTAATTAAACTAAAGAGCTTCTGCACAGCAAAAGAAACTATGATCAGAGTAAACAACCTACAGAATGGGAGAAAATGTTTGCAATCTATCCATCTGACAAAGGGCTATTATCCAGAATCTAAAAGGAACTTAAACAAATTTACAAGGAAAAAAACAAACAACCCCATCAAAAAGTGAGTGGAGGATATGAACAGACACTTCTCAAAAGAAGACATTTATGTGACCAACAAACATATGAAAAAGAGCTCATCATCACTGGTCATTAGAGAAATGCAAATCAAAACCACAATGAGATACCATCTCATGACAGTTAGAATGGCGATCATTAAAAAGTCAGGAAATAACAGATGCTGGAGAGGATATGGAGAACTAGGAATGCTTTACACTGTTGGTGGGAGTGCAAATTAGTTCAACCATTGTGTAAGACAATGTGGTGATTCCTCAAGGATCTAGATCCAGAAATACCATTTGACTCAGCAATCCCATTACTGGGTATATCCCCAAAGGATTATAAATCATTCTACTATAAAGACACATGCACACAAAATGTTTATTGCAGCACTGTTCACAATAGCAAAGACTTGGAACCAACCCAAATGCCCATTGGTGATAGACTGAATAAAGAAAATGTAGCACGTATACACCATGGAATACTATGCAGCCATAAAAAAGGATGACTTCATGTCCTTTACAGGGACATGGATGAAGCTGGAAACCATCATTTTCAGCAAACTAACACAGGAACAGAAAACCAAACATTGCATGTTCTCACTCATAAGTGGGAACTGAACAATGAGAACACATGGACACAGGGAGGGGAACATCACCCACCAGTGCCTGTAGGGGGGTGGGGGTCTAGGGGAGGGATAGCATTAGGAGAAATACCTAATGTAGGTGATGGGTTGTTGGGTGCGGCAAACAACCATGGCACGTGTATACCTATGAAACAAACCTGCACGTTCTGTACATGTATCCCAGAACTTAACGTATAATAATTAAAAAAAAAAAAAATTCCTTGAATAGATATATGAGTGCATTTTTTTTATTTTATTAAATCATAGTACTAGTATACCAGAGGGAGGGAAAGATATTAAAAATGTAGATACAAGGTTTATAATTAAATATTCAAGTACCCCGACTGAGTATTTCCAAGTTGTGGTCCTGATGCCCCCATAATCTACTGTCCTATATCTGTATTGTGAAATTTCCTTAACAAACTTCTTCATGAATTTTATATATATACACATTTGCTACCTCTACTTTAAGACCTAGGACTGAACTCATTCTTCCCACAACATGATCTCAAAATGTGAGAGGTCACCCATGAGAAAAACTGATGGATTTTTCTAATACATTTGGGAAGGCCAAATCCATGGAGCTAAAGATGAACCTTCAAAGGAGCCTCACTCTACTCCAACCTCCAAATATCCAACCCACCAGGGGATACTGAATACCTACCAAATCTGATGCCCTAGAAAGGGTCAAGCCTTTGATAAATCACAACCAGACATGTGTAGTTTTTTTTAGGAACCTGCAGACTCTACACAGAGATGGAGGCAGCTGTTTTCCACTGCCTCCTTTTTTTTTTCTTTTTTTTATTGATATGGAGTCTCACTCTGTTGCCCTGGCTGGAGTGCAGTGACTCAATCTCCATCTTCCAGATTCAAGTGATTATCCTGCCTCAGTCTCCAAGTAGCTGGGATTACAAGCATGTGGACCATGCCTGGCTAATTTTGTAGTGAATGTTTAGCAGAGATGGGGTTTCACCATGTTGGCCAGGCTGGTCTCGAACTCCTGACCTCCAGTGATTCACCCACCTCAGCCTCCCAAAGTGCTGGGATCCACTGACTCTTTTGCTTTTGTTTTCTCTCAGCTTTGATTATCAGGATAGACCTAAGTTCCACATGTGAAGCCCTCCCATACAATTATTTTCCCATGGTTCAACCCAGCCTAAATGTGCCACTGAAGAGTTCCAGACAGAGCAGGCAGTTGCCCTTTATAACTCTCTTTTCTACAGGCTATCACCCATCATTACTTTATGAAACTGCTTTCAGTGTTATCAAATAATTATCCAGCAAACCTAATGGTCTTTCCCTCCTCCTCAGTACCTTGACCTTTCTTTAGCATTTAACTCAAAAACTCTTTATTGACATTCTATCTCCTTGCTTTGAAAAAGATGCTTTGATTTGTTTCCACTTTGATGAATTTTTCATCATTGTTTTCTTCAGTGGCCCTTTTTCTTCCCTGTATTAGTTAGGCTTTGCTCCATCACAACTATTTAATCAGCTCATGAGTCTAAAGGTTACCACTTCGGGATAGTATCTACTGATCTTATCTGGGCTTGCTCAGTCAGCTGGTGAGTCAGCTGGGCCAGAAGGACATCTCTTCACATAGTCTCAAATCCTCCTGGAGGTTAGCTTCAGATTTTTATGGCAGTTGTAGGACTCCAAGAGAACTAAGAAAGAAAACTCCAATGTGCAAGTGCTTTTTAAGTCTCCAATTCTGTCACATTTGCAACTGTCCCATTGGCCAAAGCAAGTGATTTGGCAAAGCCAAGAATGAATGTGGGAGGAGACTACCCCAAGAATGCAGATGCAAGGAAGCACAAAAAGATGGGATAATTACTACAACTTACACACCACTTATTCACCTAAACTATAGCTATTTAAATCTAAAGATTTGATCTTTGCCTCATTGTTCCTGTTAGACTCTCACTGTTTGGTTCTTAGAATCCTTGTGAAGTCTAAAATATTCTGCAGTTCTTATATTACTGTGACATCTACAACACCTTGGTGTGAATGACTTCAAAATCAATTTTTACAGAATAGAGTTGGCTCTTTGCCTTGCCTTTTGTGTTTCTAAATTTCCTTTGGACATTTTCACTGAGATGTTCTACTAGGGCTTCAAATTCTACATGAACTAAAATTGAATGTATTATCTTCCTCTCTGTTTCAGTCATTCCCTCCTTGTCTGCTTCAATAAAAATTACCATATGAAACGTGTCTTTATCTTAACGTTTCACCTGGTCCCAAGTTACATTTTTTGTTGTTTTGAGACAGGGTCTTGATCTTTCACCTAGGCTGTAGTGCAGTGGTGTGATGCCAGCTCATGGTAGCCTTGACCTCCCAGCTCAAGCGATCCTCCCACCTCAGCCTCCTGAGTAGCTGGGATTACAGGTGAGCGCCATGTTGCTCAGGCTGGTCTCAAACTCCTGGGTTCAAGTGATCTTCCCACCTCAGCCTCCAAAAGTACTGGGATCACAGGCGTGAGCCACTGTGCTGAGCCCCCAATATACATATTTTTTATGTCAGTCTCTTTTTCCTCTCCTCTTCTACATCTAATTTGTAGTTTTACTTCTACTATTTACCAAATAAGAATACATTAATTTATTTAAATTTTAGCTTTAATTTCCCTACCCTAAAAACAGTGATAAGAGAATATGCCTTGCAGAGCTATTAGAAGGATTAGTTTTGTATGCTTAGCACATTGAATGTTTTCAAAACTATCATTTTCTTCCCCTTAAGTCTTCTTGATTCTTCATTCTTGGGATTGGTAACATCCCTACACTTCTTTTTTTTTTAACAGTACCACAAATTAAAATTAAGCCCTTATAATCTCATGCCATGCACCTTTGAAATAATTTCTCAATACTTCTATGACTAGCTCATCTCTTCTCTAATCCATTCGTACCTCCTCATAGTCTTTTCAAAGCCCTGCTTTCTATCCTACTTTCTATCTATTTCTATTTCGCATTAGATAAAACCCACTCTTTAAACTATCATACATGCTCTTTTCCAAAACTAGTTCCTGGCTATTTTTCCAGATTTGCTTCCCATTGCTCTTCTCCATGAATGCTTCAACTAAACTCTACAACTTGCCATTCCCTGAATACACTTTTACTTTCCCTCCTGTATATTATTCAAGGAGTTGTATTGAATTGTTCATCTCTCTAAGCTTTTAGAAATTCAGTTCGGTAAGCATTGAGTAAAACTAAATAAGACGGTCTTTCTGCTTCAGGAAATTTACAATCTCAGGAGAAAATAGATAGTCTCACTTTCTGAGATTATAAATTCTCTGGGGCAGAAACAGTCTTGCATTGTTTCCCAGGCAATCAAAGACTTTTCAGCCTCATAAGACAGAATTTTTATAGCTAGCTGTTATATGATAAAAGTACAGGCTCTGAGAGCATGCAGATAAATCTCACTTCCATCATTTACTAGTTGTGTGGACTTAAGCAGTTTACTTAAACTCTTTCAGCTTCTGTCTCCTCATCTGCAAATGGGGGTAATAAAAGCATCTGTCTCATAGGATTATGATATAAGACAATGCAAGTGAAGTTATTTGTATAGTAGGTCACATAATGGTAAGCTCTTAGTAAATGTCAGTTGTCAGTAACCATTGCTCTACTAACAATAAATACAAAATCATGGGAAAACAAAACAAATTATGAATTCTTTCCATGAAGCTTAGAAAACTTTTAGGAAAAGGGTCATATGAGCTGAACCCTGAAAGGAAGGTATGATTTCCCCCAAATCAGGACTGATCTCTTCTATTTCTGCACTCATTCTTCCAACTATTTGTGTCTTCATTCACGAGTTGAACATTGTTTTTTATGTGCATACTACATGGTAGACAGTTTGTGATACTCATGGCATTTATCAGCATCTGTCTATGCTAACTGAGGAAATGAAAATTAGCTCTTGACATCCTGGACCTAGACTGGCACTTACGGCTGGACCTTGCTGTCTTCTGTTGAATGTAAACAATCTCACAAAACATCAACTTCAGACAAGGCCATGCTGTGACTATGATGGATTGAGACAAAAACAAGACCAGATCACTCCATAATCAAGTCTCAACACCCACAAAAACATGGATATTGTCCATCCTAAAAAATGACCAAACATCTACTTATCTTGGCTAACCTGAGTGACTGATGTCTCTTGACCAATTCTAGCTTTATTCCCAAAGTCTTCCATCTTTCTCAATAAGATTTATTAAATACCTAATTATACAGTTATTCCCATTTCTTAACAGTATCCAAAACAAAGCAATGCCTGCTTCCTAAAATCTCCCCAAAGTCACATCCCCAGATCTAATAGTGGGTCCTATCTAACACCCTCTTACTGAGGCACTCTACTCTTCTCCATGTGTGTGTTCTCCTTCCCTGCAATGAATAATAAAACACTACAGATGTGTTCCTGATGCACTTTTGACAAAGGGCATTGTCACAACATTCTTGGCTTGCTAATCTTACCTGCTGAAACTGTAAAATTCTCTGGAGAATAGCACTGTCTTATTAATTTTCATGTCTCCCACTATACAAAAACAGTATCTTTAATAGAGTAAATACAAAAAGTTTGTTGAATGGATAACTGAATCTCATAGAAACTATTTTCTTCAATGACCAGAAATGGTAAAAAGACACTGGAGAAAGTGTCCTGAATCCTGCTTCTCAGATGTGCAACTGGGAGTATCCAGAAATTATGCTCTAGCAGCGACTTTGCAGGCAGCACAATGCTGGAAGTTGCAGGGTGGTGTCTTGGTATGTCAGAATTAATTATTATTCAGAAATGGCAAAAAGAGATATGTGAGATCAAACTAGCATTACAGTTACCTTATATCTATCAACAATACTGGCCTTTTAGAGGAACCTTAAAGTGAGATTCTTCTGAATCATCCAAATCATGCTGCCAATGTGGTATGCAACATTTATGTTAACAGGAATATTTACTGTGAAATAGTATTCTAAATGTCTTTCAAGTAAGATACCTAGTATAAAGTTCAAAAGTTCCTATTAATTTATTGAATTGCATTTTTATTTTACCCATAAAAAGGCACAGAAATCATGAAAAAAGTATTTGATTGAGAATTTAGTCTGAATTTAAAGGCACTATAAAACGTGCCATCTGAATATTAAAAAGACATTAAAAAATTAAAGAATCTGACATGCAATCAACTCAATTGCTAAACAGAACAATATTCAACTAAAAAACTTTCTAGAAAAAAATGGCATCATGATAGAAAGATATTTATTACACAAGGGACAGTCTATGACAGTATCTGAATTTAGCCAAATAAGCAGAAAAGTAGGTGATCCAGAGTATATGATCTACATTTGCATCTATGCATTTTAGCAAATTTCTTCTCTTACATTAATCTTCAAGGGAACAGCCATATAAACTAATACTAAAGTTGCAGTCTTTAGGAAAATAGCTGTAAGGAACCCTGCAATATCATTAAAACTGCTATTAATCTGTATAACTACCTTCCCTAGGGAAACTGGCTCAATCCTTTCAATGCTAAGAAGAGCTAAGAACCCATATTTAAAATGGGAGTCAGAGAATGCTGCAGAGAAATTAGTAGTTAATTAGTGAGAAAACTAGTAAAAAAAAAGATAAAATTATTTTTTGGTAATGTTAGAATATACAGTAAAAACTATTAATATTCAGTAAAGAGTCAGGCTTTCAGCTTATGTAAGCTGAAAAATATTTCATATACATAATAATTAAAATTATGTATATTGAGCATAAAAACTGAAATTACAAGTCTGGCCCCACAACATTAATTTTGTAAATTGGATTTAGATTTGCTGTCCATTTAAAAGCTCTGGCCAGTAAATCCTCTACTTTAAATATAACCATACTATGGTTTAATATGTGTATATGTGATTTTTAGATGCCATTTCAATGAGATTTACAGTCTGTTCCTGACTTGATATTCAGTCTACATTACAAAGAATATTTGAATTGGTCTATGACCCTTAAGTATTTTCTCCCTGGGGTGGATTAGAGCAACTAGTTTCTGAGAACCTGGGAATTATGCTTTTATGACTGTGAGTCTAACCAAAAATTAAGGCGTGAGCAATTTCATTGAGAAATGAATAAAAAACATCTTATGCCTTTAATGTAGAATTTTCTGGTAGGTAAAAATGCAATTCAGAGAGAACAGTTAAAGAAGAGGTGGCTCTGTGGGCTGCTCTTTAAAAGACCTGAGATTTGTAGATAAGCAATCATTCATTTAGTTATTCATCTATCCAATCAGTGCTTATTATTCTTAGGCATCACACTAAGCTCTGGGAGGAGCAATTGCTCACCTTTCCACTACCCACATCCATAGTTTGTAGCACTGCAGAAAATAAATTAGCAGTAATGACAAAGGGTGCTAACAACTCTAGGCAGGAACACCTAATGTAGTCTAGCATGTCAGGAAAGGCGTGGGGAGGGAGGAACAAATAGGGTGAGACTTGAAGGATAAGTTAAGCTGGTCAGGAAAAAAAAGAGGAAAGAGAGGGTTACAGGCAGAGAGAACAGCCCATCTGAAGACCAAGGCTGCAGGTGAGGGAGGGTGCAGAACTGTCAAAGACTGAAAGACACTCAATGCGCAGGACATCTGTTATAGAGAAAGAATATTGTGAGCTCAGACTAGAATGGAGGTGTAAAGTATGATCCATTTAGACAGAAGTAAAAGAGGAGCTGCCAACTAAATGAAACATAATATTTATTAAACCTTACTATGTATCAGGTTCTCTACAGTGCACCCTTTCTGCACAGTCTTATTTATGTCACGTAACGATCCTGTAAGATAGGTGTCACTGTGGTTCCTATTTAACAGATGAGAAACTGAGGCAGAGGGGTCAAGTAATTTGCTCAGACTCACACAGCTAAGACATTAAAGAGTCAAATTCAAATCTAGATCATCTGAGCCTATATTTTATGTTCTTAGGCATAACATAGGCTAGGTCAAAAAGGGTAACCAGCATTATATTTCAGTAAAACTCTATACCACTAATGTTTGGACCTAGTTGAAACATTCAGCAGAAGAACCCAAAGACTTCTCTGATTTATATTGTCCATATAGATTCTCACGGTTGTATTGATCATTAAAAAATCTGAAGGGAATTTTCTGAGCTGCAACAAGAATTAATTGAGGCAAAGTTTTGTTTGTTTTTCCTCTTTTGATAGCCTCAAGAGCTACATTAACAAGAGCAATGAAAGTACACAGCATATATGGTAGCTGCTAACAGAATTTAGTCCTACTTTACTGTATAGAAGGTTCTGTCTACTTTGACAGTGTCAGTTTGGTGAGATTCTTGACTTCTATTCATCAAAAAGCAACACTAGGATGTACCTGCAGAGACAAACCATGGATTTAAATTAATTCATTTGAAAAAAGAGTAAACCATTTGAATCCAATAGAACATTTTCTTTTCAAAGAATAAATCTGATCAAGTTAAAACTTGGGTTCTAATCTTGAAGACTGGAGCTCAGTAGTTAATGATTTATTTCACTCACATGAAATTTTTTCCATTGTTAGTAATTTGTAGAAAACCTGAGAAGCAAAACTAATCAATACTTTTACTAAAGAGAGAGTGATTCTGAATGACATATTGCAATTGGAACTTTTAAAGTATTATCAATGTTGCTACTTTTCCTAGCAAAGACTCCTAACTCATTTTAATGATGCCATACTATGTCACTTCATTGGTTCTCAAAGGTACTTTGAGATGCACGTAATCAAGTTTTACTGCTATTAATTACTTTACACAGCTATCAATTAAACTTCAACTGGGATTTTAACATAGTTGAATTGGTTGCTCCTTTCTTCACATCTATGATTTTGCTATTATTTTTATAAAATATATTCTAACTTAGTAGTTAATTATTATTTTTCTTAAAAATAGTGGCAATTTATGCAAAAATTATTATATAACAAATTGAGTTAGAGTTATATTAACATAAACAGTACAATTATATTAACATGAAAAGTCATGTAATATTATACCTGAGATGAAATTTTTTGATAAATTATTTTAAAAACATATTTGTCATAGTCTTATTTTACATCATCATAACATATGATGAGAAATAACTCAAAGGCTGGGGACAGTAATGCTAATTAATCTCATGGCATTTAAATATGCTTTTGGTTGACTTAAATGATTTGTGCTAAAATTTTTATCTTGATTCATCCAAAACACTTGATAGACAACCATAGTTGGATATTTATAGTATATTTATAATGTATTTTACTTATTATTTATATATATAAATCTCTTTTTATTTAGTTTCTAAAATTATAGTAAGTATACTTTGTCTTGGAGGAGAGAACCCAGAAATGCCAGGCATTATTTTCAGGCATTTGTTACTAGGTATTATTTTCACTTTGACACATGGGCATTTAGTCTTCCTTGAAAACTTACACAAAGGGAACAAAATAAATGATCTAGATAAAGAACAATTGTGGAACTGATTGCACACAGGTGATTTTTAATGATTCAAACTTCTCAAAGTAGATAACATCTATATGTCGAGTGGATTATGAATATTCTGATGACTTTTAAAATGTATTAAGGGTAATGTTAATTTTTAAATCACATTGTTTCTATATCTATAATTAAGTTAAGATTCAAAAGCTGGTCTCATATCCCAGCGGAGAAAGAAATCTGCTGACATTTAAGTTGAAAATGATTAGAAACACTATGTACAATTTTTATTCAATAATTATTAAATTCCACAGTATTCAAATGACAAAATAGCAAAGCCTCACTCTATTTTAAAACAGTGATATAAGAATCTTTCCAAGAATATACCACTTTATTTCACCATGCTGCTTTCTTCAAGCCCGACAATGGCAATCATCATAGGTTACATAAAATCTTCAAAGAACTCTAGTCTGACACACTAAAGAGGAACACAAGTAGGAAAATATGGCCTAAATACAAGGAGGAAAATCCTATTACTTTTATACTTCAGAACATTCTAGCATTTTTATCCCATAATTATAAACTACCAACAAAACTACAAGTTACAAATATTTATTATTGCTTTCTTTTTCAAGGAAGCCACTGAAACGATGAATAGATGAGAAATTGGAAATTATCTACCTTTCACAGTAATAACAGGAGAAGAAAAACTTTCTACAAAATCCAGTACTTTGCTTCTTCCCCTGCTAAAGGGCTAACAAGAGATACAAAGACACCATTGTAGGTCAGTATGGGTGGCTCCTCTAGCCCTCCTACAGAAATAAACTTCATGGCCTTTATTGTTTCACATATAAGTGTGGAAATATTTCTTAACATAAAGCCAAATTTTATATATAAACAAAGCAAATACTAATTCCTCTGACTTTGCTGAGTCATTCACTTAGCACAATACTAGGCCTATAGAATGGACTTAAGACAAAATTATTGATTCAGAAGTAAGAATATACATAAGAATATGACCTAGAAAAATGTGGAGCTTAATAAACAATAAACTTTAGAGATCATCCTAGTGATCTAATTTTCTTAATAGAACCTTCATTTATGTCTTTGAGAAGCGTATGGAGTCAGAAGCTCAGCAGCACATTTCATTGTTGTTATCATAACTTAAACTTAACATCCAAAGGGGAGTCAAATCAGTTATCTCAACTGCTGCCCTTGGTTTGCGTGATCAAGTTGGCAAAGCAGAAATCATCAGTGGCTGGCTTATGTGGTTATGTCCACCCCATTCCCCTCCTACCAATCCCCTTTCTGGGAGATTAAACGGATCTCATCTCTGATCCTAGTTCAATTTAACACAAAAGGATGTTAGAGAACGCCTAAGGTACACTTAAACAATTAAGCAAACAACTGTTCATTTTGTTTTTTTTGTTTTTGTTTTTGTTTTTTGGTGCATGGGGGGTTTGAGATAGGGTCTTGCTCTGTCACCCAGGCTGGAGTGCAGTGGCACAACCATAGCTCGCTGCAGCCTCAACATCCCAGGTTCAAGCAATCTTCCTGCCCCAGTCTCACTCTCTCGAGTAGCTGGGACTACAGGTTTGCGGCATCATGCCTAGTTAATTTTTAAATTTTTTGTAGAGACTGGTTCTCACTATGTTGCTCAGTCTGGTCTCGAGCTCCTGGACTCAGGTGATCCTCCTTAGGCAAAAAACTTTTTAAACTCTTTGCAGATAAATGATGCTGCGTGTAATATTGTTGCTGATCATTTTGCTTTTTATCAATATTTTGTAATATTTGAATTTTTTATAATTAAAGCAATGAAATTTAAAGCCATGACTTTTGGTTCTAATATTTATATGTTATTTCCACATGATTACTTTTATGTGAACTTTATATCTTTAAAAACACCATGAATAAAATATTAAAGAAAGTTCTGATTAATAAGACCTTACGGATAAGGTTTTTGAGGGATTTCACATCGAAGATGTTAAAGGAAAAGACTCATCTCTAAAATGAGCTAGGAATAAATTCAAGTTGAAGATAAGATAAATTCAATGATTCTTCATAAGGACAAAATAAATCTTCAAGAATCAGTTTACTATATCACTGAGTGTAAGATATTCAGTAAAAGTGAAAAGCATTTCTAAGTGGAGTAAGAATTAGTAAATTAGACTTTTTAAACAATAGTTTGTTTTTCAGCATCTCTACTTCCAAGTATAAAGAAAACAAATAAACAAACTGCAAACTAAAGCCTTCAACTAATTTTCCCTGGCACCAATAACTCCAGAAGTATTTGCAGTTTTTTTCTTACAGATCCAAGTCAAGAATAGACATAGAAACACAAATACTAACATACGTTGCATTAAACTGGTCTAATTAGGAATTAGACGACAGCTTTCATTGGTTTCCCATTGCCTACTCATCCCATACATGTGGATATAAACAATAATGTTTCCTTAAGTCTATTTACTGAGCTCATGATTTTAAAAAATTACATTAATTTGCACATTCATGAGAAAAAAATACACTTTTGAAAAAATTCACTGAAGAAAAATATTAAAATAAGGTGTTTATTTATAATATTTCAAGTGTTAAAGTACTGTGTGAGCCACTTAGACACGCTCACACAGAAGGCTGTTCAGTAAAAATCGCTTCTATTTGAGATGGAGGGGAATTCTAGAAGCTATGGCTACTTGCACTAAGCATATTGAAGCAATTTTGCCTTACGGTGACAAGAAACTTCAGAAGTAAGCTGGGTTCACAGGTGAAGACCGTGGTGTGCACTTAAAAGAAAAGAAGTAGCCTGTTCCAGCCAGGAGGCAGAGTATCAGCATCTTTTGGGCATCATGTTTTTATTCCAGTGATGTGAAGATCCCAAGGAAAGCTAACTACAGAGATCTAGAATGGTAGTGACAAGTAGGAATGCTGCTGAGAACCAATTCCAAGAAGAAAGGTCAAGGTAATGTGCAGAGGGAAAAAATATTATTGGCTACAAGTGGCCCTGAGAATCAAAAATAACCATAATAATTTAGTTGCTTTATTTTGTGTTTGTAGGCAAAGAAAATCTAAATTAATAAGAACACTGCTCTTAAGCCTTTTACCCAGAATATGATACCTTCAGATTGCTTGACTTGTTTCAGTCAACTTGCTTTCCTCAGCATTTCTAATACAGTCAAGCATGAATGTAACTGAACCACTACATATGAACATAAGAGCTCCTGTTTCCAGATAGTCAGGAAATCCATTGGTCTTGGCAACCCCAGAGAGTTGTAGATGAGGAAATTGAGGTCCTAAGTAGTTATATGAGTTGAATATATTTAAAACTAACAGATTATGAATTCAAGGCATGAAACATTAATATATTATTATTATTCTATACATGTTATGCCAAATATAAAATATGCATAATGCCATATAGGACATAGAAATCATATAGTAGTGAAAACACATAAATGCACATAAGTGTATCCAATGTATAAAGATATTTCCTGTAGATTATAACAGAAAGCAAATGTTCACACAGGTGATTTTCCCACTTGATAACAGATCAATTCCATTCATCAAAAGTATATTTAATTCCTTTCTATTTAAGCATAAATTAAGACCCTTCTAAACATTTATAGGCTCTTGGTGTTGAAAAGAATCTCAAAAATCAAAAATCATCCAACCTCTCTTCATATGTGACGCATGAGTTTGGAAAGTAGCAACAATGCTCTATGGCTATTTATTATTATTTTATTCCCTGGACCAGTAAGGGATTGTCACATAAAAATAAGAAACACTTACATAAGAGAATCTCCAATGGTTTCCCTATTAAGAAACCATTCTATAAAATGAGTCCATCTTCTGAGAGACATTCCCAGCCTAAGGTTTCACTGGATCCAGGCGGCAATGAGATCAGGACCAATAAGAGTCTCCATTTGCTTCCCAACCCACCAGACCCCAAGTATACATTGTCAAGACTATGCTTTATTCACTTTGTGTTCAGTCACCACTAGAATAACCTCCTTTACCCTCCCCGACTCAGTCCACTACTGTCTATGACTGGCACTTAGAGGAGTGGTAGGTGGATGGATGGATGCGTGGATGGATGGATGCGTGGATGGATGGATGGATGGATGGATGGATGGATGGATGGATGGATAGATGGATGAGTGAATAAGTACGTAAAAACTTTCCTCTTTTGTTCCACTATAATTCATATTTCATTCAAATACCATGATAAAGTCTTAATCTCTTCTTCTAAGGAGATGTTGTCATTTTTCCTATCAAAACTTAGTAAATGTCTGTAGCTGGCCAGTTTCTAATTATAATAAAAACAAAAAGATATCATCATTTGGGTAGCATATCTCAGGACCTGGGAATTTTTTTTAAAAAGTCTATATCATGATTTCACTGAGAACATTAGTATCTTCTAAGTGTTATCTTCTACGTTAGCCCTGTGTATTCCCATCAGAATGAAAGGGATTAGGATGAGAGCTAGGGCTAGAGTTGATATATATAACCCTGGAATGTTTCAAAAGTTTTTTTAAAAAAAGAATCTGAAGTTTAGATTTGAGAGCATCATTAAGGGAAGTCCTATAATATACCTTCAAACAAAATGCAATTTTGTTGTTAAAGTGAGGCACGAGTTATTTCACAGCCAAAAAGAAGGTAGAGTATTAAACACATCATTTGTTTAATGTTGAAAATACACCCTGGGCCTGTGGGTGTACATACTGTAATTGAAGTCATCTCAACAACAATTACCCGCCAGTTTCACTCTCACTCAGCAGGGGAGGTGTGTTTCAATTAGTGGTTTCTTGCCAGTACTTCCTCATACTTTCCTCATACTCTTTGGGCATTAGGGGGTTGTAGAGAAGTAGAAAGGAAAACTCATTACCCAGCCCTCAGACAGTTCAGAAATTAAATAGAAGTTTGTACTACTCACGGCTCTGCCTGTAGGCTTCTGTCCTCAGCCACGTAGTTAGAAGGAATATAGCCCTGTAGTTGCTGACTGGAGCCATCTTGCCTTTTCTCCAAGTGTCTGGCAAACCACCAGCCCTCATGTGAAGTGTCCAGAACTTGAAGTTTGTCACCTGCCCGGAAGCTCAGATCCTCAGCAGTCCGAGCCTGGTAATCAAACAAAGCCACAAAGTAGCGGCCATGCCTCTGTGACTGGGGAGAGCAATGGGCCCCTGGATTTTCAATCACCGTTGACTTGTCTGCTTCCGTCGACAAGCAGGGGAGATAGGGTTCTAGATACTCCCAGAGCCTCTGACAGATGTTGCTCATTGTGCCTTGGTGGGGAGAAGAGGAGCAGGGCTTCTCCCTCTCCCCTTAGTCTCTGCGATCCACCTTCTCTTCCTTCACCAGGCACCTTTGAAGTCAGCACCAACTCACCATACTTTGGAGAGTATGCAAAGTCACATTTCAAATCAGTCCAGCAGCTGGTTGCAGCAAGTCCTACCTGGAGAGACTTACCGGCTTGCTTTCTGTGGCCGGAGCTGCTACATCCAAGCAAAACGGAGCAGGAGCTGGGCAGCTGCTCAGTAGGAAGGTATCTTTTCTTCGTATCTGCTTAAGAATCGCACAACAAAAATAAAATAAAATTAAAAGGGCTTTATTTAGACAAATATCTGAGAACAGAATGGTGCCATCTTGCCTTTTGTCCCAATAAAAAGTTAGCAAGAGGAAGCTACTAACCCCTGGCAAAACCTACACACCTTGCTTTCGCCAGGAGCTCTCCCCCTGTTTCAAGTCTGCTCCTGTCTTTGGACCAGTCTGGATCTGGACGGCTCTCTCCTTTTTGCTAATGAATAACCAACCAGCAGAGGTTGTTGCCTTTAACATTCTGAGCTATGAACAGACTGTAATAATTTCCCCTTACTTCCTGGTTTCTTTCTGTGATCTAAATGGGATTCTGACTTCTTTACCCCTCCCATCTCCCACACCCAAGATAGACCAGATCCTTTACCAAACTGTTAAAGCAGCCACTAAAATCTATATTCCTTTTGTTTCATCCTGGAGAAACAGGCTAGCCCAGGTAGCTTTTTGTCTCGCTATGTTCCCAACACTGACATTCACGGCAGAGATTTTTCCCCCCCACAAATAGGAGTAGAATTGTTTTGCCACCACTAGGGGAAATTTAAAACGGCAAATTATTTAGGTATTTCTTGTTAGACACAGAGCAATTGGAAAAGAACCATCAAGTCACTCCCTTTTCTCATTACCAAGAATAGATTTTAATAGCTTCAAAGAAAAGTCACAGTCTGGAAAAGTAAGAAAGCAGCTGACTAAAATGCTGAGAACCCAAAACGTTGCTTTTTCCCACAGACATTTAATTTCCTATCCTTCAAGTACTATTTTGGAAACACACACACACACACATACACACACACACACACACACCCCCCACACCAACTAGGTGACCAGTAGAGAAAAAAAGAGTAGGGCAGAGTGCTCTTTGCGCACTGCTGTGGGGGCTCTTTCTGCTAAACTTTGACCTCCAGATCTATACTAGTTCTTGCTAATTTCCTTGGCAAGAACTCAGGAACTAATGAGACTGACATCAGGACAGCCATCTCTAGACAGGCAGTGGGTTTTGCTTGACCTTCCCTAGTTCAGGGCAGCTGTCTCGCAAATATGTGCCCTGGATCACAAAAACAGCTGGGCAATGAGTCTGGCAGTCATTTATACTAGTAGACAGCATTGCAAACTTGTTTATGATGTCACTGATTTCCCTATAAGACTTTTTTTTTAATTTCTTCCTTAAAAACAATCTTTCTAAATGTTGTGAGATCCTTGAACCTGGCTAACCTATTCCTAGTACGAGCTCATAACTTCTGTTCTTTGTCAAATTGCAAGGCATTTAGTAATCAGAATAATCAAACTCAAGAAAAATAAAGAAAGAAAGAAAACCAGAGAACCATGGCATCAGCCCAACCTGCTCCTACTTTGTGCAAAAATCAGTCCATAGCACTGGACAGATCAATTGGTAAAAATAAAATCTTGTGTTATGCTCCCAAGTTTCTCCAATCGTCTTTGGAGTCAGAGTACAAATAACAAGTTGACAGAAGTAGAAAAGCCAAAAGCTGAGCCAAGTTTTTGTTGTTGCTGTTGTTGTTTTGTTTTTTAATGAGATGAGACCTAAAATAGAATGTATATGTAATTTTATATTATATACAAAACAGAAAATATATACTATCAAATGACCATAAAGGACATTTTGTTCCAAATACAATAATGGATGTAAAAGCATAGGATTTTATTAGTGCCCCTGACAGAGGCACACATTGCTGAAGTCTTTCCTGAGACATCTACACGATCTAAAAATGAAAAAAAAAAAAAAAAAAAAAAAAAAAAAAAAGATTTAGAAGCAACCTGAGAGATGTATTGAAACCCAATTTGTAAGTGGGGTTTTAGATTTTTGAATTGTGGGGGTTCTAAATTCAGACATGTCTTTGCTATAGTTATGACAAGGCATTCTGGAAAAAGACAAAGCAGCAGACCTGCACACCACAGTCATTGAGCAAGTGAGTGAAATTCAAAAAGCGGCCAACCATCCGAAGATGTCAGGTGAGCAATGGCCTGAGAACGCAGAGCCAAGGGGTGGAAAGAGAGAGGATTTCTTTGTGTCGATAGTACCAGAATCCTCCAGTCACCCAATCTCAAAGTCTTGCAGTCATCTTTTATTTGCTCCCTGGTTTCTTTGAGCTAATCAATCACTGAATTCTGCTCAGTCTTCCTTTTCATTTATTCCACAAACTTTTTTTTAAGCTCCTTCTGAGTGACAGCTGGGCACCAGACAGAAAACAGAATATTCTTTCCTAAATTATTCCAGAAGCCTCCTAACTGATCTCACTTCCTCCAGCTTATTCCCGTCTCTGGCTGTTCCTGTACACCAAGATGAGTGGTGTTCATAATAGTTTATTGAGCAGTTTTTATAACAGTAACAATGACTGCGGTGATAAGACATTCCTAGTCATTACTGGTAAAAGTAAATATCTGTTTGGTAAGCTTTCTATGTGCCAGGCACTGTACTAAGAATGTTAGAAATAAGATCCAGGAATTCTACTCCAGGGTATGTATCCAAAAGATTTGAAATCAGGAAGCCTGAGAGATATTGAACTCCTGTGTTTATTGCAGCACTATTCACAATAGTCAAGTTATGGAATCAATCTAAGTGTTCATCAATTGATGAATGGACAAGAAAATATGGTATATATACACATTGGAATTCTATTCAGCCTCAAAGATGAAGGAGAAGAAGGAAATCTTGTCATATGTGACAACATGAATGAATGTGAAGGACTTTGTGCTAATGAAATAAACCAGACATGGAGGCAAATACTGCATGTTCTGACTTATATGTGGAAGCTAAAAAAATCCAACACATAGAAGCAGAGAGCAGAATGATGGTTACCAGAAGCTGGGGAATCAAGGGAATGGGGAGATGTTGGTTGAGGGCTACAATGTTTCAGTTAGACAGGAGGAATAAATGATAAGTATTCCATTCGAGACCATGGATATGTTAATTAGCTTGATTCAATCATTCTACATTGTATACATGTATCACAGCATTACTTTGTACTCCATAAAATATACAGTAATAATTTGTCAATATCAGGTAAAAATAAGAGAATGTTACAAATAATATATCATTTAATTCTCACCAAATAAAAAACAAGGCCTACAAAGAAGGTAGTATTTTAAAAAAAAAAAAAGTATTTTGGAGAAGAAACTGAGACCGAGAGGCTAGGTAATTTGTCCCAGGTCACAGAGCCACCAAGTGGCTAACCATGAGTAACATTCTGTTCTCAATCTGACTCCAGAGCCTGAGAGTATATAAATCCTCAGTTTTGCTGATGCTAAAAATATCTGATATTATTATTCTATGTAAAATTCTGGAAGAACCTCCAACACATTTGGAATAAACCTTAGTTTTACAGCATGACACATAAGGCCCTGCTAACTTCTCCAATCACGGTTCATCACTCCTGCACACAGGTCCTGTGACATAGTGTGCAAATGACCAGCAGTTCCTGAGGTCCTCTTCCCTGCTGTACCTCTGCATCCTCCTCCACCTTCTCTCCTGATGACTTCCTTGCATTTTTCAGGTTGGGTTCATGCATCACCTTCTCTGTCATAATAGATGAAAGGCCTCTGTGCACCCCTAAATTCTGGCAGAAACTTCTACTTGGTTTGTTGTTGAGCCCTTCTTGGTTCCGTATTTGTTTTCCAAGGAGAATAGAATTCCCTTCTCTGAACTTTTAGTGTCTTGTACAATGTCCATCATGTAAATAATAAATATTTGATGAATTAAATAATTAACACAGAAATAAAAAGAAACAGTGTGGGAGAGACAGAGATAAAAGCGGGGAGGAAATAGAGGGAGGGAGGAAGAAGCCACTGGGGAGAGATAAACATTTATGTGAATATTCATGATTGAGAGTGAAAGTTCTATAGCGTGAAAAGAGCCAGAAGCACAGAGGAGAGAATACATTCTGTCTATTGCTTCTCAGTCCTTTTCTTTCCTCTCTTATTGTTCCCTGAATGTTAGATTCCTTTGCCAGCCTCCTAAACCAGTTTTCCTGCCTGGAGTCAATTTTCTTCTCATTCTTACAGCCACCACATTAATCTTAATCACTCTCCTACACAATAACCTTCAACAGATCCTCATTGCCTGGAAGATATGACTTGGAATTCAAGGCTAAGGAATTTGTACTTTATCCAAACTTTATCAGATGTACCCTTTCAACACCCCCTCCATTATGACTTTATGTTAGCCAGACTGGTTTATTAGATCTCCCATATGCCTCATCTGCTCCCACATCTGATCTTGTATCCTTTGCCATTCTTTTACTCAGTATTCTTTCCACTGCTAACTTCCCATCCCAGTAAGTCTACTTACTCCTGCCTGCATTTCAAGGTCTGAATAAAAATCCCTCACCTCCTTAGACCGTCCTTAACCATTCCAGTCAAAAAATCACTTCTGTCTTCCTTGAATTGTCTAGCTCCCACAATCCCCACTCCTAATATACACAATATTAAATGAATTGAACCATACTCCTATACCTGGTATGCTGAATACTGCTACAGAAAATCCCGCCGGGCGTGGTGGCTCACGCCTGTAATCCCAGCACTTTGAGAGGCCGAGGCGGGCGGATCACAAGGTCAGGAGATCGAGACCACGGTGAAACCCCGTCTCTACTAAAAATACAAAAAATTAGCGGTTGTGGGCGCCTGTAGTCCCAGCTACTCGGGAGGCTGAGGCAGGAGAATGGCGTGAACCCGGGAGGCGGAGCTTGCAGTGAGCCGAGATCGCGCCACTGCACTCCAGCCTGGGCGACAGAGCGAGACTCCGTCTCAAAAAAAAAAAAAAAGAAAGAAAATCCCACAGCTATTCAGTTTTACAGTAGGACAAATTAATCATCCCAACTCCTGCTAGGCCTCAGCACTAGGCCTTGGAGAGAGCGATCATAAAGGAAAATCGGACTCTGTCTCCCCAACTCACACAGTGACATATTCCCCCACACACAGAAAAGAGGATTATATCCTAGG
Organism: Macaca thibetana thibetana; assembly: GCF_024542745.1. Classification (NCBI taxonomy): domain Eukaryota; kingdom Metazoa; phylum Chordata; class Mammalia; order Primates; family Cercopithecidae; genus Macaca; species Macaca thibetana. Next base: position 149,204,746 of record NC_065581.1, on the reverse strand, counting down.
CAGCCACAAAAAATAAAAACAAAACTCTCCATCACATAGTCTTTCTCCAAACTCTGGCTGCGAACCCATATAATCTGCAAACATGCACTTCTTCATACCTGTTGACCTTTGCTCAAGCCCCTTCTTTTGCCTGATGTGATAACCCCAACTTCCCTCCCTTTTCCTACATTAACCAACTTCCAACTTATTTGCCAGATAAATATGGGTTCTTGTCTGTCTTTTAAGAATAGAAGAAAATGTCTCTGTCTTTATTAATTCTTTCCCAATCACTTCATTAGACAGAATTGACCACTCTCTCATTTGTGCCTTCCCAGCATAACCTATACCCATTCTTGTCATTTATTCCATGTCTGTCTTACCAATTGATTCTAATCTCTTTACACACTTAATGTGGTGTTCTTGTGTTCCTATATTGACACAATGCCTAACACTTAATGGGCACTCAATAAATATACGTTGAGTGAAATCTAATGAATATCATTCATCTAGAACACAGTTTATTATATCTTATGTGGTCTAATATCTGCTTATATGTAATTGTGTTGTTTCCCCAAGCATATTGCCCTGTCTTTGAAGACAAGTTTATGTCTTTTACTTCTCTGTATCACAAGGAAAATCTAGAATCTGACATATGCATAGGAACTCTCCCTACTTTCACTCTTGTTCAATTGCAATTGTGATGTTTAATACTGAGTGTCAACTTGATTGGATTGAAGGATGCAAAGTATTGATCATGGGTGTGTCTGTGAGGGTGTTGCCAAAGGAGACTAACCTTTGAATCAGTGGGCTGGGGAACGTAGACCCACCCTTAATCTGTTGGGCATCACTTAATTGGCTGCCAGCAAATAAAAAGCAGGCAGAAAAATGTGAAAAAGTGACACTGGCCTAACCTCCCAGCCTACATCTTTCTCCTGTGCTGGATGCTTCCTGCCTCAAACATTGGACTCTGAGTTCTTCAGTTTTGAGACTCACACTGGCTCTCCTTGCTCCTCAAGTTTACAGACAGCCAATTGTAGGAACTTGTGATCATGTAAGTTAATACTTAATAAACTCCCCTTTATATATATATATACACACACACACACACATATATGTGTGTGTGTATCCTATTAGTTCTGCCCCTAGAGAATCCTAATACAGCAACCTATTCTCCAAATGGCAGCCAAAATAATCTTTGTAAAATATCAATCAGATATGTGTTTTTCAATAGCTTCCCATTGCACTTATGAATTCCAAATTCCTTATCTTCGGGAACAAGGCTCTGCTGGGGCTGTCTCCAGCCTGTCCCTTCCCTCCATCTTATACCACTCTTCTGGCTCTCCATGGTCCAGCCACAGTGGCTACCTTTCTGTTCAACAAGGCAACAGCCAAGCCCTTTTTTCTGACCATGGATTCTTCCACTATTCTTCTAATCAACAACATTCTTGTCCAGATTCTTCATTTGGATGGATCTTTCTGTTCTCAATCTAAATAACATATCATTAAAAAGGTTACCCCTAACCACTCTGTCTAAAGTAGCAAAATTGCCCAACTTAGCTTCTCTCTTAGCATGTCTCGTGGGTTGAATTGTGTCCTCCAAAAGGATATGTTGAAATCCTAACCCTCAGCACTTCAGAATGTGACCTTATTTGGAAATAGGATCTTTACAGAGGTAATTAAGTTAAAACGAATTCATCAGGGTGAGCCCTAATCCAGTGTGACAGGTGTCCTCATAAAAAGGGAAAATTTGGACACAGACAGGCACAGAAACAACACCATGCAAAGATACACAGAGAGAAACCAGCCATGTGAACAGAGTAATGCATCTGCAGGCCAGGGAACACCAGCAAACACTAGCAGCTAGAAGAGGCTAGCTATACACCATGGCACTGCTGACAACTTGATTTCAGACTTCTAGCCTCCAGAACTATGGAACAATAGAGTTCTGTTGTTTTAGGCCACCCAGTCTTTGGTACTTTATTACAGCAGCCCAAGAGAACTACTATAGCATGTCACTATTTTTATGGGTTTTTGTTTGTTTGTTTTGTTTTTTTCAGCACTCATCACCCTCTGTACTTACGTCTTCTATTTATTTGCCTTCTGAGTATAGTCTCCTCTACTAGAAAATGTTCCAGTGAGATGGAGGCCTCTTCTACTCTCTTCACTGCTATGTCCCTAGAGCTTAACCTGTAATAGACAACCAATAATCATTACATAATGGTAAAAATACCAAAAAAACATATTTTTATTGATAAAATAATATCACTACAAATGCAGTAGATACAAAGACACTGCTATTTCAGTGGAAAATTCCTATTTCTAGAAGGAAAGTTGGGGCCACTTATACTAATTGTAAGAGTCTTGTTGTTGTTGTCGTTTTCTATAATAGAACAAAGTGAAATGTCTCTAAAGATTATTTTATACCAAAGGCTGAATGACAATGTCTGGTTATTACTGCTGAGAGGCTGGTGATGGGATGTGTATTATTCTGAGGTTTAATGGAAACTTTTTCAGGCTTCAGCTATCTTCCCTGATGCCATTAAATAAGCAGATCCCAAACAATTTCATCTTATCACTTGTACTAGAGTCTTGGCATCAGCTTAATCTTTTATTCTCTTCCAGATAAAATTTAGATACTTCCTTTGGCTATAATACAGCTTGGTACCTTGAGATCCTCCATCTCTTTCATCTTAACCTTCACCAATTCCTCTTTTAGTCATCTCTTGTAGGACCAAACACTAGCCTAACACTAGGGGAAATGACAAGAATCTGTTAAAACGAATGAAAGGAAATGAAATATGGAGCTCTTAAGTTATAATCAGAGGAAAACAATGATGATGATCATCATGATGATGAAAAGATGACCTTTAATATGTGAAGCAGATGGCAACAACTTAATTCTAAATTTATTCTAGTTTTCTTGGCCAAAGAGTATAATCCTCAGACTGGAGAAAGAAGACCAGATATATGTGAGTATATCTTGGAATTTAAAGAGAAGCAACGATTATTAGAAGCCAATATGGGCTTACAAAGAAAACAAAGATGCCGAATTAACCTCAATTTCCTTTTTCATATAGAATTGCTATTGTAAATAAAAAATTGTTTAATTTCTTCAGAACTTAGAAGACGTCAAAGCCAAATGCTGTATTTTACAACTGGTTCTATCTAACCAGCTGAAACTGTTGAAGAACATGAATTTTGAGGTGTGTTGGCATGCCACGTCCTTAATGTTCATAACCGTAGCAGTTTTCCTGACCAATGATGATGGACTACATTAAACATCCAACCAACATGGGATGCTGGACCCGTTCTCTCCTATACAGAAGGTGTGTTTTCAATACTTAAAGAGCATAATCATGAAACCCTATTTCTATATTTGAAAACCCATGAATTTTACCCTCAATGAACCTCAGCTACTCAGTAAATGTCTTTACTGATCTGAGTTCCCTTACTTGTAAGTATATCAATTCAGCTTAAAAAAAAAAAAACTCTTTAAAGCTTTTTGTTTCATTTTTGGCACTGTCAAAGACACAAAACAGGCATAGTATATCTAGATTTCAGTAAGATACTGAAAAAAATGTTCTAGCAATATCCGCAAACGGGATTAGAGAACTTGCTTTCCAAAAAGACTGAATATTCTTGTATATACAATCTCCCAGAAGCAGCTGATAAGCCTTTCCTAAAATATAGCTATCCATGGTTTACCTAGGTGATTTGTTCTTGCCTATTAAGCAGATAATTCATCAATCAAGATTCACATCTACTTAGCAGCAATATTATTTTAGGAGGCTCAATGCCACAGAGCCACTCTAATCTGTTAGACACTATCAAAGTTCCCCAAAATAACAGAAAATAGAAGCACCTGAAGTCTCTGGGGATTTTTTTTCTCTAGCACTTCTCTTTTGATATTTCACCAAATTTGGATACAAAATTTGTGGTTGGGCTGACTGAACATGAGGATATGTAGTATGACAGCACAGTTCTCACTGTTCATCTTCAAGTTTCTTGGCTAATTCCAAACTCTATGTGCAAAGTAAGATGAGCGGAGTCATGCCTCTCTTGCAGTTAACTCCTACTAAAAGGTTAATATTATTCAATATTACTGTGAAAAATATTTTTAAAACGTGCATTTGGCCAGACATGGTGGCTTGCACCTGTAATTCCAAAACTTGGGGAGGCTGAGGTGGGAGGATCACTTGAGGCCAAGGGTTCTAACCAGTTTAAAAACTAAAAGTCAATCTCACTTGGTTTTCCTAGACGGTCTTATTCAGGTATAAAAGTGGATTAATTCTGCTTAGTTTCATAGATCAAAAAAAAAGGATAAATGTCATTCTGCACTAGAGCAGGGGAAAACAAAAAGGATCCAGGGTGGTGAGACCTGCAGATGGTCAGGGGAAATTCCTTGGGGATTTGAGCTTCCTCGTCTCTCTCACCTTTGACACAAAGCATCATGAACCACCCAGGGATCCTGTAAAAACTTAGATTCTAATTCAGTAGATCTGGAGTGAAGTCTGAGAGTCTGCCTTTTTAACAAGCTCCCAGATGATGTCTATACTGCTGATATTAGGACCACAGTTTGTGTGGCAGGAATTTAGTGACTCAATTTATAGCTTGGTTCTCTGAGTAAGAGATATCAGCAAATCCTCACTGACTATCACCCACCTTTGAAAGCATGGTCATCTAATCCCTTGGAGTTTTCACTCTGAAAAAAGATTTTAAAGACCAACTTATCTAATTATCTCATTTTAGAAGGAAGAAAACAGCCCATTATTTAAACAAAACAAAACAAAAAAAATGCTAAGGTGACTTGTTTTAGGTCACAGCTATTAGTGATGATAAAATCAGAAATAACCAACCCTGTACAAGATAATCTTCTCTTTACTACACAGCTGCTTCTTCTCAAAAAGTTCAGTCAAAAGCAGATTCTGGACAATTCTTGGCTAGCATAGGTGGCAGGGTTGGGGGGCTGCATGGGTAAAGAACTCAGGGAGTGGAAGAAGAAAAGTATGTGACCAAAGAACTTTTTTACGTATAATGTGACCCAAACAAGATCCCAGGACTAGGACCCCAGGCTCCTGATTCTCAGTCTAGGTTTATCTTGTGCTAACAACAATTTATTTTGTATCCTTTGAATTATGATGTTCACAAATCATATAACCTGAACCGTGGGCTTTCCTTTCTCAGAATGCTGCATTTAGGATGCAGTTTTTGCAAAATCTCAATAGTATTAACAAAATCCTAACGCAAGAAGAAGAAAAAAGTCATATATCCAATCAGTATTTTCCAGTTAAAAGAGATATGTAATAGGTTAATTTCTATCACCCATGTTGTAAAAATTTTAGTCATTAGCAACAATAACAACAACAAATGTACCATTTCTTACTTATATATACATGGTTTTTTATAGAAACAAAGAAAAAATTTCTTATGCCAAAGTTTTCCAGATTAAGATTTTTCCTATGTCCATGCCAAGTAATTGGATAGAGCTTCAAGAATTTCTCGTCCAGCTAGGCCTTTTCTTTGTCTCTTGATACATAACAAGTATACTTGGCATTTTTTATTTTGATATTGGACATTTTTAAGTACCTGGTATTTTAATAACTAAGTTGATAATAATGATGTTTTAGCAATGTTTTTATTGAAAATCTGTTAAACTTATAATACATACTGTCATGTATGGCACACATGTAATTGGTGTCCTGGGCCTTGGAAGATAGAGTAGCTCATTTTGGAAAAGTAACTGAGTCTTAGGAGCTTATTATTTTTTGGTGAATCATCAAAGTCAATATGGTCAGTATATAATAAGAGCCTATTACAAGGCAGTTTGCTCTTCCTCAAAGTTAAACCACAAGTCATGCCTTGTCCCCTTTGTACATAGTGATATGTATGCATTTGGTTCGCTTTAGCACAGAAAATCTGTAATATGTGCTCTACTCATCTTCACAAAGGAAAGTATTCATTACAGATGGTTGACTGTACACATTTTTACACGTTCACGGTTAACAGAAATTTCAGAATATCAACTTTAAAAGAAAATACATGAATTGAGTTACAAATCCACTCAACAAACCTAGCCCTACATTAATAGAATGTGAAAAACCTCATCATTCTCCACTTTTGCCTCCAGCAAATGTGCCATCTTTAGCCACTGGAGGTCATCTGCTGAAACTTCATTGCCCACTTCATAACAGATGCAATCAGAATTTGTTTGATAACAAAAACACCTATCAGCTAGTCTGTCAGTGCTCTAAAAAAAAGATTAAATCACATGCTATTAATAGACCAATTAAAGGAAGCACACTCTGGTGTGCCTATTAAAAATTATTTATTTCAGCAGTCCTTGAGGCTTACTTCCTTTGCTTCACTGGTTCAACAAATATTTATTGAGCTCCTATATGTGTCAGGCACTAGGTTAGTGCATGGGGATATAAAATTAAATAAAATAAGCATAGTGTCTCCTATACAAGGAGAGTCTCTCTCATTGCAAACAAAAATGTGACCAGATAAATATTGTCAGTGCAAAAGGAGGTACAAATCTAAAGAAGTCATACATTTGTTTGGAAACAGTGTCTCCCTCTCTGACTACCATAGTAGTTTTCTTCTTTTATAATTTATTCAACACATAATTGTCGAACATCCCCTGCTAGGCATCAGGCAGGGTATTTGCTGTTGAGGATGTTGTCATGAAAAGAGGTACAACCTGTAACCTAAATAGAATTTGTAAAACTAGTAGAGCATTAGATAGCATTAGACAAATAGTTGTAGAAATAATTAATAACCATCCTGCTAAGAGCTATGAAGCAGAAGTATCAGGTACTATAGGAGGGCTATTACTCTCTATTATACACAAGAGTCTTTAGATCTATACTGGTTTCATCTTTCTATCACCCACAGAGCTTGGAAAAGAACATTGAAAAATTGATGCTTAAATAAATATATGTTGAGTGATTGAGTACTGAATTTGAGGATGGGGTAAAAAAAGTCACTCTTTATAAATAAAAATATTAATCAAAACGACTAGACATGGTATTCATTCTTGCTGTTCAAAGGTATTTCCAGTTCTCATCTTCTAAAATATGGTAGAATTGTACTTTCCTATCCCTTTGAAGATAAGCAAAGACATATGATTTGCTTTGACTGATGAAATGTTAGAACTGATTACTTCACTTCCAGGTTAAACACAGACACACACACACACACACACACGATGCCTTTCAGAGGAAATATGCAGTTACACATGTTTCCTTCCCCTACCATGATGACAGTGTTCCAGATGAGGGGTGATCTATTAGCCTGCATTGTTGGCTAAGCAAAACATGGAAGAGCTTCCACTGACCTGATAGGTACATATAACCTAATAGAAAAATAACCTTTGTTGTTTTAGGCCTCAGAGAGTTAAGGGTTGTTTCTTGTAGGAGTTTAACCTAACCCATACTAACTGATAACCTAGATAAGGTGAGATATCTGTGGAAAGTATAACAAGGAAGAAAAACATCCAAAGAAATAGTAAGTAAACTGCTGGTAAGATTAGCAAAAGGCTTGGGGTGCTCCCTGGAAAATAAAATATCCCTCTGAAATGGATGCTAGAAAATGTAACGTGTTTGTCATGAGGACATTTGTTATGTAATTATAAAAAGGCTTTATGTGTATGTGTGACATGTAAAATATTGAAAGAGAAGAGTGGCACCAGAAGAACGTATCAATATGCCTCCACTGTACCCTGATTTTAATTACGAGTTAGTATGGCAGAATTTTGGTAAGAAGAAGAAAGGGTCCTGCTGATATATTAAGGTGAGAAGATCATCTGCTTGGTACAACTAGTTTCTTTTCTCAGATTCTATATGCTCTAAGTAAGTTTCTTTTCTCTGTCTTGGACTTCCAAATGTGTCTTATCAGTTCTGCCAAGTATACTTCTAATTTTATACTCACAAATTCAAGAACGGAGCACTAATTCATGTAACAGAAATTTGATGTGCAATGACCTTGACTAGAGAAATATTTATTTTTTTAAGTGATGAGTTTCAGCAATTATTCTTAAGTAATGAAACATCTCCCTAGTACACCAGACAAATTTCAATGGAGGAAAATCACAGTGATTTACAAATTTTAACTGGAAACAAAGAAGTGTATTGAACTTAACAGCAAACAAAATGCATCAATATGTAACAACAATAATAAAATTAATTTAGCAGGAATTACTGTTAAGAACATTAAATAACAAAAGCACTAAACGTACTAAAAATGAACAGGGAAGCAGCAGATAAGTGATCACCACTTAAAACTCTCCCAAGAAGCCACTACAGCCCATGACTTATTTTCCTTGTACATACTATGTAGGAAACTATTTTTCAGTTCATGCAATAATATTTATACTGCATTTTCCATTAAAATGTGCTCATAAGTATTAATCAATTCCCATAATAGCACAGAGATAGCTAAGAATTATCCAGAGTTGACAGACTGAGAGCTTGAAATGATGTTTGACTATAATGTTAAGACTGCTGGGGGAATTAATAAGAGCTGACACGTGAGTTCCAAATTCTGGCTCCTGGCTGCTGCCAGGGTGAAGGAAGCTGTCAGAAAGTTAACTTATCCTGTCCTCTGCCCACCACATTGACACAAAGGAGCCAAGAGCACCTGCTTGTACATTACACCTGCGTGATCAGCAAAGCTACTGCAGATGCTCTTTCTATCTTAGTTCTTGGTGTCTCACAGAGTTAGGTATTTCACTTGGAGAAGATTGAGAAAATCTTCAAATCCACAATTCAATGACCTGGGTCAAGAAGTCCTCCACAGGTCTGACTTAGAACTTAAGAAATAATACTGTTATATCCTAAAGCTAAAACCAGGAGACTGAGGGTGACTCCTCTGTCTTCATAACGACTAACACCTTTGTTTGCATGCATTTAATGTTAGGAAGCTTGTGATTTGTACATGGCATACTGGTTACCAGGGACTGAGGTCTCCAGCTCTGCTGGACTTTCAGTTTTAAAGCTGAGGAATTCCCAGGCAAACCCAAATGGTTGTTCACCCTTCTTCTGGGTAATGAAATATGCCATGCTTCTTCATTTTATGTAACTGGTGAAACTAATGTAATCAGTTGTCTTATTTCTTCGAGTAACCAGATATATATGGGACAAAATTAAATTCAAGCAAACACTTTTAAATTATTTATTTAAAAATATTTTTTAGTGAGTTATGGCTACGTTTTCATAGATAGCAAAATTTCACTAACAATATTCAAACTGCCATGAGGTAAGACCACCCGTATATATCAAAGACTATACCAAAAACTTGTCTTGAGATTATTTCCTTGCATAGAAGTCAGACGGGAGGAGTCTAATTCCCTTTGTACCATCCCAGGTCCACTTCTCATCTGTGGCCCTCAGTCAACCTACATCACAGCCCTGTGAAGGATGTGAAAAACTTCCTAATGCTCTCCAGTGCCATACCAGGGCACAAGAGAATCTGAGGGGCTGCCATTAGCTTTCTATGTCATGCCTGTCCCTCTGTTGTGCCACGCTGTGTTCCCTTTGACTTTACACCTTGACATTATGCCTCCTAGGGTTACAGTCTGGGAATCCAGGCAGCAATATATACCGCTCTGGGAGCTACCCGATTCCCCCTCCCTTGTGAGTGCTCGGAGAGAAGGAGAAGGGCAGAGATTAGGGTCATTTCAATCATCCAAGGGGGTTTTCAGCTCTCACAAAGGTCCCTCTGATTCTCTTTCTCCCACTTGCATGTTGAACTCTTCTCTCCTTTTGGAAGAGAAACCAGTTCTTACATGTCACCATCCACTCTTTCTCCACTGTGAATCATGAATAGATTCTATGCTAGGTCCCAGGCTTTGGCTTCTCTATAATTACTTTCTATTTATATGACTGTGAGTAAGTATTTCTTTTTAATCTTCTTATGCCCATGTCCTCATCTGCAAAAATAGGGATAATTATAGCATCTACACCATATGGATCATTGTGAAGATTATATGAGTTAATAGGTATAAAAGTCTTATGAAAATTTTGACACAAAGTAAGCCCCCAAAAAAGCTAATAGTATTTTTGATTTTGGTGTGATTATTCAAATGTAAGCTTTAGAACTGGGGGAAAAAAAAAAAAAACCTGGAACTTTTTTCCTCCCAGAACTTGGTATAAAGACTTTTCTTTTTTAAGACGATTGTTTCAGGCAAAGCCTCAAAGGCCCCTGTGAAACTCAGGTAAGAAATTAATACTCTTTATTGGGGTTCTTTTGTGCCCTCCTTTCCCTAGAGACCTAGACCTCAGTCTTTGGCTCTGTTTTTAACAGTAAAAAAGTGCTCCCCCCACCACCCAAAATTAAGGAGTAAAGGGATGAAATAATACCAGGATGATATTACAGTCTTTTGCTAGCTGTGTGACCTTGGCAAGTGGCATAAATTCTGAGCCCTACACTTTACAGGTGCTCAAAGAAGGCTGTTGAGGCTGGACTGAACAAAGTGAGGGGAGTGACAAGAGGTGACAATGAAAGAGGGATGAGATCTGCAGAGCCTGTAGACTGTAGAACACAAAAATGTAATGAGATAATAAATGGAAAATTTTGGCACATATCAACTCTTCACTTAACATTGATTCCTTGACATTCTTTGACATTGACTCCTTCCTGGAAATTCCTTCTGCAACACAGAATTTCTCATCTTCATTATTGTTTTCTTAGTGCTCTTCTTGTTTTAAGTATTTTAAATTGAGTCACTTCATTTGTATATGTCCATTTGCTAAGTGTCTTGCATATCTGTTTCTGTTACGAAAACTCTCACCAAAAGTTTATATGATTGCCAGATGATAAAAGATCTGAAATTATTTCAAGGAAATTATTCATTTTTTTCTTACAGTATGTTATGATGGATGTCGTATTTATGCAACGTTGTATGTCAAATTTATTTATGTAAATATATAAATACTAAACAGCAAAGTTCAAAATGATTTATTTTCTTTAAATTATTTTAAAGTATCCTGTTCTATTGAACCACACTTCCTTTTGTATTTCACATATTTTAATTTCAATTATTGTGTCAATTTCTGGATTTTAAAAATGATTCCACCATTAGATTTTTGCTACCTTTTTCTAACAAATGAGAAATTATGATTTTTTTCATCCATTTCAGCCTTTGTAAAACTATAGCAATGATAAGGAAGCAAAGGGTATGAAATAGCTTATAAACACCATGCTGAATCGTTTCTGGTTGGTCACGGACTGACATGTCTAACATCTTTGTTGCACTTATTCTGAGGATGAAAGCTGTTAAGTGAGCTTAACTGCTCGAGGGTCACACATTTCCAAATGTGTTTTTCTTTGACTACGGTGCTGCAGTGGGCTGGCTGCACAAATGGCCATCCTGACCCAGGCAGTGTTTATCCTTCTGTTGTTCCATGAGTGCCCTATGCACTCATTCTCTAAGTTAAAATAATAATAGTAACAATATCTTTCACTTTGCTATCAGTTTGATTCTGAACTTGTCTAAGAAAGGTGTTTAGCAGATCAAGGAAAGAAGGATGATAATGTTACAGATTATTTTTATTGTACTGTATCTGCATTATCTTGAAAAATCCATCTCCCAATTCATAAACATTTTCAGTTACCCAAGAATAATTCTGAAGTATTCACATATCAGACTGACTAACCAAAAGATGAAAGAAATGAAAATCAGAAAGTTGTAAGTTCTTACCACATTTAGATTAATAAAGTAATTCACATAGAAATAGAGGTGCATTACAAACTCCATTTTGCATGTTTTTACCTGTAATGTAGTTACTGTCAGTCAACTTTACAACAAAATAGAAAAACAGAGGCTTTAGGTTATTTACTGAGGTCACATATCAAGGACCAAGCAGGAATTAGTTCCCAACGCATCCAGTGCCAAAGATTTCACTCCTTTATGATGTTATGGAAGGAATATTTCGCATAGGGCTTAGTTGTGCCTGTGAAAATGCACCCTAGGACACCAGCCCTTCCCCACCTTGAAGGACCCAGGGTTGCTTTTTCTTTCACAAAGATTACAGTTGACTTCAGCTGCTCCTCAGGTAAAGTGGACTTTAAATCCTATAGCTCCCCACCCAACTCATTCAAATTTGTAATTTGATCCGTGTACATATATGCACAGTGCTAATTCAGTATGATCTTTCTCTAAAATATGGCTTCTCTCCTCTGATTTATTTAAACTGTAATTACCCTTAACTTCTTTCTTGATCACATATTCATGTGTACAGTACCTTACTCATTGAACAGTTTTTTGAGTATTTCTTAAATTCCAGGGACTATGCTAGGTACCAGAGAAAGCTTGTGCTTCTTTCTTTCAGAGAAAATGGGGAATCGCCTTTGCTTTATTATAGATCTCGATGTCATCATGCCTATGACCAGACTCCTTTATTTGTTCCAACCCTGCCAGATCAACCAATACTATACAGCAGTTATGCAACTGGACGTTGGCATGTCTTACAAGACAGTCTAAACGTTTGAACATTGGCCAGGTGCAGTGACTCATGCCTGTAATCTCAGCACTTTGGGAGGCCAAGGCAGGCAGATCACGTGAGGTCAGAAGTTCAAGACCAGCCTGGCCAACATGGTGAAACCCCATCTCTACTAAAAACACAAAAATTAGCCGGGCATGGTAGCAGGTGGCTATAATTCTAGCTACTCAGGAGGCTGAGGCAGGAGAATCACTTGAACTCGGGAGGTGGAGGTTGCAGTGAGCTGAGATCGTGCCATTGCACTCCAGCCTGGGCGGCAAGAGCAAAACTCTGTTTCATAAATAAATAAATAAACAAACAAACAAACATACATACATTTGAAAATGAAAATGAGCAAAATTACTTCTTTACTCAGGAGTAGTGTCCCATCTTCTGGACAACAGTTATGAACATGGGTGGAATTGTTAGAGGTGTTTAGCTTGTTGGATAATATTGTTTTTTATTACTAGGACTAAAGACAATACAATAGTCTCCTGGGAACAGTCTTGTTTTTCTTCCAATGTCCCTTGACCAATCTGGGAAAATGAGTCTAACTAGCCTGGTGTCCAGTTATTAGATATCTGAGGTCCTAAAGAGCTTGGGATGGACACATAGACTCCTAATAGCTAATGTATGTTAAGGGTTTTGTTTGTCTGTTTGTTTGTTTGTTTCAATGGGGTCAGGGTTAGTGTTAGTCATTTTAATTCTGAAAGCACTCCATGTGAAGTAAATACCTTGTTTTGTTAAATTTTCAAAATTGTGAGATACAGCCAACATACAGAAGAGTGCATAAACTTAAACGTACAGCTTAACAAGTTGTCAGATGTGTGCTCAAGTACTATAACACAGATAAAGAAAGAGAACATTATTGACACACTAAAAGTCCCCTGCAGGACCGTCTGCATCATAGCCCCATCTACCCTCTCCCAGTGCCAAACACTTTCCTGACTTTTACAGAATTCAACTTCCTTTTATTTCTTTATTGTTTCGCAACAGAATTAACCATCCCTAAAAACATACTTTAATTTTGCCTACATTTTTGTTCATGCAGTTCCCGTTTTGGTGCCTCTGGCTCCTTTTGCTTAGCATCATGACATTAAGATTCATCTAGTTTGTAACATATCAAAAGTCCCTTCCTTTTCATTGCTGTGTATTGTAACTCTGTGTGGATATTCCATAACTGTGTATTCTGTTGGGATGCACTTTTGGGTTATTTGCGGTTTGGGGCCATTTTGAACAATGCTATAAATCTACATGCACACATCTTCTGGTGTGTAATGTGCACATTTCTCTCTCTAGTGGTGAAACTGCTGAGTAGTAGATTATAGGCAACTTTACTAGATATTACCAAAGAGATTATTCATAAGAGTTCCTGTTGCTCCACATCTTTGCCTAACTTAAATTATCAGACTTTTAATTTTTGCCAATCTGATGGATTATAGTAATAGTTCCCTGAAGATCTTAATCTTCATTTTTCTGGCTTCCAATGATATTGGGCATCTTAATTTGTATTCTATTTATATGCCCTCTTCTTTGATTCAGGGCCTTTGCCTATTTCTGCATTGGGGTTCTGTATTTTTTTTAAATTTATTTTTCGGAGTTCTTTCTGGATAAGAGCTCTTTATCAGTTATATATGTTGAAAATACACATTTCTTCTTTGAGGCCTACTTCTTCACTATCTTATTGTGTCTTTTAATAAAAAGAAAACTTAATTTCATTGTAGGTATATTTAAAATGTTTTTCTTTTATGGATAATATTTATTATATTGTTTAATAAATCTCTTATTTTTTTTGAGACAGGATCTTGCTCTCTCATCCAAGCTGGAGTACAGTAGCACAGTCGTGGCTCACTGCAGCCTTGACCTTCTGGGCTAAAACAATCCTCCCACTGCAGTGCCCTGAGCAGCTGGAACTACAGACACATGCCACCACACGTGGCTAATTTTTTAATTTTTTGTAGTGACAGGGTCTAACTATGTTGCCCAGGCTGGTCTCAATCTCCTGAGTTCAAACAATTCTCCTGCCTCAGCCTTCCAAACTGCTGGGATTACAGGTGTGAGCCACCATCCTTGGCCATAACTCTCTTCTTATTCTAAGATTATGAAAATAGTCTCCTATGTTACCTTTACCCTACCTCAGCTCAAAATGAATAGTTAAAATGTAATCAATGAAAAAAAGAAGACCTATTAAATAAAGGGTATTGACTCAATTGACTATCCTTTAAAAATAGTAATAAATGTGAATATGTACCTTTTTATAATAAAAGTATTCAAGTTAGATTAAAAGCATAATGCAACGATAGCATGAAATATTACAAGAAAATATAAGAAAAATGTTTTCAAAATCTAGGTAGAGAAAAAGCCTTTTTGTTTGTTTGTTTTTGATATGGAGTGTCACTCTGTCACTAGGTTGGACTGCAGTGGCATGATCTTGGCTCACTGCAACCTCTGACTCCCAGGTTCAAGCAATTCTTCTGCCTCAACCTCCCGAGTTGCTGGGACTACAGGCACCTGCCACCACACCCAGCTAATTTTTGTATATTTAGTAGAGACGAGATTTCACCATGTTGGCCAGGATGGTCTCGATCTCCTGACCTCGTGATTCACCCACCTCAGACTCCCAAAGTGCTGGGATTACAGGCGTGAGCCATTGCACCCGGCCAAAAAAGCCTTTTTAAGTATGAAACCCAGAAGGCTGGAACCCAACATCTTTGCCTATGCAAAAATGTTAAACTTCTACAACATACCACATTTATATAATACAAGGAGAGCTACAACACAAAGTTGAAAATAATGGCAGTCTAGAAAACAGACAATAGATTAATATTTGTACTATATGAAAACTTTCCACACGTTAGAGAAAAAAAGAAATAACCCCTAAGAAAATGAGCAAGAGCTATGAACAGACAATTCATAGATTAAGAAACATAGAAGGACTTCCAAGCATATAGCATATACTCAACGTCATTAATAATGAGAGAAATGTAAATTAACCCTATAATGAGATCTATTGTTTGCCCTTGATTGACAAAAATTATAAATATTGACAATATCCATTTTGATAATGGATGTGAGAAAACAGATGTTGTATTAGTCTGTTCTCATGCTGCTAATAAACACATATCCAAGACTGGGTAATTTATAAAGGAAAGAGGTTTAATTGACTCACTGTTCAGGATGGCTGAGGAGGCCTCACAATCAAGGTGGAAGGCAAAAGAGGAGCAAAGACATATCCTATATGGTGGCAGACAAGACAGCGTGTGCAGGGAAACTGCCCTTTTATAAAACCATCAGATCTCGAGAGACTTACTATCTCGAGAACAGCATAGGAAAAACCCACCCCCATGATTCAATTACCTCCCACTGGGTGCCTCCCACAACATGCAGGGATTATGGAAGCAACAATTCAAGATGAGATTTCAGTGGAGACACGGCCAAACCATACCAGGTATCTTCGAACACTTTTTGTGGAGGTGCAAATCAGTACCATCATTTTGGAGAGCAATTTGTCAATATTTATGATATACATTGTTTGATTCCATAATTCTACTTGTAAAAAATGATTCTATAGGCCAGGCGCAGTGGCTCCCAGCATTTTGGGAGGCCGAGGTGGGCGGATCACCTGAGGTGAGGAGTTCCAGACCAGCCTGGCCAACATGGTGAAAACCCTGTCTCTAATAAAAATACAAATATTACCCGGGGGTGGTCGTGGGTGCCTGTAATCCCAGCTACACAGGAGGCTGAGGCAGGAGAATTGCTTGAGCCTGGGAGGCAGAGATTGCCATGACCTGAGACCATGCCACTGCACTCTAGCCTGGGCAGCAGAGTGCAACGCTATATATATATATTTTTAAAAAAATTATTCTATAGATACATAACAATAATAATAATGGTTACACTTACTGAGCACTTGTTATGGGTCAATTGATATTATTAAGAGAAAATAGCAAATATCTACACATTTATCAAGTGTTTTAATTGAATCCCTATTATGCATCATATGCTGTTCTAGACGCTGGAACTTCAGTATAGGCACACACCAAAAAGAAAAATTTCTGTCCTCATGGAGATTTATATTATAGTGGGAGGGGAGATAATAACAATAAACAATAATCATAATAAATCAATAACATGCTCTATTAAAAGATGGTTAAGTACCGAGCGAGAGCACAGGAAAGATAAATGGTGTGTGGAAAATTTGAAATCTAATCACCCAAGAGGGTATAATTTAAGCGAAAATACAAGGAAGTTACACAGATATCTAGGAAAAAAGCATTCTAGGCAGAGTGATAAACTGCTGAAAGATCTGTGAAGTGGGAGCTTGTACTGCATATTTAAGGAATAAAAAGAAGGCTGGTTTGATTGTAGCAGAGTGAGAGCAAAGACATAGTAAGAGATAAGAAAGGGTAGCAGAGACCTGACAGTGTACACCTTGCTGCACCAGGATGACCTTAGACTCTATTCTGAGTGAGGCTAAAAGCCATTGGAAGGATATAAACAGAAGTCAAAATCTATTTTATGCTTAAAGAAGCTCTCTGCCTTGGGTTGAGGACAGAATTGGGATGGAGAGGGATGAGGGTAGATGTAGGAGGACCAATTAGGGGCTACTGCAATATTCCAGGCTGGAGATGGTGATGACTTGGATCCAGGTGGTAGCAGTGAAGGTGGTTAGAAATGGCTAGATTCTGGATATATGTTTAAAATGGAGGTGCAGTATTTGATCATGAATTTGATGTGAGATGTAAGAGCAAGAAAGGAATCAAGAATGGCTTCAAGCATTTTTGCCTGACAAACTGGAAAAAATAGAGTTTCCATTAACTAGCTTGGGAAAGACTACGGGTACAGCAGGTTTTGGAGGAAAAATTAGGAGGTCACTTTTAGACAGTTGAGCTTAACAGGTCTATGAGATCTCCAAATGGAGATGTCAAGTAGACAACTAGATCTATAAACCTAAATGTCAGGAGAGAGGTCAAGGCAAGGAATAAAAATGTGGGAGTTTTCAAAGTATAGATATATATTTTAAGTCATCAGATCAGATTTAAAGAAGAGAAAATAGGAGGCAGAAGGAAGGGGAGGGAAAGGAACACAGACGTTTAGACATCAAGAAGAGGAGGAACCATCAAGATATCAAGGAGATCGGGAAGTTCAAGGAACGCAGAAGTTTAGACGTCAAGACAATGAGGAAGAACCAGCAAAGGAGACTGAGAAGGAGCAGCCAATGAAGAAGGAGTAGGGTTCCTATGAGCCCAAAGGTGTTTACCGAGGAGGGAGAGATCAACTCTGTCAAATGACAGTCACGGGTAAAATAAAATAAAATAAAATAATACTGAGGATTGACCATTGGATTTAACAAATAAATAACATCAGTGACCCTACAGTTTTCGTGGAATATTGAAGGGCAAAGTCCACCTTCATGTGCTTAAGAGAGAATGGGAGCAAAAAGATTGCAAACAGTGAGACAAACAACTGTTTCAATCAGTTTTCATCAAAGGGGAGCAGAGAAGCAAGTTTGTAAAAAAAAAAAAAAAGCTTTGTTTTGTTTTAAGATGAGAAAATTAACAGCATGTTTATGATGATGAGAATTATTTAGTGGAAATTAAAAATATCATTGATGGGGGGAGAAGCAGTATTTTGAGAGGATGCATAAGTCTAGAGCCTAACTGAAGGGTTGGCTTTACCTAAAAATGCAGATAATTTATAGCAGTGATTCTCAAACTCTAATGTACATCGGAATCACCTAGAGGTTTTGTTAAAGTACAGATTGCTGGGCCCGACCCCCAGAGTTTCTGGTTCAGTGTTTCTCAAGTGGGATCTAAGAATTTGTTTCTGACAAGTTCCCAGGTACTTACTGCTAGGAACCACAAGATAAGAACCACTGCCTATAGTAACAATCATAGTTTACTGCAAACTCACTGGGCTCAAGTGATCCTCCCATGTCAGCCTCCTGAGTATGTGGGAGCCACCATGCCCAGCTTATTTTTTTTTTTTTTTTTTTGGATAGATGAGGTCTCATTATGTTGTCCAGGCTGGTCTCAAATTCCTAGACTCAAGTGATTGTCCCACCTTGGCCTCCCAAAGCACTCACAGGTGTGAGCCATAGTGCTTAGCCCTAAGGAAGCTTTTTTGACTGCTTATATATTCCCAGAAAAATAAAAGTTTGGTCAATATCTGAGAGTGAAGATGAGGTTGAAGGTGGTAGCAGTTTGATGAAAGG
Organism: Macaca thibetana thibetana; assembly: GCF_024542745.1. Taxonomy (NCBI): domain Eukaryota; kingdom Metazoa; phylum Chordata; class Mammalia; order Primates; family Cercopithecidae; genus Macaca; species Macaca thibetana. The sequence continues at coordinate 149,186,074 of NC_065581.1, read as the reverse complement.
AAAAATATGAAATAATTGCTAGGATACCAGCACAGCAAATGCACCAAGGCAATAAAATATGATTACCCAGTAGCATTAAGTACTCATCAAATGGTTGCATATATTTTCTTTAGGTAGGATCAGTTGCTCAAGTGTGAATGCAGAGAACAAAAAGAGTCAAACTTATATATCTGTTAACCAAAAGAAGATAACCAATGTGTATAAGTATTGCTACACAAGTAACCCCAAAACTTGGTGGTTTAAAACAGTATTTATTATTACTCAGGAGTCTATGGTCAGTTGGGTAGTCATGTTGATCTGGACCAGCCATGGTCCAGACTGGACTCATTCATGGTCTGTAGTCGGTTCACAGGTCAGCTTGGGACTGAGTGTCTTCAGGTGGCTTTGCTCACATGTCTGGCAGATCAGTGATTACAGGCTGTGATGACTGGGGTGACTGTGATAATCATCTCCTAGCAGTCTAGTTCAGCCTTATTCAAATAGCAGTGGCAGAGTTCCCAAAATACTGTGGAATTTCTCATGGCCTCTTGTGACTCAGACTCAGAACTGGCAAGATGTCACTTTCCACTTGATGTTATTGGCCAAAACAGATCACAAAGCTAGATCATATTTAAGATTGAAAGAAACAGATTCTATGCCTTGATGAGAAGGGTTGCAAAGTTGTATTGTAAGGGGCATGGATACAGGGAAAGGAACAATAATGCCTATTTTTGATTGTGATTTTTTTCTAGGAATACAAAGAGGTGAGAGAAGAATATCAAATTAGGATATATCAATGAAGTGATTATAATGATTGTCTATGAATATTCATAGCTTTGCCAAAAGAAGTGAGAAGATAATGGCAGCGCAGGACACAGTGAAAAGGAAGTGGGGATCATTAGATTTTAGATACCAGTGGCCTCTAAGGATTGTTGGAGTAGGATACTTGAGAACATGAGCGGGAAAGATAGAAGGGGGTGGTTAAGAGAGTGGTATGCCTGCTTTTGAGATTATGAAGGATGTGTGAAAGTGTGGTTGAGGTTGTGTGGGTGACAAGAACATCATAGAAGTTAAAAGGAATTGAGAGGCTAGAGTATTAGAATCGTTAAAAATTAAGAAATAAGTAGGATGGAAAAAATTACAATGAGGTAGGAGCTAAAATCTTAAGGAAATGGGAAGTGTGGGGAGTTCAGGGATGACTAGGATAGGCAGGTACATACCGCATATATGTCTGCATTTTGCGTGTTGGAATAGGTCTTTAAGGACATTCACTCAACTGCTATCAGCAGTTACTTCTGGGAAGAAGAATGATGATAAATGTGTGAAGTAGTGAAAGATGATTTTCACTTTGAATATATTTGCTTCTCTTTTTCATTGTTTCATAACATGTATGTATTATGCATAAATGACTTAATCTAAAGAAAATGTTCAAGTAAGAAAGCAAAAGTGTTGAACTTCTTGTCACAAAGATTGGAATTTGAATTATATTTGTAAAATGAGTATGCATTTACCTACTTCCATGCTGTTACGATGAGTGAGGTAATTATCTGCTGTTCTTAATACAACGTTTGACATATTAGAAGGAGCTCAAGAATGTTTTCTATTCCTCTACCCACTGACAAATCTCCCCATTACCACATGCACCACGTGCACAGGCTCTGTGTGTGTGTGTGTGTGTGTGTGTGTGTGTGTGCATGCCACAGAGAGGGAGAGATGGGATAGAGAAGGACACATATGAACACGGAGATTCTGTAGCACTTTTGTATTCTCCTTGGGGTACTCTCAGATTTTGAGATGAAAAGGAAGAAATAAAATGGACACGTTTTTGTTTATATAACAGTTACCTGGCTAATTTCCAGAAGAGAATAGTAGTAACAATAAATTATGCATATATTGATACTTCCATTATAAGCTGTAAGCAGCATTTATTCAGCCATTCTCATTACTATTTATATGTCCATATGACATTTTTTTTTTTTTTTGAGATAGAGTCTCACACTGTCACCCAGGCTGGAGTGCAGTGGCTTGATCTCGGCTCACTGCAAGCTCTGCCTCCCGGGTTCACGCCATTCTTCTGTCTCAGCCTCCCCAGTAGCTGGGACTACAGGTGCCTGCCACCACGCCTGGCTAATTTTTTGTATTTCCAAATGACATTTTAAAAATACAGCTTTGAAAACAAGTTGCAGGGGACAAAAAGCACTATTTTCCAACAGTCAAAAGTCACAATGAAAATAATTTAGTAGGTAGTATTATCTCAATATAGATAAAATCTATTAATAGGAACTAAGGGAACACTGTGAATCTCGTGATAAAATGCATAAACCTAAGTTCCTGAAATAAGTATTTTTTCTATGTGATGTACTATTTAAAAAGTAATTGCTGCTGGGTAAGCTCATTCTCAGTTTGCTAAAATGTTAGCTTAGGCTGTCTTTATGCTGTAATTATTTATATAGTCTGCATGTCAGTTCTTGGTGTGGGCAATGGTCTACCAAAGGTCAAATTAAAGGTAGTAGCTCATGCACTGATACCAGTATTTGACAGAACTAAAAATTAATGGTTGTCAGAACACTTCCTGACATTGGCTCCAAGCAACTAAAATCTTTATTCTAAATCTGTGAAATGCGGATCCTGATTGATTGATTACCAAGGACATGGGATTCAGAGTTTCAGTGAAATATGGGTGCCTCCAGCCTCTAAGTAAGAGCTTCTTTGCAGCCATTGATAACTTCACAACTGAAAAGATGGAAATGAATAAATGGGAATTCATTCATTCATTCAATGGACATTATGTGCCAGGTTGTGTGCTAGGCACTGAGACACAAAAATGAACAAGACAAAGTCTCCATCTGAAATAACTTAGAACTGGAGGAGAAGATTGACATGAAAACAGGTTATAATACAACAAAAAGTTGTAAAGATAACTTCAGGTTCCTGCAGCTAGGCAAAATACTTGATGTCGTTTCTGAAGGTAATGTGGGAGATATCCTGCATGGGAATGGACAGGAAATCAAGGGGGAAAGAATATTTTGAGCAGAGTGCACAGCATGAATGAAAGATGCCTTGCCAAACTAACCTCTCCTCTTTATTGTGCATACAGTGTTTTATTGTCGTTATCAGATTATGTGCCATCTCTTTCCCTAAACTGCAGGCCCCTCTAGACAAGGTACTACTTTGTCTATATTTTTTATGGTAGCTACCATAGTGCCTAGCACGCAGTACATTCTCAATAAACATTTGCTAAAGTGAACTGAGAAGTAAGAAGCCAAGAGTTTACTAGCATTTAAAAAGAAAAAAATAGAAGTTGATTCAATAAAATATTCCAACCAATGTGCTCAACACATACCAGGCTATATTTATGCTACGATATTGATCAGCCCTGCCCTCTGCACCCTAGAGTAAGCCCAAAGCCTAGGCTGCCCCACCTACCTGGACCAGCTTTTTCTGTGTGTTCCAGCATGCTAAATAAACTTTACCATTTTCTATGTGAGTCATGACATGAACACGTTTGGAAAGCACTAAACTATTTATGGTAATTTCCACGGAGTTGTATTACTTTTCCTTGGTGCAGAGAATACACAGAGTAGCCCACAGATGGAACAGAAAGAGAAGATATAGAACAGGGGGTTAGAGACAGACTGGCCAACAGATGGAGACACCATTCCCAGACTAATTCCTATAGATTGGAATAAATTTTGTGGACTGTACTGAAGTGAATGAGCTTTTACAAGAATGGCCACTGTAGCAGATGGCACTGGTACCCTGTTTCACATCCCCTTAGCCCACTTTTGATTTCAACCACAGCTCATACATACTCATTTTCATGTAAGTACAGACTTATGGCACACTAGCAATGACCCACCTCAACAGAGCTCTGCAAAGTCTTTCTCCTTTGTGCCCAATGGCCTTCTCTGAGACCATAGGAGCCCAAGTGCAAGCACGGCCTGAATGAGTGGATAACCCTCAATCATGACAACAGGAGCCAGAGGGTAAACATTCAGCCTCTCCTCCTTCCAGTGGATAACTCCAGGAAGGATCCTCTGTGCTTCGTGGGACATGCCAGCAGAATTGAACCACTGTTGCCTACAACAGTGATCTTGATGTTGCTTTTTGGTATTGTTACTGGCTCACTCTCCATTACTTTACTGTTTATTCCTAGGATCATCTCCTAATATACCACCTACAGCTAAGTCCTTGTCACGGGCTCTGCTTTTAGGGCAACCCATCCATGAGAAAGAGTCAGTAAAGTAACTTTTGAGAAACTATAAATTTTCTGCAAATAGTAATAAAAAAACAGACAAGAGAACTCAATACCTCAGTGCACAATGGTGTAGGACAAGAACTATAAAACAAGCTAACCCTGGAGGAAGAGAAAGCCAGACCTAAGAGCATTCTCTTAACACAAAAACCTTCTTAACATCCCTGGTTCAAGGTTTCTTCATATGTATTATCGTAGTTCAATTTCTCAAGTCTAGCTAATATTGCAGATGTGATTCTGGTGCTCAGAGCAAGCAAAGCCAGGGACAATGTCTGACAAATTCTATAATAATTTATGAACGAATGATTGATTGGTCTTTTAATATGATTAGCTCTCCTTGGATGCTTTCAGTCAGTTAAGTCATGAAAGTAAACACTTTCTGAGTTAACTGACTGAAAGGGGCCCAAGAGGTCTGAAGACGAAGAAGACTGAGCCATGGGGAGCCCCACATTGACTGGATCACAGTTTATAAGGGATTCCTGAAATATGTTCATATTTGGAATACCCTTAAAGAATCAAAAATTTAACTCACTTAGATATTTGAAAAATTGGAATCAATACATGAGGCAAAAGAGTTTTGTGAAAAGGCAGACATGAGTGTAAGAATCATTTCAGTCTTTTTACATATTATTTATACTGCTATTACCATCAAAATGCTGACCACACTCCAAAACTATCTCACACATTTCCAATAATCCCTCAGAGACACCAATCCCTAGATAGGAAGGCTTGGCTTAAATGCTTCCATTATATCTTTGCTTGTAGATTTTGCCCATGCTGCATAACATTAAGATATTGACTGAGATATCTTTGCTTCAAATTTCCTCCCACTCAGAAAGCAGCAATAGTTTTCTGAACCCAGCCCTTAAAGGAAGATCTTCTAGAGCAGGAAAGAGAGACAATTCTTGGTTTTGTTTCCCAAAATGAACTCTAGACTCTAATAGTAAAGAAATAGTCTTGAATGCTATATTAGTTTGCTAGGGCTGCCATAACAAAATGCCACAGATTGGGTGGCTTGAACAAAGGACATGTATTTCTTACAGTTCTGGAGGCTGGAAGTCCAAGATCAAGGTGTCAGCAGGCTTGGTTTCTTCTGAGGCCTGTTTTGTCTTATAGATAGCTGCCTTCTCGCTGTGTCCTCACATACTCTTTGATTATGCATCCCTGCTGTATGTTTACATGTCTAATTTTCTCTTCTTATAAGGACAATAGACAGATTGAATCTGGGCCCACCTTAAAGCCTCATGTTAACTTAATCACCTCTTCAAAGGCCGTATCACCAAGTATAATTACGTTCAGAAATACTGAGGGTTAGAGCTTTAAAATATGACTTTTGGACGGACACATTTCAGCCTATAACAAACCCCAAGGCACATCAGATTTTCCTTCTCAAGGAAAAAAATACTAATTACAAAAAGGTTTCCAAGAAGTTTGTTTCAAAAGAATATAGAGTCCCTGTCTCACAATGCCAGATTTAGCAAATAAAAATATAGAATATCAATTTAAATTTGAATTTCAGATAAATTTGAATTTCAGATAAACAAATAATGCTTTAGTATTAGGAAGTTCCACAATATTTTGGGCATTGAAATTTAATTGGGCATTTTGGATTTTGTCTGTCAATGTTAGTCTCAGATAAACAGGATGAAGAGCATGATAATGAGCCTTGTCATGGGTCCTACACTCTGTCCCACTGCAAGGTTAAATCCCTTCCACGGGAAACAACAGCACCCCCAACATGAGCTTGGGGATCCCAAAGCAGAGAAAACTAGGTCCTGATTCGCATTTGGAATTCTGAGAGAAAACAGTTTTGCAGAGTGTCCTGTGATGATATGGGACAGTGATTAGAATAGGAACAGTGGGTCACATCTAGAGACAGGGTCTGAGGTAGTGACCTCACCTTCCCGCATCATAGCACATACATCTTCTTTTTCTGTGGTTCCAAACCCAAAAGTTTCCTGTGATTGCAAGATAAGTATAGAGGTTGGCTGAGTGTGGAGAGGCAGGTCTGAAATTGTCTCATGGTTTCAGTCAAAGCTAAACATGTTTTGGACAACACTGAAACTGAAGCGTTTTAGAGTTTATGCAGCAGTGGTGGTTACAGACATTGAGTCCAGAAGAAACCCAAAATCACCAGGGATGGTCTAGTCCAGGAAAGGCCATGTATATGGATTCCATTAACCAAGGATCAAAATCCTCTCTCCAGACCTCTCAATAGTGTGTTAGCCCTTCTGCAATTTAGAAGCCCCACACCCCCAAAAGAACAGTCAAAGTCAAAGAGAGGTATTATAAAGTGACAGTCAAAGAGACATTAAGTTTAACCTGGAACTAGCTGAGCTTACCTTGAGTTTATCCATATTGTATTTCCATCTCAGTTGCTGGCAAATCAACATTCCCTATCAAATATCATTAAAGTTGATAATTTGAACCTTAAAGCAAAACTTAACATTTAATTAAATTTCAATTCATTGCTCTACCATTTGAGATTTTTTTAAAAATTGTAATCCTGCCACTTAATATTTATCCAAGAGGAACTCATTTCATATTGTAAACATTTTTTTTTAATCTAGACACAACTTTATAAGAAGTTTCCTACAAAAGTGAGAGGTGAAGCCAGCTGGACTTCCTGGGTCAAGTGGGGACTTGGCGATTTTTTGTGTATAGCTAAAGGATTGTAAATGTACCAATCAGCACTCTGTGTCTAACTAAAGGATTGTAAATGCACCAATTGGCACTCTGTAAAAACACACCAATCAGCACTCTGCGTCTAGCTAAAGGATTGTAAATGCACTAATCAGCACTCTGTAAAATGGACCAATCAGCGCTCTGTAAAATCGACCAATCAGCAGGATATGGGCAGGGACAATAAGGGAATAAAAGCTGGCCACCCCTGCCAGCAGTGGCAACCCGCTTGGGTTCCCTTCCACGCTGTGGAAGCTTTGTTCTTTCACTCTTCACAATAAATCTTGCTTCTGCTCACTCTTTGGGTCCGTGCAACCTTTAAGAGCTGTTACACCATGAAAGTCTGTGGCTTCATTCTTGAAGTCAGTGAGACCAAGAACCCACTGGAAGGAACCAACTCCAGACACATTTTGGCAACCACAATGGGACTATCGCCTGTCGCCAAGCAGTGAGTACCATTGGACCCCTTTCACTTGCTATTCTGTCCTATTTTTCCTTAGAATTCGGGGGCTAAACACCAGACAACCGTCGGCCAGTTAAAAGAGACTAGCGTGGCTGTCAAACTAAAGACACAGGTATCAGGCTTTCTGGGAAAGGGCTCTCTAACAAACCCCAACTCTTTGGAGTTGGGAGTGTTGGTTTGCCTGGAACCAGCTTCCACTTTTCCTGTACTTGTGGGCTGAGCCAAGGGTCGATAGAGAGGAAAGCCATTCAGCTCTGGGGTCCGGACAAAAAGTTGGTTGACCCTGTAGCCATGTGCAAAACTCTCAAAGTCACATCACCCAAGCGAGACTCGCCCATCTATCCTATCTATCCTGACCCTCCCCTCCTGGGTCCTAACGCCTGTCAGACAAACTTTCTCTCACCTCTTGCCTCTCTTCTCCGAGGCTAGTCCCACTTCTAAAAACCACTCCATCTCTGGTGCTTTTCTAGCTTCTCCCATCAGAATGATTTCTAGTATAAACTTCAGGACTCTGTTACCTTCTTTAGGTACCTGGGCTTACGAATCAGAGACATAGTTTTTGCCCAAAGCCCTGTCGGCAGGGGGCAGGGGGTCGGGACTATCTGGAATTTTAGGATCCCTCCTCAGACTCGAAGGCCTGATAAAAGCTATTCCTGAAGCTAGGATACGGGGAGCCTCAGAAATGATATCCTTCCTATGCAAATGATGAGAAGTGAGAACAAAAGGCATCACTCTTCCAACCATGGAGATCCCTTCCCTCCCTCAGAGTATGGCCCTCCACTTCATTTTGGGGGCATAATATCTTTATAGGACAGTAGTAAGGTCCCAATACTAACAGGAGAATGCTTAGGACTCTAACAGGTTTTTGAGAATGTGTTGGTAAGGGCCACTAAATCCGATTTTTCTCAGTCCTCTTTGTGGTCTATGAGGACAGACAAAGGTGCAGGTTTTCAAGAATGCATTGGTAAGGACCACTAAATCCGACCTTCCTCAATCCTCCTTGTGGTGCAGGAGGAAAACTAGTGTTTCTGCTGCTGCGTCAGCGCAACTATTCCAGTCAGCAGGGTCCAGGGACCATTGCAGGTTCTTGAGCAAGAGGGGTTTCTGCTGCTGCGTTGGTGAGCACAACTATTCTGATCAGCAGGGTCTGGGGACCATTACAGGTTCTTGGGTAGTTGGGGGGGGGCGGACAAACAAACCAAAACTGTGGGCGGTTTTTTCTTTCAGATGGGAAACACTCAGGCATCAACAGGCTTATCCTTGAAATGCATCCTAAACCATGGGGGCCAGTTTGACCCACAAACCCTGAAAAAGAGGTGGCTCATTTTTTTCTGCACTATGGCCTGGCCCCAATATTCTCTCTCTGATGGGGAAAAATGGCCACCTGAGGGAGGTATAAATTACAATACTATCCTGCAGCTTGACCTGTTCTGTAATAGGGAAGGCAAATGGAGTGAAATACCTTATGTCCAAATTTTCTTTTCACTGAAGGTGAATCCACAACTATGCAAAGCCTGCAATTTACATCCCACGGGAGGTCCTCTCAGCTTACCCCCAAATCCTAGCCTCCCTATCGCTCCCCTTCCTCTTAATGATAAGCCTCCTCTAATCTCCCCTGCCCAGAAGGAAACAAGCAAAGAAATCTCCAAGGGACCACCAAACCCCCCAGGCTATCGGTTATGTCCCCTTCAAGCTGTAGGGGGAGGGGAATTTGGCCCAACCTGGGCACATGTCCCCTTCTCCCTCTCTGATTTAAAGCAGATCAAGGTAGACCTGGGGAAGTTTTCAGATGAACCTGATAGGTACACAGATGTCCTACAGGGTCTAGGGCAAACCTTTGATCTCACTTGGAGAGATGTCATGTTGCTGTTAAGTCAAATGCTGGCCTTTAGTGAAAATAATGTGGCTTTAGCTGCAGCCTAAGAGTTTGGAGATACCTGGTATCTTGGTCAAGTAAATGATAGAATGACAGCTGAAAAAAGGGACAAATTCTCTACCAGTCAGCAAACCATCTCCAGTATGGATCCCCACTGGGACCTTGACTAAGATCATGGGGACTGGAGTTGCAAACATCTGTTGACCTGTGTTCTAGAAGGACTAAGGAGAATTAGGAAAAAGGAATTATTCAATGATGTCCACCATAACTCAGGGAAAGGAAGAAAATCCTTCTGCCTTCCTCAAGCGGCTACGGGAGGCCTTAAGAAAATATACTCCCTTTTCACCTGACCCACTTGAGGTTCAATTGATCCTAAAAAATAAGTTTATTACCCAATCAGCCACACATATCAATAGGAAGCTCCAAAAGTGAGCCCTGGGCTCTGAACAAAATCTGGAGGCATTATTAAACCTGGCAACCTCGGTGTTCTATAATAGGGACCAAGAGGAACAGGCCAAAAAGGAAAAGTGAGATAAGAGAAAGGCTGCAGCCTTAGTCATGGCCCTCAGACAAACCTTGGTGGTTCTGAGAGGACAGAAAATGGAGCAGGCCATCACCCAGTAGGGCTTGTTATCAGTGTGGTTTGCAAGTACACCTTAAAAATATTGTCCAACGAGAAACAAGCTGCCCCCTTGCCCATGTCCACTATGCCAAGGCAATCACTGGAAGGCACACAGCCCCAGAGGACAAAGGTTCTCTGGGCCAGAATCCCCCAACAAGATGATCCAACAACAGGACTGAGGGTGCCCGGAGCAAGCACCAGCTCATGTCATCACCCTCACTGAGCCCCGGGTACATTTAACCATTCAGGGCCAGGAAATTGACTTCCTCCTGGATACTGATGTGGCTTTCTCAGCATTAATCGCCTGTAAGGTCCGTTACCAGTTGAGGAATCCTAGGACGGCCTGTAACCAGGTATTTCTCCCACCTCTCCAGTTGTAATTGGAAGACTTTGCTACAGATAGTTAAGTATGCTTATCTAATCCTACGTGTTCATGCTGCAATATGGAAAAAAGGGAGTTCCTAACCTTTGGGGGAACTCCCATTACATATCACAAGGAAACCATGGAGTTATTGCACGCAGTGCAAAAATCCAAAGAGGTGGCAGTCTTACACTGCCGAAGCCATCAAAAGGGGAAGGAAAGGGGAGAACAGCAGCATAAGCAGCTGGCAGAGGCAGGGAAAGACCAGCAGAAAGGAAAGAGAGAAAGCGACAGAAAGTCAGAGAGAGAGAGGAAGAGAGGGGAAGAGACAAAGAGGGAGTCAGAGAGAAAGAGACAGAAAGTCAAAGAGAGAGAGGAAGAGACAAAGAGAGAGTAAGAAAGAGAGAAAGAGAGAGACAAAGAAGTCAAAGAGAAAGAAAGAGAGATGGAAGCAGTAAAGAAAAAACAGTATATCCTATTCCTTTAAAAGCCAGGGTAAATTTAAAACCTATAATTGATAATTGAGTTCTTCTCTGTAACCCCATAACACTCCAATACCACCTTGTTGTCAGTGTAAACAAGGGCATAGCCCGAAAATACTGAGGCCACTGACAACCCATAGTCTTCCTATCAAAAATCCTTAACCCAGCAGGTTTCCTAACAGGGGATCTAAATCTTAATTAATTATCATACAAATGTCCGACCAGACCTAGGAGGAACTCCCTTCAGGACAGGACAATAGACGGTTCCTCCCAGGCAAGTAAGGGAAAGAGATACAATGGGTATTCGGTAAGTGATAAGGCACTCTTCTAGAAGCAGAGTTAGGAAAATTGCCCAATAATTGGTCTGCTCAAACTTGCAAGTTGTTTGCACTCAGCCAAACCTTAAAGTACTTACAGAATCAGGAGGGAGCCATCTATACCAATTCTAAGTTAATATGGACTGAAAAAGGTTTTATTACTAGCAAAGAAAAATTAAAATCCCAAACTTACAAGGTTTTCAACAAAAGTAAAGTATGCTAAAAGTTAACAGTGTAACATGTATTATCCTAACTTCTAATCTTACAGAAATCAGACCCTATCAGTGCCCCTCAAAGCTCAAGTCCATTAGTGCAGGGCCATACAACTAATACCCCTACTTATAGGGTTAGAAATGGCCACTGCTACAGGAAGTGGAATAGCAGGTTTATCTACTTCATGATCCTACTACCACACACTCTCAACGGATTTCTCAGACAGTTTGCAAGAAATAACAAAATATATCCAGTAAGGATAGTAACTACAATCCCAAATAGCCTCTTTGGCAGCAGAGACTCTCCAAAACCGCCAAGGCCTAGACCTCCTCACTGCTGAGAAAGGAGGACTTTGCAGCTTCTTAGGGGAAGAGTGTTGTTTTTACACTAACCAGTCAGGGATAATAAGAGATGCCACCAGCATTTACAGAAAAGGCTTCTGAAATCAGACAACGCCTTTCAAACTCTTATACCAACCTCTGGAATTGGGTGACATGACTTCTCCCCTTTCTAGGTCCCGTGACAGCCATCTTGGTATTACTCGCCTTCGGGCCCTTTATTTTTAACCTCCGTGTCAAATTTGTTTCCTCTAGGATCAAGGCCATCAAGCTACAGATGGTCTTACAAATGGAACCCCAAATGAGCTCAACTAACAACTTCTACTGAGGACCCCTATACCAACCTGCTGGTCCTCTGACTGGCCTAAAAATTTCCCCTCTGGAGGACACTACAACTGCAGGGCCCCTTCTTCACCCCTATCCAGCAGGAAGTAGCTAGAACGGTCATCATCCAATTCCCAATAGCAGTTGGGGTGTCCTGTTTAGAGGGGAGATTGAGAAGTGAAGCCAGCTGGACTTCCTGGGTCAAGTGGGGACTTGGCGATTTTTTTGTGTCTTGCTAAAGGATTGTAAATGTACCAATCAGCACTCTGTGTCTAACTAAAGGATTGTAAATGCACCAATCACTCCTCTGTAAAAACACACCAATCAGCACTCTGTGTCTAGCTAAAGGATTGTAAATGCACCAATCAGCACTCTGTAAAAACGCAGCAATCAGCACTCTGTGTCTAGCTAAGGGATTGTAAATATAACAGTCAGCACTCTGTAAAATGGACCAATCAGCACTCTATAAAATGGACCAATCAGCACTCTGTAAAATGGACCAATCAGCAGCACACGTGTGGGGACAAATAAAGGAATAAAAGCTGGCCAACCCAGCCAGCAGCAGCAACCCACTCGGGTCCCCTTCCATGCTATGGAAGCTTTTTCTTTCACTCTTCACAATAAATCTTGCTTCTGCTCACTCTTTGGGTCCGTGCCACCTTTAAGAGCTGTAACACTCACTGCGAAGGTCTGTGGCTTCATTCTTAAAGTCAGCGAGACCAAGAACCCACTGGAAGGAACCAACTCTGGACTTAAAAGGACTTTGTCCCATTACATCCTCCCTCTCTATCATCAAAAATAAATTCACACACAAAAAAAACACAGTGAAATTTCTAAGTAGGCTTCTTTTTCTTGTGGTAAGAGCAGAGTAGAAAATCAAGAGACTAGAAAATGAAGTATGTTTTATTAAGAAATGTAAAGATTTTAAGATTACTTAAAAAATGAAAAATATTCCTCATGCAGAACTACTGCCATCTAAAGGCATCAGCACAATATTACAAATAAGTATTTGGTTCTATGTAGCTAAAAGGCTAATATTTAAGTGCCACAGAGTTCTATTTTTAGAAACTTATATTTTTCCTATTTTTTTCCAATTTAGTAAATGAACTTTTTTCTTACCCCTTAAAGAAATTATATGTGCCACAGAAGATATGTAGATTGGCTTAGGTTATACAAAAAGTTGAACATACAATATTTAATTAGGAATATTTAGAAAAGCATATTTTAAACCAATGAAAAAAGAAACAGGCCATTTCCCTCCTTTCCCAAAATGTTTGGCAAATCATATTTACAATATAGATGTTAAAATACAGTATTATCAATTCACAAAAGATCAGTTAGTGAGATATTATGAAGTCTAAAGCTTAAGCTAGTTAATCACAAGTCACACCTAAGGTTAAAACTGCTAAATTATAGTACCACCTCAATTAAAAGCAGGTTCATTGTAATAATGAAATTCAATTCTAGAAAATCAGTTGTAACATAACTTCCTATTTCTGAATATTTCTAAATTATTACATGACTCACAAGTATAAGAAAAAACAGTACATGAAATACTGAAAACAAAAAAAACTAAAACTTCTAAAACTTCACAGCATGGTATTAATGTTACACATAAGCAAAAGTACCCAACTTTAAGAAGTCAACAAATAACATAAACCCAAGTTCATGTCCTTTACAGATCTTTCAAATGGCAAATATTTCCTACATTTAACACAACACTGATTCAACTATCCTTATCAACTGCCTTAGTCGGCTCAGCCTGCCTTAACAGAATACTACACAATGGGTGGTTTAGACAACAAAAAATTATTTTCTCACAGTTCTGGAGGCTGAAAGTCCAAGATCAAGATGCTGTGAGGGTTGGTTTCTGGTGAAGCCACTCTCCTTGGCTTCAGACAGCCCTTTATTTTTTTAGACAGGTTCTCACTCTGTCACCCAGGCTGGAGTGCGAAGGCCTGATTCCAGCCCACTGCAACCTCCTCCTCCCAGGTTCGAGCGATCCTCCCACCCCAGCCCCTAGAATAGCTGGGACTATAGGTGCCTGCCACCACACCCTGCTAATTTTTGTATTTTTTGTAGAGACGGGTCTCGCTATGTTGCCCAAGCCGGTCTTGAATTCCTTACCTCAAGCGATCCGCCTACCTTGGCATGATGCCAGGCAGACAGCCGTGGTTTTCTGGCTCCTCACATGGCCTTCTGTGCTTGCAGACGCTGGTGTCTCTTCCTCCTAAGAATGTTAATCTTGTTGGATTAGGACTCCACCCTTATGACCTTATTTAACATTAATTACTTCCTTAAAGGCCCTATGTCAAATACAGACACATTGTAGGTTAGGTCTTCAACACATGAATGAGTGGGGGACAAAATTCAGTCCATGATACTCAAAGAAACAGAAATTAATTGGTACCTGAGTAGAAGATTGAACTTGTAGTTGATAATACAAGAGCTGTGGCATTTTATCAGTAAATATGATAGAAGTTTAATGAGCAGGGAAAATGAAATATCCTTATCTGGAAATAACCTTATCAAACCATTAAACTGTGTGTCTGTATTTAAACTCAGGGTTATGTAGGGAATGGGAGAAGAGAAGGGAACCATCCCCTATATTTCTGGAAGAGTCAGACTGAGGTTTGAGGTAGAAAGGAAAGGTGAGTGGGGCTCAAGAAAGTACAAGCCTCTAGGATTGGATCATTTGCAAAATTCTCCCACAGAGTTTAAATGATGTGGACTCTCTAGCACAAGAACTGTTTGTGTAAACATGCAGAATATATATAACTTGTTAGATGTGCAGGTAAAGGCAAGATTCAGTCCCAGGACCACTTGACTATACACCCAGGGGTCTTTTTCTCTTTAAGAGTGCCCTGGTTCCCTCTCTCCCCTCACCCCCAATTTCCTGTTCACAATTCAGCACACTCAAGAGGTTTTGTAAGGACAAGTTTTGGCTAAGCCAACAAAAAACAATCCTTTTCTACTCTTCCCTCTTAAAATGAATGTACTATTACATTTGTATTACTAAGGGAAGTCCCTAAAGCACCTAAAGCACCTACTCCCACATGAAACAAGATATTCCCCAAGGAAACGTGTGCCCTTCAACGTGGCATCTACCTGGAAGTGTGACTTTCGTAGCACTCTATTGCAAGGGGCAGAGAAGAATGCCAAGGTCAATGCTCCAGGGCCAACAAGCTTTTTCCAGCTCCTCCAACAATCCAGCCTTTTCTCTTTTGGTTCACAGACATCGAAGACATGGTTGTTGAACTCATCAGTGAACAGCTCAATCTTCTTGAAGATTCTTTACTTTTCCTATTCCAGAGAGATTTGTTTGGGGCTTTTAAGTATCATAATGGAACAAGTTATCAATTTTATTCAAATGGGTCTACTAGGTATAAGTGTCCTCCTACTCAATTGCACTATCTATTGCACTAAATTAATCCTCTGGTCTATTAGCCTCAAAAGGATTAGTATTTGAAAGGGTTAAATGCAGTTCTTAATCAATTATATTTTCATTATGTCACGACTATTGATTTGTCCCATTAGACACACTGTTCCTTTAAATTTAAAACTGAAGCAATATAAACATAATAGATTTGTATTTTCTTTTTAAAATGAGGCACTATGTAATAAAGATCTCAAAGTGCTAGTCCTTCACATCAGGAAATCCGGAAGAGAATTAAATGCCCTAAGGCATACATTGTATGTAATGGATTAACTTTCTCTGCATCTAAAATGGTAGTAGTTATACAGTTTTTGAGGGAATTAAGCAAATGTCACTCAAATCATTTTGTGCTCTATAAACCTTAAACCCGGTTTACAAAAGTTTTCTTTTTTCTGTAGCATACTCTATATATTTCTATGAAGTGTCTGATGTCCTTTCATAGAAAATTCTTCATTACAATAACAAAATAGGATGATCAAGTAATAACCAATATTGGTTTCCATAACCAGTATCATCTTGCAAAACGGTTCTTCACGAGGTCTGATACATTTATTTTCTAACGCACTCCAGGGTATGAAACGGTGAAAGGTCTCTCTCTCATTTTACACTTAGGAAACCAAGGAATACAAAGTTTTTGGTTTAAACCACTGTCAAAGATCACGTGGGCGAAAAGACCTTCCAAATCGCAGGCTAACTGGGTCAGAGGGATATTAGAGAATGAATTTTTTCCATGATCTTACACTATTTCGCACACAGGGGTAAAAGGTCAAGTCTAACCTCAGGATCTCCTGGTTTCCGAGGCGCCCTGAAGGCGATGGAGACTCCCGGTTAATTTTGTGGTAGGAAGGGCTAAGTGCCTACAGGTCTCAGCTGTGCAGCAGCGGCACCGCTCCTATTGCCTTCTGGGTTCCCAGGCTTGCGGGACAGAGCGAGGTCGCCGGCGCTGGGGTATCAGGAGGACGCGAGCTGACTACCTGACTCCGGACGGCGGCGCAGGACGCCGGCCGCGCGAGGGGCGGGGGCTAAGCGTATCCAGGGGCGGTGCTGCAGGGCGCGGGAGGCGGGAGAGGCTGCCGCGCCGGTGCCCTGACAGCCGCAGCCCCGCCCCGCCGCGTCCGACCCGGTCCTGTCCCGCAGCGTCCCGCCAGCCAGCTCCTTGCACCCTCCCCGGCCGAGGGGCTCCTCGGTGCTCCCCGCGCAGCAATGGCTCAGCACTTCTCCCTGGCCGCCTGCGACGTGGTCGGATTCGACCTGGACCACACTCTGTGTCGCTACAACCTGCCCGAGAGCGCCCCGGTGAGTGGCGCGGGCTCCCCGGGGTGCACTGCGCGCAACCTCCATGGCGGCTGGGGCTTGAGTTTCCTCCAGGCTTGGGCAGCGGCGGGCGCTGTCGGGGGCCTGCGGCGGCCGAGTCTTTCCGCAGAGCGAGGCCTCCAGCGGCGAGACGGGGCGGAAGTGTGCAGCCTCCGCTCCGCGCTAGTGCCCTGGGGACCGGCACATTTAGCTCAGCCATTAGCTAATGTTGAGAGAGGTAGGGAAGAACGAAGGAGGGGCAAACTGCGCAAGATCGTGCTGGGGAATTGGTTTCTAGAGCAGAGGAGGGGCGGGGTCAGGAGCACTGGGGCTGTCCTTGAAGATCCCATGTCGTGAAACTTCTCTGCATGTCTTTCTGGACACAAGCTGATTGTGGACACAGCCACTTGATTTGGGACTTGCATTTTTCTTGGCTGCATTTTTCAATTTGCACGATCAACCACCCATCAGTGTTTAAACTGCAATCTGGGAGAGATGCGTAGTATATAGCGTAGCGTATTGGACGGAACACTAGTTGAGAAGTCATTAAGATCTTAGCCCTCATTTTACCTTTTGTCAAGAGAAGAAAATAAATATTTATTGCGCAGCGACTGCGTGCTCCGTGCACTTTGAATACATTCCAGTCCTACCAACAGCCTGCAAAGTTTAGGTCCTCACTGTGCCCTAAGGGAGGGGTACATGGAGTATGCATGCTTCCAGACCTGTACTCTCAAATTAATTGCCCTCCCTCCACTATTCCTTTGGTTTCCCAATTCCCAAGGAAACTAATTTTGAAAAGTTACCAGATTTTTTTTAGTCCAAGATTTAAGCATCCAGACAGAAAAAGAGCTGGTTATGAGTACAGTAGTGAAAGCGAGGACTCCTCAGCCAGACTGCCTAACATAGGACACCAGCTCCGCTGTTACTAGCTCTGTGACTTTGAGCAAGTTACTTAACCTGTGCTGCTTCTCAGTTTCCCCATCTGTAAAATGGAGCTAATAATTGGATTTACCTCACAAGATTGTTGCAAGGATTAAATGAAGTAAGAGATGTATAATGCTTAGAATAGTACCTTGGCAAAGACAAGTGTTTGCTTTTATGGTTACCACCCAAACCATTTGGAAAGCTCAGTTTATGGGTGGAACTCTAGATCACTGGTGCAGACATCCAGCCAGGGCTGTACCCCATTATGGTGATGTCCCCGCACCCGCTAGTTCAGGTACACGTTAAAGGTCAAAAAAGAGTGGCTGCTGGAATTTCTTGTGTGTTGTCTATGCCCAGATGCTAATTTTTTTTTTTTTTTTTTTTTTTTTTTTTTTTTTTTTTTTTTAATGTCCTTTTTCTGCTGTTACACTTTCCTGCTTTCTTACCTTCCAGGTCTGGTTTCCTTAGTCACATTGAGAATTAAGAAGGCTTTTTTACTGCTTGGTTCTTCGGTCACTGCCTCCCCTAGGTCTTTGATACATGTTTTCCTTCCCTCTGTGCCTTTTAAATCCTTCCTGAATCACAGTTTTGTGTGTCTCCTCTTTAGTTACCTTCATTTGGAGAGAATATTTTTAAACCACTGTCATGTTAGAGCTAGTGTTGTCCATAGGTGATCATAAAATTTCAGAATATAAGATTCTGAAAGACAAGAGTTTTTTTAACTGCAAACCTGGAGAATAGTGATGTTTAAAGCTTGAAAACGGTAACCTATGAGTTTTGGATCATGTTTGGTGTGGAAAATCTTTTAAGTCCCACAGTGTGCTGAGCACCATGCTAGAGCTGAGGATACAGAGATCAACACGCAGGCCTCCAGGCAGCCTTACGCAGTAGGCAAAAATGCTGAAGAGTCTTGGTCCCCTGCGATGGGTAGTATGACCTGGGTCTTGCTGCACGCTGCCAGTGCCTGGAGGGCCTCTTTGCTCTGCGCAAAAGCTCTTCATCCCATCAGGCCTCATCTTTAACATGGTTCCCCTTAGGAAGCTTTTTTGGCCCTCTAAAGTTTGCCCTTCCACTCTAAGCCCACCTTCAGTTTTCCACAAAACCCTTCTTCATTCCTCAGAGCACATACGACATGATATTAACACTTCCTGTTTACTTGTTGGACTTCCCCTAGAGCTCCATCTGTGACAGTTTCCTGTGTGTTCTATGTGCCAGACTTAGTACTGGGCACATACTGGGCTCAATAAATAGACTGAATAGGTAATTGGTATTTTAATAACACAATATGATACAGCCATAATTCTAATAAGCATGCTGCTTCTATGAATGGATTTAATCCTTACAACGTCCCTGTGAGGTAGATATCATCACCACAGCCACTGTTAAGAGAGCATTGAGCAATGAGGCACAGAAAGAAAGTGTATCCAGGGCAACCGATCAAGGTAGTCTGGCTGTGGATTTCTGCTTCTTCCCACCTTGCTGTCTGTATGGTGCCCTAAAACACAGAGGGAATGCCTGGAGCTGGCAGGTGAGGAGGTGGAGAGGAGTGCTTCACCCACAGGAGTTATAATAAAGGCCAGGACCTCGAGGTGAGCAACAGCACCAGGAACTGCTGGGTGCAAGCAAAAGGTGGCAAGTTTCAGGAGAAGATGGTGGAGAAGTCAGTGGGGGCTGCATCACAGAGAGCTGCGAGTGCCTTTCCTTTCAGTTTTGTAGGCATTCACATGAGGCCTCGGAAAGGCATTGTAGAAGAGAGGATGACACGTGGTTTCTCCTAAGGTTGCAGACTCAGAAGTCTGATGCCAGTCAGTTAACGTAAATGTGTGAGTGGGAGAGCAGGGTCCCAGATATTGCATAGGACATGCTTATACCAACAAAAAGTATTTGTTGTTTATTTGAAAGTCACATTTACCTAGGCATTTTAAAATTTTATCTGGCAACCTTAAGTGGGAACCAAACGTAATTTGTAGGCTGCATACGGACCACAGGGTACCAATTGGCAACTGCTGTAGAGTGTGTATTATTATGAGTCCTGAGAGACTGTGAGGTGGTGACAGCTAAGGCTGGGAGAGGAATGTCTTAGAGAGCCCTGTGCCATGAAGGTTTCTAGAGAGACTCAGGACAAACTGCAAGAAGCCTTCTGCTTAGACCAGGGGTTTCAGAGTACAGATGCCCCTGCTTTTCTTCACACTGCTGTTCTCTGCTTCTCTCCTTGTCTATTGGCCCCTTCTCTCCTGTTACATAAAAATCTCCTCCACAAGGTAAGGAACACAGCTGTGGCTGTCCCTGTTGGCATCTCTGATGGAAAGGGCTCCTTCGTTCCAGGAGATTTCGAGTGTTTTAGAATCACATGCCCATATCGTAAACTAATCACTTGGATAACTGGAGAAACTCAAAAGTGCCTCAACCAGAGGCAAATCTAAGGTGTACAATAGCTGACTCTTAGGGGCTTGTGAAAGCCAGTTGTTAACTATTCAGGAATTGTGCAAGCAGGTAAACTGCTGTTGGTGGCTTGAAACAGGCCATGGTGGGAATATTTACACCGTGAAGATGGGCAAGCGCCACACGTCAGGGCATTGTTTCTGTTTTTTTGTTTTGTTTTGTTTTTAGCAGCATATGACATAATAATAGCAAATACTTAAATTGGATTTGCTGGTGTGCCAGGCTCTGCTCTAAGCACTTCACATCTGTTAGCCCTGCAGTACTGGTTTCTTATAAGCAGGATCATGATATGGACTTTTTATTGTCCATAGTACTTTGTACCACAAAGTGACTCAGTGTATTTTTTATTGTTTTTTCCTTTTAATGAGTAAATGAAAATCTGTAAAACACGCAGGTCAGTGGTTTTCAGTGTTCTCTGTGCTTCAGAGGGGGCCCTCTCTACCATGTACACTTGGAAACTCTGGGTAGTTTTAAGAAGTGTCACCTATGGTTCTGAATCACCATCAGGGTTGAGAACTGTTGATATATAGTGTTAGCATAATGTGGGTCAATTAACAGTTGACCTGGATAAGGTCACATTACACTGGATGGAAGTACATGTATACTGATTTTAATTAGCTTTATGACAGGGAGCAACTCAATTTGACATTTGACAAGGAGCCTTTGCTTTCTCCATGCTCATATCCTTACACTCAGACCCTGATACCGCTACTCCAGCTGTGTGCAGGTCCCCTCAGTTTCTGAACCTGAGTCACCCCCCATTCCCTCTGCATTCACCCAGCAAACTGCTACATCTAAGTATCAGTGTAAATCTCACCACCCAGGAGAGATTTCCCCCACTCCTCTGACTCCATCTTCTCCCTAAGAGTATGACATGTTATCAAAACCTGTCATGGGTTAATATCTGTAGAAGAAGGGTCGGATTGTTCAGTGTGTCCTTTTGGACACTGTGCAGGTTGACTCAGACCTCTGTTCTGCTCAGGCTCGAGTGTCCCTGACACTGGCCAAAGAACACTTCGAGGTAGAACAAGGTTGGGCCATCTACCTTTTGTGCACTTTTTGTTTGGTATGTACAGTTCTTTTAATGTTAGCCAGCACTTAAAAACCAGATATTTTACTCAAAAACCTAGCATTTTTTGTTGTTGAGAAATAAGATCTGTCAGCAATCAACAGAGTATTTATTATTGTAATTCTTGTACTTGCTTCCAGAGGCTTTCTTTGTCCTTTTTCTTTAGGTATTTTTTTTTTTTAATGGTTTTTGTGTATGTGTGTATGGAGAAACAAGAATGATTTCCTACATCTGATAGAGGCGTCGTGACTTGTTTAGATCACCTGCCTGGTCCCCATATGTATTTCACTCTGAGATTTCCTTAACCTGGGGCTTTTCTGGCCAGAATGGACCAAGGATGGATGGATAGAGTGGTCAGCATATTTATTATCTTAGTGATGTATTAAATAAGTTTAAAAAGCTTTGTCAAGTCTTAAATTATGATCTCCAACCCAATAGAATTCAGGAGTAGGGTTAATAATTGTCTTTGGTTGTATAATTGTATGCCGATGGTATAATTTTGAACGGGACAGCTACCTGGGGCATGCAGGAGTTGATAAATTGCTTGTGAGGAATTAAACTGCGGAACTTCGCAATTACAGATATTTCCTTCCTCCTACTTGCCCCCATCAGCAATTCCATTAGGGTTTTAGGTCTGTGACATTAAGAATGAGTAGTGGGTGTTATATTTAATCTGTTTTTCTTCCCCTTATTTGCAGCTCATTTATAATAGCTTTGCCCAGTTCCTAGTTAAGGAGAAAGGGTACGATAAGGAATTGCTCAGTGTGACCCCAGAGGATTGGGATTTCTGGTAAGTTCTTTTTTGTTGTTGTTGTTTTTTAAGTCTGTACATCTCCTGTGGTTCTAACTGTTACTGATAAAACTGTAATGCTTTCTCTTCTATGAAGACAGAATGTGAAATGTGAAATTGAGTCAAAGGACTCATGCCTTCTATATTAAAAGTTTTGTATTTAATGAATTAAAGTGTTTTCTGCTTTAAACACTTTAAACACTAAAAAAATTAGACTTGCCTAATTAAATGTGAAAATAAGCTAAGGCGTTATGTGACTAATTTGGATATTTTCGTATAGCTTAAGTTTGTCATAATAGCTTCAGAGGTTAGTGAGAACTGTTTCTAAAATTTACGTCTTTAAGAAAAAGGTTTGGCTTACTATCCTTTAAGAACTATAAGAGAAAAGGAGGAATCATCACATTTTGAGTAAGTCTGAATTAAGACCATTGGTTTTCTGTCATTTAGATCGACATTCCTAAGACTCTTACTGCGAATTCCCTTCCTGGGTTAGGACTCCCAACTTCCCAAAGCTTCCTTTGTCTTCCTCATTTAGATAACAAAACAAACAAATATCCTAAGCCACTTTAAATTGTTCAGTTTAAAATCAGACCAGGCAGGCGTGGTGGCACATCTGTAATCCCAGCGCTTTGGGAGGCTGAGGTGGGCAGATTGCTTGAGTCTAGGAGTTGGAGACCAGTCTGGGCAACATGAGAAAACCCCAACTCTGCAAAAAATAAAAAATAATTAGCCAGTGGTGGCATATGCCTCTATTCCCAGCTACTGGAGAGACTGAGCCGGGAGGATTGCCCGGACCCAGGAGGTCCAGGCTGCTGTGAGCTGTTGATCATGCCACTGCATTCCAACCTGGGGTAGAGAGTGAGATCCTGTCTCCAAAAATAAATAAATAAATAAAATCAATAACAATCCTAAACCACATGAAAAACACCTACATTATGTTGATCTAGTATACATTCTTTTGATATTTGGTTAGTCTTTTTTGATGGATCATTTTTGTAAAAGGAAGAAACAGTAATATGTTACTGTATTAAATTACTGACTCTGGAAATTTTACCCTGAACAAAAGTAAATAATCCTCCTAAAGTACCCTGTCATTTTTTGTTTAATTCCCTTAGTATTTGGTAGCCATTATACCACTTTGCTTTTATTATTCATAATAATGAATCTGTACTCACTTTTCTCCCCAAATCCCACAAGTCTTTTACAGTAAAGGAGATAAAACTTAGTATTTGACTTTCTTTTAGTGGTTTTCAATAATATGCCTTGTCCAGAGAGCAAGTTCTTGTAACCTGACCTAAAATGAGACGAATTCTAGAGTGTAGGAAAGACTGGCGAAGTGCTTAACTTGTAGAATATAAATGTGTGTGTGTGTGTGTGTGTGTGTGTGTGTGTTTTAGTGGAAAACATTTGTGACGTTTAACAAAGTCATGGGATGATGTTCAGGTTCTTTTTTTCTCTTCTGAGTTTTAGATTTATGTTTTGAAAAGCCTAAAGATTTTATAAACTAAATATGCTGTCCTTATTTGCCTACATAACAATTTTCCTTTTATACCTGCTCAGTGATAGATATTTTATTTTACGGTTCTTAGATATTCTTAATTGTGTGATTAACATACCATTCCCCTGGGTGAGAGAATACCTTTTTAGCATTATGATGTTTGGAAAATATAGGTTGTCATTTCTTAGGTTAGCTAAATATATGAATCGATTGATAATCAAACTTTCCTATTTCAGTTGCAAAGGTTTGGCATTGGATCTAGAAGATGGGAACTTCCTTAAACTTGCAGATAATGGCACTGTTCTCAGGTAATAAAACTTAGTTGTGAAGTCAAAATTGTATCTTCTCTGAGACACTTTATTACTGAGTGGCGTATGACCCTTACAGTATGGGTTAAATACAAATATTTTAATCAGATGACAGATTATCTGTCTGCCTGCATGTCTTTGTATGAATTGTTTGAGCCATTTAAATATGAATTTGTGAGCATTAGATTTAAAGGTCTAGTTCCTTTATGTTTACCTCATTAGAAATATTTGTAGGACATACAATAGAAAGTTTACAACTTGCTACATCTCATTGACCACTCCTTCTGGCAAAAGAGCCCAGGAATTACACTGTTTTAGCTTGACCACTCCTTCTGGCAAAAGAGCCCAGGAATTACACTGTTTTAGCTGAGTATGTAGCTGCCTAAAATAAAATTGGGGTTATTTTGGTTAAGGAAGAAAGAATGGGTATTGGGTAGGGGTTGGTGGTCTGTACCCTCCACCCTCTCTTTCTCCATTTATCCAAATTTGGCCCTGTCATGCGGGGGTCATGTTGTGTCCTAGCTCCTTCTGGAAGTTTTTCTGGACTGTTCCAAGTCTCATCAACCTCTTCCTCCTCCCACACTCCAGGCTGAGTTTCTTTACTTCTCTCCTCTCTGAGTGGGCCCAGCCTCTCAACTGTTGCTAAGGGTATGACAAGCAGTCCAGAAACAGCTGCTGTCACTGCTCTGTCTCTCACAGGGCACCAGGGAGGGAGCATCTGTTTTTTTTCCAGTACTAATAGTACAGGAAAGTCAACATGGCCATGAAGCTATATCATTTATTACATATACAAACAGGATCAGAATCAAAGGAGAGAACTCCCAGGCCCCTAATATATGCTCTCTGTTGATGCATCATTCTTTTTGCATGATGTAAACACCCTTCACATTTTCCCCCAGACCTTCCCCTAAGGCTCATCTAACTACAGCAGGTGTAGCCCCACCTTTGGTATTTTGTAGTTTGTTTCCATGTTTATTTCTCAGGCATTGACAGATAGGGTACGTGTAAATGCAGCTTTGTCTTTGACCTTTAACTTCACTGTCAGATTCTCACGGTGTTCTTGGCTATCTTCAACCACAGTTAAAAGAATGAAAAGCTTTCTACAACTTTGTTTCTTTCTCTCTTTGTTCTGTGTGTCTGTCCCTGTCCCAGTACCCCTCACACAAGGTCTGTCTCTCTCCATCCAAGTCCTGGCTAACCTTTAGTTTCTCCTGAATTTATTAGCATACCTCCTTGATGCTTTCTTTCAACCAATATAGTAGATTCCTTTTCTGATCATATTTCCCATTCAGGATCCTTTGATCTTTACATATAGCTTTCTAAAATGTTAACCGCTTTATAAAAGGGAGCCCATTTGTGATTTTCCCCCATTTGCTTTTCTTATTTTATTTCTTTTTTCCTTCATATTATTTTGTTACCACATTATAACACCAAGAGAATAATACTCTCAATCATTATAATTTCTCATGATAAACTACATTAACATTTCAACTACAGTAGTCCCTCCTTATCCTTGGAGATTATCTCCCAAAACCCCCAGTGGTTGCTTGAAATCACGGATAGTACATATCCCTATATGTACTATGTCTTTTCCTACAATAAAGTTTAGTAGATAGAGTAAGAAAATATAAAATATAACAGTAGAACTCAGAATAGTATGCAGTTTAAAACTTATGAATTGTTTGTTTCTGGAACTATGCCCTTAGTATCGTTCAACCCAGGTTGACCACAGGTAACTGAAACTGTGGGAGAGCAAAACTAGATAAGGGGAAACTACCATATTTCTCTATAGCGTAGGATTCTCTTAGCTGGACCTAACTGATGCAAAAGCAGTATTTTGAGCACAGCAAATGCCTACTTTCTTGTCATGTTGCTCTGTTTTTCCACATTCCTCTTTGATTTCCCCATGTGTTTTTAGCCATGCTGTGTCCTTGAGTAGGCAGGTTGCTCCTCCTCTTGTCTTCACAGTCCTGCGTACTCACAGTCATCCACCTGTGGGTGCCAGGTGCTTCTTGTGCCTCCTGTGGCCCCGGTGGACTCATGCTTTGACTCTGGTACCTACTCCTCTTTCTCTAGTGCTTCCAGAACCAGCTTCCCACTAATCCACATGGCTGTTTTCTAATTGTTCCAGGTATGTTCATCTTATTTGTATAGTTAAATGACAACTTCTCTAAAAAAGGGTGGTATCTTATCCAGTGATGACCTCAGAATGAGCATCTCCTAATCACCTGCTACTTGGTGGATTAAAGCGGTGAAGTGCTACAGCTGTCCATAGAAATGCTTTACAGAATCCTAAACAGGGAGGCACCTAGTTGAAAACAGAAAAACTGTATGTATTTGTTAGCTGCAGTGGCAACAGGGATCAACAGTCCCAATGACAGAGGAAGGGGCATTCAAGGGAACCATTAATGAGCAATGTACATCCTCTCCCAAAATCAGGGCAAGCCATGGCACCAAGATGATGGCTCCAGAGGTACTGGCAGAGGCATATGGCAAGAAAGAATGGAAGCACTTCTTGTCGGACACTGGAATGGCTTGCCGCTCAGGTATGACTCAAATGAGGCAGCTCCACCATCCACTTCCTGTTTGTTTTGTACCCTAAACCCTCGATGTCAGGACAAAGAAGACCCCCTTTTCCCCTGCTGGGCAGGATGCAAAAGGGAGCAGCTTCAGTTTTATAGCAATAGGATGTATTTTTTCCAAGTGTATTTGACTTCTGTTTGGCAGACGGTTCAAAATACTGTTCACAAAAGATTTTATTGGCACTCCTTTTACCTGTACTTATTCTGGTTTAAAGATTAGCACTTAGGAATAATACAAGTTTTTTTAAATGTAGAGAAGTATGAAAGAAGGAAAAAAATGGCCTGTGATTCCACAGCCCAGTTAAAGTTTGTTTACATTAAATATTAATCTGAGCACATGGTTAGAAAATTTAAATACTATAGAAATGAATAGAAGGAAGAGTAATTGTCTTCAACTCCTGTCCTATTTTTTAAAGGCATACAAAAGGGATTATGTATTTAGCTTGCTCTTTTCAATTTACATCTTGGAGAGTCTGGCATCAGCACAGACACACCAGGTACACTTAGTTCTTCTAAACGCTGGGATGCTCTGCAATTCAGTGCCTGTATCATGATTTTTTTCATCAGGCTCCTAGCAGTGGACATTGATGTTGTGTCTGGTATTTCACAATTACAGACAAGCCTGTGGTGATGTTTTCATGAATGTATATTTTTCACTTTCATACATATATCTAGGATAAACTCCTAGAAGTATACTTGCTCTAAAGATATGCAGGTTTAAAATTCTGATAAACATTGCCAAATAAGTCTTTTATTTTCAGGAACTTCAGTTGATTCTATAGTTGTAGCTTTCTTCTACATTTAAGTATGTTAATCCTCAGAGTTAAGAACAGAGTTGTAAAGTACATTCCGTATCAGTACGTTTAGGAAATTTAAAGCACTGATGGATGTAGAGATGTTTAATGACAACTTGTTTAATAATCTCTTTCCAGGTTGTTGACCTAACATAAGAATAGTGTTCCTTGCCAGCTGATCTCCAGAGAGCAAGTCCCTTTGAACTTATCTTCCCCAAATGGTAGATTATGCAGAAACAGCTTGGTCTAGTGGAAATCACAAGGGGCTTGGTGCCAAACAGCCCTGGATCATATTGGCTCTGTTATTTGATGGATAAAGTGACTCTGGTACTAAGTCACTCTTAGCATCAGTTTTCTCATCTTTGAGCGGAGATAATACCACCTTTGCAAAAGTGAGAACCTTTGTTAACATAAATTGTTCCCTTCCCCTCAGTCCTTCATTTGCCATTCTACCATGGCCACTAAGACAAAGGGAGTAGGGTTGGTAGTAGCTTCTTGGGGAACAGTTTTTCTCTGTGTAAAACTTCATGATTATGGGACTTGATCTTGATTCAGAGGCTTGTTTTGTTGAACTGGGCTCACTAATCACTTCATTCGCAATGAGCTGTCTCTTCTATACAGAGGTAGAGGTTGAAGCTTCCATGTGGTATAGTGTCAGAGTGTGGGTATTGGGTGAGGCATTGCAAGCAGCCTGGCCCAGTTAACAGCTCAAGGCTGAACAAGCCCCTTTGTGTCCACACAGCGGACATTCTGCCCAAGTTCAACAGTCAAATAACCTTAGCCTCTTGCATTGTGGGTGAAAACCAATGAGCTCTTCTCATTCGGTTCCCCCTGAATTATTTAATTAGACCTCAACCCTTACTCAACATCAGTAGTTCAATTCTTAGACTGAATTTCATCTATTAGTACCCACAAAGGAAGAAGAATGGGAGGAGAAAAGCAAGGTTATGTAACTGGCAATGCTGGGACGCTTCCTGCTTCAACAGTGCTTGAGATAGCTGGCCATGAAGTTGGGTCAGTCTAGTGTCAGGCCAAGAGATACGACAAAAGTGCAGATTAATGAACGTTGGGAAGCTTTGCCCACTGTCCTAAGTCTTGGGAGTCCTGGAGTGTCATATAGTCTTACCGCATAGCAAGGCAGAGGCAGAAAAGCACATGGCATATCGTCTTCCTTTTCTTCCAGATCACTGGTTGTTCACACTGGCAAAGCCATGCTAACCTTTCTTAGGAATTAAAAAGAGCCTGAGAGGTTCCCCTAACAATATAAGCTGTGAAAGAGTGAAAAACAGGAAGACTGTATCAACCAAAATGTTTTTAACTGAGGGAATGGACACAAACTGGCACAGCCATTTTGTGAATTAACAAAAAGAAAACTTTGGGTTTTTTAATACATTTTAAAATAAATTTACAGGGAGAAGTAAGAGGCACAAAATAATATTCAGAGGAACAGAACCCTGGCTTCTGCATGTGGTTTTCTTCTAATTTCCTTATAATACCTCTGCATTCCAAAGTAATCTATTTGATTGTTGGATTACTCATTCATTCATTCATTCATTCATTCATTCAGCAAACATCTTGAGTGCTTAGAATATGCTGAACACTGTGCCTAGTCAACACTAAAGAACAAGCCAAGTGTGTTCCGTCACCTCATATACATAGCTTACAAATGAGAGGACGGGGGAATCAAAATCAGGCGATTATAATGATGTAATATAAAACCTGGCTTTACCTATTAGTTTTGTTTGATTCTTCTTTGTGTCAGGTATTCTCTAGGGAACTCTATGAGGTTGGGTTCCCTCAAAAGCAGAGTGGTTATTCTTGATCCCAGTAGTCAGGAGTGAAGGAATGAGAGGGTAGGACAATAGGAACAATAGTTGCTGGACTCCACTGGGACTTCCAAGGAGAAGTGCAAAGAATACCTCCCAAAGTTGTCTGTCCATGGAACAGGAAGCAAGGCATTCATTTACTGGTTTCTGAACCTGTTCCAAGTGTGAAGTTGGCCACATGGACTCCAGAGCCTTTAGGAGAAAGAGAATGACACAGTTGTGCCAAGGTGGGATGGTGCTGTTAGCATAGTGGTGGTTGAAATCAGATGTGGGCCAGGGGAATGTGACATGGGTCATCAAAAGTGTCTGTTCAGGGACAGCAGATCCAAAAGTCACATGTGCCAAAGAAGGGCTCAAATGTAATTCTACCCTACGGTCATACAGAATAAACCAAATCCCTCTCTTCCACGAAATCTTGGAATGTACCTGTCCTACATTCTACAGTTTTTATAAGATAAGCACACTGTGTCTTCACATGGCATGGTTATATTCTACTTCTCACCACAGTTTTTTTCACATTATACTGAAATTTGTCTTAAATGGCATACAAATAGAATGCAGTACTGTAGGTGGGGTCAGCCAACCAATCTGAAAAAGCACTATTGTGTGGAGCACTTCGTGGTACTCCAGGGTTAGGTTAATTGATTGTTTTGAAATTCAGTGACGTAGATAACATCATATGGCTTTTTCATATTCTATTTTATTTTTTGCACATAGCCTTTTTAGTTTTTATGTTCTTTAAGATGACTAAAACATCTTCGAATACAATGCTTCAAGATACCATATTTTAACTTTCTTGTGGTGCCCTCAGAGCTTAAATCTTTCTTAAAAAACAGTGACAGCAAATAATGGTGCCATTTTGAATTTAAATGAAGGCTTCTTCAGATAATTAAACCAAACTCTAGTGTCTCTTTAGCCATACTCTTGTGTATTTCACATACATGTAGCATTATGTTGTTCCTAGTTTAAATTTTTGTTCTTTTTCAGGAAAGTATTATTTTTACGACAACTACTTTGACCTGCCAGGAGCTCTTCTATGTGCCAGGGTGGTGGACTATTTAACAAAAGTAAGTGGGGACTCATTTTTTAAAACTATGATATGTAGTCAGTCATAAATTGGAGGACCTAATTATATATTGCTTCTGAGTTGTCATTTTGCTTAGTTTCTTCTTTGTGGTTTCAGAGGTGACTGGGAAAGAAAAACATGATGAATTTGCTTAAAATATTTTTGGAAAATTAAATAGCAGTGACCTTTTTTTTTTTCTCTCAGGAAAAATAAACCTGTTCTCCAGCAGAGGGTGCAAAAGTTTAGGAAAAGAAAATGAATACAGAACTTGCATCTGGACAAAACATTTTCTTTAGCAAAATAAATAGTTTCATTAGCAAAATAAAAAGTTAAAGGTGATTAAGAAAATTCAGCATGTCTTTAAGCATTCTAAATACTATAAAAGCAGAAAAATTGGGTGAAATTTTAAAATTCACCATTTTGAACGTCATTTAATGAATATAAATTTTTTCTTTTGTACTGTATATCAAGATTAAATAGATCTCTGGTTATACTAGTTTATACTTACAACTGAAGACCTATGAGCATAAAACAGATTTATCTGTCAGAATCACTTTCCTTTATGCATATGTCTTTTAAAAATAACTGCTTTCGGGGCCAGGTGCAGTGGCTCACGCCTGTAATCCCAGCACTTTGGGAGGCCAAGAAGAGTGAATCATGAGGTCAGGAGTTCAAGACCAGCCTGGCCAATATGGTGAAACCCCGTCTCTAATAAAAATACAAAAATTAGCTGGGCGTGGTGGTGTGCATCTGTAGGCCCAGCTGCTAGGGAGGCTGAGGCAGGAGAATTGCTTGAACCTGGGAGGTGGAGGTTGCAGTGAGCCGAGTTCGCGCCACTGCACTCCAGCCTGGGCGACACAGTGAGACTCTGTCTCAAAAATAATAATAATAATAATTATCATTTTGATAATAGAGCACAGTAATGCTTTATTTATGAATCAGAATTACATTTATGTGTTGTGAAAGTTTCCATTGATCAGTAGTTTGGGTATGTTTATAGAACTCTTTATTAACACAAGATGGAGTCAGTTTCTCCTTTGGTAGTTACTACAAGCAAAGCTATCAGTCTTTAAATATTTTGGAGTTTGTGTAATTAGATATAAATATCTAGTAGTCTGTCTTCGTTTAGATAGGTCACTGGTTAACGTTTCCAAGGAAGCAAAGGATCATAGGGTCATTTATTTTAATGTAATGTTTATTTGCTTTCTGATTAAAAAAAAAATCTTAATGAAAACAATTTACATTTTGGATTTGGAACCGCATTCATCTCTTCTATTGAGACTTACAGCTCTTTCACATTGAAATTCAGGTTAAGTGTGCACTGAATTCTACAGTAACTAGCTTTTGGGGTTTTAGAATGTCAGTCTTCTTAGTCCCATTGATGCCATAGTATGTTATATAACACATTCTGATGTCCCAGAAGTTATATAACACTGTGAATTTGCTGTGTTTAAAAAATATTCTATAATTTTTAGGCTTTATAATGAGTGGAAATTTTTATTTTATTTGGGCTATATGAGCTATATTAATTTTTAGGGATATGTATGTGTATATGTAGCAGTCATTTTCATGGCAGATTTCTTTTTAAAAATCACATTTAGAAGAATGATAACTTTATTATGTTTTCTAAAATATAAACTTCTATCAAAATATAGTAATATAGATGCTCCTTAACTTATGATGGGGTTTTTTCCTGATAAACCCATCGTTAAGTCAAAAATACTATAAATCCATTTAATACACCTAGCTTACTGAACATCATAGCTTAGCCTAGCATATCTTAAACATACTCAGAACACTTCCATTAGCCTACTGTTGGGCAAAGTCATCAAAAAAAAGCCTATTTTATAATAAAGTATTGAAAAGCTCATGTAATTTATTGAATACTGTACTGAAAGTGAGAAACAGTGGTTGTATGGGTGCTTGAAGTTAAGTTTCTACTGAATGTTTATCACTTTTGCACCATTATAAAATAAAAAAAATATAAGTCTAACCATCTTAAGTCAGGCACTGTCTGCATTGTAATTGTTTGCCAGCATTTTTCACTATGCTTAAAAACTGAATTATTGCATTTGTTACATTTGGAATTGTTTTTCAGCAGAACAATGGTCAAAAAACATTTGATTTTTGGAAGGATATAGTTGCTGCTATACAACACAATTATAAAATGTCAGCTTTTAAGGGTAAGTATCGTGAACAGGGGCCTTCTAATACATGTTTGTTAAACTATGTTTGTCTAGTGAATTAGTTGGAAAGCAGGTACTTTGCTGTGTATCTTACTTAGGATTTAATTTGAGCTTAAATATTATTATAAAGTTGGTTCTGCCTACATTTTCAGAGGTCCTTTTATTTGTGCTGATTTCATGGCTCTAATTGCCCATATTCCAAGCTATGCTGTTACACTCTCTTTTACCATGCCTGCCACGAGGGTCATTCTGTGAGTTCCCTAGAATCGAAGTCCAGTTTTGCTTGTTCCTGGTTTGGGCATGAGGGTTGGTGACTTGTCATCATTAGTGTAGTAGTTATAGACAGGTGGACAAAATGTCTGCCAGCAGAAATTTTGTTCTTGTTGCTTAAGGAACAAAACTGGCTGACCCAGAATGAGGGCAGAGATGTCATCAATCTTGAGCCCAGAGTTTTGCCTTTCCAATCACAACTTTGCTTGGATTATACAAGATTGCTTCTCTAAGGAGTACATAGATGCCTTTATAGTATGTTACCTCAGTGACTTGAGCCACATTGTCCTGATTCAACTAATAGGATGATGGATGCTCAAAAGTAGTATTTTTCAGCTTAGAAAAAATGTTGCCTTTTGATTGACATAAAAAATTGCTTGCCTTTTTAAAATATAATTTAAGCCATCAAAACAATTTTAAATATTATAACTAAAAACATGTCAAGACAATAAATAGTAACTGCAGAATATTTGTTCAGACTGCATATTTCTCTGTCACCTGCTGCTTTCCCTCCCAGGAGAAAATTACAACTTTGGGGTGATTGTGTCATTTTTCTATCCCTAGTCATCAGCCCTTGACCCTGACTCAGATTGCATGTGGTTTTGTGGGTACCTCTTCACAGTCAACACTGAATGGTTGGGTCTGTGGGAATAAAGATGCATCCCCAATAGAGGGACATATCCATGATGTAAAAGCCACCCACCACTTTATTGTCCTGCTTTTTTATTAACTTTGAACAATGAAAAGCCTTGAAAGAATGGTTGAGAACAGCAAATTGCTGCTTTCAGATTAATTCAGTGTAAAAATCTATTGATGTTATTTTATTGCGTCGTAAATAAGGAGTAGGTAAAACATTTTGTGCTTTAATAAGTGAGGCACAGCTTAAAAGTTTTAAACAGCAATATAAAAATACAGTACAGAGCATAAATAAATAATATATCTCCACTTCTAGTCGAATTTTGAAACCCTTAGTGTTAATTATAACTTCACTTGAATGGGAGGTACAAGGTACATGTGCTAATGTTCTGTAAATCCAGAAAATCGTATCACATAAAATTCAATAAGGAATTAAAGAAATCAAATTAATCACACTTGTGTTAAATAAATAAGAATAGGTCAGATACCTGTTTCCAAGTTATGCTGGGTATATAAAAAGCTTCTCTGCAATCATAGAAAAGTTTGTAAAGATTCATTGATGAAAGCACCTTGCAATTCAGATGAACTTCAATACAATATTGTGGGGCTTTTTTATGTAAGAGCTTTAAAAAGTATATATGCACCTGTATATTTGAATAGATATTGATGAAAGGGGCCATACAGGCCTCAGAGTAATGCACCATCAGAAATACTTCAGGGGATACAGTGTCTTTTAAATTTGAATATTCAAGTATTTAAGTTCTATGAAGTTATATGATACCTCCTGGATGTTTCCTAGAAGTTCTGTTATTCATAGTTAGAAACAGGCTTTTTTAAAGAGGAAATGCCAAGTTTCTCAAATCAAGTTTCACATAACTTAGAGCTCTATTTCTGTTTTGTTTTTTTTTTTAATGATGGTTGTTTGTTTTTGCTGTTGTTGTTGTTTTTTAACATAGCAGGACTTCTTTGGTGATAAATATTGGAGAAAACCTTAAAGAGCCTTAAGACTGCTGACTAGAAATTCATGAGGGGCTTCACATACATTTTTACATTGCTGCTCACTTTTCAGGGGGAAAGGTTGTGAGTCTGATAGCTCAAATCTGTATCAGAAAATAAAAATTACATTCTTTTCAGCCTACCTCCATATGCATTTTATAGAGTGGGGCAGAGTTGGAGAATGCTTTTTCTAGCACAAGATTTAGATTAGCTCTATGGGGTGTACTCACATTGGAGCCACTAGGAATCCTGAGAAAGAGGAGTGGACATACTCAGAGGAGTATAGGCCATTTGACTCGGCATTGGGCAGCTGGAGCCACACCTGGTCATTTTCTGTGAGATCGATGATGGCACTGCCTGAAGCCTGATCCAGGTAGCCTTTGGTGTATTCATCATAGGTGTACATTATAGGGGTGCCATTCTTATACAGGCCTACCCAAACATGAGTCCCTTTTACATGCACGTGGTACGAAAAATAGTATATTCCTGGTATCCTACAAGTAAAGATTCCAGTCCTTGGGTCATAATGCTGTTGCCTGTTATACAAAATCTTATCAAATGGGATGGGAGTTCCTATTGCTGGGTAAGCTTTGGAGAGAATAACAGTAAAAGCAGACACAGGCATTCCTGTTACCCCCTGGTTGGCACTAACAAGAGGCGTCCCAGAAAGACTGGGCCTTTGGCCTGCCTTTATAAAACCCTCAGGCATGACTGCTTGACCTGGTGGGCCTGGAGGCCCAGGGGGTCCTGGAAGGCCAGGCTCTCCAGAGTGGCCTCTTGGACCTGGAGGCCCTGGTGGCCCAGTGGGTCCATTGAGGCCCTTAGTTGCTATGCCAGCTGGGCCAGGAGGACCGGGATTTCCTGGATCCCCTTTAGACCCAGGGAATCCTGGAATGCCTGGTGGCCCAATAGGGCCTCTAGTGCCTGGTATTCCAGGGGCACCTCTTGGCCCAGCCTCTCCATTGTGTCCGGGCATTCCTTTTGCTCCTGCTGGGCCGACAGGGCCTGGGAGACCAGGAGGTCCTCCAACTCCAGGGTCACCTTTTGGGCCTGGTAACCCTGGGTTACCCTTAGGACCATCGAGACCTGGTTCTCCTGGGTACCCTGGTTTTCCATCTGACCCAGGGGAACCCCTTTCACCCTTAGCCCCAGGGTATCCTGCAGGGCCAGCTGGCCCTGTCTCACCTTTAGGGCCTGGGAGACCATGGTTGCCCGGGATGCCTTTTGGTCCTTGGGGTCCCATATTCCCAGGGGGTCCAGTCAGACCTGGCTTCCCAGGAAGACCTGCTGGCCCTTGTTCCCCTTTGGCACCTGGACCCCCAGGAAGGCCAGCAGGTCCTCTTTGTCCCTTCAGACCTGGCAAGCCTGGTTTCCCAAAGCCAGGAGGCCCTGGGGGCCCAGCTATTCCTGGAGCCCCAGGGAGACCTTTTGTTCCTGGAATCCCTGGCTGACCCGGGGCTCCAGCAGCTCCTGTCTTCCCAATACATTCTGGCCCTCGTTCCCCAGGAGGGCCTTGGGGACCTGGTGGGCCAGTTGGTCCCATTTCTCCTGGAAAACCTCTATCACCTTTGATGCCCGGCTGTCCTGGAACCCCATTTTCACCTCTTTTTCCCACTCCAGGAGGGCCCGGTGGTCCTGTGGGACCCTGAGGGCCTGGAAGACCCCTCTCACCTGGACGACCAGGAGCACCATATCCCATTTCCCCTTTCTGTCCATTAATACCAGGGACTCCTGGTGCACCCTTTTCTCCAGGAAAGCCCCTGGGTCCCGGGGACCCTGTGGGTCCCTGTTGTCCAGGTTTTCCTGACACAGAAATTCCAGCTGGTCCAGGGATTCCAGGTGGTCCCGGTGGGCCCCGTGGTCCTGGAAGGCCAGCTGGTCCAATATCTCCTTTTGGTCCGTATGGTCCTCTCTCTCCTGGTTTTCCTGGGAGTCCTGGCACACCTGGCTTCCCTACAGCTGATGGTCCCGGTGGTCCTGGCAACCCTGGCTCTCCTTGGAGTCCAGGACTTCCGTAGCCTGGTTTTCCTGGTGGTCCGGAAGGACCTGGGTGCCCTCGGGGTCCAGCAGGGCCTGGTGGACCAGGAATACCTTGCTCTCCTCTTACTGCTATACCTAAAAGACACACCCAACACACCCACCCATAGAAGGGGATGGTTAGTGACATTAAATATGAATTGGGGCATGATATTTCAGCGTCATTTATTCCATGTAGACAGAACAGTCTGAAATGGTTTTAGATTATATGTTTTATTTTGTTTTAAAAAAACTCTGCTGGAGAAGATGGTTTCACAAAACCATGGCCACCATAATACTTTTATCCCATGACAGTGACTCATGAAAATGAGCTGGGATTGAAGAATTCCTCTAAAATAAATGCAGCGGAGGTAAATTTAGTACATTTGTTTTGGGAAAATCATGTACAGAAAAGGCAGAAAAAGAGTAGTGCAGAATAAGTGAGAAAATGTTTAAGAACTATAAAAATTTTCCGTGCCAAAGCTACCCTGTCAGACATAAAAGAGAAACAGAATTAATTCTGATTTATATCTGCCATGCCCCTGCTGAACACAAGTTAGATTTTGGTTGATTTACTTTTGCCTCAGAATATACTGTGAACTCTTCTACTCTCCATTATTGACTTAAAATTGAAACAAAGAACTAGAGAATTAGACATAATGGGTGAAGTACATAAAATAATATTAAAGTACTTACCTAAATACAAATATATATTGTTTGATTTCATAGAGCTGTAAGTTCACTTGACCTGATAAACTAAACTTAAACTAAAAATCATGGTGCCTGTGATGTGAAAAATGCTACTGGGCCATAAGTATGGGGAAAGCACAGGGTAAAGATGTTTCTGAGATTTGGAAAACATTTGGTGTATATAAATGCAGAGCAAATCATTAAAACAGATATGCCAAAATAGAAAAATAATTGTTTTAGATGTAGGTTTTTCTTGTACTACTTAGAGTTATATTTCAATTTGAAAACATAGAGCTTTCCCCACGGATTTTCAGAAAATGACATCAGGAAAAAGACTGTGAGAAAAATTAATTTATGTAAAAGATTTCCATATGTTAACAAATATTTCACTGATTGTAGAGTACATACATGACTATATTATATATAAGTGGATGTTGACATATTGCAAATATGGAATTTTTTAATGGGTTGGAGGAATAAAATAGTGCATTTTTTAAAATGCCACTATGTTAGATTGAGGTTTGCTTCAGAATCTGATTATAAGGGTCATGTTCACACTAAAAATAGATGTCTTAGTGTGATTGGAAATCTGTTTTACTGTTAAAGAGGAGAAACAAGTCAATGGAAATGAGTGCATTGGGCATCATCCGAGGCTAGAACTCCAGTGACAGGGCGAACTTCGTCACTTGGAAGATTGTCCTTAATGGGTCCTTAACTTCTCAGTGCAAGAAAGAATTTGACTTCTATTGAGTGCTTGGGGAACAGCCCCTGTTTCTAGGTTGTCATCTGAAAAATTTTTCTTCATTCAAGATTAGGGTGGCACAATCCTCAAGGTAAAATGACTACTTACTACTATTAAGTTGTTTAAATGCCACAAAGTGAAATCGTGATTGGTTGTGTCAGAATGTGGCACGTGCATCTGCCCAGCAGCTGTGGAATCCTCTGCAGCATAATTTAGTATGTTTTGACAGAACTCTTTTTTAACCTGTGTTGGATAGATATGCCTAGGAATTATATAGTAACTCTTTGAATTTCTTTTATCAACTTAATGTTTTACTTGTGTAGACTGTGGGCTTTTGTGTTTGTTACAGTGCATTAATGCCTGCCAATGGATGATAATGTAGTTGAGTGGCCATCTAAAAAGAGACTAAGGTGGATTTAGTAGTTTAAATACAACTCCTGAACTTTTCATTTGTTAAGATATTTTCATTTGTTCTGCAAAAATAGCCAAGATGACGGAGTATATTAAGAGAAGATCAAAGTATTTTTAACCTTCTAAAATAGTGCATTTTCTTTTTAATTCAAGACTGTTTATTATGCTCTTATTAAGGTATTAAAAAGTCTGAATTTGTGATCATAGAAACTATTGAATCCAGTGCAGTGCTGTTTGTCATAGCATTTCAAATTGTGTTTGTTGCTTCAAGTAAAGCAGAAAGTCCCTGTGTCTTTTATTTTTTCTCTACTAGCTTTTAATTTTTAAAATTTTTATTTATATTTTGAGACATTCGAAAGTATCTGTTGTATACCTATGCATTTATTTTCAAATATTGTTTCCTTTTGTGAAATATTTTAAATTCCATCTTTCTTCTTAAAAAGATAATTCTATAAGTTTCATTTGCTCAAAATGGTTGTTCCCAAAAGCATAATATTTAAAGTTTGTAACAAATATCCTTAGCTTTGTTTACAATATAAAATATATAACTAAAAATATTATGGAAAGGGAATTTGAAGCCTACAGTTAGTTTATATCATTCAGTAGATATTTTATAGGCAGTCATGTCATTTGCTATTAAATAAAATTAGTGAATATGAGGCCTAGAAGTTGCCCTTCTTTGAGAACCTTAGTGCTTTACATGTATTATCTCAGTACTCTTCAAAGAGTAACTAAGAAAGCTGGACAGATAAGCAGCAGATTCAAGAAGAAAGTTAACTTATTGAAGGCTATATTAGTAGCTAAAAGTAGTAGAAGTAAAACTAGGAGTAACAGAAATAGTAGTAGAAGTAATGGCAACGCTTAAAGCACTTTACAGGTATTAATTCATTTAAACTTCGCAGCAGTCCTTGAGATAGCTGCTCCTTATTTTACAAATGAGGAAACTAAGGCATGAGAGGACAAGTAACTTACCTCAGGCAGGTCACACAGCTTGTACATTATAGTTAAGTCTCTGCATTTTACCACTAAACTATATTAAAAATATGTAAGTAATTATGAGAATTGCAGTTTCATTTGCCTGCTTGACAATTCTCATAATTACATTTGTTCATTGTTGGGGTGAGCATGAAATATTTTTGATAAGACTCAGTTTTATGTCTGTTTGTGAGCTAGTTGAATTAGTTTTTAAAGTAAATGTTTAAGTATTCAGCTAAATAAACCAGCTATCTTCTTTGTACAATTGGCAGTTATTTTTAGCTTAACATGTTTAAACTTGATTAATTTTGATTAGATCAAGATTTCTGGATTACGTGCAGTTATTTGTGCAAAAACGGCATCTGAGAAAAAGATTTCTACACACAAAAGTTCTTAATTTTCTGCAGGTATATCTTTCTACTGTATTTTCAAGTATATCCTTTCTACTGCAATTATTGGATATTCTTATTCTACTTTTTTCACAGATCACTTTGTTGTAATAATTTGGGCTAATTCAGAAGTTTGAAAATAACACTGAAGTTAAATACATTTTGTAAAAGAGATTATTAAGATTATAGAAGGCAGCAACCAACTTGTTAATAGAACAAAATATACAATTCAGTTTACCTTTACTCTTTATGGTGTAGGGAATGAAGAACTGTGTCTTGGTGTTGGGTAGTGGGCCTTTTATGCCTGTGGGTGTTTGGTATCGTTCAGCGTAAAACACTCCATGAACCAAGTTCAAGGATACTAGCAGCAAAAAGGGTATTTGTGGCAGCATATTCTCAGATGGATTCTGAAAAACAGAAAAGAATAACTTTATACAGCATTGTTATTAACCTATTTTGTTATTCTCATGTTTCACAGATGAGTTCTTTATACAGTTATCTACTTTTTTAACCTATCCTATATGTTTTTAATATGTGCCATAAATAAATGAGAGATCATTTTTTTGGTTATGTGAATATATGTCTTAGTTATTTTTGGAAGCTATACTCAGGTATTCAAGTAAAAATAAAATGATGTACCTAAAGCAAAAGAAACAGAAATTAGGATTGGATGTCTGTATTAAATAATCCAGGATCTTTGACACAGCTTGAAATATCTAATAGTTTCAAAATACACTGAAATTCAGATTAGGGCAAATTTTTACAATTTGGTTTTATTAGGACTATTATCTATAGACTGATGCAATAAGAAGTTTCTGAGTGCATTTTAGTAGAAACCCATTTTTTAAAATCACTTTAATACTTCTAATGCTTGAGAAAACTCTAGTACTTAAATTACTGAAGTTTCTTTCCAAGCAAGTTAACATGAAAGTCCGCCAGTGAGCATACACTTACCTGGGTGCTGGGAGTTCCTGGAGATGGTGCCTTGGCAGCTTTCTGAAGCCTCCTCTGCCCAGGTGAGCAGTGCAGAAGGTACCTCTCCAGACCTTCTCAGTGGTATTTATACTGTTTTTCTCTTGCTACATGAGGTTACCCTGAGCTTAAGCTCCTCCCCTCAAAGGTGGTAAGCACTAATTATGGTGGAAAGTTCTATTGGGCAGGCACACAAGATCAGGCTGGGCCCTCCTTTTCCTTGTTTTCTTATTGAAAAATAAACCCTTTGTCTTAAATATATATTAATCGTTTTAACCAGAGACTATCTTTTTCTGTGATTTTATTTTATTAGTTATTACTCTAGTGTTTAGGCTGGTTCATGATAGAATGATGATACCCCCTTTTTATTTTTGAAAAGCACATTCTTATGTTGTTTGGTTGATATTATATAATATTTGGTAGTACGCAAAAGCGGATAAAGAATTCCTTGAAAGAGGTAGTGGATTTAAACTGTCATCTAAATTATTGAGTTATTACATAAAGTTATCAATGTGTCTGTTAATGTTCATAAATTTTTGTGAAAATAACTGACCCCAATTCGTAATTACTTTTAGGCTTACGCAAAAGAAAGAAAATGGTGAAAATGTAGATACGCTGTTTTGCATATCAGAATTTTAGTGTAAGCCTTCAGAAGTTAGTAAGAGAAATTTAAAATATGATAGCATATTAAATACTTCAAATTTTTCAGACAGGGAAAATTTGAATAGTAGAGTGAATTTGATAGTTGAGTTAGCAATATGATTATCCTGAAGGATTTAAATCCGTCATTCACAACACTACGCTATATTCAGTAAATGACTTCAGATTTTCTTGCTTAAATTCGGATTTACTTTAGAGTTGCAGTAGAGTTTGCAAAAACCCCTTAATTTGGTAATCTCATATTATGTTAATTTATATAAGATTGCTGTGTTTATTTCAGGAGAAAAAAATCTTCAAACTTGGCTTTCAGTTTAAAAAAAAAAAATTATTGGCTTAACTTGCAGTTTCCTTTAGGAATCATCCCAATTAGAAATATTTTTTCCTCAAAGATGGAAGTAAACATTATTGTTGTCAATTTCGGTAGTTAGAGTCTGTTTAACAATGTTGGGAAACCTTTAAAATAAGTTTTTAGGATCCTAAAAAGTCTAATAAAGATGGGAAGTTGAGAGTCCACATTTTTTATCTGTTTAAATTTCATCATTTTGAGTCAAAATCAAATTGACTATACAGGTGAACTGGTTGAGAAAGACAGTTCCTTACACAGGCATAGCCACATCATTTTTCTACCTCCACAGAATTAAAGTAGCATGAATTCAGGACTCATCAATAATTGAAATAATTGAAAGTTTGACCAGTGAATGAAATAAAGATTTGTCCTTTTTCTTTTCCCTTTCCCTCCCCTGCAAGCAACTTTCTGTGTTTTAAACAAAGCCTTGTATAGCCCTTTGTGGAAATGTAAATGGATAAGGCATCTCATTGCCTCTGTCCTGTCACTTTTAAGCCTTTTATTGATTGCCATATTTAAAAAAATCTACACTGTTATATATGTCCCTGTATAATACTCATAGATATGTGTAAGATGTTTCTTATAGCAGTTCAGAATAACAGAATAGGAAAGTTTATATTATAATCATTCTTTTGTCATTTGGAAATTATATATGGAATAGCTTTTGTAATTATAATATGTACTCTGCTACATCTGTCGGAGACTACAAAAGACAAGTGTGAGAAAACACCTGCCTTCTACTGGCTTATGGTTCATTTGGACACAATTTTGAAAAAGTAAGTGAGGTAACTTTGTGGATGCTTTTGAATGCTAGGTTGGAGAATTTGTTTTGAAAGGAATTATTGAAAACATATGTTTTAGTATTTTGTGTGTATATATGGTGACACACATGCACACACATATTCCTATTTGCTTATAATTGAGAGTGATACCCTGTTAATTGTCATTCATGTGAACATTCAGAAGACTAATTCTCAGCTCTTAATACATAGCATTATGCCCCCATGTATACCATTTGTTCATCTGTGGCTATTGCAACAATTTTCAGAGCCTTTTACTTTAACCTCTCTGGATGTCTGTTTTTTTATCAACACAATGGAAAGTTTGGACTAGGTGGTTTCTAAGCTCCTCCAAATTTTAAAATTAGATTATTCTTGTGCTTGAGGTATTCTACTGTTCTCCATGGTCAGACGGTAGACTTGGCTCCAGTTAGTACTTACTAGAGACACAGAAAAATCCATACTGGGAGGTTGTATGTCCTCTTTCAGGGATATGTAAATATATGTGGGTATTTGTCATTCTATACTCCCCTTTAGTTTTGGAAAATGCGGTGTCCTTATTGAATAAGCCTTAGACATTCAACCCTTTTTGCAAATAGTGTACTTATTTCAGCACAAGGAATCTGACTGCGGTTTGCTTTGTTAGTCACATAAGAAGCCCTGTCTTGTCCAAAACAGATTGTAGAATCAGAATATTTTCTAGCCACACCCCACCCAATTGTGTATTTAAAACTATTTTTACTCTGGGTGTTTACTTGTAGCTGTTTGAAGTGACTAGTCTGTGGCTTTGTGAAGGAAACCCATTCCACTCAAAACAGAGAGCCATACTCTTTAAACTCTATAACCTGTGTGATTTTTTAAAATATCAAATATGACTGATGACTTTTTTCACATCTATCAATTAGCTACTGTTAAGCTTGCCTATTCATTTGCACATCTGTGGATCATTAATTAATTCATCTTATGTTTCTTAAGTGCTTCTTAAGTGTTAGGCGTTGAAATAAATATTGGGTGAATAATATATATTCTATACCCTTAAAGTGTTTACACAGTGGTTCTCAACCTCTTTTCCCCGCTTCTGCAGTCCTGAGGGAAATGGCACAATTCCTTCAGCCTTTGAGGTTCATTAAGATAGTGGTGGTTCAAAGACTGTATTTTTATAAAGCTCCTGAGGTGATCATGATGGCCTCCTAAGTTAGAATGTGTAGTCTGATATCAGTGTTCTGTCATCAGCTTGTTAATATTAGTTACATTGTTTTTTGTTCCTTGTGCTCATATGCTTTTTAAACTTTTTTACAGAAAACTTTAGTCTTTTATAGAAGTAGTGAGGATAGTTACAATAAATGCCTATATGCCTATCATTCAAACTGATCTCAACTCACTGTCACTCAGTTCTCCTTTCATTCACCACGCCTCCAGATTTTGAATTAAATCCCATATATTGTATCAATTCACCTGTGAATATTTCAGTATATTTTTCCAGAAGATAAGGAGTCTTTTTCCTTTAAAACAATGTCATCATCATATTAAAAAATCAGCTATTTCTTAATATCATCAAATGCTGTAGTTCACATACATATATAGACATGTATACACACAAACATGTATATATACATGTCTATATTATATATATAGAAACATACATATCCACGTATATTTTTTATTGATTGATAAATTGTTCGTTGAAATTAGGTTCATGAATTGCCATTGATTCATATATCCCTGTGGTCATGGTTTGAATATATTCCCCAAAGTTCATGTGTTGGAAACTTAATCCTTAATGTAACAGTTTTGGCAAGTGGGATCTTTAAGAGTTGATCAGGTTGTGAGGACTGTGCCCTCCTGAGTGGATTAATGTTGTTATTGTGGGAATGGGTTAGTAGTTGTGAGTGGGCTTTATGTAGAAGCAAGCTCGGCCCCCTTTTGCTTTCTTGCACACTTTTGCCCTCTTTTGCCCTTCTGCCTTCTGCCATGCGATACTACAGCATAAAGGCTCTCTCCGGATACTGGTGCCGTTCTCTTGGACTCCTGTCCTTCAGAACTGTTTGCCGAATAAAGCTCTGTTCATCATATATCACCCCGTCTGTGGCATTCTGTTATAGCAGTGTAAAATGGACTAAAGTACCTGTTACGCTAGATGTCTTGTGCCACTTTTTACTCCCTTACAGTTTATGTGTTGAAAAACTGTCATCTGTCTCATGCAATTTCCTGTTATCTAGAATTTGTTATCACTTAATTTACTGCTCTGGAGATTGGTAGGCAAATCTAGAGTTTTCACCTGATTTCAGGTTTGAGATACACACATTTACTCACACACAGACACAACACACACAAATACATTTTTTGTCAAGAACGCTTTATAGAGAGTCAATGATATACTTCTGTCAGGAGGCCCTTAATTGCTGGTGTCTCTTTGGTGTTACCAGACATTGGTAATTGCCTAGAGTCAATATTTTATTGTAGGTTATAAAATGACGATATTCTGATTTTATCATTTGTATTTTATTTATTAGCTAGGATATTTTCTATAAAGAAAAACACCCCTTCATCAACTATTTGGTTACCCTGAAGTACAGTGTGTATAGAAAAAGCAGGAGAAATGCCTTTACCAGCATTTAGAACAATAAGCTGCTCCTAG
The DNA here is from genome assembly GCF_024542745.1 of Macaca thibetana thibetana. Classification (NCBI taxonomy): domain Eukaryota; kingdom Metazoa; phylum Chordata; class Mammalia; order Primates; family Cercopithecidae; genus Macaca; species Macaca thibetana. The sequence continues at coordinate 149,141,428 of NC_065581.1, read as the reverse complement.
CATCCTCCACAGGTGTAGTGAGGGAGGTGTGTGTATTTGAGTATCATTATAAACATTGAGTTTATAATGTATTATGTGTGTTTCAGTTCATGGCACTTATTAATCTTACTGTTGTTCAGAATTTTTTACCCATTTTTGGCCAGTGAGAACCTCTCCTCTTCCAGTTGGCTTGTGAGTTCTTTTGACCATAGTCCCAGTAGTTTTTTTTTTTTAATAGCTTCTTTCCTTCTAATATTTTATACCTTTCCTGGCCCAGATCTACAATAAGACATTTCTCCACAGACTCTTGGTTTCTTTTGTGGGAAATAGAAACCACAATCTGAGTGCCTAGATGTCTGGGTCCTAGGGATGCACATTGCTTCTGGGTTGGTCATTCTCTCTAGTGAACAGAGATAAGAAATGTATGCACAGGATGTTCATTAAATATAAGAGACATGATAACTTTTTACTGATGTAGCCAATGCACATTCAGGACCACAGGTGTTTACTTAATGACCTCAATCTTGTATCTGTAGCTCCTTGGTCCCATGCTAAAAACCCCGTACTCATGCCAGTAACATAGTAGTTCATTTGTTTATTCCATGATGCTCACAATTTCTCAAAATAAAAATACTAATATTCATACCAGAACATTGAAAAAAATGGAAGCTGTTTGATTATGTTTGCAATACTTTTGATATTTTCACTAGAGGTGCATTACTGTACTGTGAAGTCACGTGACACAGTTGATTCAATGTGGTAATACTACCCACTCAGTTCACTGTTAGGTTTGTTTCATTTTGCTTTCGATTTTTAGGAATGCTCTTTTTAAATTTAATTTGTTTCATACTTTCCTAAAGTACATATGTTTTCTGTGGTGTTCTGATAAATGTTTAACAACCAACTTCAGGGTGAAGGAAATGTGTTTGCTGATCTCCGTGGTGTGGTCCGTTTCCAGACAACCCGATCACAAAATACCTGAACGTTCACCAAGGGCCAATATAAACCAGCTCCAGCAAACATTGTATATTTCTGAAGTCAAATTTATAAAACAAGGAATATTCAGAGAAGGGTAGCCTCTGTTACTGACCTATCCATCCTATGTTTCACCTTCCTTCTGTATGTAACTATTTTTTTTAAATTGGTTTGATTTATCCTTTTTATTAAAAAATGTATCATTCATTTATATCCCTCCCAGCTTCTTAAGTGAATGGCATCACAATGTACATACTTTATTTTGTAAATGACTCAGTTTTTCATGACCCAACCTGAAGTTTTATTGAATGTAACAGTTTATATTGGAGATCACTGCATAACGTTGTGTAAAGATAGTCTGCATTCGTTTTTACAGCTTCATAGTACTCCATTGTATAGATTCACCATAGTTTTTTCAACCATTGCCCTATAGATAGACATCTGTGTTATTTCCTGTCTTTTGCTAATACAAATACTTTTTTTTAACTTTTAAATTCATGGGTACAAGTGCAGGTTTGTTACATAGGTAAACTTGTGTCATGGGGCTTTATTGTACAGTTTATTTCATCACCCGGGTATTAACCATAGTATCCATTAGTTATTTTTCCTGATCCTCTTCCTCCTTCTACCCTCCACCCTCTGAAAGACCCCAGTGTGTGTTGTTCCCCTCTATGTGTCCATGGCTTCTTATCATTTAGTTCCTACTTACAAGTGAGAACGTGCAGTATTTGGTTTTCTGTTCCTGTGTTAGTTTGCTAAGGATAATGGCCTCCAGCACCATCTATGTCCCTGCAAAGGACATTATCTTATTCTTTTTTATGGCTGCATAGTATTCCATGGTGTATATGTACCACATTTTCTTTATCCAGTCTATCATTGATGGATATTTAGGTTGATTCCATATCTTTAACACAAATACTTCATAGTGAATAACTTTGTTTGTGGGTGTGTGGGTGTATATATAGCCTGAATATCTTTCAGAGAGAGTCATGGAATGGGGATTCATGGCCCTGTTTCCCCTCAGCATCACCAACAGGATATGTTCTTTAGATTTTGTTGAGCTTTTTAATTTTTGTCCACCTTAGAGGTGAAAATTGGAACCTCAGTCTAGTTGTAATTTTCATTCTTCTTACTAAAAGCATGGTTGAGTATCTTTTCATATAGCTTAGACCATTTCTCTAGCCTACTTTTCCTGTACATTTTCTGTAACTTAAACCTCTGTTCTGTGATACAGGTTTCACATATTTTTCCCAGTTTATTTGTGTTTTTAATTTGCTTATGAGTTTTTTTTTCGTGCAAAACTTTCTTTTAAGGTACATACGTCTTTATTCAGAATATTATTGTTCTTTCATAGACTCAGCGGTAAGGGGCAGGAAAGGTCATCCACATCAATCGTTTTATTCTTCAGGCAAGGAAACTAGTTTATTATGCACATCCCCTGGCCTAATGTTTAACTGAGTTACATTTCTGATGTGACAAGCTGTTGGCGAGAGAGCCCACTGAGGGAAAACACCGGCGACTGAGCTAATGTGTTCACCCCCTGGTCTGGCAGGATACTGACTTTCCTGTTCTTCTAATCCTTCATCCTTTTAGAGTAGAAATGGGAAAAGTGCCAAGAAGTTTAGTCAGGGCACCTTCCACCACCACCTTGCTGTACCTCATTCCTCTTGAAAAAATTTTAAAAGAACATTCTTAGCTGCTATTATAGAGTCCAGAAGCTAAAAATGATCTATTTGTGTAAATAGTCTAATGTGGTTTAGTGGTTAGATACCTGCTGAGGGTTTGAAAAGAGAAATTCATGCATAAAAACAGGTGTTTATGAAAAACCCCTGAAACGTCAGGTCAGGTCAAGAAAAACTGAGAGTCATTTACAAAGTTTTAACAAGGGCTTTATATTCTATTTTCCGTTTTACACAAATTGCTACATTACTTGAAGAGCTCATAGTTTTCTGTGCCAAGCGCTTAATGACATCACCTGCTTTCCATAGTAACCCAGCTGAGTTAAAAATATAGAATGTCTTGGCCCCTTGACCTAAGATCTTCAAGGATCTTGGCCACCCAATGGGTTCTCAACCATTCGCACATGTTCCTACTCTATTTACAACTTCGGCTTTCACATGCAGTTTCTGCTAAGTTGGAAGGAGAAATAAAATAGATAATTAAAGTGTTAATTAGAGAAGTCACAGGGTAACAATTTTTATTTAGATCTCTTTGTTCCTCTCTTTACTATCATACTTGAGAACAACTCCACAGTCACCATTTATAGTGTACAAAGTAAAGTACTTGTAGGGTACATGAGTACCTGTAGAATATTATGTACCCGTAGGGCACCTAAGTACCTGTAGGGTCTGTGTGGCAACACAGACCACCAGGAAACCCATCGCCAAAATGGATACTCATGCAGCTATTTAACTTAATCATATTAACAATGAAAATACATCCCAGTAATGCTGGGCCCTTGTCTGTTTAGCCATTGATCAAATAATTGTGTTACCTCACCCAAAAAACCTCTCCCCTAACAGTGCAAAGATGCTTAGTGAGTCTTCCTGCTGTCCCTGGTTCCTGCCTCTTGCCCACCAGTAATGCTGACCAGATCGCCTGGCCTTTTTGCACCCTGGTTTCCTCTTTGCCTACTTTCTTTCATATTTTAAAGGTAATTGCTATTTAGGAAAAATGTAACAAATAGAAAATAAAATGTATATACCATAGAGATATAATAACCATTAATAGTGGTTTTTTTCCCCCAGTGATCTTATTAGTGCTGAAATTCTTACTATCTTTAATAAATTATGAGTCAAAAATAACTCTTGCCACTTACGATGCTAATCAGGCGGAAGTTTAGACATGCTGTCATCTTCCCCTGCTTTCTCTTTATTTTATGTTAGGAACTTTGGAAAGTTAAATGACACGTATGTCAAGTGGCAAAGCAGTGTCTGGGAATGCTCCATAGTTGTGATTGGTGATGATGACCATACTGGTGTCCAAGAAGTAAATATCTCTGATATCAGACAGCCTTCTCAAATGATTGTCAGACTTTTTCTGACCCTCTGTGTATACTAGTTGCCAGGCTGGATTCTAGGAATCTGGAGCAGGAGCTACTTCCTGCTGTAGATTCATGGAGATAAACGCCAGACACCAACGCCTCTTACGGCCTCTGGCTTCTTTAGTGTCTGTGTGGATCTATCTTCCAAATCATGTAATGGTGTTTTCTCATACTTTATACTCTTTCCTGAATGTAACTCAAGGACTATGGGTTATTGATTATTGAAATTCCACTCTATACAAGTAGTGCCTGTTATAAGGCCTAGACCTTATAAATGTTGCTGAATGAAGGAACTAAGAGTGTCAGGACACCAGATTTCCATGTTTATTGAGGTGGATGGTTTGCCTCATGCTTGTGAATGCCCAAGGATAGGGCCATTTGCATGGTGCTGGTTTGGACCTGAGTCTTTCCAAACCTTTCCTTACCTTAAAATAATAACCCGGAATTCTTGTAGAGGTCCTAGTATCAACAACTTCTTCCCAAAGTAGTTTTCACAAAAGAAAATAACTGTGATTGTTGTTCTAGTAAGTGTGTACCTTAAATTGTTCTACTGGCTACTAAGTTAGAATTTCAAAGATTTTTCAAATATAGTTTTTTCTGAAAATAGGCATGGTAGGAAGATACTGATGTAAGAGGTAGGTTCAGGTTGGGCCTGAGATGGAAAGAAAAAGAAGAAGAGCCCAGAATCTTTGGAATTTAGAGAGATTTCTTTAAATATCTCAGAAACCTGAACTATGCAGTTTCAGAGCAACAAATAACTTTTTAGACATAGCTATGCTTCACTTTCCCATTGTCTTTTACTCATCTATATCCCATTTACTTATTGATACATTGATTTATTCAACTCTTCAATGTATTAAAAATATATTATCTTCCAGGAAATAAATGGGCTCACAGACTACTGATACCATTTATTAATTATTTCCCTGCTCAACCTACCTGTTAGCATCTTCTCTCTTGAATGGAAATACATATATGACCCTTAAAGGGGGAAGATGTTATTATTCGGGTTGCGAGTATTAGATAGATATTTTAGAACACTCAAGTTTATAAAATGAAAATTTGAGAATTGCATCAGTATCATTAAAATACAAATATTAAGAGCTGAAAGAGATACTAATCCGAGTAAGTACTAGAAAATGGTATTTCAGTTTTTTTCTGCAGCATCCATAAACCCCCACTTTTTATTTAACAACTCCTTGTGAGTTCTCTAGATATTGGTAGAGCCCTCAGTTCTGCTTATTACTCAGCAAAGTTATGCTTGGACAGAATGAACTTTTTTCTCATTAAAATCTTAGGTAGTATTCCATTTCGTTACTTGATGAACAATATAACTTCTATTGCCAAAAGCATTTTGCACAAGCTATATTTAATATTTACTCTAGACTCATTGGACTTTAGTTCAATTAAAAAACTTTTTTTTTCCCTGATATATATGCTGCTGGCAGTACTGTAAACTGTGGATCAACATACCCATCCCTGGTCATAGTTTCACAAATATTCAGGTTAAAAAATTGTTTCCAGCTGTATTGAGTTATAAATGATAAATTAAAAGCATATATATTTATGGTATACAATATATTTTCAGATATATATATATATAAGTGTGTATATATATACACACACACACACATTGCTAAGTGGTTACCATAATCAACCTAATTAACATATCCATCACATTGATGAGGACACCTAAGACCTACTCTTTTAGCAAATTTTAAGTATATGATACAGTATCTCTAACTATAGTCACCATGCTGTACACTAGATTTCATGAACTTATTCATCCTACGTAACTGAAACTTTGTGCCCCTTGACCACCATCTCCCTGTGACCCTCCACTCTGCAGCCCTTGGCAACCACCATTCTACTCCCTGCTTCTATGAATTTTGACTTTTTTAGATTACAAAGTATGAGTGAGATCATGCAGTATTTGTCCTTCTGTGTCTAGTTTATTTCACTTAGCATATTATCTTCTAGGTTCATCCATGTTGTCAAAAATAGCAGAATTTTCTTCTTCTTTTACGGCTGAATAATATTATGTGTTTGTGTATATGTATGTAATATGCACACTTTTTTTTAAAGGACAAGGGGCCTGACACCTGTCATCTTCCAGACACTGTGTTACATGCTTTGTAATCATGATTCTTCTAATTCTAAAAACCATTCTTAGGTAGATGGTTATAGCTATTTCTTAAGTTTTGTGGGTTATTTTTTTTTTTAAGAAGAAAATGAAGTTTATTAAAGTTGAATGACTCATCCAAGGTCATTTAGCTGGTAGGTGGCAGAACTGGGGTTTGAAACCAAGTTTTTCTTCCATACCACATAACACTTACTATAAATTGCTTTTATTATTTCAGTCAAACTTCATTTGTGAAATCTCAGATGTGACCTACTGCTCTAATATGGCAATATCTATCTTTCATATTAATAAACAACAGAGAAAACCCATGTGCTGTTATGATGAGTTTGGAAAACAAAGTATTATCACAGATAACAATAAGCATTCTTGTCCCTAGTTCCAACAGTTTGGAATCTGTTACTCAGAACAAGAAGCCCTCAGATTCAGATACGAAACAGAATATTTAGTCACAAACACAAAGATCTGAAACCCCAATTTTGAGCCATTTCTGTACAAGAAGAATCCAGCCTGTGTTTGTCAGTGATGGATACCATATAAACCAAGAAGACCTAAAGAGGTTAAAGTGTTGACAAAATTCAACCCGTTGGTGGAATCCACGCAAACACAGGAAACGAAGCTGGGCCTTTCCACACCACTGAGAGTCCTTGCAGTGACTTCATTTTAAGTCAACGTCTTTTTGTGCCGCACATATTCACCCATGTTTGCTTGAAGAAATACCACAAATTGGTGGGGTCTCCTTTTGTGCAGTCTTGCACGGATGTTACTGCCACCCCAAAACCCAAAGGGATGTCTGCCACCACCACTTCCTGGCCAGAAGTATTTTTCATGATTTGACGCAGAGCCGATTTCAACATATCGTTCCCATATGGGAAGGACTGCTCTGCTCCAGGTTTTATCCACACTTTATACTTGGCATAGGGTGCAGGATAATCCAGAGCTGTGATGTGCAACTGAAACTTGTGGCTCTTGGTGAATTTTCTGAAGCAGGTCCCAGGGAAATCAGATATCGGCACCAGCTTCAGAATCTTCTCACTCACATAGTACACCTGGTCTTTGTGCAGCCGAGAACAGTAGGTGCCATTGAGCCTCTCAGCCAGCAGCTAGAAATTCTCCCTAATGCATTTCACAGTCTTCTCAAATATTACATGGGTCTCCTCTTCAGTCAAAGGCTGCGTTTTCTCACTGGGTTGGAACACTGGATCCTCGTGCCTCAGTAGTGGGAAACAGAAGTCCCATGTTTTCTTTATCCCTTCAGCCATCAACAGACACTTAGACAAATGCAATTATATACTGAACCAAGACATCTTTTATAAAATGAATGTGTGTAATACTTAGATGTTTATATGGAAAACCAGATATCTTTTAGAGTTGTGATAATCTATTAGAAAAATGTCCAGCTCGGCCGGACACAGTGGCTCATGCCTGTAATCCTAGCATTTTGGGAGGCCGAGGCAGGCGAATCACAAGGTCAGGAGTTCGAGACCAGCCTGACCAACATGGTGGAAAAAACCCCATCTCTGCTAAAAAACAAAATTACCCGGGCGTGGTGGCGTGCACCTGTAATCCAAGCTACTCAGGAGGCTGAGGCAGGAGAATCACTTGAACCTGGGAGGCAGAGGTTGCCTTGAGCCGAGATGACACCACTGCACTCCAGCCTGGGTGACAGAGTAAGACTCTGCTCAAAAAAATAAAAATAAAAAATAAAAATAAGTAAATAAATAAAATGTCCAGCTCAATAGCTGACATTTTAAGATCTTATGTGCTAGATCTAATTCTAACAACTTTGCATATACTATTTCATTTACTTCTCATAGCAGCCCCATGAAGTAGGTACTATTATTATTCTCATCTTTAGAGATAAAGAATTTGAGGCCTAGAGGTTAAGCATCTTAGCCAAGATCACCATGGTAAAGTGACTGTTTTCTATGGATATATTTCTTTAGGATTTATGAGAAACAGAGTAATTCCGAGAATAGCACTACTTAACTAGGAACTACTGTGTTGGCTATTCCTTGTTAAGATTTGTGTGAAAGCATAATCCCACTATGTCTGCTTTCCAAACCATCTCAAATCGGTGAACACTGTTTTTAATTCTTTAAAATTGAAAGAGCTGTGTTGTTTCAGTTCTAAAATGGGCTAGTTCAGAATTTGCTAATTAAAAAAGAAGCTAATTGAAAAGCAAATAGTGTGAATGTCAATGTATTTGTTTTTATTTTGAAGACATGTCAAACATGCTTATTTTTTAGGACATCATGGCCTGTTATAATGATTAAAAGGCAGAGTGGTGTAACTAAAAACTTCTCAATGTTTTGGGAGACTTTTGAATTATTACTAATATATGAATTCTTACTAATGGGGTACATGTAGAACTTCATTTTGTAGTATTTATATTTGTATAGAATTGTATATTTAGCATGAGTTAAATATGGCAGGGGAATGCCCTTGATTACAGCTATGATGTTGAGAGAGTAAGAATAGATAGTGAATATTTTTTCAGTCCTACTTTTGGTTTGATTTCCCCATGAATCTTGATTTCTCACATTGGTAAGTGTTAGTTTATAATTGCATTATTAGTTTTGTGACCAGTAGGATTTGTATAATTGCAGCAGAGTAAAACTTTTAAAGATTAATTTAGTAAATGATATTTTGATCATACATGACTTAGAAAATGACAAAATAATGCAACTACAAAAAAAGATGTATTCTTATGTTTTATAGCACAGCTATTAAAAATACAGAAAAAAGGATAAAGAGTTATTTGGCAAAAATTCTAATAGAAGAATATTGGGGGGAAATGTTAAGAGTTTTGGAGCCTATGGGAAGTAACTGACCTTACCAAAGTGTGGGGTTTTTTGGGAGAAAAAAGTCTCTCAGTCTACTAGTAACAATTTGTGGGTAATTAACTTAAAGAATAAATTCTGTGTTATTTGGTACAAATGATGATTAAACTCTTGTGTAGAATTTGGATAATACAATTATTATATTTTGAATAATACAGTCTAAAGCTGACTCCAAAGCAGTATTAAGAATAATTATATTTGAAATCCACCTATTTGTATACTTTTTTTTTAACTTTCAGTGTTGATACCACAAAATTCTTGTGCATTTTAATATACATTGTATACTACAGTGTAATGATATTGAAGTGCTTTCAAAATGCATTTTACTTGTGGTTTTTCATAAGTTTATCAGAATTTTAAAAAACATTTTATAAGACAGTAAAGAGCACTTCCAGTTTTTAAACTTTGTTTGTTTTACTTTATGCCACTTTACAATCTAGTTTTTTGATTTGCAAATTACACATGTGGGTCATGTTATGAGCTATGGTTCTTTAGATCTTTCTTGTCATGGGAGGAAAGAGAGAAATAGGAATTAGACAGTTTTTTGCTTAAAAGGCATTATAAATACTAATATTAAGACATCTTCTTCAAGGTGAGGGCCATTTGTATGAAAGTTGTGTCTTTGAGACCTAGTACAGCACTTGAGTCTTCTGCCCCTCATTTTAAAAATAGCATTCCATGATTATCATGATAGTTAGGTCTGATTCAACTTTGTCTTCAGATTGGACTTGTGTTTACTGAGAGTCTCCCCTGTGTCAGGTGTTTTGCTTTTCTTATTTGATCCAGAAGAGACTTATGTGATAGATATTACCACTGTATTTTGTAAGGAAACTGAAGCCCAGGAGGTTAAGGAATTCCACAGGTTCATAAAGCCAGTAGGTGGCAGAGCGGAGAGTTGAATGCTGCCCTCCTATGGACACCAGTTTCAAAGGCTACTTTGGCATTTTTCCACCAGTGCATGCTCTCAGGTATTTGAAAGTATTCCTCTTTTGTTTAATTTCCTTTCATTGTTACCTAAAGCCATCAACTTATGCTTATGTTCCATCCCTTATAAACTAGCTGAAATGCTGTGGTAGCAGTTACACATCACTTCGTTAATATACTTTCTCAGAGTGGGAGCACCTCCTTTGCTCTTCTGGGCACATCACACCTCTCCTTTCTGCCTTACATTGCTGGTTTCCACAATTTTCAAGAACAAGTACCCATTTTTTTCAATATTTAAAATTGGGAAAACTTGGATATGTGTATAGTATATAGCATTCTTTTATACTAAAGGTGAGGAATATTAATTTACTGAACACATGTATGTGTATCTGCTACCTAGCAAAAGAAACTTAACATTACCATTCTTTTTGAAACCCCTATGCCATCTCCCTGACGGCATTCCCTGTGTTTCCTCATGTAGTTAATTATACTGAGTCTCTTATTCCCTCTGTCCTTCTAGAAAGTATACCACTCTGCATCCCACCCACAATAATGTTTTTCTTGCATGTTTTTAAATTCTGTATTTAAAAGGAATTATACTGTGTGTATCTGCTTCTGCAACATACTTTTTTGATGTAACATTGTGTTTTTGAGATTTGTCCGTACTGATATGTGGGGCTGTTTATTCATTTTTCACTGCCCTGTAGTTTACAATGGTATAAGTTTATCAGAATTTTTTTTATCTGTAATGGATATTTAGCTATCCAAAATAATACTGCTCTGAACATTCTTGTACATGTTTCCTGGCTACATGCAAAAGAATCTTTCTAGGAAGTATACCTAGGAGTGGAATATTAAGTATATATATTTTTCTGCTTTACTGCTAATTCCAAATTATTTTCTAAATTGTTTTGTGTTTTTACCAGCAGGGCATAAGGGTACACACACTTGGTATCACCTAAACTTCAAGGTTTGCCAGCCAGTAGTTGTAAAATGCTGTCTCATTTTATTGTATTTGTATGAGACTGATTCTAATGATGGTGAGCATATTTTTATATGTTGATTGTGTTTTTTTGTGTTTACTTCTCTCTCAAATACCTGTTTGTACCTTTGCCCACTTTTTGCCAGATTTTTTTTTCTTTTTTTGGTGGTGTGTTTTTTTTAGTATTCTTACATATTTTGGATATTGATTTTCATTAGTTATATGTGTTGCAGATATTTTCTTTCAGTTTGTGACATGTTCACTCTCTCTAGGGCATTTTATGTGTTATCTGCAGCTATCATCTATCTAAGAAAGACTCCATTGTTTAAAATAACTCATTGAGATTCAGTAAATTACTTACATTGTTCTTTTCCCAACTTTCCAGTGGGACTCCAAGTCGTTGTATATTCAAGAAAAACTTGGCACCCTTGTGAATGACGGTAGAGAATGTTTCATTAATTTCTTTTGATGACCTTCCTTTCTCTAGTGGAATTAGGTGACCATTATTTTTATAGAATTTCTAATTCTAGGTTTACTTGCAAAGGTTCGTGCAAATCATTAACAGAAGTTTATATTCAACATTTGAATTCAAGAAAAGGTTACTTTGTTTCTTATGTGATAAAAACTAGTACCACATTTTCTTTCCTTTTTTTTTCCTTTTTTCCAACAGGAGAATGTTTCCAGTCGAGGATTATGATAAGCATTTAATTACTGAAAATCCTTACATAGAGTCTTATTTCAGTAAATCATTTTCTGCCAAAAAACACACACACACACACACACACACACACACACACACACACACTGTAGATGTGAGATGTTTCTAGTCTAGAAAATATATAGGAATTCCTATTTCAGGGAAATTTTGATGAAGTTACTTAGATGAAAACTCAAAAACAGATTTGTTACTTCTCAGTTTCATTTAATAGCTGATTTGTACATGATAACAAATGTAATTGTTATTAGGATCTTACTCCTTTGATATTTACAAAACCACTTTTTTGTAGGAACTAAATGGGTACTCTTTCTAAAATATGAAACTAATTTAGTATAGTTCACAGTTCCATTTTATTTTTGAGAATTTGTGGCACCAAATTTAGTAATGTAATTGTAAAAGACAAAACACCATAAACTATTTGATTGATTTCTATTTTTGCTTTTTTTTTTTTAACTTAAAAAAGTTGTTACTCGGCATATATTTAGGAAAAGGTAGTAGAGATTTCAAGTTGGAAAAAAAATTAATAACATGAAAACAAAAACCACATATACTCAAACTTGAAAGCACCTCTTTCAGGTTTCATATTTTACATTTAATTATTTTATATATCATCAATGCTGGTTCTGCTCTTAAATTCATGTTTCACTCCTAAAACATGTTAAATGAGTTTATAATTTACTTCTGATTATTTGGTTGAAATGTGTTAGCATCTGAAAATAAACATATACAGGAAAATAAGATACTTGATTTATAGTATGTGGCAAAAACTGTGTTTTTTCCTTAGAGTCAGGAATGTCTTCAGCGAGCTGGGCATCTTGATAGAATGATAGCTTAAAGGGGTCGATGGCAGTGGCTGAGATAAACAGGAAGCAGTGAAATACATTAATAGTGTTCTTCCAACCTTGAAAAGTAGAATTTGGCACTGCTTTTCTTGTTTCTTTTTGTTTCTTATGAACTGTCTGGTTCAGACTGAAGATGTAAGGTTCTGTATTTATCAGTTCTAAAAGTTATTTTCGTGTTCTAATGCCTTCTTTACATCTGTCCCAGTTTCTTCACATATATGTCTGTCTGAATACATGGAAATCAAGCAAATTCCTAAATAAAATCCAAAGATCTGGATTAACTAGTCTCTGTGTTTCATGGTGGGAAAATTTGATGGATACAATTATAGACATTATGGTTTGTGTCTTATATGGAAGAAGACTATGATTCTGTCCTTTTGCTGTTACTAGGAAATTCCTGGAGATAGGATTTTATTATTCTGAATAATATTTAGAAATAATATTAAAATAAAGGAATTTTAAGAAACATAGATCATATTAAAAGAGATAGTACTACACTTTCCCACCTCTTTTGTTTTTGTTTTTGAGATGGAGTCTTGCTCTGTCGCGAGACTGGAGTGCAGTGGTGCGATTTCAGCTCACTGCAACCTCCGACTCCCAGGTTCAAGTGATTCTGCCTCAACCTCTCAAGTAGCTGGGATTATAGGCACGCGCCACCACACCCAGCTAATTTTTTTTTTTTTTGTATTTTTAGTAGAGACAAGGTTTCACCATGTTGACCAGGATGGTCTTGATTTCTTGACCTTGTGATCCGCCCACCTGGGCCTCCCAAAGTGCTGGGATTACAGGCTTGAGCCACCGGGCCCAGCCTTTCCCACCTCTTTAATTGTTTTTGTTCAGGTTGAATTAGTTCTATTACTTAAAATTTTTTTTTAATTCTATGAAAACTTCCAAGTCACACTGTCCTTGTTAGCTATAGTTAAGAAATGAGAGTGTGCCATTTTTTATTGCTGTCAATTTAATATTTTGTTGCATTCCTTTTTTTTTTTTTTTTTTGCATTTTGGTTGTCTGATGTATAATTTTAAAAATACGTGATTGTTTTATGGATAAGCCTAGGAAGTAAGTTATTCAGTCAACAAAATTAGCTATAGTAATTCATTTTATTATAATCAAATCAGGAAAAATTAGGACCGTCATTTATTGCAACATTGTCAAATTTGTAGTAGTGTTTGGTTGTGTTGTGTTTTCTCTGTTAGATTTTAATCTATATCAATTAGCAAAATATTTGTAATGCTTTGTAATAAAGAACAGGTGTGAGTAGAATGCCTTAAACCTTTTTATGACTTGAGAAAAAACTTACAAAGATTAGGAGCTTTATCATTTTTCACACTCATTGCCAAATAAATACAATCATTTATATTTTTGTAATGAGGATATTCAGAGTTCATGTATTGGTGGTGCCGGGTATTCTGCAGTCAGATATTTGGATATCCTGGGAATTTATATAATTGGAATTCTTTTTATAACAGATAGTATGAAAACAAACATATTCTTCTTACAATATTAAAGTGTAAAAGGAGGCCAGGCGCGATGGCTCACACCTGTATCCCAGCACTTTGGGAGGCCAAGGCGGACAGATCACGATGTCAGGAGATCAAGACCATCCTGGCCAACATGGTGAAACCTCGTCTCTACTAAAATACAAAAAATTAGCTGGACGTGATGGTGCATGCCTGTAGTCCCAGCAACTTGGGAGACTAAAGCAGGGGAATCTCTTGAACCCGGGAGGCAGAGGTTGCAGTGAGCTGAGATTGTGCCACTGCACTCCAGCCTGACAGCAGAGCGAGACTCAGTCTGAAAAAAAAAAAAAAAGTGTAAAAGGAGAACACCAACTTTCATTCATATATACTGAGTTGCTAACTCTATTAAATTTGTTTCTCCTGGTTTTCTATATTACTTTAAATATATAACTCTAAGTTTAGAATTCAAATATTTAGGTGTATTTAAATTAACTTTGAGTTTTAATGAGTTAGTAAACGGACTCTTAGAGTTTGTTTGTAATCCACACCAGACTTTGGGACAACTGTTTGTTAGACTTCACACCAGTAACAAACTCCCTAAGGGGACTGGGTGTGATAGCAGGAAGTAAACCAGGAGTGGTGAGCCAATGGTATTTGTCCCTGACAACTTTGAGTTAGTTCACCACATCCCAGCCACAAATATGCATGATAGGAGAATGAGAGTTCTGTTTGGCACATAGTTCAAAAACAGACATTTTCAAACAAGGGATCTTAGGTTGATGGCATTGAAAGTTACTAGATTTGTTCTGAAATGTGCCGGTTGCCAGCAGTGAAGAAGTGATCTGAGGGAAAAGGGCTCAATTAGAGAATGTATTATGTGCCAGTTATAGATTTGATTCGTACATCAGATTGATGCATGAGAAATGGAATGCCTCTTAAATATAATATATGAGCAAAGTTACAGGACATAAGAACTTCTAGTTTCTGTCTTGAAGCATTATAATAGATTGAAAGCTTCTTTAAACTCTTCTTCTCACTCTGCAGTGAGAAGTTGGACAGTTGTCCTCAACAGAGGACAATTGATAATTGCGTACTGTTAAATGTCCCCAAAAGAATTTGTTTAGAAAGGTGAGATATGATAAAAAGAATGGGCAACAAAGTGTTTCCCTTATCATAAATTTTGTCAGATCATAAGATCTGAGTTCAGTAACTCTACACTGTGAAATGCTGAAAAAAACCAACATTAAATTGATGGTAAGAAGAAATGCTGATTTTCAAAACGCAAAATTTTTCTGTTCTTTATTATCTCTTATTAAGAAGATTGGCCACATCCTTACTTCAGGGTACATCTACAAGTTTCATACTTATTTAAGAGGTTAAAATGGGTCCTGTATTATTTCATTAGAAGTCCTGTCCTGCTATTGTCATCTTATTGATTATTCTTGAGATTGTTTTCTTTTCATCTCTTACCTAATATTTGTTTATTTACCAAAGTTACATAATCTCCTCTTAACATTTTAGAGTTTTCTTTAAAGTATCCCCAGTGATCTGAAAATCAAATTTGTATCTTCTGTCCCATAAAGTAAAAAATAGTTTGTTTCATTTTTTGAATTGTTCATTTCCAGATGCTTACCAATTCATTTTTTTTTTTAGTTTTTACTTACCATTTTATTTTTAACAGTAATTTAGCTCAAAATTGTAAACTAATGAAACCAAATTTTTGATACTTTCTGAACTTCTTTTAACATTTATGTGATGGTATTTGAGAGCAGCAAGCACTCGTTTTGTCGTTGGTCACTATTTCAATTTGGTATGCAGTCTAATGTTTGTACAGAGCACTGTGCCAGGCAGAAATCTTCCCTTACTTACTTCTGGAGAGCACCACAGAAGTAAAAGGATGTCCTCCTCGTTTTCCTATCACAGTTAGCATGTGCACAGTTACCAGCCATATGTCCCACAGCCTGACTTGTTTATTATGGTTACAGTTAATACTGATGAAAAAAAGACTTTCATGCTTTGTGTGCTGGGTGTGGTGGGCAGTTTAAGGCAGGGAGAGTCCCTGGGGATTTGATAAAGGAATATAGATAACCTGAGATTTAAGTCCAGTATGTGGTTAAAAGGGAATCAAGCAAATAAAAAGTTATCTAGGCTGCAGAACAATGGTGGCTATGTACTTTTTGAGTAGGTGGCGTCAACCTGTTATTTTTAGACAGCTTGCTAAATAGATTTTATCATACTTTGACCTCCCAACTTCAGATAAAAGGGGTAAGAACGAATTTCTCAGAAGCTCCATGACAATAAGTAAATAACTGGAGTCACTTTACTCAAAATGGGTGAAAGAAATCCCTTTCGATTAAAGCCAGAGAAATTCTTAGCTGGCCACTTGAAACTTTCTCCTTAAAAAAAGAAAGTATGTGCCAGGGGAAGAGAAGGTTAAATAAATTATTGTTAAATGAATTAAATAGGAATAAATCTAGAGGAAATACTTTATCTGTATCTTATAGTTTCCTATAGTTATGATATAACTTACGTTTCTTAAACTTAAGTATGCTATAAATCTTTTTGATCTACATTGTTTAAGTTCATGGTATTCAAACTGAATAGAAAGTTCAGAAATAGACCCAAAAAGACTGGGAAATTTAATGTATGAAAAAGATAGCATTTCAGATCAATGGAAGACAGATTGTTCAATAAGTAGTGTTTGGCCTATGAATAGCCATCTAAAAAAATACAGTTATGCCCTACCTCCCACCTAATACCTAAATAAATTCTACAGAGATCAAAGGTCTATGGATTAAAACATAAATTATAAAACTACTAGTAGAAAATGTAGGGGGATATTTTTTATATATATATTTTTTAATCATGTAGTCAGAAAGCCTTTGAAGTACGACCTGAAACCCAGAACTATAAAAGAAAAGATGTATGAATCTGACAACATTTAAAAAAAAAAAAAAAAACTACATATAAAGAAAAATACAAGTAAAGTTAAAGATAAATGACAAACTGGGACCAGACAAGGTGGCTCACACCTGTAATCCTAGCACTTTGGGAGGCCACGGTGGGCAGATCACCTTGAGATCAGGAGTTTGAGATCAGCCTGGCCAACACGGTAAAATCCCAACTCTACTAAAAATACAAAAATTAACTGGGTGTGGTGGCATGTGCCTGTAATCCCAGCTACTTGGGAGTCTGAGGCAGGGAAATTGCTTGAATCCGGGAGGCAGAGGTTGCAATGAACTGAGACCCTGCCACTGTACTCCAGCCTGGGCAACAGAGCGAGAGTCCATCTCAAAAAAGGAAAAAAAAAAAAAAAAGATAAATGACAAACTGGGAGAAACATTTCCAGCTCATGTAATGGAGCTAATAGTCTTAATATATAAAAAGTTATAAAAAGTTTATTTTAAAAAGTATTTAAAGCAAAACAATAACCCAGTTGAATAATGGATAAAGAATTATAAATGACCTTAAACCTATGCAAGGATGTAGCTTTATTTGTAATGAGAGATTGCAAATAGAAACTGTTACAATACTTTAATATAAACTTTAAAAATGTCAAATGCACAGTCACCCAAGAATTATATCTCTAAGAATTTATATTACAGATACAGTTGCATATGTGCAAATGATGTATATACAGGGTTATTGATTATACCATTATTTGTAATAGCAGAAGAAGGAACTGCTCAAATATTCATTCATAAGAACTAGTTACATTAGCAGTCATTAAAAAAGTGGAGGCAAGCAGGGGAATCACTTGAACCCGGGAGGTGGAGGTTGTAGGGAGCTGAGATCGTGCCACTGCACTCCAGCCTGGCGACAGAGCAAGACTCCATCTCAAAAAAAAAAAAAAAAAAAAAAAAAAAAGGTGTAGGCACCTTGTTATGGACTATGAAAGACATCCAGAATATATTTAGTAGAAAAAAAAAAGTATATAGAATAGAGTAGATGGTATACAGCATTTGTGTAAAATACATAATTGATACATAGGTAGCACAGAATATCTCATATTCCTTGTATAAGGATAGACAAACTAGTAAGAGTACTTGCATCTCATTGAGTAAATTGGGGACAGGGGTGGGAGGGAGACTTAGTTTTCATTGTATGCCAGCCTTTACATTTTGAATGTTGCACCAAGCATAATCTATTCCAAAACACATCATATTTTTAAAAATCCTTACAAAAAGATAAAAAGCAAAATAGAAAATATTGTAGCATTTGTTTTCATTGCAGTTTGCCATACATGCCATCCAAAGATTGTCTACTTTTTGGAGCATTTGAATTCAGTGATAGACAACTGTGATCCTAAAATTATAGTTAATTTATATTCCTTTGCTGGTACTACTCAGTCTTGCAGTGCATTAGGATCATCATTGTGAATATTGATTTTCATTGTATTCGTGTGGATGTGTTAATTAATAGAGGTATTACTATGATAACAGTTTATTTTTTTAGAGCATCCTTTTTTTTTTGGTTAAGAAATGACTAAAAGTTGGATGCTTTGTATAACAAAGTCACTAATAACTAAAATGGTTTTTTGAGAAAATTTTTGTTTTTCTCTATAGGAGATAAGTAATCAAACAAAATACTGTTTGTTATTCAGATAATATGTGAGTGTACTGACTTTTTAAACCCATATTTTGAATGGGTTACAGGTAGTCATTTCTCTAAGTCAAAAGTAAAGCGTAACAGGGAAAATAAGGATCTAGCCAAAGAAATGTTTTTAAAATATATGTATTACATGATATCAATTTGTAAGTTACAGCTTATTCTGAAAAGTCAGTCTTGTGTTTTCAATCTCTAGAAATATACTAAACATTTAAGTGATGAGAATTGACCATTCTTTTTAGACTTTCCTAGATGTTTGGATTCTTAGCCCATTCCATGTGTTTTCTACATTTTCTTTCTTTACTATAAGACAGGTGCATAATCCATGGATAAATTCAAGTGGACAGTAAGTCAACAAAGTTCTCAAAATATATTTTGCCTGGCAGGACATTTTGGAGTAATTATACATTTGGTTCAGAATTTGAAGGTGTGGGTGATATTATTAGCTGTTTGACACAATTTAAGTTACTTGGTGATTTCTAAAATTTTAAATCAGGAATTTTTAAAATAATTAATAGCTTAAGTATATGTTTTCATCGCTGCAAAATTTCAGAGTATTATAAGCCATTTCTATATACTAATTTATTCTTCCAGTACGTATGACAGGAAATCAAATAGACAGTGTGTCTTTACCAGACTGACTCTGCATTTTTAGGATTATGATCTTCTAAATTATTTCCCTGCCAGTACTAAGAGAACACTAACCTATTCAAAGGCTACTTTAGTAGGATAAATAACTTGAGTCTGAGACAGAGCTTTCAAAACAGAATGGTGTTTGAATAGTGAAGTACATAACACTTTTAACAAAGGTGAACCAAAGGATGACTGTCGAAAGGGTATCTAGACTTTATTGGAGAAACTGTTTTTCCAAAAGAGCCCAAATGCCTGGTGGAGACCCTGAATTAAAAAGGCAATATTTGAAGTTAGTGTTGATGCACCAAATCAGTTTAGAGATTAGGGTAGAACTTTTGAATCTGGAATCTCCATGTAAAATAAGTGGTGAAAGAGTTATGAAATCAGACAGCTTGAAGATTCAAATAGGACTCTTTTTAGCGAGTCTCCTTTCTTTGAAGGTGAGGACATTGAGATAAGGAATTTGATTTGCACAAAGAACCAGCATTAGGACTTATGGCTTTTTATCTAAAGCGTAGTGTTCCCCCACTCACAGGTAGGTAAGGTTGAAAGTGTTGCTACATTCGTGTACCTTTATTGCCTATGATGTTTCCCTTTGACATCTGCCCCGCAAAGTACTGTTGAGAAGCTGAGAGAAGGCTTGTGGGCTGTAAGTGTTGAAGCTTAGAGAATAGGAGCTAGATCATGTTGTTTTGTAGGCCCGGATAAAACGTCAAATCTTTGACAAGGGCAATGAGAGGCTAAGTCTAGAAGGATTTTTACAAGTGACCTAATTAGATGTGTGTTTTTACTATGGCTCTAATATGGAGAGCATACTGAGGGAGCCCATGGCCACTGAGAGATCGGTTAAGAAAATGTTTTTTTTAATTTTTAATTTTTTATTATTATTTTTTGAGACGAAGTCTCACTCTGTCACCCAGGAAGGAATGCAGTGGCACTATCTTGGCTCACTGCAGCCTCCACCTCATGGGTTCAAGCAGTTCCCCTGCCTCAACCTCCCAAGTAGCTGGGACTACAGGTGCCCACCACCACGCCCAACTGATTTTTGTATTTTAATAGAGATAGGGTTTCACCATGTTGGCCAGGCTGGCCTCGAACGTGTGACCTCAAGTGATCCACCTGCCTCGGCCTCCCAAAGTGCTGGGATTACAGGTGTGAGCCACTGCACCTGGCCTTGAAAATGGTGTTTTAGATTAGAATGGGGCAGTGGAAATAGAAGTCCCTGGGCAAGAGTGAGTTTCAGGTACGTTACCTAACTTTTAGAGATTGGAGCATTAGTCTAGCAGTATTTTTGTAAGCTAGTTTTTATTTGATGTTGTTTGCTATTATTGCTATCTGTCATATAAGGTTGTAATCTAATAAAATATCTGAAGGTAAGGAAGCTGGAGAACCTTGGAGTCTTATATATCTAGTGAATATCAAATGTGGATTTGAGAATGTCACATCAAATTTTGTGTAATAAATACAGTGTTCATATTTAACCATTACATAGGTTGATTTTAGGTACTATGATTGACTTTCAGATTTTATAAGTAAAGCATGGCAGACTGTATATTTTATGATTTTTTGATAGGTGAGTGAATAAGATAACATTAACAACTCTTTGTGGCATTTAAAATGTTATGTCATCAATAGAAATCTTGACATCTCTGAGTTTTTATATTTTTGTGAATTTGCTCACGGATTAGAATTTGCAGCTCCTAATTGCAATTTGTATCACCTGCTCAGCCCTCTTTTTGCTTCCGGGCCACTATCCAACCCATATTCCTGCCAACTTCAGTGCCTGCACCATCACTTATAAAATCCCATCTTCCAAACCCCCTCATTTTAAGGACTCTGAGATCAGAATATGTGGGCCTCTGATGAGCATATCAACCATCTTTGATAACATTCATACATGCAAGTGCATTTTTACTATATATATTTTTCTTGACTAATTTTTTTCTCAAAATTGCACAGGAAGAAAGATTCTTTATGTTTTCAACTCATATTGTTTTTGGTTTCTACCCTCTAAGTGATTGTATAGTTAAAAGGCATTTCTAGAGTAAAATTTTATCTATCCATTTATTTATTTACTTGAAATACATTGAGCGCTTACATGCTGCTCCTTGTTTAAATTTGTGAATATAAGACTAGTAAGTAATGTATATATGTGGTCTATTGGTATGCTTTTAAAATTCACAGTATTATCTAGAGAATGTAGTACATGCAAATAATGACAAATGTGATATTGGATTTAGGGTTACATTTATAGATAATATGTTAGAAACCATTATTTTATATTTCTCTTTCCCACTTATAATGGGAATTAAATATGTTCATTTTAGCTTGTCTATAATAAATACCAGCTTAGTCTACCACAGCAAATAAACTTTTTTTTAAAAAAAGCAGCAATAACAAAATACTTCACTATACTCTTTTCTTGGTTTATTGAGATATTAACTGATAGTTTTGTCTCATCAAATATTCTTTTGTTCTGGAACACTGATGCATTTATTTTGGCTTCTGAAGTTTTATAAGAACATGTTATTTGGGGAGTATTGATGCCAACTTTATTGAAAACACTTATTTTACTTAGCTAATTCTGTTGACTAAGATGCAGGATTATAGTAACCTGGTTGAATCTGCTACACTCTTCCTTACAAAGGAGAAGGTGAAATGGAAATTTTGGAGGAGGTGGAGTGAGGTTTGTATGTCACAATCTATTTTAACAGAATGCAGTGCCTTCATTTTCATTATACTTTCAGTGTAGTTGACTTCTTAAACTAGTTTGAAGATTTGGAATTTAAATGAGAATATAGGATTGGAAAATACAGAAGCTATCTATTTAATTTTTTTCATTTAATAGTGATTAAAGTTTTAACACCTTAAAGGTGCACACAACAGTTGATTCTTCAATTTATCATACCATTTAACTCCCATTCCTTTCTTCCTGGCCTCTGCTTTTCACCATGAGGTAGATTTCCTTGTCTCTTGTTTCAAAAATAAGAAAAAAAATAAAGTTAGAAAGCAACTTTTGAACTCCTGTGTCCTCTAGCTTTAAACTCTTCTATTATGGTGATTATCTCCCCCACCGTGCCAGAGAATGAGGCAGCATGCTGTCTCCAAGGCAGTCTGACTCCTGTGTACTGATTTATTCCTCTCTATCTCACATGGGAATTTTATCCTCTGTCCTTTCTTTACCAGGTCTTTATTTAACCCCTTAACATAATGAAGACTTTGAATGCTATAAAACAAAAAGAGAACCCTTCTTCAGCCCTACTGTTTCTTCTCTTCTCCTCTTTTCCTCCATCTTTTTACAGCCATACTTCTTGGTTAGAATGTTCCATACTTTTCTGTTTCCTTTTACAACTCTAATACAGTTCTTAGCAGCATTCATTGTTCTTGCTAAAGTCAACCAGAAACTCCAAATACTAAATCCAGTGATGTATTTTCTATAGTCATATTGCCTCTGAGTTCTTGATTGTGCTCTATGATGTCACCAGAGAAGAGGAAAAGTAAATTTAAATAATCTATAATCCTTCTCCATACTGCCTGTCTTATTTTTACAGTATAATAAAATACAGAGGAATGAGTCCTTTATACTTTACCACTAGATGGCTGAACTACATTGTTTTTGGAAAAGAGGTAAAATCTTAATCACTTGAGGTAGGCTAATGTATAACATTTAATAAAATCCCTGATATATTAGTATAAAAATATATACACAAATATATGTATATACATACATATTCACACATGCTACAAATATACAACGTAATTTTTGAGTAGGGTTAATTAGTATTAAGAATTTTTTTAAATCATAAAACGTATAACCTTGTCTGATTTTAGCTGTATTTATAAGATACGTTATATAAGACACATAAAAGATCATAGTATTTTCACATCATGTTCTTACACAGACTATCCATAAACATCAGCTCTAAAAGTTTCACAAACATCTTGAGGGCGAATTTAACTCTATTTTAGATGTAATATCTGTTGTCAGATGATACATTCAGTTATCTTTAAGCGTAGTGTTTTATAGAATCTCTATTCCACTACGGTTCAAAATAATAGAAGATAATGTGCCATTTATTCATTTAAATTTTTAGTTGTAAACATTTTATTCTAATTTTTAAGTCTCCATGAATCAAGGATTGGTCATAAGTACCTCTATTAGGTATTTAGTTAGGCTTCAGGAATATAGTTACCTCTATTAGGTACCTAGTTAGGCTTTGGAAATATAAACGTTACATATGAAATTGCCATTGTTGTCAGAAACAGTCAAATATTGGCAGTTTCATATGATTCAGTGTAATAACTTTCTTACTGGTTTAGTCATATTCATTTTTATGTTTTATGCAATGATATGAATAGTCCTGTGGGACTAAGTTTTGATAAACTAAAGTTTTGACCTTGAAGTATTGTTTCCTTACCTTCTCTGTGGATTTTATTGAAGATATATGTGCGGAAATGCAATTTGGCAAAATAAGCATCAAAAGGAAAAGTAAGTCTTACTACATGCCGAAAATTTTTTCAAGTACCATTGCAGTATAAAGCTGTATGTATTGCATTTGGAAAATGCATGGTTCATCTTTGAAAATAGAATGTACAATACATGCCTAACGGGAATTTTTTTTTTTTTTTTTTTTTGAGACAGAGTCTGATGATGGGCTAATTGCAGTGATTGACCAAAGAGATGTTAAAACATGGCTCCCAAATCATCATTGATTTGTAGTGTACTTTTTCCCCCTCAGAATAGCAGTAAGAGTCTGTTGATTTTACTTTTGGCTATTTAGTTGTAGTGTTAACACTTAATTAAAATTTGTGAGATTTAAAAATAGTTGGTAAATATGTTCAATATTTTAACAAAATAGCAACATGTCTGGAGTAATGTTTTGTCTAGATTAAAAGATGCTGTCACTGAGGCCTGGATTTCTTTCTGTTCCTATATCCTAACACTGTCCATGGTCACCCAGTTTCCCCTCAGAAGGAGACATGGTTATGACTTGTTTCTTACCTGGCCTCTGACAACAGATTCACCCAAACACATTATACTCCTTGCTACAGGTGATAATGTTCCTGCTCTGGAATTTTTGCGTTGACCTTATTTTAAGTCTTCCAACAAATGCTGATGAAAAAAAAAATACACAAAACTTTGTATTTGCTTTTTTAAAAAATGCTAGAACAGTGAGGTGGTGTTTAAACCAGTTTGAAAGTACACTGTTCAGTTCATGGTGTTTATTTGGTAAACTTTTACAGGTTAATTTAATTATGAAAGGGAGAGGTTCTCCCTGAGAAATATTGGGATGGTTTTGATGATGGAATTAAATAGTTTCTCATTCATTTTATTTTATTTCACTCATCAAACTAAAAACAAAGCACCGTTTGATTTGTTTATGCCTCAGGATTAGTAACTCTTAGCAGAGGCATCTTGTTACATTCTTTGACTTGCCTATGATTCCTTGTAGGTGAGTAAAAAAAATGAATTGTTTTAATATCATTTTTCTTCATAAGATAAAAATAAAAAAATCATTTAGGATTAAAAAAAAAAAAAGCCATAAATAACCATATACAACCACATCGTTCTTTCCGTTTTACTTGTACTCCCTTTGCTGATTTGAAGTGAGGCCGTTATAACAGAATAGAACTTTAGTTTGACAGGGAGTATACAGACTTTATATTAGGCTGGTGCAAAAGTAATTGTGGTTTTTGCCATTACTCTCAATGGCAAAATATGTGGCTGAGTATGATGTGGCATTGAAATATTTCTACATTCGGATTAGTTAAGGTTACAAATAGTTTGCATGGGTTTAGTGCTTATAAGTATTGTTAGACAACTGTTGTGATGGTTACATGTTATATAGTTTCCTAATGTCTCCAAACTGCTCCAGATGTCTGGGATAATCTGAGAAAAATAATAATCTTTCTTATTATTAATGACCAATTCATTTAGCACTTTATAATAGTGGTTTTTATTTTTTGGTTTTTGTCACTCGCCAACACAAACATCTCGTTTGGAATTCAGTGGCCACTTTCTGGGTGCCTTAGAGGACCATTGTGAATTAACATGGCCTAAAATCATATTTTAAGAATATCATGTGATACGTACTGAATCCAGTTTAAGAAGTTTGACTAAAGCAAACAATCTAAACAATTTAAAATGACTTTGAATCGATCTAAAATCACATGTGTATTTGCCTATCAGTATTCTGCACGTCAATGAAATGACATATGAGTGAGGTTACTCCATTACAACATAGGTTGTAAAAGCAAAAGATTAGAACCAAGGCTGGTATCCATATAAAGGGCACTGGGTGAATAAACAACACTGCATCTACACAAAGAAATAATGTACTTTTCCTTAAAAAAAAAAAAAGAGGGAGGAAGTTCTGTGTGTACTGAAATGGAAACATTTCCAGGGTGTATGTTTTTTAAAGAAGAGATACAGAGCTTATACATTTTATGCTATCTTTTATATAAGTGAAAGTGGAGGGGGATAGGTAAGTGTTTATACAAAGAAACAGTGGGAGAATATACAAGAGACAAATGTATACAGTTGCCTAAAGGCATTTAGGGTTGGGAATGGGCTAGAAAAAAATTATATTGACTTGAATCAAGTTCAAGAGTAGCTTTTATCTCCTGTAATAAAATATTATGATAGTGACAAATATACTTTCCTAATCATGCCATCACTTAAAAATTTTGAAGTTATGTAAAAGTCAATAATGTGTATTTTCTTTGAAAGCATATCCTCAGTCTTCTGTTCTCCCTCATCTTTTATTTTGGGGAGGAATATGTAAAATATTTGCCATTTGTCTCCTGTTTTCTTGTGTTTGTTCTTCACTTTCTGTAGTTATTTTCTCCTCTGCACCCATTTCTCTAATTTTCTGGCAAAACTAATGAGCTTTGTTTTTAGAGTTTAAAAAAATTTTTTTTAGGTTGTAGATGTCATTCAATTAATTGTGTTTCATTAGTTAGTTTGTTGGTTTAATACTATGTAGGCACTTTGGGGTTGAAAAAAAAAATGTGTTCCATTATCTTTTCTTTCACTTAGCTTATTGTAGTCTGCCTCATAAGGGATTACCATGCTGTGTTAGTGCAAAGTAAAAAGGAATGTGTCTTAAAGAAGACGTGGGCAAAGTAAGCGAAAAGGAGGCTGATTACATGTGCTATTTGCAGATATATGAAAGAGGGCAAAAGGGAGTCTTCGTGGAGGCAATGGTAATTTAGAGTTGCCTTGGAAGATGACGTTGGTCATGTAGAGATAGGGGAGAGAAGTCAGATGGAATGACACTGCAGATATTCTTATTGTACTTTCATAATATTTGCTTCTAAATTTCAGCATATCTTGAATAAGAAGTACACTTAAGAGTAATATCCAAGATATCCATGGATATGAAGAAAGTAGAGATCAGATAGCAATAACTTTGTGCTTCATGTCCTCTCCCCAGGCCACCCCACGGCCACATTACATCACAACTCTTGCCACAACCCCTTTTGTTCTCCTCAGGAGCCCAGCATGTGTAAGTAGCCCCTGGTGCCTTGACCAGCCACTCACTCCCTGGCAAGAAGGCCAGATGCATTTTCCTCATCATAGCTTGTTTATTTGGATGTTTGTTTTTTTTTTCTCTTTGCCTAAGCGTGTTCACTTCATAGCACTGCCTCCCTTCCACCAAATAGACATGGAGGGGAGGAGACCAGGTCTTGGGCTGCAATTACACGGATTATTTGGGTAGAAGAATATGGAAAACAAAGCAAAACTAACCTTTGGGAATATGTGTATCCCAGATATTTGCTCCTTTTCCCTCTACCTCATGTTTTCATTATTAATTTGGTTTAAAAATGAGGATTCCCCCCATATCTCTTGAGTTAACTAGAGTGCTCTGAGTTTCTGTAAAAATGTCAGATTGTGTGGCACCAGTCAGTTGTTAGCGTAACTTGGTTAGTGGAACCCTAGACAAGTAACTGTATGGACGTCCACCTTATTACAGTCCTTTGGCCACTGCTGTCTTGGAAGCTCAGGCAGTGGGAAAAGAGCTATGGGGATAGGTTCAAAGAGTTGAAACTATGTTGAAAACACTGCCTGCCAAAAATCAGTGAAGTCTTAAATAGTTTTTTAACTTCAAAAAATATTAGCATGAATTGTTGAAGAGATTTGAGTCCAATGGGGATCAAGTGTATGTGAAATTGCATTTTTTAAAGTTATTCTTTTCCGGTAGACCATAACAAAAAATTACATGAAACCACAAGAGAGGGTGTCTCCCTGCCTTCCCTGAGTTTGGGCTCATTTTTTAACAAAACAGAATAAAAAGAGTTGAACTAAATTAGAATGTTGAAATGGTGAGAGTGGGTGGAAAGATGAAAGGCACTTCACTTCAAACGGACTCTAATGGGGAAATCAAAAACTGATAATAAGACCACCCAGATGACCTGACTCACCTATTCAGGATCCTCTGAAAGCCTCTCATCCCTTGTATTGTACGTCTTTTAGGCTAGTAATAATATCATTAAAGTACAGAAACAAAATGTCTCACACGTGTTACAGTAACATCCAGAAAAATGAACAGCATATTTTCCAGTTATATCTTTTAGTACTTCTCTTCGCAGTTTTTCTCCTTTCATCATTTGACATTTCCGCTTTTTAAAAAGAAAAAGCATCACATATTGACAGCTTGAGGTCTCAAAAAGTCAATTTCTCTGAACTGCAAGAACTTTCTAGTTTCAATAGCTATTAATATTATGAGTTCAAATTACTACAGTTTTTATTACAAGTAAATCTGCAATTGACAATACTGGTTATCTGTCATTGTTGGGAGATGTTTAGTATTACAAGTGAGTACAGATTTGGGAGTAGTTTAGTGTGCTACCTCAGTGAAGATACATGGCATTTCAAACAATAACTTTCTTGTTAGTCCTGTACATCTACATGGACGCTTTCCTCCTCCTTTTTAAATCGCCTACTCAAGCTTCTCTTCAAATCCAGAAAAAAAAAGGATTGAGTTTATAAATAATTTGCTTTTTATTTAACCTTTGCTTAGTGAAGACAAGAAGATAAAAACATAGCAATCTTATGAGGCACAGAACAAAGTGTCATTTTCTATAAATATATTTTATCTCTTCAGAGAAATTATTTAAATAGTCACAGCCAGTATTTATGCCCTGTTTTTCATCTCATAACATTATTGGTTACATAAACCTATTGTCACACATTTGAATTTCTCCTACCTGTATTTGCTGAAAGATTCCCTATATGCTTGTTGTTGGCTGCTCTTTAAAAGTCATTATCCTCGTGTGTTCTTCTGTCAGAACTTCATGGATGCTGTCAGTGGTGATTCCAGGAGGGGTAAAAACAGTCCACTACTTCTCGAGCTTTTTTGGGGTTGTTTTTGAACTTTATACTGTCATACAAAGCTCTGCTGAATCATATGCTGGCTACTGAATGATGGTCTGCCTTCTGATTCATTTCCAGGAGAGAATATCTGTTGTTTTCCAGCAGTCAGTGACTTTTTTGAGACGCAGATGGGGATTGGGGAATTTCATTTATTTGATCCCATGTGTAAATGCAAGAATGGAATGACACCTTGGCATGAATGCTTGCATTAGAATAGCTCAAATACAAGTTCTTCAGTAGTTTTAATTAATAAATCTAAATGATATGTACATTTTTAAGGGAAAATTACTTCCTACCTACCTACTAACTAGCAATGTTATGGAATTCCACAGAAGGATGCCTTCTTATGCCATTGCTCTGGGATCAGTGTTTTTATTTTATTTTATTTTTTAAGTTTACAATTATGTGACTTTCTGGTAATTTCCATCTTTATGTCCATGTGTACTTCACTTATATGTGAGAACATGCAATATTTGGTTTTTTGTTTCTGAGTTATTTCACTTAAGATCATGGCCTCCAGCTGTATCCATGTTGTTGCAAAGGACACAATTTCACTACCATTTATGGCCGTGTAGTATTCCACAGTGTATATATACCACATTTTTTATTCCAGTCAATTTTTATTCTGCAATACTCCTTTTAAAAATCGACTTCACTGTATGTTTATTCTTATCAAAAACCAGAGAAGCATAACTTTCTTTTTCCATAAAGAGAAAAAAGACACTTTCAAGTCATTAATTCAATTTTTTAATTCATATGCTTTATCATAATTGACAATTTACACATGTATGATTATTCATTTTCTACGTATTCCTTTATTCTTTATTGCCTCCAAGTTAAAATGTACCATGCATTGTAGAATGTCTTAAATGTTGCAGACTTTTTTCACTATTATAACTGTCTGTCAGGTATTCTGGATGTCATGTGAATAATTTGCCAACTTGCTGAATCTATATGATGTAGCTATAGCCTATAATTTTCTTTATGCTCCCTGCAGCACACACAGCATTGCTGTCATCTTTTTCCCCTTTTCTGTTAGATTCAAGGAGTATATGTACAGGTTTGTTAATGTGGACATGTTGCATAATTGTAAGGTTTGGGTTTCTAGTGAACCCCTTACCAAAATAGTTAACACTGTACCAAATAGGTAACTTCAACATGTGCTTTCCCCCAGCCCCCACCTTTTGGAATCCCCTGTATCTATTATTTCCATCTTTATGTCCATGTGTACTTCACTTATATGGGAGAACATGCAATATTTGATTTTTTGTTTCTGAGTTATTTCACTTAAGATCATGGCCTCCAGCTCTATCCATGTTGTTGCAGAGGACCAAATTTCATTACTTTTTATGGCCGTGTAGTATTCCACAGTGTATATATACCACATTTTTTTTTATTCCAGTCAACTTTTGATAGACACTTAGGTCAATTCCATGTCTTTACTGTTGTGAATAGTGCTCAGTAAACAGATAAGTACAGATATATTTTTGATAAAATGATTTATTTTCCTTTATGTATATACATAGTGGTGGAGTTGCTGGATCAAAGGGTAGTTCTACTTTTAGTTACTTGAGAAATGCCCATACTGTTTTCCAAAGGTGTTGAGCTAATTTACATTTCCACCAACGGTGTATATGCATTTGCTTTTCTCCACATCCTCTCCAACATCTGTTATCTATTGGCTTTTTCATAGCATATATTCTGGCTGTATGGCATCTTGCTGTGGTTTTAATTTGCATTTCTCTGATAATTAGTGATGTTGAGCATTTTCCATATGTTTGTTGGTCACTTGTATGTCTTATTTTGAGAAGTGTCTATTCATATCCCTTTGTCTGCTTTTTAATGGGATTTTTGTTTTTTTTTCCTTTATGGTTTGTTTAACTTATTTACAGATTCTGGATATTAGTCGTTTGTCAGATGCATAGTTTGCAAATATTTTCTCCCATTCTGTAGATTGTCTGTTTGCTCTGTTGATTATTTCTTTTCCTGTGCAGAAACTGTTTAGTTTAAGTCCCATTTGTCTACTTCTGGTTTTGTTGCATTTGTTGTTGAAGTCTTAGTCATAAATTCTTTGCCTAGGACAATGTCCAGAAGAGTTTCCCCTAGATTTTCTTCTAGTATAAGATTTATAGTTTGAAGTCTTACATTTAAGACTTTAATCTATCTTCAGTTAATTTTTATATGTGGTAAGAAACAGGGGTCCAGTTTTATTCTTCTGTATACGGATAGCCAGCTTTCCCAGCACTGTTTATTGAGTAGGGTATCCTTTCCCCATTGTTTATTTTTGTTGACTTCGTTGAAGATCAGGTGTATGGCTTTATTTCTGGGTTCTCTGTTCTGCTCCATTGAACTATGTGTCCATTTTTGTACCAGTACCATGCTGTTTTGGTTACATTCGACTTGTAGTGTAGTTTGAAGTCAGGTTATGTAATGCTTGCAGCTTTGTTCTTTTTGCTTAGGATTGCTTTGGCTATTTAGGCTTTTTTTGGTTCCATATGAATTTTATAATTGCTCTTTCTAATTCTGTGAAATATAACACTGGTAATTTAATAGGAAATTGCATTGACTTTCTAGATTGCTTTGGGCAGTATAGTCATTTTAATGGCATTGATTCTCCTGTCCATGAGCATGCGATGTTTTTCCATTTGTTTATGTCATCTACAGTTTCAGTGTTTTGTAATTCTCTTTTGTAGAGGTCTTTCACTTTCTTAAATGTATTCCTAGATAGTTAGTTTATGTTTTTGTATGGCTATTGTAAATGGGATTGAGTTTTTTATTTGGTTTTCTGCTTGACCATTGTTGGGGTGTAGAAATGCAGCCAATTATGGTGTGTTAATTTTGTGTCCTGAAACTTTAGCAAAGTTATTGATCAGGTCCAGGAGTCTTTCAGAGGAATCTTTCAAGTTTTCTAAGTATAAGATTATGTCCTCAGTGAACAGAGATAATTTGACTTCCACTTTTCAGATTTGGATGCCTTTAATTTTTTCCTGCTGCCTGATTGCTCTGGCTAGAACTTCCATTACTGTGTTGAATAGGAGTGGTGAAAGTGGGCATCCTTGTCTTGGTCCAGTTCTCAAAGGAAATGCTTTCAATTCTTCCCTGTAAGTATGATGTTGGCTGTGGGTTTGTCAAATACGGTTCTTAGTATTTTCATTTATGTTCTGTTAATGTCTAGTTTATTTAGAATTTTTATCATGAAGAGATGTTGGATTTTATTGCATTTTTTTCTGCATATTGGGATGATCATGTGTTTTTTGTTTTTAATTCTGTTTATGTGGTGAATCACATTTATTAATTTGCATATGTTGAACCATCCTTGTGTTCCCAGAATAAAACCCACTTGATCATGATTAATTATCTTTTTGATGTGCTGTTGGGTTCAGTTTGTTAGTATTTTGTTGAGGACTTTTGCATCTACGTTCATCGTGGATATTGGTCCATAGTTTTCTTTTTTTGTGTTATCCTTCTCAGATCTTGTTATCAGGATACTAGTTTCATAGAATGTTAAGTTTAGGAGGAATTCCTCCTCCTCAGTTTAAAAAAAAATACATTTTTAGTAATATTGATACCAAATTTGGTAGAATTTGGCTGTGAATTCCTCTGGTCCTGGGTTTTTTGCTGTTGTTGTTTGTTTGCTTTGGTTGGTAGATCTTTTATTACTGATTCAATTTTATAATTTGTTATTGGTCTGTTTAGGATTTTAATTTCCTCCTGGTTCAATCTGGGAGGTTATATGTTTCTGGAAATTTATTTGTTTCCTCTAAGTTTTCTAGTTTGTGTGCATAGAGATGTTCATAGTAGTTTCTGATGATCTTTTGTATTTCTGTGGTATCAGTTTTAATGCTACCTTTATCATTTCTGATTGTGCTTATTTGAATCCTCCTTTTTTCTTGTTTAATCAAGTTAGTAGTCTATCAATTTTGTTTATCTTCTTAAAGAACCAACCTTTTACTTTGTTGGTCCCTTGTATGATATTTTAGTCTCAATTGCATTTAGTTCTGCTCTGATGTTTATTTCTTTTCTTCTGCTGGCTTTGGGTTTGGTTGGTTCTTGTTTTTCTAGTTTGTTAGGTATATCATTAGGTTGTGAATTTGAGATCTTTCTGTCTTTTTGATTTATGAATTTAGTGCTATGAACTTTCCTCTTAACACTGCTTTTGCTGTATCCTAGAAGTTTTGATATGTTACATGTCCATATTCATTTGTTTCCAATTTTTTTTTTATTTCTGCCTCGATTTTGTTAAAGTCATTCAAGAGCAAGTTGTTTGGTTTCTATGTACCTATGTGGTTTTTTTTTTTTTAGTAGAGATGGGGTTTCACCGTGTTAGCCAGGATGGTCTCGATCTCCTGACCTCATGATCCGCCCGTCTCTGCCTCCCAAAGTGCTGGTTTTGAGAGTTCCTTTTGGCATTCATTTCTAATTTTATTCTGCTGTAGTCTGAGAAGATACCTGATATGATTTTGATTTTTAAAAATCTATTGAAATGTGGTTTGTGGCCAAGCATACTGTCAATTTCTAAGAAAGTTCCATGCACAGATGAGAAAAAATGTATATTCTTTGGTTGTTGGGTGGAATGTTCTTTAGATGTCTACCCATTTGGCAGAGCCCATTTTAAGTCAAGTTTCTTTGTTAGTTTTCTCCCTCAGTGATCTGTTTGGTGTTTTCTGTAGGATGTTGATGTTTCCCACTATTACTGTGTGGCTTTTTATTTTATTTTCTTAGGGGTAGTAGTACTTCTTTTATAAATCTGGGTGCTCTGGTGTTAGTTATGTATATATTTAGGATAGTTAAATCTTCTTGCTGAGTTGAAGTGTTTATCATATATAATACCCTTCTTTGTCTTTTTTTACTTTTGTTGGTTTAAAGTCTATTTTATCTGACATAAGAATAGCAACCCCTGGTCTTTTTTGTTTCTCATTTGCATGATATATCTTTCTTCCCCTTTACTTTAAGCCTGTGTATGTCTTTATATATTATGTGGGTCTCTTTTAGGCAGAAGATGGTTGAATCTTGTTTTTCTTACCCAATTTGCTAATGTATATGTTTTAAGTATTTATTTTCAAGGTTAATATGCATATGTGAGGTTTTATGCCTGTCCTAGTATTGTTAGCCTGTTGCTTGTAACCTCAATTATGTAATTATTTTATAGGATGTGTGAACTTTGTACTTATGTGTGCTTTTGTTTTAGCAAGTATCACGTTTTTGTTTCCTTTTAGCATTTTTGGTGTACTGGTCTAGTGGTGACAAATTTTCTTTGCATTTGTTTGGGAAATATTTTATTTCTGCTTCATTTATGAAGCTTAGTTTAAAAAGATACACATTTTGGGAGGCCGAGGCAGGTAGATCACGAGGTCACGAGGTTAGGGGATCGAGACCATCCTGGCTAACACAGTGAAACTCTGTCTGTTCTTAAAAATAAAAAAAAAAACCTAGCCGGGCGTGGTGGCGGGTGCCTGTGGTCCCAGCTACAGCTACTTGGGAGGTTGAGGCAGGAGAATGGCATGAACCCGGGAGGCGGAGCTTACAGTGAGCCGAGATCTCGCCACTGCACTCCAGCCTGGGCGACAGAGCAAGACTCTGTCTCAAAAAAAAAAAAAAATTCTTGGCTGGCATTATTTTTCTTTAAGAAATCTAAAACTAGTTCCCTGTCTCTTCTGGCTTGTCGGTTTCTGCTAAGAAATCTGCTGTTAGTCTGATAGAATTTCCTTTATAGGTGATTTGATTCTTTTTTCTAGCTGCCTTTAAGATTTTTTCTTTAGCATTGACCTTGGATAGTCTGATGACTATATGCCTTGGTGATGTTCACCTTATATCATATCTCACAGGTGTTCTGGATTTCTTGTATATGGATTTCTATATCTCTAACAAAATCAGGGAAATTTTCCTGAATTCTTTCCACCAATATGTTTTCCAAATTGCTTACTTTTTCTTCGTCTTTCTCAGGAATACCTATAAATTATAGATTTGGTGACTTTACATAGTCCTGTATTTTACAAAGAATTTGTTCGTTTGTTAAAATTCTCTTTTCTATTTTGTCTGACTGGGTTAATTAGAAACATGCCTCTCCTACATCCACAACAGTAGTAGTGGAGTGAGGGCATACCTGCACAAGCTAGCCACTGTGTGCTCTGTCCCCAGGAAGAACCTCAATCCCCACTGACAGCATTGCCTGGGTACATGAGGGGTGAAAGGCTCCCTGACAATTTGGCAGTCAGCAGTTTATCGCAGGGATGAAGAGAGAAGAGAAGCGCCCCAACCTACCCTTTATGCAGGATTCAGAGGTTCTCGGGAGTCAATCTCTGCCAGACTCCTGCTGCTTTCCTTTTCTGCAACCCCACATCAACCAGTGGGGTCTCCAACAGATCCTGGCTGTCTTCTGTAAGCTTTCCATTCAGATCATGACCATTCACCTATGTCTTTGGTCTTCTTTCTGAGGATAACTGACATCCAAAATCCCTAGTCAGCCATCCAGATTCCTCCTAATCAACAATTTTGATACATGGCTGTTGGATGTTCAGTTTTAATTAAAAACATAAAGGAATGGATCAACTGATCTTCAACAAAGGTGCTAAGATATCACAATGGAAGAAGGATTTTGTCTTCCGTAAATGGTATTGGGAATAGTGGATATTTGACTAGTAATTGTGATGAATTGCTAGAGACTGAGTGTTGGACCATCAAAGAGTGAGACCCTCCTGGGATCGATCTCCATTTACTCAGTTTCCCAGATATTCCCTTGAGGTTTTCACTGCTGACATCCTTTTCTACATGCTGATATAAAACACTCTTAAAACCAACTCAATAATACGTTTCAAAAGTTAATTCAGTTATTATCTAAATCCATGAGAAATTTCTACTAAAGTTTCAGAGACCTTCCATCTTATATCTAGTAGTTACTTAAATTATGTAAGAGATAAAAGTGGTTCCCTGATGTAAACTTCATCACAGTGGTTTCTATTTAAAGACGAAAGAACTGAAATTCTGAAATGTCTGGAATCTGACCTTGAAATGAGAATAATTTTTCATTATTCAGAATTGAGCCAAGAAATTGAGCCAAGGAAGTATCTCGCCTTTCTTGTCTTTATGAAGTTAATTGTTTTGGGGAGACTACTCTGTACAGAGTTGTATATTAGGCCTATTATAGCACTTATAAAGATGGTTGATAAATTTTTGCCCCCAAGAAAATTAAATCACACTTAAGACTATTCAGAGCATGCGACATCCTTAGAATTATCTTTTATCACTGATGATTTGTATATGTGCAACCAAATGCATAGATATAAAAGTGGCGTACTTTGTACTTAAAAGGTGTTTGTAAAATTAGTTCAAATAGAAGAACTTTTTTTTTTTTTTTTTTTTTTTTTTTTTTTTTTTTTTTGAGATGGAGTCTTGTTCTGTCACCAGACTGGAGTGCAGTGGCACGATCTCCCAGGTTCCAGCAATTCTCCTGCCTCAGCCTCCTGAGTAATTGGGACTACAGGCACGTGCCACCACCACGCCCGGCTAATTTTTTGTATTTTTAGTAGAGACGGGGTTTCACCCTGTTAGCCAGGATGGTCTCAATCTCCTGACCTCATGATCCACCTGCCTCAGCCTCCCAAAGTGCTGGGATTACAGGTGTGAGCCACCATGCCCAGCCCAAATAGAACTTTCTAAGGCAAAAATATACATCATTTGACATCAATTAATTGTACTGATTTCATTTGATAAAATTCCAGTATTTTATAAATTAGCAGGTATTCTTTACTTCTTTCTTTTCTTACCCTTCTACCCTCCATTAGTTTTTAATTTATTTGAATTGTTTATAGGCAATGTTTCAGCTCAGTGACTTGGGAAATAGAGGTTTCCTGGAAAAGTCAATACCCATGGCCATTGTTGGATAACTACCTTGCATAACCCTCAAGTTGTTATGAATATGTATGATTGTTTAGCTCAAATGTTACACTTCATTTGAGCTAAACAATCATATCTGTGTATTGGATGTTTATTTTCTGAAAATTTTTTTATTTCCTCTTCATTCTTAATGTTTTTAATGGAGGTCTAGGTTAATGGTTATTTTCTGCACTAGAGTTTCTATTGTTTATGTTGAAAATTCAGTTATCAGTATAATTGTTCTTTAAAGGATAATCTGTTTTGCTGAGATTACTAATTACTAGTTTATCTTTGTCTTTGGTTTTTCATCTTTGATTTATGATGTACCTTGGTGTCTTTTTTTTTTTTTTTTTTTTTTTTTTTTAAATTCTCCTTCTCAGATGTTCACTTAACACTATTGGTTTGTTTTGGAAAATTCTGAGCCATTATCTCTAAAAATATTGTTCTGCTCCTTTTCTCTTTTCTTTCTGGGATTTCAGTTATTCATATTTTAGAAGATATTTTTACTGATCATTTATGATCTTTCACCTTCTCTTCTCTATTGTCTTGTCTGCCTTTTGATCTCTTTTCTTTTAATCTCATTTCTAACCATTTTTCTAATTCTCTCTTCAACTGTGTCTAATCTGCTTATAAACCTATCCATTGAGCTTTTAATTTTGGTTACTGTATTTTTCAGTTCTAGAATTCCATTTAGTTCTTTTTCTATTTTTCAGTTCTCTAACAAAATCTTGATTTTATCTTATAACTTCCTGAATTTATTATTTATAGTTTTCAAGTCTGTCTGTATGCCATAGGAGCTGCTGTGGATCTGGTTCTGTTGTGTATTTTCCCCCTTTTTTGTTTGTTTGTTTGTTTTGTTTTTATATTCTATTGTCTGCTTGAGTATCTGATAATTTTTTATTGATACCAGCTATTGTATTTTTTAAATTTTATAGAAAAATGTTGAGGTCAAGATTCCTTTCTACAGAGAGTACTTTTCTACAGAGAAAAATGTTGAGGTCTAGGATAACTTTCTACAGAGAGAACTTAGGTTTGCTTCTGGCAGGCAGCTAGGGCTCTAGCACTCCTGAATCACCTGTCATCAATTTTCAGAGATTGAGGTGATGTGAACTTGTGCTTCAGGCCATTGAGAGCTGTATTATATCTGGTTCAGACTTCTTTCCATAGTATAGCCTTTTGGGTCAAGGTGGAGAGCTTATTAACCTCTAATAAACCATGGAGAATTTATTGGCCTCTACCCAACCTTGGTAGGCACTGGCCTCCATTTTTTGTCCTCCAAGCCTCTTGAAGATTGAGACTTCTTAGGCTCTCTTTTACTTTCTTGAAATTGGTGTTATTGCTCATTCCAGGCAGAATCCCCAGATTCCAGGCTCAGCTTTCTGGGTTTCTCTTTTCCTTAACTTGACCTTTTAAATCTTCATTGACTTTTTAGTTCTTCAATGCTGTTAAGCTGATATTTTTTAAAGTTTGTTTAACTTCTCTAGTTATCCCCAGTAAGATAGTTTGTTCAAATGGCATAGTTCTCCACTGTCAGAAGCAGGAGACCAATTTCCGCAACATTTAAAAAATGAAAACATGTTATAGTTTCCAGTTTATGACTGTTATAATATTTTGTGTCTGTGCTTATTATGTTGCCACTTCTGTAAGTTCAATAAGCACAGTGATTAGCCAGAATATCATATGTTACATGCTGTAAGTTCTGTGTGAAAGACTATACGGTAGGAAAATATATTTCTTAACAAGGCTTTTGAGGATTTTAGCTATCTGTTTTGCATACTGATCAACTATATGCAGCATTGCATGAGCTCTTTAGCTATGGGGTAGCCTATAGTACCTGCTATC
Organism: Macaca thibetana thibetana; assembly: GCF_024542745.1. Lineage (NCBI taxonomy): Eukaryota > Metazoa > Chordata > Mammalia > Primates > Cercopithecidae > Macaca > Macaca thibetana. The sequence continues at coordinate 149,103,190 of NC_065581.1, read as the reverse complement.
TGCTAAGTTTTATTTTTCATTGAGAAATTTTAACAAATGGACAAAACATGAGGAATGAAGAGTTCTGTTTTGGACCTCTTGGGTTTGAGATACCCATGTGATGTCCTAGAGGAGATGTGTGGACAATTGGACAGACAGTTGGAGTTCAGAGGATTATCAATAAAACCTATTGATTAAAAGTGTGTATAGATGGTATTTATGAAAGGAAGAAAAACTCAGATTGAGCAAGTGATAGTCCAGCATTTATAGTTCCTTAGGGCAGAAGAGGAGTTGAGAGGAAGGGTAAATAAGGAAGAAAGGAAAACAACAGACATAGGGGAGAGGGGTTTCCCAGAACTAACAAAAAGAATTAGTCACCTGTTGAGCCATTGGGTAATAGAAGGACAGTTAATTGGCCATGGGATTAGCAATATGGAACCATAAGTGACATTGTCCATAGCTAATTCCTCTTTTCTTCAGTAGGAAGGCAAGTTTAGAAGGATAAAGGGAAATTAGAAAGTGGATACGGCCAGTGTCTTTATATAAATACTCTATTGGTTTTGCTGTGAAGTGGAGAGACAAAAGGAGTCGTAGCTAGGGGATGATATGGAATGAAAGGAGATTTTCTTGTGTCCCCACCAGTAATTGGGGGGCGTGACCTGATTAAGAAGATAATTGTGGTGTATATGTGTATAATTTTTTTTTAATTCAAGAGGAAGAGTTCATAGAGTACAGACTTAAGTTAAACTGAATTTGAAGTCCTTTCTGCCACGTAGTTGGTGTGCTTGTTTGCAGATTATCTCGCCACCGTTTGTTTTTTCCAACAGGGAAAGTACCAGGTTCATAGCCACCATTTTCTCACAGACATAGTTCCTATTTTAGGGTTGTTGTGAATATATAATTAAATCAGAAAAGTATGTAAAGTACCTGACTCATAATAAGTAATCAGCGCACCTTAGCTGTTGGGTTTGTTTGTTTGTTTATTTGTTTTAGTCACCTTTAAATTCTAAATAGGGTCTATGTTCAGAAACTACTAAGAACTGTTTGTGGATAGAGCCAAATTTCTTAGCATAGCATACATAACCCTGGTTATTGCTGTACCTCCCTATCCCAAAATTCAGCCTTAGCAAACTGCTTGCTTGCTGGTACTTGCTTGCTGGTACTAGGAAGTACCTCTGAAATCAACTGAAAATACTTCATAGTACCTTCAGGTGATCACCTTAAAAGATCTTGCAGTTCACACTCCCACCTGCCATGTAGCCTATCCTCATTATCTGTTGGGGCCAACTTATCTTTCAAACTACAGCTTAAGGTCACCTCCTCCCTTAAGGCTTTTCCTGACACCTAAACTGTCAAACCTCATTCTGTAATTGACCTGCCCATTCCTCCTCTCTGGTCTCATTTTATTTAGCCTGTTACCACCCTACCACGCCTCTTCATTAGACTTGATGATTCACACATCTGTCTGTTTTTACCGGCCTGTAATATCCTTAGAAGTCATCTTTTTTTTTTTTTTTTCAAATCTCTGACATAGTACTTGATCCATAGTAGGTGTTCCATAAGTGATTGTTGAATAAATGAATATATGTAAGGTTAAATGACCCACTAATATTATTGTCACCACTACCTTTTACATATTTTAATGTTGTAATCGCTTATTTGTTAATTGCCAAGATTATTATTTTATGAAGAGAACACATTATAAAATCAAATAAATATATGGTTTTTGCTTTGACTAGAAAAGCATTATTTTGTGCAAGGATTTTGAGACTAGAAATTACAAGTAGACACTGTTCTAAAAGGCCATTTATAATCTATTTGTCAGAAATTTGGAATATACTTTATAAAACAAGCCAGGCTGTGCAAGTGTTAGTGATGGTAAAGATGATTATTATCATCATCATCATAATCAGATTTCAGACTTGTACTTAAAAAATACTTGTTTAAACCATATGTCACATAACTTAAGAGCCTACCTTTTTGGGGGGACTAAGAATAGGGCAATAATGTGGTTTAGGTAGGAAAAGCAGGAAGACAGTTTATTCTATATTTGACTTGGCTTGTTTCTCTCCTTGGTATCCTCTATACTTGTCTCTGCTGTTTCTATTCTATTTTTGAATTTAAAGATTATTCCAGAATGCTGAGTTTTCTCCCATGGTAAGAACAGTAGGGCTGTGTTGAGCAACTGGGTACAACCATTTGCATGAATATGCAATTTGTAAGTTTAGTGTTTTGATATTAAAGAGGTACTTAAAGAGTTGTCTTTAAATTTGATTTCTATATACAGGGAAGTTTAAGTTCAAGAGTGAGAGTTTTCTGACCTACTTTGCTTAGTGGTTAGGATTTTATTGACAGATAGCCAGCCGTATGAAAGCCGCCACCACATCTTAAAAGAGAAATTATGTTGTAGAAAGATGAAGAGGAGGCTAGAGAAAACACTATCACTTCCATCCACACATCTTGGGTTTCACTACTTTTTCCATCTGTAAATCAATATGACTGAAGTAGTTGAGCATTTCCTAACCCGTTGTAAATTTGTGAACCCTTTCCTACGTGATACAATGTCATGATTTCCTCATAGAAAGACTGAAAATTATTTTTTTCATTTTTACATAGTATATAATAAGTGGTTTTAAGTTTAAGGTTGTATTAGATAAGTATATTATTAAATACTGGATTATCAAGTTCATTTTAGTATAACCCCTTAGTACAATTTTTTTTTTTTTTTTTTTTTTTTTTTTTTTTTTTTGTGACGGAGTCTTACTCTGTCACCCAGGCTGGAGTGCAGTGGAACAATCTCAGCTCACTGCAACTTCTGCCTCCCAGGTTCAAGCAATTCTCCTGCCTCAGCCTCCTGAGTAGCTAGGACTACAGGCGCACACCACCACTCTCAGCCAATTTTTGTATTTCGAGTAGAGACGGGGTTTCACCATGTTGGCCAGGATGGTCTCAATCTCCCGACCTCGTGATCCACCCGCCTTAGCCTCCCAAAGTGCTAAGATGACAGGCGTGAGCCACGGTGCCCGCCACACCTTTAGTAACATATATACTTTGTAAGGAAAATGTTTACATTTTATCTGTATAGCAGATAACATATATTATTTATTTACATAAGAAAAGATTATTTTTTGAGAAATGTTAAAGTATTTATTATCTTTATGTACTCAGGCATCAAAAATAGTCAAAACTGTTTTCACGTCTGGATGTTTGGAATTCTTGAAATCTGACCTTTAGGAAAATCTACTCTCCTTGTTCTTATTTGGTTTCCAAATGATGAGATAAGATAGGATGTTTCAGGATTCTTTTTGCAGGCACTTTTCTACAATTTCACATTACAGGTGTGGATAACCAATTAGGATAAAATTATATTTATATCTTGAGTTATCTTAGTTTTTTTACATAAGAAATTTGATCAGAGGAATGCAATTCACAGATATTATTTTGGAGCGAACCTGTGAAATTGTCATTTTTGTGTTCTTCTATAACTTTTTAAAGTTCAAAATTTGTGGTTCTTGTGCTGTCTTTTATCAGTGATCCATTATGGAGATAAATTAAACACAATATACTAAAAATGATAGCTAAAAACATTGTATGTGTCTAAACCACAGCCCCTGGCAGTGTTCATCTAAGGTGTAAACTATAACTGTGTCAGTGGCTACTCCTTACCTCTCAACTTGAAATACACATGGAGCCACTCCACGTTTTAAGGGCTGCAAAATTTAAAACTTAGAAAAATATGATTAAAAAATAAATTAGAACATTTACTCTTTAACAATCTGAAATTAAAATACCTTCTCCCATCTGGGGTGGGAAAACACTGAAGGTTCCTTCTAGCCGTGTGATTTTTGGACACAGAACAGAATCCTCCAATGGTATAATGAGAGAGGTAGGCAGCCTTTGAGTCCCTTTACAGCAGAGAGCTTTGTTCACTTCGTGTAGAGGGTTCCAGCTGAGCAACAGCAACACTGAAGCTGAGTGAGGGCAAGTATGCTCCTCAGGGTATGAGGAGATGTGGACTGTGGTAAAAATCAGACCGAGTTCAGAAAATTTCCTTGGGCTCCTATTTTCCTGCACCTATTATTTTTGTAATTTTTTTAGTTTTTTGGTTGTCTTGTATACTTTGTTTCAGAATAATCCCTAAATGTATAGAAAAATGATAAAGACAATATAGAGTGATCCTGAATATCACCCTGATGTTCACATCTTACATTATCATGATACCTTTGTCACATCTAAGAAACCAACATTGGCAAATTCCTGTTAACTAAACACCAGACTTCATTTGGATTCTACCAGTTTTTCTACTAATGTCCTTTTCCTGTCCCATAATCCCATTCAGGGTACCACATTGCATGTAATCATCACGTTCAATGAGTCTTTTCTGGTCCATGACAATTTCTCACTTGGAGTGCCAGCCACATATTTTATAAAATGTCCTTTTTTGGGGGTTTTGTCTGATGGTTTTCCATGACTAGACTGCAGTTGTGGGTTCACTTCACGAAAGTGAAGAACTAGTTTTATCACATCATATCAGGGGTACATACTGTCAACATGACATCACTGCTAATATTAATCTTGATTACCTGAGCAACATAGCATTTGCCATGTTTCTATACTGTAGTTATTGTTATTCCCCTTTCCATACTGTTTTTTGAAAGCAAGTCACTAAGTCCAGCCCACTCTCAAGGGTAGGGGGGTAGATGTTAAATTCCCTTGCCTGAGTAGAAAAAAATATACTAATTTGGAAATCTTTGTAAGAAATATCATAGACATACTGTTTTGACCCTACTAATAAGTCTGTTCAGCAGTGTTAATTCTTTCCCTCCATCCTGAAGGAAAAGATGACATGCATGTTTAATGAAATAACCAACTTAAATTATGCTCATGACTAGATTAAATGTATTTTTCACCACCGAATATAAAATTTAGAGTGCCAGTGTTAAATGAATAAAATATTTCCTATTCTTGTTTTGTTTCATGTTAAAAGTAATGAAAAAGAAAAACTTGTATGAAGATTAGGTAGACTAGAGAATTCAGGTGTTTTCCCTTTACTATTTTCAATAATATTTTTTAAAGACATCTTGGATTTTTATACAGGTACTTGTTTTGCTCTCCTTTCTAACTCTCATAATTTTTTTTGAATTTGTATTTTGCTTTCATCATACTCCATTTTGAAGGACTCAGTTTCCAACTGTACCACTTGCTTTGCAATATACTGGTACCATAAAGCATGGCTAATTCAATCTAATGGGATTATTAATAGTTCCCTACAAACACTACATAAGCGATTTTAGGATAGCAAGGGTTTCTTGTAGTATTAAGGATACATCTAAAAAGTCACGTTTTATAATAAACCATTTTGTCTACCTTTCTTAATGAGTAGGTTATTGAATGACCATGATAATCTTTAATAAGGGATATAGAATATATCCATGAACAGGATTATCTACTCTTTGTTTTAAAAATTAAGGAATTAGTCTTATTAACTTCAGAAATTTAATTTTCTTGAGATATAATTTATATACAATAAAATGTGTATATTTTGTGTAGAGTTTGATGCATTCTGACACATATATACGTTTGTATAATTGCCATTCCAATCAGGATACAGAGCGTTTCCAGTAAGTTTCTTTGGAGGTAGTCCTCCCCATCTCTACCTCCCACCCAAGAAAACTAATGATCTGATTTCTGCCATTATAGGTTAGTTTTAGAAAGCAGTTATTTTATATTACTCACATTTTTTCTCTCTAGCTACTTTTATGATTTTCCCTTTGTATTTGATTTTTAACAGTTTGATGTGGTAGATTTTGAAATAGGGGGAGTATTTATCTCACTGAACTTACTGGATCTGTGTTTGATATCCTTCATTATTTTTTGGAAAATTCTTGTTCATATCTCTTCAAGTATTTCTTCTGCTCCATTGTCTCTCTTCTTTCTCTGGGACCCCAATTATGAGTATGTTGGACCATTTGATAATGTCTTACAGTTAGTGAATGCCCTGTTCCTTCTCCCCTGACATGGTTTTTTTCTCCTTGTGTTTCAGTTTAGGTAAATTCTATTGACTGCTGTTCAAGTGCACTGATATTTCCTTTGTTGTGTCAGAAGCTGATGAGCACACCAAAGTAATCTTCCTCATCTCAGATACGGTCTTTTAAAACTTTTAATTTTCCATAGTTTTCATTTATCTACTGAAATATCCTATCTACTCATTCATGTTGTTTATCCTTTTCACTAGGTCCTTTAACACTTCAATCTTAGTCATTTTTAAGTCCCCGTCTGATAGTTCCAATATGTGGATTATCTGTGAGTCTGTGTCTGTTGATTAACTTGTCTCTTAGCACTGGGTTGTTTGGGGGCCTCTTGTTTGTTTGTTTTGTATATGAGATTTATACTTTTTGACTGAATGCTGGACATGTGTGAACATTAGGCACTGAGGCAAACAGTATTTACACCTCAAAATGGACTTGCCTCTTCTACTAGGCTGTAATTGCGTGAGGTTGAATCAGTCTAGTCAGTAGCTGAGCTGGATTTGGGTTTTGCTACCTATGGTAGACCAAAGGCTTCAAATTCTTCGAGTGCTAGAGTGTTGTTGCCTAGTGCTTAGAGATGCTGTGCTGCCTAAGTTTTCCTCAGGATTACTGCTCCAGCTAATCTTTCAACTGTCCCTGCATGCATGTACCACAGAGATGGTATAGTACCACACTCTTGCTCTTCCCCTAGCAGAAGACTGCTGTTGCTTAGCACTCTGTGGTTTGCTTCTGTTAGGGCTGGAGGCAGGGTATAGTTCTCTGTTCTGGCTCAGTCTCAGCCTTAGGGAAGCCATGTACACCTGGGTCTTGGGGATTTTTTCTGCGTTACTGGTTCTCCTCCCTGTGGCAGTTGAATGCTGCCTTTACTTGCAACTGACATTAGCAGAAGCTTTCTGCCCCTCTTACAGCAGTAAGAATTCTCAAAAAAAAATGAAAGATATCAAACACAGTACCATCTACTTGGTATTGATATAGGATCTTAGGCCCAAAGCAGTCTTGTGCCCATAATACAGTTTTTCTTCCACCTTTTTCCCAACCACATATTGTCCTTTATGGTGCCCTATGGGACTTGCTCCCCTTCCTCCAGCTGCTTAAGCCTTTTGTTTCATTAACATGAAGAGTCTGAGGAGCAGGTAGCACCGAAGCACTGTGGTCTAGGAGGATTTGTTGTTCCCCCTGGAGGGACAGATACATCCAAAGTCTACTTTCTTCTTGCCTGGCTGACTGTCCTGTGATCTTCTCACTTCTCCAAGTACAGCATCTGGTCCAAGTTATGAAAGGGGCCCTTTTCTTGCCCCATGTAATATTAGAACTTTTATAAGAGCTTTAGATATAATTTTAATACAGTTCTTTATCTTACTAAATTGAATACTAGGGCACATATGTGCTACAAAATGTCCAAAGAACTACAACTAAAATGTGAAGTTTCGATTTATAGTATAGTTTCTGTTGTAATATGTGGACTGGTTTCAGTAAAAATACTCACTAGTGTCTCATAGAGTGAGTTGATGCATAAGACTATAAAAACTAAGTCTTTTGTTACATGAGCTTTTCACTTCCAACAAATTCTCAATACAAATAATTAAGTTTAGTCTCATAGATTATGTTTCTTTGCTATATCCCTTGACTGTTTAAAACATTCATGACATACTTTTCAATTAACTGTGTTTTTATTCATGGGCGTTATAGACTTTAAAGAAAAAACTTGATAGAATTTATCCAAAGGCAGGCACCACTGTAAAATCTAGACTTTATTATTTTTGTGATTGAAACTTACCACTCTAAATTAGAAATGGCTTCCGTCTGTTTCATTGTAAAATGGGTAAAAATATATGCATGAGCTTTCTTCTCTTTAATGATATAAATTTTCTTTTTTTTTTTTTTTTTTTTTTGAGACGGAGTCTCGCTGTGTCGCCCAGGCTGGAGTGCAGTGGCCGGATCTCAGCTCACTGCAAGCTCTGCCTCCCGGGTTTTTATGCCATTCTCCTGCCTCAGCCTCCCGAGTAGCCGGGACTACAGGCGCCCGCCACCTCGCCCGGCTAGTTTTTTGTATTTTTTAGTAGAGACGGGGTTTCACCGTGTTAGCCAGGATGGTCTCGAACTCCTGACCTCGTGATCCGCCCGTCTCGGCCTCCCAAAGTGCTGGAATTACAGGCTTGAGCCACCGCGCCCGGCCAAATGATATAAATTTTCTACTTAAATGTGAGCCACAGTGCTAAATGTAAAATGTACTGTAAGTAAATAAAATTACATGATAAAATGTATTTAGAAGCAAAATATTAACAGTTGCATTCAAGCCCTGTGTTTTCCAGTGCTCTTACACTTTTTAATTAAACGAATTTATCTAAAAAATCATGGCTCTTAGTTTATTACTAAATAATCTAAGTAATTAAATAATACTCTAAAATGTTTTCTGACATTTTAAAGCATAACCATGTGAAAGGGCATTAAAGCATCCCATTTGTTTATTTTCTACTGATAAACTTTAGATTACAGCTCCGAAATGCCTACTGAAAGGGCAGGGAGGTTGGAAAGGAAATGGACTTTTTGCTGTACTTTTGCTAAAATACACTTAACTCCTTAGAGATTGGAGGTTAGTTTCATAGTCAGTATAAAAATACCACTACCTTTCACTGCAGCATCAAGGACTTTACTCAGTGGGATTGTTTTACTCTATATGTCTAGCTTTCATAAATTTTACATAGAGGAAAGTGTGTGTGTGTGTGTGTGTGTGTGTGTGTGTGTACTAGTGGGACTGGGTCTAAATTTATGTGATCTAAGTGAAAGTTAATTTGCTTGAAACCCCTCATGTGTTAAGCTGAGGATCATACCTAGGGGTTCTTTCTCCCATCCAAGTACTAACCAGGCCCGACCCTGCTTCACTTCTGCGATCAGGTGAGATTGGGCTCTTTCAGGGTGGTATGGCCATAGACTCTAGGACACCTTTCTGAACTCTTTAACTTGAAGTCAGCCTTTCTTGATTCATGAAGGGGATAGAAAGAATCTATAAACATCTCTATGTTTTATGGTCAGGTATAAGAATCCTAAATTGAGTGGTCAAAACGTGGACCAGTTTCTTAAAAGAGATTACTGCAATGAAGCAGAAAACTAACCTACTTCCAGTCATTTGTTGTTAAAGCAGTTATAACTAGTGTGAGCTGGTATGTGAAAGCCAAATTACCAAGTGTCCCCACCTTTTACTCTGAAGAATGGACTTTTCAAACTCAGCGCAAAGAACTATAGTTTTGGTAAAGGCAATTTTACCGAATAGTCCAAAATGTTATTGTACTTCTGGAAATATACAGCAGCTTCCCTGTAATAATAAAACCTCTTGATTGATGCCCCCCAAAATGTGAGCATCTCAGAAGGGGAGGGGAACTCATGGATTAATTGACTTAGGTGAGAAGCAGAAAAAGCCCCCAACTCCCAATAAATGTGGTATTTCAGTGTTTGCCTTATAAAAATCTTCTTGCTGTAGGCAAAATTTATTTTACTTGGTATGCATTTCCAGCCCTTTAATTTTTCTTTCTTTATGAGTCTGAAGGCACAAAGACAGTGAACAATAGAAAGAAAAGATTATTGTATCCATCTTCATGGTTATACAAATGATAATTTCTTGACCCTAAAATAGTCAAAGTAAATTTGTAAAATTAGATATGTTCATGCTGTTTTTTTCTTCTTATTTATTTAATATAAGTAGAGATATTTAGCTTCAGGAAGTGTCATTGTAAGGGTAGGGATACCAATTTATTTGTTTCTCTTTATAGCATAATTCTAGCTTAAAAATATTAAATAACATATAGTAGATATTCTTCCAGTGTATTTGTTTCACTATTAATGTGAAAATACTCCTTATCTTATTAATATTACATTAAAATGAAAAATTCTGAAAACTGCATCGTGGCAGGAGGATTTACATTCTTACTCTGATCAGACGTTAATACTTTCTTCAGAGAATTGGAATTTTAGCATTCATTCCTTTTCATACATTGACAAAGCACTAATATCTAGAATCTACAAGGAATTCAAACAAATCAGCAGGAAAAAAACAATCCTATCAAAAAGTGGGCTAAGGACCTGAATAGACAATTCTCTAAAGAAGGTATACAAATGCCTGACAAACATATGACAAAATGCTCAGTGTCACTAATGATCAGGGAAATGCAAATCAAAACCACAAAGACCTTTTTAAAAATTAACCTACTGAAATTAAATTGTTTTCATCATTCCCAATGTTATCAAAAAGAATAACGGGTTTTGAGCAAGCATTTGGCACTTTGATGACAGGAATCTAAATCAGCTTCAGTGATGCACTCAATAAATTGTGAGATTCTGGTTTGATTGAGACACACACCTATATTTGATGTCCTGGTTTGGCTCTGGCATACTGAGGATAACTTAGAGTAATCTTATTTCTTTTGGAAAGGCACAAGAATAAACATATTGCTACCAAGATTCTTGATGTCATGAAAATCACTGTCATCCTAAAGGATTTGTTAGCCAGTGATGCCTCTGAAGCAAGTTCACATTTATTAGAATTTCAGAACAGTGTAGATAATGTGGATAATTTTAGTTCTAGCAGCATAAAATACCAAGAAGTTTATTATTACAATTAAATATTTTTTTAATCTCAAAATACCACGATGTTCTATATAACTGTGTTGAATTTATAATGATCTAATCGAGAGGAATTTATCCCCAAAGGATAAGTGTTTACATTTTTTATTTTAAATTATTAAGGGCATATATTATTTTAATTATAGAGATAGTATATAAGTAAAAGATTCATTTTACTTTAAATGTTTTCTTAAAAGTGTGTTATGTCTTATTTGTCAACGTTTAGAGGATGCCAGAGAACCAACTCTGAAAATCATAAAAGGAAAGAATGAAACAATTATCTTATTTGTCTTTTACAAATTCTAATGCAAGGTAACTAGTTGATGCAGCACACTTTCTCTTTATAGAAGAATTCCAGCTTTTAAAAAATGAAAATGGAATGATAGAATTGATATGTCACACTTTATAATCCCTAATGAAATAATGGACGTAGGCAGTGATCATCGATGGCTGCTAAAACTGCTAAAACTTAGGTGAAACTTAATGAATAGAGAAGGCTGATAACACCTGAACTTACTGATCAATCTTATCACAAAGAAAGAAACATTCAGCCATTTTGTGCCTCATGGTGTGATGCAGTAAGAAATACATTCTGTCTTGCCAAAACATCAAACCCAGATTGTATTAAACCTCTGTAATTACCAGTTCATGGGAACTAGAGTACCAAGTTAGTTGACACTGTAGAAAGGCAATAAGCAGAATCCAGAATGAGGGAAGTTCTGTGGGGGAAATGACCCAATTTCATCAGTGAATAAAGGGAAAGAAAAAGGAATGAAGGAGAACTATAGGTTAAAGGACATTTAAGTGATGTATCAACCAAATGCAATTTGTGAGTCCTGTATTTTCAGTCAACCAAACCAACTTTTAAAAAACGATTTGGGAGATGCTGGTGACATTTTCAACACTAACTGGTATATGATGATAGTAAAGAATTATTGTTATATTTTTCGGGTGTCATGTAGCTTAAGAATTCTTATTTAGATATACATACTTAAAGTATTTGGGGATGAAATCATATGGTGTCTTGAATTTACTTTAAGACAACCTAGCCGGGCACGGTGGCTCAAGCCTGTAATCCCAGCACTTTGGGAGGCTGAGGCAGGCAGATCATGAGGTCAGGAGATCGAGACTATCCTGGCTAACATGGTGAAACCTACTGAAAATACAAAAAAAAAAATTAGCCGGGCGAGGTGGCAAGCACCTGTAGTCCCAGCTACTTGGGAGGCTGAGGCAGGAGAATGGCGTGAACCCGGGAGGCGGAGCTTGCAATGAGCCGAGATCGTGCCACTGCACTCCAGCCTGGGCGACAGTGGGAGACTCCATCTCAAAACAAAACAAAACAAAACAAAACAAAACAAAGACCACCTAACAGAGGTACAGGAGAGATACATAGATGAAAAGATTAATAATTATTGAAGTTGAGTGATGAGTATAGCAGTTTGTTATACTGACCTCTCTACTGTTACATGTGTCTGAAAATTTCCATAAGAATGAAAAACTAAACTTAGGAATATCACATAAATAAATATAGTAAACATTAGATAAATTACTATAATAAGAATACAACGTGATATAGATACAAAAGCATCTTACAGAAATATTAGCAAATTCAGAATATATAAAAAATTGCAAAATTAACATTGGAATATCACTTTAATTTATGATTATTTCAGTGGATGCAGAAAATCCCAATTAATAAAACCCGGCGTCTATTCATAATAAAAATAGTAGGGAACTAGGAATAGAAAAGAACTTCTTTAATCCCATTATAGGATATCTCCAAAGTTTCACGCTCTTGGCTCAAGTATTCTCTTTGACCCTGAGAATAAGACAAGGAGGCTTATTGTCACCACTTTGTTTCATTACATAAAAATCAGTTGTATATCCAGATCCCAACACAATCAATTGGAAACTAAATGTTGAAGAAATGCCATTTGCAGTAGTATTACAAAATACAAGTACCTAGGGATAAATTAACAAAATCTGTTGCAAGCTTTCTGTGCAAAAATCAAGTGTACAAGATTGAGAGAAATAACTAAGACCTAAATAAATAGGAGCTATATTATGTTCCTGGTGGAAGACAATATTTTAAAGATGCCACCTCTTCAAATTAATTATATAAATTCAGTGCAATTCCAACCAAAATTTTATTTTATTTTCTGAGATTTTGGTGCACCCATCACCCGAGCAGTCTACACTATACCCAGTGTATAGTCTTTTATCTCTCACTTGCTCCCACCCTTTCCTCCAAGTCCCCAAAGTCCGGTGTATTATTCTCATGCCTTTGTGTCTTCATAGCTTAGATGCCACTTATGAGTGAGAATATACAATGTTTGGTTTTCCATTCCTGAGTTACTTCACATGGAATAATGGTCTCCAATTTCATCCAAGTTGCTGCAAATGCCACTATTTCATTTCTTTTTTTTTATATATATATACTTTAAGTTCTAAGGTACATGTGCATAACGTGCAGGTTTGTTACATATATATACTTGTGCCATGTTGGTGTGCTGCACCCATCAACTCGTCATTTACGTCAGGTATAACTCCCAATACAATCCTTCCCCCCTTCCCCTCCCCCCTCCCCATAATAGGTCCTGGTGTGTGATGTTCCCCTTCCTGAGTCCAAGTAATCTCATTGTTTAGTTCCCACCTATGAGTGAGAACATGCGGTGTTTGGTTTTCTGTTCTTGCGATAGTTTGCTGAGAATGATGGTTTCCAGCTGCATCCATGTCCCTACAAAGGACACAAACTCATCCTTTTTTATGGCTGCATAGTATTCCATGGTGTATATGTGCCACATTTTCTTAATCCAGTCTGTCACTGATGGACATTTGGGTTGATTCCAAGTCTTTGCTGTTGTGAATAGTGCTACAATGAACATACGTGTGCATGTGTCTTTATAGCAGCATGATTTATAATCCTTTGGGTATATCCCCAGTAATGGGATGGCTGGGTCATATGGTACATCTAGTTCTAGATCCTTGAGGAATCGCCATACTGTTTTCCATAATGGTTGAACTAGTTTACAATCCCACCAACAGTGTAAAAGTGTTCCTATTTCTCCACATCCTCTCCAGCACCTGTTGTTTCCTGACTTTTTAATGATTGCCATTCTAACTGGTGTGCGATGGTGTCTCATTGTGGTTTTGATTTGCATTTCTCTGATGGCCAGTGATGATGAGCATTTTTTCATGTGTCTTTTGGCTGTATGCAGTCTTCTTTTGAGAAATGTCTGTTCATATACTTTGTCCACTTTTTGATGGGGTTGTTTTTTTCTTGTAAATTTGTTTGAGTTCTTTGTAGGTTCTGGATATTAGCCCTTTGTCAGATGAGTAGATTGCAAAAATTTTCTCGCATTCTGTAGGTTGCCTGTTCACTCTGATGGTAGTTTCTTTTGCTGTGCGGAAGCTCTTTAGTTTAATTAGATCCCGTTTGTCAATTTTGGCTTTTGTTGCCATTGCTTTTGGTGTTTTAGACATGAAGTCCTTGCCCATGCCTATGTCCTGAATGGTATTACCTAGGTTTTCTTCTAGGGTTTTTATGGTATTAAGTCTAACATTTAAGTCTCTAATCCATCTTGAATTAATTTTCATATAAGGAGTATAAGGAGTAAGGAAAGGATCCAGTTTCAGCTTTCTACTTATGGCTAGCCAATTTTCCCAACACCATTTATTAAATAGGGAATCCTTTCCCCATTTCTTGTTTTTCTCAGGTTTGTCAAAGATCAGATGGCTGTAGATGTGTGGTATTATTTCTGAGGACTTTGTTCTGTTCCATTGGTCTATATCTCTGGTGCCAGTACCATGCTGTTTTGGTTACTGTAGCCTTGTAGTATAGTTTGAAGTCAGCTAGCGTGATGCCTCCAGCTTTGTTCTTTTGACTTAGGATTGTCTTGGCCAAGCGGGCCCTTTTTTGGCTCCATATGAACTTTAAAGCAGTTTTTTCTAATTCTGTGAAGAAAGTCATTGGTAGCTTGATGGGGATGGCATTGAATCTATAAATTACCTTGGGCAGTATGGCCATTTTCACGATATTGATTCTTCCTGTCCATGAGCATGGTATGTTCTTCCATTTGTTTGTGTCCTCTTTTATTTCACTGAGCAGTGGTTTATAGTTCTCCTTGAAGAGGTCCTTTATATCCCCTTGTAAGTTGGATTCCTAGGTATTTTATTCTCCTTGAAGCAATTGTGAATGGAAGTTCATTCATGATTTGGCTCTTTGTTTGTCTGTTACTGGTGTATAAGAATGCTTGTGATTTTTGCACATTAATTTTGTATCCTGAGACTTTGCTGAAGTTGCTTATCAGCTTAAGGAGATTTTGGGCTGAGATGATGGAGTTTTCTAAATATACAATCACGTCATCTGCAAACAGGGACAATTTGACTTCTTCTTTTCCTAACTGAATACCCTTGATTTCTTTCTCTTGCCTGATTGCCCTAGCCAGAACTTCCAACACTATGTTGAATAGGAGTGGTGAGAGAGGGCATCCCTGTCTTGTGCCATTTTTCAAAGGGAATTTTTCCAGTTTTTGCCCATTCAGTATGATATTGACTGTGGGTTTGTTATAAATAACCCTTATTATTTTGAGATATGTTCCATCAATACCGAATTTATTGAGAGTTTTTAGCATGAAGGGCTGTTGAATTTTGTCAAAGGCCTTTTCTGCATCTGTTGAGATAATCATGTAGTTTTTTTCTTTGGTTCTGTTTATATGCTGGATTACGTTTATTGATTTGTATATGTTGAACCAGCCTTGCATCCCAGGGATGAAGCCCACTTGATCATGGTGGATAAGCTTTTTGATGTGCTGCTGGGTTCGGTTTGCCAGTATTTTATTGAGAATTTTTGCATCAATGTTCATCAGGAATATTGCTCTAAAATTCCTTTTTTTGTTGTGTCTCTGCCAGGCTTTGGTATCAGGATGACGATGGCCTCATAAAATGAGTTAGGGAGGATTCCCTTTTTCTATTTATTGGAATAGTTTCAGAAGGAATGGTACCAGCTCCTCCTTGTACCTCTGGTAGAATTCGGCTGTGAATCCGTCTGGTCCTGGACGTTTTTTGGTTGGTAGGCTATTAATTATTGCCTCAATTTCAGAGCCTACTATTGGTCTATTCAGGGATTCAACTTCTTCCTGGTTTAGTCTTGGGAGAGTGTAAGTGTCCCGGAAATTATCCATTTCTTCTAGATTTACTAGTTTATTTGCATAGAGGTGTTTATAGTATTCTCTGATGGTAGTTTGTATTTCTGTGGGGTTGGTGGTGATATCCTCTTTATCATTTTTTATTCTGTCCATTTGATTCTTCTCTCTTTTCTTCTTTATTAGTCTTGCTAGCGGTCTATCAATTTTGTTGAACTTTTCAATAAACCGACTCCTGGATTCATTGATTTTTTGGGGGGTTTTTTGTGTCTCTATCTCCTTCAGTTCTGCTCTGATCTTAGTTATTTCTTGCCTTCTGCTAGCTTTGGAATGTGTTTGCTCTTGCTTCTCTAGTTCTTTTAATTGTGATGTTAGAGTGTCAATTTTAGATCTTTCCAGCTTTCTCTTGTGGGCATTTAGTGCTATAAATTTCCCTCTACACACTGCTTTAAATGTGTCCCAGAGATTCTGGTATGTTGTATCTTTGTTCTCATTGGTTTCAAAGAACATCTTTATTTTGCCTTCATTTCGTTATGTACCCAGTAGTCATTCAGGAGCAGGTTGTTCAGTTTCCATGTAGATGAGCGGTTTTGATTGAGTTTCTTAGTCCTGAGTTCTAGTTTGATTGCACTGTGGTCTGAGAGACAGTTTGTTATAATTTCTGTTCTTGTACATTTGCTGAGGAGTGCTTTACTTCCAATTATGTGGTCAATTTTGGAATAAGTGTGATGTGGTGCTGAGTAGAATGTATATTCTGTTGATTTGGGGTGGAGAGTTCTGTAGATGTCTATTAGGTCTGCTTGGTGCAGAGATGAGTTCAATTCCTGGATATCCTTGTTAACTTTCTGTCCCGTTGATCTGTCTAATGTTGACAGTGGGGTGTTGAAGTCTCCCATTATTATTGTATGGGAGTCTAAGTCTCTTTGTAAGTCTCTAAGGACTTGCTTTATGAATCTGGGAGCTCCTGTATTGGGTGCATATATATTTAGGATAGTTAGCTCTTCCTGTTGAATTGATCCCTTTACCATTATGTAATGGCCTTCTTTGTCTCTTTTGATCTTTGATGGTTTAAAGTCTGTTTTATCAGAGACTAGTATTGCAACCCCTGCTTTTTTTTGTTTTCCATTTGCTTGGTAGATCTTCCTCCATCCCTTTATTTTGAGCCTATGTATGTCTCTGCGTGTGAGATGGGTCTCCTGAATACAGCAAACTGATGGGTCTTGACTCTTTATCCAGTTTGCCAGTCTGTGTCTTTTAATTGGAGCATTTAGTCCATTTACATTTAAGGTTAATATTGTTATGTGTGAACTTGATCCTGCCATTATGATATTAACTGCTTATTTTGCTCGTTAGTTGATGCAGTTTCTTCCTAGCATCGATAGTCTTTACATTTTGGCATGTTTTTGCAATGGCTGGTACCGGTTGTTCCTTTCCATGTTTAGTGCTTCCTTCAGGGTCTCTTGTAAGGCAGGCCTGGTGGTGACAAAATCTCTAAGCATTTGCTTATCTGTAAAGGATTTTATTTCTCCTTCACTTATGACACTTAGTTTGGTTGGATATGAAATTCTGGGTTGAAAATTATTTTCTTTAAGAATGTTGAATATTGGCCCCCGCTCTCTTCTGGCTTCTAGAGTTTCTGCCGAGAGATCTGCTGTTATTCTGATGGTCTTCCCTTTGTGGGTAATCCGACCTTTCTCTCTCTCTGCCCTTAATAGTTTTTCCTTCCTTTCAACTTTGGTGAATCTGACAATTATGTGTCTTGGAGTTGCTCTTCTCGAGGAGTATCTTTGTGGCGTTCTCTGTATTTCCTGTATTTGAATGTTGGCCTACCTTACTAGGTTGGGGAAGTTCTCCTGGATGATATCCTGAAGAGTGTTTTCCAACTTGGTTCCATTTTCCCCCTCACTTTTCAGGCACCCCAATCAGACGTAGATTTGATCTTTTTACATAATCCCATACTTCTTGCAGGCTTTGTTCATTTCTTTTTCTTCTTTTTTCTTTAGGTTTCTCTTCTCGCTTCATTTCATTCATTTGATCCTCAGTCGCTGATACTCTTTCTTCCATTTGGTTGAGTCGGTTACTGAAGCTTGTGCATTTGTCACATATTTCTCGTGTCATGGTTTTCATCTCTGTCCATTCGTTTATGGCCTTCTCTGCATTAATTATTCTAGTTATCAATTCTTCCACTCTTTTTTCAAGATTTTTAGTTTCTTTGCACTGGGTACATAATTCCTCCTTTAGCTCTGAGAAGTTTGATGGACTGGAGCCTTCTTCTCTCATCTCGTCAAAGTCATTCTCTGTCCAGCTTTGATCCGTTGCTGGCGATGAGCTGCGTTCCTTTGCAGGGGGCGATGCGCTCTTATTTTTTGAATTTCCAGCTTTTCTGCCCTGCTTTTTCCCCATCTTTGTGGTTTTATCTGCCTCTGGTCTTTGATGATGGTGACGTACTGATGGGGTTTTGGTGTGGGTGTCCTTCCTGTTAGTTAGTTTTCCTTCTAACAGTCAGGACCCTCAGCTGTAGGTCTGTTGGAGATTGCTTGAGGTTCACTCCAGACCCTGTTTGCCTGGGTATCAGCAGCAGAGGCTGCAGAAGATAGAATATTGCTGAACAGCGAGTGTACCTGTCTGATTCTTGCTTTGGAAGCTTCCTCTCAGGGGTGTACTCCACTGTGTGAGGTGTAGGGTGTCGGTCTGCCCCTAGTGGGGGATGTCTCCCAGTTAGGCTACTCAGGGGTCAGGGACCCACTTGAGCAGGCAGTCTGTCCGTTCTTGGATCTCAACCTCCATGTTGGGAGATCCACTGCTCTCTTCAAAGCTGTCAGACAGGGTCGTTTGCATCTGCAGAGGTTTCTGCTGCTTTTTTTGTTTGTTTATTTAGCTATGCCCTGTGCCCAGAGGTGGAGTCTACAGAGACAGGCAGGCCTACTTGAGCTGCTGTGAGCTCCACCCAGTTTGAGCTTCCCAGTGGCTTTGTTTACCTACTTAAGCCTCAGCAATGGCGGGCGCCCCTCCACCAGCCTCGCTGCTGCCTTGCGGTTAGATCACAGACTGCTGTGCCAGCAATGAGGGAGGCTCCGTGAGCGTGGGACCCTCCCAGCCAGATGTGGGATATAATCTCCTTGTGTGCCCGTTTGCTAAGACCCTTGGTAAAGCGCAGTATTTGGGTGGGAGTTACTCGATTTTCCAGGTGTTGTGTGTCTCAGTTCCCCTGGCTAGGAAAAGGGATTCCCTTCCCCCTTGTGCTTCCCAGGTGACGTGATGCCTCGCCCTGCTTCAGTTCTCGCTGGTCGGGCTGCAGCAGCTGACCAGCACCAATTGTCTGACACTCCCTAGTGAGATGAACCCGGTACCTCAGTTGAAAATGGAGAAATCACCTGTCTTCTGTGTCGCTGGCGCTGGGAGCTGGAGACTGGAGCTGTTCCTATTAGGCCATCTTGCTCTGCCTATTTCATTTCTTTTTATGGCTGAGTAGTATTCCATGGGGTGTGTGTGTATATGTGTGTGTGTGTGTGTGTGTGTGTGTGTGTGTGTGTGTGTGTGTGTGTGTGTATCACATTTTCTTTTTCTTTATCCACTCTTTGATTGATGGATATTTGGGCTGGTTCCACATTTTAGTAGTTGCGAATTGTGCTGCTATAAACGTGTGTATAAGCATCTTTTTTGTATAATGACTTATTTTCCTCTCAGTAGATGCTCAGGAGCAGGATTGCTGGATCAAATGGTAGATCTACTTTTAATTTTTTAAGGAATCTCCACACTGTTTTCCACAGTGGTTGTGCAGTTTACATACCCACCAACAGTGAAAATGTGTTCCCTTTTCACCACATCCACGTCAACATCTATAATTTTTTTATTTTTTGATTATGGCCATTCTTGCAGCAGTAAGGTGGTGTCACATTATAGTTTTGGTTTGCACTACCCTGATCACTAGTGATGTTGAGCATTTTCTTATATGTTTATTGACCATTTGTATATCTTCTTTTTAGAATTGTCTCTTCATGCCTTAGCCCACATTTTGATGTGATTGTTTTTCTTTTCTTGCTGATGTGTTTGAGTTCCTTGTAGATTCTAGATATTCCTCCTTTGTTGGATGTACAGATTGTAAAGATTTTTTCCTCACTCTGTGGGTTGTCTGTTTACTCTGCTGATTATATTTTTTGCTGTATATAAGCTTTTTACTTTAATTAAGTTCCATCTATTTATCTTTGTTTTTGTTGCATTTGCTTTTGAATTCTTGATCATGAAGTCTTTGCCTAAGTCTGTGTCTAGAAGAGTTTTTCCAATGTGCTCTCCTAGAATTTTTATGATTTGAGGTCTTAGATTTAAGTCTTTTATCCATCTTAAGTTGATTTTTATGTAAGACAAGAGATGACAATCCATTTCATTCTTCTACATGTGGCTTGTCAGTTGTCCCAGCACCATTTGTTGAATAGGGTATCCTTTCTCCACTTTATGTTTTTGTTTGCTTTGTTGAAGATCAGTAGGCTGTAAGTATTTTGCTTTGTTTCTGGGTTCTCTATTCTGTTCCATTCTTCTGTGTGCCCATTTTATACCAGTACCATGCTGTTTTGGTGACTATGGCCTTATAGTATAGTTCAAAGTTGGGTAATGTGATGCCTCCAGATTTGTTCTTTGTCTTGCTTTGGCTATGCAGGCTCTTTTTTGGTGCCATATGAATTTTAGGACTGTTTTTTCTAATTCTGTGAAGAATGGTGGTGGTATTTTGATGGGAATTGCATTGAATTTGTAGATTGCTTTTGGCAGTGTGGTCATTTTTTAAACATGGATATTTTATTTTGTGGGATTTTTATAATATCCCATGTTATATGCAATGTTTTGTAATTTTTCTTGTAGAGGTCTTTCACCTCCTTGGTTAAATATACTCCTAAGTATTTTATTTTTTTATTTTATTTTATTTTATTTATTATTTTTTGCAGTAAAAGGGGTTGAGTTTTTTATTTGTTCTCATCTTGGTCACTGTTAGTATATAGCAGGGCCACTCATTTTTGTACATTAATTTTGTATCCTGAAACTTTGCTGAATTAATTTACCAGTTCTAGGAGCTTTTTTGAGGAGCCTTTAGGGTTTTCTAGGTATATGATCATGTCATCAGCAGAAGCAACAGTTTGACTTCCTCTTTGCCAATTTGGATACCCTTTATTCTTTCTCTTGTCTGATTGCTCTGGCTAGGACTTCCAGTATTATATTGAATAGAAGTGGTGAAAGTGGGCATCTTTGTCTTTTTCCAGTTCTCAGGAGGATTTTTTTCAACTTTTCCCGGTTCAGTATAATGTTGACAGTGGGTTTGTCATAGATGGTTTTTATTACTTTAAGGTATGTCCCTTCAATGCTAATTTTGCTGAGAGTTTTAATCATAAAGAGATGCTGGATCTCGTCAGCTGCCTTTTCTGCATCTATTGAGATGATTGTGTGATTTTTGTTTTTAATTCTGTTTTTATGGTGTATCACGTTTATTGACTTGCATATGTTAAACTGTCCCTGCATCCCTCATATGAAACCCACTTGATCATGGTGGATTATTTTTTTGACATGCTGTTGAATTCAGTTAGCTAGTATTTTGTTGAGGATTTTGCATTTATGTTCATGAGGGATATTAGTGTGTAGTTTTCTTTATTTGTTATGTCCTTTCCCGGTTTTGGTATTAGGGTGATACTGGCTTCATAGAATGATTTTAGAGAGGATTCCATCTTTTGAAATAGTATCAATAGGATTGGTACCAATTCTTTGAATGTTTGATAGCATTCAGCTGTGAATCCATCTGATACTTGGTAACTTTTTAATTACCATTTCAGTCTCACTGCTTGTTATTGGTCTGTTCAGAGTTTCTGTTTCTTTCTGGTTTAAACTAGGAGAGTTGTATATTTCCAGGAATTTATCCATCTCCTCTAGGTTTTCTAGTTTATGCACATAGAGGTGTTCATAGTAGCCTTGGATAATCTTTTGTATTTATGTGGTATCAGTTGTAGTATCTTCTGTTCCATTTCTAATGGAGCTTATTTGGTTCTTCTCTCTTCTTTTCTTGGTTATTCTCACTAATGGTCTATCAATCTAATTTATATTTTCAAAAAACCAGCTTTTTGTTATATTATGGTTTGTAATTTTTTTGTTACAATTTTTAGCTCTGCTCTGATCTTGATTATTTGTTTTCTTCTGCTGGGTTTAGGTTTGGTTTGTTCTTATTTCTCTAGCTCCTTGAGTGTGACCTTAGACTGTCTATTTGTGCTCTTTCAGACTTTTTGATGCTGTGAACTTTCCTTTTAGCACCGCCTTTGCTGTATTCTGTAGGTTTCGATAGGTTGTGTCACTATTATCATTCAGTTCAAAGAATTTTTGAATTTCCATCTTGAGTTCATTGTTGACCCAAAGATCATTCAGGAGCAAGTTATTTAATTCCCATGTATTTGCATGGTTTTGAGGCTTCCTTTTGAAGTTGATTTCCAATTTTATTCCACTGTGGTCTAAGAGAGTACTTGATATAATTTCAGTTTTCTTAAATTTGTTAAGACTTGTTTTGTGGCCTATCATATGATCTGTCTTGGAGAATGTTCCATGTGCTGATGAAAAGAATGTCTATTCTGCAGTTGTTGGGTAGAATGTTCTGAAAATATGAAAAATATTAAGTCCACTTGTTCTAGGGTATAGTTTAAGTCAATTGTTTCTTTGTTGTCTTTCTGTCTTGATGGCCTGTCTAGTACTGTCAGTGGAGTATTGAAGTCCCCCACTATTATTGTGTTGCTGTTGATCTCATTTTTCTTAAGTCTAGTAGTAACTATTTTATAAATTTGGGAGCTCTACTGTTTGGTGCACGTATATTTAAGATTGTTATGTTTTTTCTGTTGGACTAGTCCTTTTATCCTTATATAATGTCCCACTTTGTCTTTTCTAACTGTCGTTGCTTTAAAATTTGTTTTGTCTTCTATAAGAATAGCTACGTCTGCTTGCTTTTGGTTTCCATTTGCGTGGAATATTTTTTTCTACCCCTTTACCTGTAGTTTATGTGAGTTTTTATGTGTCAGGTGAGTCTCTGGAAGACGGCAGATACTTGGTGGATGAATTCTTAGCCATTCTGTCATTCTGTATCTTTTAAGTGCAGCATTTAGGCCATTTACATTCCACGTTAGTATTGAGATGTAATGTTCTATTCTCTTCATCCTGCAAGTTGTTTCCCGAAAACCTTGGATTTTTTTTCATTGTATTGTTGTTTTATAGGTCCTGTGAGATTTATGCTTTAAGGAGGTTCTATTTTGGTGTATTTCAAGGATTTGTTTCAAGATTTAGAGCTGCTTTTAGTAGTTCTTGTAGTTCTGGCTTGGTAATGGCAAATTCTCTCAGCATTTGTTTGTCTAAAAAAGACTGTGTCTTCCCTTCATCTATGAAACTTAGCTGCACTGGATACAAAATTCTTATATGATAATTATTTTGTTTAAGGAGAACAAAGGTAGGACGCCACTGCTGTCTAGCTTGTAGCGTTTCTGCTGAGAAATCTACTGTTAATCTGATAGGTTTTCCTTTATAAGTTACCTGATGCTTTTGTCTCATAGCTCTTAAGGTTTTTTGGGTTTTTTTTTTCATCTTGACTTTAGATAACCTGATGACTATGTGCCTAGGCAATGATCTTTTTGCAGAGAATTTCCCAGGTGTTCTTTGAGCTTCTTGTATTTGCCTAGATCTCTAGCAAGGCTGGGAAGCTGTCCTTGATTATTTCCTCAAACAAGTTTTCCAGACTTTTAGATTTCTGTTCTTCCTCAGGAACAACAGTTGTTCTTAGGTTTGGTCATTTAACATAATCCCAAACATTCTGGAGGCTTTGTTCGTTTTTTAAAATTCTTTTTTTCTTTGTCTTTGTTGGATTGGGTTAATTTAAAAGCCTTGTCTTTGAGCTCTGAAGTTTTATTCTACTTGTTCGATTTTATTGCTGAGAGTTTCCAGTGCATTTTGCATTTCTCTAAGTGTGTCCTTGATTTCCAGAAGTTGTGATTGCTTTTTTATTTATGCCATGTATTTCACTGGAGATTTTTTCATTCATATCCTGTATAATTTTTTTTATTTCTTTAAGTTGGACTTCACCTTTCTCTGGTGCCTCCTTGATTGACTTAATAGTCGACCTTCTAAATTCTTTTTCTGGCAATTCAGAGATGTAGTCTTAGTTTGGATCCATTGCTGGTGAACTAGTGTGATCTTTTGGGGGTGTTAAAGAACCATGTTTATCATATTACCAGAATTGTTTTTCTGGTTCTTTCTCATTTGGGTAGACTATGTCAGATGGTAGATCTGGGACTCAAGGGCTACTGTTCAGATTCTTTTGTGCTCCCTGGATGTGGTGCTGTCCCCTTTCCCCTAGAAATGGCTCCCTGAGAGCCAAACTGCAGTGATGCCATTTCTCTTCCGAATCTAGCCAGCCAGCAGAGCTACTGGGCTTCGATCTGGTACTGGGAAGTGTCTGCATAGAGTCCTGTGATGTGATCTGTCTTCAGGTCTCTTAGCTGTGGCTACCAGCACCTGCTCCAGGAAAGGTAGCAGGAGAGTGAAGTGGACTCTGTGAGGGTCCTTGGTTGTATTTTTGTTAAGTCCAACCAAAATTCTGGTATCCTGGAAATTTTCTACTTTTTTTTTTTTTTTACCCGATTAGCAATTACATGAATGTTTATAATGTTTCAACTAAAGTACAGATTTATGTTTTTTGTCTTTTCTATGTATGTATATGTTTTATAATTTTTAAGATTATGTATAACTTCTGATTTAAGGAGAGAAGGCCTATTTCATACCTGATACTCTGGTTTTTTTTACTTTGTTCTATTTATTTATAATTAAGCTTCACTACCATTTTGCAGAATGGAGTCTAAGTTTATAATTGGAATGGATAAATAAAACATTAACATTGGCCCCACATTAGAACTTCACTGTATTTAAAACAGATTTTATAAATTCTAAAGTTGTATCCTTGTATATTCACAGTTATAGAAGTCTTTATCAGTTTTCTCATTACAGTTGATTTTTTAATAATTATTTTAATCATGTTGAAATGAGATGTTTAGTAGTAATACCTTTCCTACTTGAATTTTGTTCTTTTTTTTTTAGTTGACCACTCTTGAGAAATTTAGGTACAAATTCTCATAGAAGTTTTACTTCTATTTATTAACTGGTACTTTTTTCTCTTGTAAACCTTTAGAATTATATAATTGATTGTGCATGTGTATTTTTTTTCCCTCATTTTGAGTGCTAGTAAGCTCACAACCCAGTTTGAGACTTACATATAGTTCCAGTATTGCAGTATGTTTACATTTATTTTTTGTCTTCCTAGTCTTCACATTTTATTCTGATTTTCTTTGGCTTGGGATACTTATGCTTTATATACCTCTTTCTCATTTCTAACTATTTTGCAAGCAATTTAGAAACTTTTCATATTTAGGAGGAGATGACACAAATGAACAAGTATTGGATGACATTGAGTTGTGCTTGAGACTATTGGCTCTCTATAGTTCTTTTGTACGAAATAAAGTTCAAAAGTTTAAACCAGTTATGCAGACTGTTTTTCTATTTTAAAAATGCCCTTGCCTGTCAAATGAGAGTAAATATTTATAGTTGGCCATGGTGAAATGTTCTGAGGATGAAAAAAAAAATGATTTTAATAGAACTGCATCGTTAATGGAAGATGGATACAAAAATCCATTCATACATAGGAACTAGAAAAGAATGAAGTAATGGTAGAGAGCAGTTACCTAGTTACAGCTAAATGCTTAATACCATCACTTCAGGGGAAGCACATAATTCTCTTATTGTATACCATGCTGTATGTATGTTTTTGCCTTTTAAGATTTTTAACTGATTTCAATAAAGAAGTGAAATGTTTGTTGTCCTTTTAGTGGCGCAATAATGATATAATGGAAATACACTGGCTCAGTTTAAATGTGGGCAGATTATTTCATCTCTCTGAATCACTGTCAATACTTTTTTCAGCTTCATGGGAATAGCAATATCTATCACAGAGCTTATAGTGGATATTACTTAAGATGTGGTGTCTGTATCATACCTGTTACATAGTGGCTGGTCAACATATGTTCATTTTCTCCTCTTCTCATCACCACAGTTCTCAACCTTAGAAAGTCAGCACTCCCTGAGCCAAAATACATAGTATTTTTTTAATTATCTATGTATTTTTTCTTTTATCTATATATGAATACTGTCTTTTTCCTTAGAAAATAAGATTGTTACCATATGATAAAAGGAAGTAATTGTTTGTATTTCTTATTTTGAAAGAGCAAAATAAGTTGTTTTGTTAGTAGACTTAGAAACAGAGGGTAAATGTGGGTAGTTACTTGGATGAGGGATGAGAGGTGAGGAAGACAGTACATAGGTTACAGAAGTTAGCAGCAGTGGTATCTGAAGAAAACAAAACAAGCATGCCCCCACCCCCCATCACATTAGTTGCCCTTTTTTACACAGCTAAAATTAAATTGAGAGGGAAAAAGATGACAATGGTCGTGGGGGTAAACACCCCATGCAGAAAGCCTCTACTTTTACACAACTCTGCTTTATTGGATCGTCAATAAAATCAAACAGGAAAGACTTCAGACCTGCAAAGCTGCCAAAAATGTAGTGGTCTCTGGATTCTTGACAACTGAACTGTGAGAGTCATGTGGTATGTAAAACGTCTGGAAAGAATTGTTCTGCTGAGGGGCAAGTGACAGGTCTGCTGGATTTCAGTAATCCAAGAAGGTGCCAGAGACAAGTTCTCGGTTTCATTGGGATGGGTTCTGTGTGGTGCTTCTACATGGCTCTCAGTAGTAGTTACCCCTGTTTATAAAGATGAATACAAGGAAAGCCTGGTATTCCAGAACTGGAAAAGACTTGAGAAATTAACTCCAGCTCTTTATTTTATATGAGGAAACAGGCTCAGAGGCCTCAAGTGACTTCCCCAAAGTTACACAGTGAGTTAGTGTTAGAACTACAGCCAACACCCGAGTCTCTGAACTCCTGAGTTAAATGCAAATATCTGTGAAAACCATTTTTTTAATGTAGTGTAGGATTCTCCTCATGTAACCTTATTCAGCTCTGGAAGTTGATATCCTAAAGAAAGAAAGAGAAATAAACAACTCCTACCCTTCCTTTGTAGTTTAGCAAGAATTTGTACCTCTGACCCAAACTCCAAGGACAAGTTGCTTCAAGATGCAAAACAAGGAAGAGCGTCTGAGGTCTTTAAAAAATGTTAACCATAGTAAACAAACAAACAAAAGAAACCCTACTGTACTTACTGTGTGATGGCCCCCTTTTCTCTCTGGAAGGGGAAGGAGAGGAGATTCAAGGGAAAGAAGAGGAGGGAAAAATGTTTTACAGTGTAAGAGGTTTCTACTTAGTAAGTGCTTCATAAATATTTACTGATAGATGAAATAGCCTTCAACCATCACTGTCTAACTCAAACAAGTTTTTTATGTAATAAATTATACCTTAAAATAGCCACACCTTTTCTCCTCAAGGTACGTAATACCACCAATTTTATATGAAATGTAGTGCAATAGGAAAATACAGTCTGTCTAAACTAACTGTAAAGAAAATCCATTGCTAAAAAGAGTCAATAACATTGTCTAACATTTCTGTGTAATAATGTAGTTTATATAAGTTTCTAGGATTACTATCTAATGAGGTGTTTCTCCTAATACCTCAGTCCTTAAAGTGTGTATATTGATGTGCAGTATTTATATGTTTGTATTCCCCAAACCTTACGGCTGCCTGGTTCTCATTGCTCATTAATGTCCCCACCAACAAGGGAACAGGGGGCATTATCGGTGATAAACCAAATCAGTTTTGCTGCTTCCTGAAAGCTACATTGATTGCCGCGTGTTTTTGGATGGAACAAAGATGAGGTAGAAATTATGAGCAAACGTGAGGATGAGGATGCAGGCTTATGAAACTCATCCAGTTAATCTCCGGTTAGCCCATTACTTAAGTGAAAATTGGTAATCATTAATATCGTGGTAAGAATTTGTCATGTGGACTTAGTTAGGTGGTTAGAGACAGTGGTAGTTTGTGTGATGTTTAAGAAATGATGTGAGATCAGACTTAATTGTGTAATTTTGGCAAGTTAATTAACCTTTATAAGTCTCTGTTTGCTCTTAAAATTGGGATAAATTGTATTATGAGTGAGATAATACATGTGTTATGTTAAGCACAGTACCTAATACATAGTGAGGAGGTCTCAATAAATATCAGCAGATAATATTACTAATGAAAAGGCATCATTTCCATTTTGGGTATACTCAAATGTTCTTTTAAGATGTCATTTCTACTTTAAAGGGTTATACACATTCCCCTCCATTATTTTAAAAAGAGAAAATTAGTACTAGGGTTTAACTATATACAGATGAAAGACTTGAAATGGACATTTCATGTTGCTCAAATTGGATTCTATGTTTCTGTTAAGTAGGTATTGTTTTTAAAAAGCAAAATTTCCTATTTTCTTTTGATATAAAGTCAAAAATCAAATCTTAAAGTACATTAAGGAATGTTTACTTGTATATTATAAAAAGTCAATATGAAGTTCAAAACTTTGTAACTGAATTTTGAGGTTTTGCCTTACACCTGTATAGAGAGTGTAAAACTACAACTAACCAGAATCTACCTGGTCTGAATACTAATATTTTGTCTTTATTTCTGTGTAAACATTTCCTCTATTAGAAATTCCTCCTGGTATTAAGCTGAAACCTGCTTCTTTGGCCTCCTACTATTGGAAGGTGTATCTTTTCTAGGCTCAACTTCCCCTGCTTCTTCACATTGCATCTTCAACAGACCCCAGTTGTCCTGAGTGGTCTCTGGTTGGCCTTGAGCTTAAAGTCAAAAGCAAGGATTGTTGCTAAGAAGCTATTTGTGTGAGATATCCTCAGTTTGTCAGAGTATTGTTGGGATCACTTTTCCTTTTTATATGAATGCAACATTACTAAAGCTGTACAGAATAGCTCCGTGCCTTACAGACTCTCATTTATTACCTGAGAATATGCTTATAAACCTTTGGCCTTTCTTGACTCTTCAGTTTGTTATTAGCAACTGTTTGTGTAATGGCCTTTTAGTTTATTTGTGTTTTACTCTTAGTTCTTCCAGTTTTTCAACTGTTTATTTTTTAAAATCTTGACCCCTAATATCCAGTAATAAATAAGAAGTAGAGGTATCATGCTTTCCTTATAGGAGTGTTGTGATAACAAAACCTATAAATAAAAAATTATGATGTTTTACTTTTAAACAAAAGGCAGGAAGAGCCCATGTGTTAAGCAGCTGTGGTGAAAGCAAAGAACACTGACTTTTTAAAAATGAAAACTTGATTTCAAATCTGGAACTTACAACTTGCTTGCTGTGTGATCTTGGCTAAATCTCTCTGTTTCTCCAACTTTAAGATACTTTGTGAAATGGAGAAGATATTTCCTACTTTATGGATTGAGAAAATAAAATGATATATGCAAGCAGTGTTTCATAAACTGAAAGTCACTAATATAAAGAGAATATATCTCGTCTCTGTGCTAAGGGACCACATGAGCAAATGGTTATCTTTGTGTAAGCATTTAAATCAAGAGTATTTTCAAAGTTTGCTTTAATTTTAACTCTGCTGTAATAAACCTTGAATCTTTCATCTTTATTGTTGGACTTAAACATATAATTATACTGTTAAAAAAAAAAAAAAAAAAAAGAAGAAATTGGGCCAGGCACAATGGCTCATGCCTATAATCCCAGCACTTTGGGAGACTGAAACAGGCAGATCACTTGAGCCCAGTTATTCAAAACCAGCCTGAACAACATGGCAAAAAATACAAAAAATACAGAAATTAGTCAGATGTGGTAGCATGTATCTGTGGTCCCAGCTACTAGGTTGGCTAAGGTGGGAGGACCACCTAAGCCCAGGATCCATGATCACTGCACTGTACTCCAGCCTGGGCAACAGAGTGAAACCCTGTCTCAAAAAAAAAAGAATATTTGGTCAACAATAAATAAAGTAAAAGCAATTAGGAACTCCAGGTAAAGTAAGAAATTGTAGAATGAGGTCATGGTCCAGTCAGAATGCACAAAAAATATGACATGATTTTGAGCAATTATGAAAATTAAGAAAAGGAAATCTATTTGACCTTTATTCTAGTAAACGTGTTCTTTCAAATGATGTAGTTTATAAAAATGGAACTCTAAAAATAGAAATGTAATTCTAGCACATTACTTGTTTTCACAACAAATGTTATTTATATTCTATTTATATTCATAATAGCGTAAACAGATTATTTACCTTTAATTCTTAGGAACAACTTAGAGACAAAGCATAGAAAAGGTAGTTGACAATTTGGGGTAAAAATGGCAGTCAGAGGCTAAGATATAGAAGGGGATTGGAGAATTGGTGGGAAGGGGAGAATCACTGATAGCCTATTTTATGTTGTATGGAGTTAAAAATTGATCGAACAACAGCTAGAACCTGAAGTATATTATTTAAAGTTAGCAGTGGCCAGTAAAAGAATAAAACTATAACAACTGGGAGGAGGGGGTAAGAATAATAAAGGATAATGTGAATTAAGTCCTTATTTCTTAATGGGAGGTCAGAAGATGTTGTTTATGGCTTTTGAACTAAGAACTACAAGTATAATTATATTATGTAGAGTTTTGAATGTAGATTATCAGAAGAGTTATAAACAAATGACTAAAGGTAGTGGCTTTGAGAAGCAGTGCTGAAGTGGGCCAGGTATGGGGCTGGAACCTATTCTTTTCCATTATAAGACACTATATACTGTTGCAATATTTTTATGGTTTACATTATTAGTTTGATACAAACATAGTTTTCTAACTACTGATAACCAAAAGTCATAGATGGATACTGTGGCATATTTGCTGCCATCCCCAAATCTGGAAGATATACAGTGATTATTCAAACCTAAAGTTACCTCGCCTTCCTGCCATCCATACTCTGCCGCTCTCTCTATATTCTGCTTTGACTTCTAGGTAGCATGAATTGTTTTTGCTTGCCAGTCTAGGATCAGCCCGTGTCACATTATATTTTATGTCATCTCATTCTTAGTTCTCTTGTTCACTGAAATGTCAATCTGGTTAATTTCTATAAAATAAAACATACTGAAGTTATAATATAGGCATATGATGGTAAGAGAAACAATGTATCTACTGCTTAGAAAATAACTTGCATTATACCAATACTTTATATCACGATTTCACTATTAAAATTATGCCGTGGAGAATATTAATTGACTCGAACACTGGAAATTTTTTGGAAACCCTGTTTTCTGTATTTTTCTATTAAGTTTACCTTAACTTTTTTATTTAAATTAACATGTTTTTATTCAAGAGGTCATAGTAGTTTACCAGATTAGCTTGGTCATGGCAAAATTGTGACCAAATCATTACTGAAATATTCATTTTTAAGAATAGTTCAATACAGGGATTCCATTGATAATCCATATATTCTGCTTTATGTATGATTGTATTTGAAATGATTACTTGCGTATCATTTCTCTGCTCCCTCCTTCAAATGTACATAATCAGGGGTTAGAAAGATGGCTGGCTGTCAGAACAGCTTTTAAATTTTTGGTTGGAAAAGGTGCATCTTTGGAATATGGTAGATTCTCTTGTTAATTAGCTAAATATATTCACTGATTAAGATTGAAGTGTAGGCAGATTTAGATCAACAATAGCAACTAGTAGCAATTAAGCAAATTTGATGTGCACAGAACGATAGTGAGATTGTGGGTGGGGATTGAAGGCCAAAGAGATGCTATTTTCTAGCATTAACTTTAGAAGAGACCAAAAAGCTATTTTAAGCCACAAGTTGGAAGGGGGAAGGTGAAGATGGAGACAGATTCCTGCCTGTAACCATATTTGATAATGAACATTTTGGTCAGTTATTCATTCATTCTTCCACCCATCTGTCTAGTGTTTGTTTGAATACCTACTGTAACACTTATTGGTTGGTATTGTCGGGATGTTAAGGGGCTAAACTTGGCATTGTTATCCCTGACATTCTGTTACTTCCTGACATCATGCTATCTACAAGAGTGAGATTGTATTTCAAAAGGACAGTCATCCTTTCCTTATTAATCATATACTCCATAAGCATCTAACTTCCTTGATGGCTTCAACCTCAAATCACCCAGCAATGACTTTCAGGAATTCCATTTTTTAACTAATAGATTATTTATATTTTCCATACCACATTTGTTATTTCCTAAAAGTACATTTAAATCCTTAAGTGTTTTTGAATTTTTGTGTCTCTCTAACAACAACAACAAAATATATGCAATGGGAAAGAGTTCGGTTAATCAAAATTTAAGCCAGTTTACATAATAGCATTTAAATCTTTTCTAAATTTTTCCCCAAACTATAAATTAACCCATTATTAGTGATTAGTTTGATCTAGGAAAAAAAAAAGTTTTCTCTTTTCCATTTGGTTTTTAATAGCACAAAGAAATTATATCAATTAGAAAAATACTCAAACTATTTGGATGTTATTTTGTCAAATTATATATAGTACATAGAAAGTTGAGGTCAGGGGAACATGAGTAGCAGCTTCATTACACCAAACAAAATAGTGTTTCCTTCTGTCTGCTATGACATTTTATGAGCATTTCACCAGCATTGCTGACTTTTTCTGGGTCGTGTTTGCTGCTTCTTAACTCTGCAGTGTTGGGAGTGCTGGCTCACTCTCTCCACCTTTTCCTCTTCTACTTGTGTGGCCTTGTGTATGCTGTTTTTAACACTCACATAGTGCTTACCATGAGCCAGGCACCGTTCTTCATTAGACAGGGAAAGGAGATACTTCCTTTTCCACCCCTCTTCTACTCTGGTGTTGCAGATATCCTCAAATGGAATAGCCATGTTTTCTCCAGAGTTCTACCTAGTTGCATCTGACCAGCTCTTTTTCCTTTCATTTCTGGCAGAACTAGTGTCCGGGGGCTCCTCACTCTTCTACAGCTGTGTGTGTCCATCAGAGCCATAGCCTCAGAGCCAGAGGGTCATGGGAAGCAGGATCTCCTATCCACCCCCACCTCCTTTCTCCATTTGTAGTGGGCCAGCTGCCCTCCTCACCTCTACTGTCCTCTGCTGTCTACCCAGGATCTGAAGAGGCATAAGTCTTCATGGGCATCTGGCCACAGATCTGCTTTGCCTGTTTAATGATGTTGATGTCAGCTTTGTCCTGAACCACATACCACCCATAGTTTGTAGACACCATTCCCTTTATTGGGGGCCAACTGAGACTTACAACTGAACTTTTTACAAAATCCACAAAAAGTCCTTGATTCTCTGCTAGGTCTCTGATTATCATCTTGTCTGATTTAAAATGCTAAACAGAATCACTGGAAGATACTGGAAAGGATAACTCAACATTCTTGACCTTCACCACCTTCTACCTCTGCTACCCAAGTTTTAAAAAGAAACAGCCAGGTACAGTGGTTAATAATAATAATTTTAGTTGCTGCAGTACAGGTAGAAGACAGTATAATACAATAATGAAGGCACCCAAGTGTCAGAGTTAGTCTGTTACAGATTCAAATACCAGCTCTACTTTTTGATTGTTTAGCATTGGCCAATTGACACAATTACTTTTAAGTTCCACATATGAAAATAAACCTGATAATGGTATTTATCTCATAGGATGTTATGCAGATTCAGTGAGATAATGTATAAAGAACTTAGCACAAAGACTGATGGATTGAAAGCACTAGGTAAACATTTCTTCTTTATTTTTGCTACCATTGAGAAGCAGTTTACATGTATCAGATATGGCAGTGCATTGACTACTTTATATGCACATATCTACTTCATTAGGAGCTCCACAAATAGCTTCACCCCAGATAGTGCTGCCGCCAAAGCTCTCTGAATTTTGTCATAGAGGGCAGTGGCAATTGATGGCCCCAGGGCACCTAGCTTTGCTCAGAAAAATGTCCTTCATCAACTTGTTAGTGCCAAGAGTGAGCAAGCTTTTTCTAAATCTTCCAAGAGAGATCCTGGTAAATAAAAGGGTTCTTTCTCCTGTCAAAGTGCTGGGTGGTGACCACATCAACAAACAGGGATTCAGTCACTCACTTCCTCTCCAAATTGAGGTCCCTAAGTAATGAATGACAGTTTCTGGGTAACAGCCATCTACTTGGTAAATTTCACGCATTCATTCAAAGCCACCTAACTGTTCCACACAACTTGTTCCTGAAACAGGAAGCAGTCAATGTGGCCAGTAAATGATGGCTTATATGGAGATAGGCCTTTCCTTTTCAGGACCATTATATGTAACTGTGCTCATGCCCTGCTTGACTTAAGCAGCTTGTTTAAAGAGCATGCCTCTTTCTATTTGTCCCATACATAAGAACTACAGGTGGCTGGGTATAGTAACTCATGCTTATAATCCCAGCAGTTTGGGAGGCTGAGGCAGAAGGATCACTTTAGGCCATGAGTTCGAGACCAGCCAGGACAACATAATGAGACCTCATCCCTAGAAAAAAAAATTAAAAATTAGCCAGATCTGGTGGTGTGCACCTGCAGTCCTACCTACTTGGGAGGCTGAGGCAGGATTGCTTGAGCCCAGGAGTTCAAAGTTACCTATGAGTTACAATCACGCCATTGCACTCCAGCCTGGGCAAC
Organism: Macaca thibetana thibetana; assembly: GCF_024542745.1. Classification (NCBI taxonomy): domain Eukaryota; kingdom Metazoa; phylum Chordata; class Mammalia; order Primates; family Cercopithecidae; genus Macaca; species Macaca thibetana. The sequence continues at coordinate 149,068,797 of NC_065581.1, read as the reverse complement.
AGGGGAATATCCTATCTCTAAACAATATATGTATTTTGTAAAAGTACCACAGGAGTCCTTATCTGATTTGAGAGCCATGTTTCTTAACCAAAGTGGGGACTTTTTCTTCTGATAGGCTAACTCATGAGGTCACAGAATGAGACAGAGTCTTCCATGGTGATCCCTCATAGCCACCAATAGAAAAGTAATTCAGTGAGAATGTGAACAGTGTAAATTAGATTAAGAATCTTCTAGTATTTACTCCTTTAGCTACCTTAGCACTATTGTCATCTTGAACTGGGTAATTCTTTGTTGGAGGAGCTGTTCTGTAGCAGCACCCTCCATCCACCAGAAATCTCTCCAGACATTGCCAAATGTCCCTGGGGGTGAGGGGAGCTAAATCACCCTCAGTCAATAGCCGTAATATATAAAAATATCTTTCCATGAAAGACAGAATCTCCAGTTGTTTCTTCTAGATAAACAAGAGAGTTTGTCAGTTACTCCTATTAAATTTTCCCTCCTGAAAGGACTATCTTCTGGAAGTGCCTTTTTCTTTTTCTTATAGGTTGTTAATCTGGTCTTTGCTGCTGTGTTCTTAATCCAGAAGACATTAGATAATCAAAGGACAGGGAACTATCATGAGAAGACTAAGTTTTATTCCAACACTGCTATTATTGGCCTTGGCACTGAGCAAATCCTTTAACTACTCTAAACCTTAGTTTACCTATCTGTTATCAAGGTTGTGGAAAGAGAAATATGTATGTACAAAAGCATCTTTAAAAAACAAAACAGTCACCTAGCACTCAGATCTTGGTTTCTAACACCATTCTCTAGTATTAGAAGCCAGGGCTCCTTGGAGAAATCTCTGACTTTAGGCCTGGGGCAGGAATTATACAAGATGACCTAGAGCATCTTGTAATGCCAGAAAGTAAATAAATGCTTTTAAAAAATTATAATGATGGGGATATGTAAAAGGGACACAGGAATTAAAGGATAGAGCTTCCAATGGCTAATGCTGGAACAATTTGAGAACAAAATAAATAAAGTAGTATGGGATTGTAACCCAGAGTATAAAATAACCATCAATGAGTCTGCTATAAATAAGTGATTAACAAGTAAATAAATGGGGAGAAGAGACTAATCTACCACTCAAAAGATTCCCAAATAATTTATGCACACATTTTACCTTCAAGAAGGCAGAGCATGAATTTTTACTCCTTACGGGTAGCCTGTGCATTGTACTTCTTACAAAGAGTACAGTATGGAAAGAGGGGGGAAAGAGTAACTTTGCAGTGGGGCAGCCTGACAAGTACTGTCCCGGCCAAATCCTCCAGGTCAACATCAACAGTGACCCTTGATAGGATATACCCTTAATATAACATGAGAATGGCACTTTATCTCCATGGTCTTCCACCCAACAACACATAACCTAGTCTAATGAAGAAAAAGTCAGACAAATCCCAATTGAAGGACATTCTATGAAATGTCTAACTAGTACTCCATAAAACTGTCAAAGTTACCAAAAACAGGGGAGGTCTGAAACTATGTCACAGTCAAGAGTAACCTAAGGAGACATAACCAGTAAACATAATATGGTATCCTGGATGGGATCCTAGCATAGAAAAGGGACATTACGTAAAAATTAAGGAAATCTAAATGAAGTGAGGTGAGGACTTTAGTTAGTAATAATGTATCGGTATTGCTTCACCAGTTGTGACAAATGTACCTAATATAAAGGAAATCTAAATGAAATGAGGACTTTAGTTAATAATAATGTATCGGTATTGCTTCACCAGTTGTGACAAATGTACCGTAATATTGAAAGATATTAAAAGGGAAACTGAGTGTGAGGTGTATGGGAACCCTGGGCTATCTTTGTAATTTTTCTGTCCATGTAAAACTATACTAAAATTAAAAATTTTATTTTAAAAAGCGTAGCTAAATAAAGGTAAGACACTATTATAAGTAATGATTATTTTATCCAGAAGGATATTGTTGAGCTCTGGTGTGTAAGTCCCTTAGTTTTAAAAGTCTATTCGTGAAGTCATTCACCAGCTTCCCTCTCTGGGTGATGTTTAATGTCCTTATGGATCGTACTTCATCTCTTCTCCCAGTAGCTTGGAGCAGTTTTAGGTTTCCAACTAAAGAAGCTGAAGGATATCATGTAACAGTTCTTCACCTTCTTGGCATAAATCCTGTGGCAGATCGTGTTTACTTTTTCTTATGAGGAAATCCACATATGTTCCCTTCATCTTCTCCCATCCACTCAGAAATACAGCTGCCTTTACAACTTACCAGTGCTTTTTTCTAACCAAGGTCTGAAAGGTTGTTTAGTTTCTTTGTTCTCAAGGGGAATGGAAAAAAGCAGTAAGGTACTATGGTAGCACCCCACAGCACCAACTTGCCCAGTAGGAATGAAGCACCAACTTGCCCAGGAGGTACTGCAACTAGATGTGTACAGAGTAAGAAGGTAAGATGAGAGGATCCTTCAGAATGAGTCACCACATGTAAAATCTTGGAGGGACAACACATAAGCAGATAAAAAATTTAATATAGGTAACTACAATTAGTTACCTCTATGATACTCTTGCCTTTTTGGCTGTAGCCATTATAACTAACTGTATAATTGGAAGTCATTCCCACCACCTTTATTTCAGTGAACAGTATTGTTTATTCATTCTGGGCATATAGCACTGTATAAAGTATGTATTTTAACATAGTTTGTTATAGAAATTGAATTTAGAATCACTCCGGTATATAGTGTAGTGTTCTGTAATCCATTGGTGAAGAAAAATTGACCAATCAAATTTCTTTAATGGGATCAGTGATTTATGGGACTGCTTCAGTAATGCTTTCCAGTTCTGAGAACTTCAGTGAGGTGAGCATTTGCCAGAGTCAGGTTTACTGATGATATTAAAAGTATTGGTTAATATAAAGATAATAGCGCAAACAACATGTGCTTACTATTATTTAGGCTTGTTTGACGCACCCATGAAGTTGGGAAGGTAATATATGGCCACTTCTGACAGGTGAGGTCATGGGCAAGGACATGAAGCTGAAAGAAACACAGGTGTACAGCCTAAGCCACTTGATTCTCGGCAGAGTATTTCCCCTTCTAGCCTGCACTGAAGCCTTGGCATGGTTTCATGATTATAATTATTACCTGTACTTTTTTAAATGCTCTATTTCTGGACCAAATCAGGTTTGCTTATTATTTGGATCCAAATGCCACACTTGTAGATTTATGCACCTACAGCTGATAATTTTAGGAACCGTGGACTAAAGTTAATTTACACCTGGAGGAGTGCTGACCAATAGAACTTCCTGGAGAGATGAAATAGTCTATATCCAGGCTGTCCAATGTGGTAGCCACTAACCACATGTGGCTATTGAGCACTTGGAATGTGGCAGGGAGTTGCAGGAACTGACTTAAATTTTACTTAATTTAACTTTAAGTAGCCACCTGTGGCCCATACCTGCTAGAGCACCAGTCTAGACAGTTTAGGAATCCTCCATGTGATGCAGGCTCTCCTGCTACCTTAGCTCTGGGCCTTGCTTGCACACACTTGGCTATTATTTTCGAGAAAACATTTCTGTAGTACCTTTTTTCTTATGCTTAGCATGGTTGGAATATATAGATCACTAGCAGAACAAAGTTCCTTCTCAATTTTGGCACACTTAAATCTAAAGCTGTAAGTTCTTAGACTCATCACTAAAAAATAAAATTCACTGAGTTTTGTTCACCATACTTGTTTTTAGGGGAAATGAGGAAACAACGATCCCATGTGTTCTTGATTCCACCTTTAAGAGTTTGAACCTTTAGAAAATTATTATTGGCAATAGGTTTATGTCTTTAATTCTAAAAACAAAGGCTATTTTCTTTTACAGATGCAAATCTATTAATTTGATGCCTACAAAGTTCAATGACACTTTAAGTTCAGATTGAGTGATATTTACAGAGTCATATGAAAATCCAGTCACATGATGTTTGTTAGGTTAAGAATGGCGTTCCGAGATTATAGTCTAGGAAAGGAGGAACTGCAGTGTATGATTTCATAAATGCATTGCAGATAAACATTAAAATATTAAGACAATGACAACTATTTTTTTTATAATTTATTTATTATTATTATACTTTAAGTTGTAGGGTACATGTGCATAACGTGCAGGTTTGTTACATATGTATACTTGTGCCATGTTGCTGTGCTGCACCCATCAACTCGTCATTTACATCAGGTATAACTCCCAATGCAATCCCTCCCCCCTCCCCCCTCCCCATGATAGGCCCCGGTGTGTGATGTTCCCCTTCCTGAGTCCGAGTGATCTCATTGTTCAGTTCCCACCTATGAGTGAGAACATGCGGTGTTTGGTTTTCTGTTCTTGTGATAGTTTGCTAAGAATGAGCATCCAAGTCCCTACAAAGGAAATAGTATTCAGGTGTAAACATTTTCTTACGGAATTATTGTTAATTGAGCAAAAGTAACAGTTACAGAAGGAATCAGAAAAGTGACAGTTCTTAATTATCTCACATTTCCTTAACTAGAAAATCTTAAGGAGTGAGGAAAGTACAAAGGCAACAAATATTACTAGGGGTAATACAGTAATGCAAAAAGGGAAGGAGGAGCTGTCTCATAAGAAACTTTTTCTTCTCTAAACATGGTTTTTCACTTCTTAATACAAGTGCTTTTTAAATTTAATTTTAATTTAATTTAATACACAATTTTTTCCCACAGATTATGATATTAAAAAAAACTTTTTATGGTAGGATACAGGAAATAGTGAAGTTAATGTGAAATGTCACTTAATGCAAATTTGAACAAACAAAATTACCAACTGGTTGCTTTTCTATACTAAACAGTTTTACAGTGTTGTATTAAATTCTCATTTAATGTGAGTTTCTGATTTAACACTTGTTTTTATTCTATTTCTTGGATTCTTTTTCATGGTCATGAAACTATTATGTCAGTTCTTTATTATTACTTTACTATACATTGTTATTAAATGTGAACATATTTTTAGCTAACAGAGCCCTGCAGTCCCCCAGAAGCTCTTTTCATGCTCCCTTCTAGCCAATATCCCTTTCCTGGAGAGACACCTAACACCACAGATTAATTTTGTCTCATTTTTTATTTTATATACGTAATTATGCAGTATATATTTTCCTGCGTCTAGTGTCCCTTCCTCAACATTATGCTCCTGTAATGTGTCCCTGTGCTGAATGTCACAGTAATTCGTTAGTTTTCATTGCTGTACAATATGCCATTATATTAATATAAGTACACCACATTTTATTTATTCATCCTACCCTTGGTAGACATGGGTTAATTTAATTGGGGACTGTTACAAATAATGCCTCATGAACATCATTTACATGTGATTTTCATGCCTATTTACGTGTTACTCTTAGAGCTATACCTAGAATTAGAATTGCCACATTATAGAATGTATCTGTGAGTTCAGTTTTAGTAGGAACTGCCAAATAATTTTTCAAAGTACTTGCACGGTGTGAGTTCCAGATACTTTATATTCTTAATATCCCCACCAGTACTCGATGTTGTCAGAAATATTTTTTGCCACTTGATATCTATAATCATTATCATAATTTACCTTTTAGAGAACACCAGTAGTTTTAGACCACAGATGTCCTGACACACACACGGTGATCATCAAATATACCTATTCCCAGCTCTCCATAGACCTGCTGAGAAAAACTCATGAAGACAGTGGCCTCTGACCCAGCTCACTTTGGGCTGCATAATTTGGAATTTGGTCCTGCAGTGAAACACTTGGGTAAGGGAGAGGAGGCGATGCACTGCTGTGAGCCTGAGGCTTTTGGTGGGGTAAGAAATACTTCAGGAGTTAATACTACCAAGTTTGCCAAGTGCTCTCAGAGTGTGTTTGTTGAATTTTTATAGTAAAGTAATTCTTCATAAATAGCCCTCAGTTTACTCAGTTGAATACAACAAATTGCTTTTTGGTAATTATTTCATTCTCAGCCTTGAATGTGGAAATGTAAAACGGATGAGAGATAATGACTAAGAAAGATTCAAAAAGATGCCCTACCTAATTAGTAATCAGGGAAATGCAAGGTAAAACAATACTGAGATGTCCACTTTCACTTAGTGTATTAGCAAAAATTAAGAATCTGACAGTATGACCTGATGAGAGCGTGGGGTAAGTGTACACACATATATGCTGCTAACAATGTTAAAAACTATTGTCCCCAACAATTCTGAAAGCAAACTCAGTGTGATTATTAAGATTAGAAATGCAGATATGCAGTGAGCCAGCCATTTCACACTTGTAAGCCCTAAAGAAGTACTCACATGGGTACATGGACTCATATACAATGTTGTTTACTCCAGAATTTATAATGAAAAAAATCACCAAAGGACTGTTGTATTCATATGCTAGATTGCAATGTTGTGGTTAAAAAGAATGAAGTGTTTCTAGAATGTAAGCTGTATGAGAGAAAAAACTTTGTCCATGTTTTCAACAAGTCAAACAATGAATAATATGTAGTAGGTGCTCAGTAATTATTTGTTATAATTACATGGCTAGATGTAAGTACATGGCTAGATTTTGAAGTCATTCTGTTGGGTGAAGAAAGCAAATTCCACAAAATGTGTACTAGAAAATACACATATATGTGTGTAAGTCCATAACACCTTATTGGAAAGATACACACCAAAATGTGAACCACATATGTGTGTATGCAAGTCCCTAGAAATTTATCTGCAAAGTATACAGTGCAGAAGTGTCCAAGGAAAGAATGCAGTCATGGGTTCTTAGTTTCTCTTTCTGATTAGGCCAGTAAAACCCCTTCCTCATCCCTCTTTTCTGCTTATCATTACAGACAGAAACTAAAAACCATGTCTTCAGGCTGCTAAAAGCCTAAAACAAAACAAAATAGAACAACAACAAAAAAATAAGCCAGGTTGGACAAGCTTGGTGTGACACTAAAATGACAACCATGATACCCATTAGGGTTTAGGGACCAGAAATTGAGAGTACTATTTAGAGAAGACTTCAGAATTTTTTTTTTTTTTTTTTTTTTTTTATGTTTCAAAATTTAGAACATATATTTGGAAATTTGCAAGTGTTCACATATATTACTTGAGTAATTACAAGATAACTTTAAAATAACATTTAACCTTAGAAGGATAATTTCCGTGTTATCTGGTAGGTTGATACTTACTGAGTCAGGAGCTTCTCCCTGTGGAGCCCCACAGTCTCTGCACAGATATACAGAGCATCTGATCTTGCACAAAATGTGTACTAGTCCTCCCAAAGGAAATTCCTTAAATGTGTGGAATAAATTGGGGCGGGGGAAGGCTGTTCAGATATTTTACATATTTCTTTAAGAATAAACCAGCTATTTGTGTAGTTTCTGGCTTTATTCTGATTTTGTATTAAAAGTGTACATTTTAAATTTTTCACTAATTGTATTTAAATCTTTACAACAAGGCTGTAAAATGTCTTAATAAAGGGGTAAAACAATAAGATTAGTAGATATGACAGTAAGGATTGTGTAATGAAAAAATCAAAGAGACCAAGATTTTCATTCTATCCTGCTATTTTCCTCATTACGTCATGATGATAGGCAAGTCTGCCTCTCTAGGCCTCATTTTCATATCTGCCCAATGAGGAGATTAGGTTTTGTGGTCCCTACGGTTTTAGTAGCTACCCCAAGTTTCTCCGCTCAGTCCTCTGAGAATGATCTAATAGACCATTGGGCCATGTGGCCCAGTGTTTTGTCCTGGAAGTAACAAAAAGTAGAACCACCCTGCCTCCCGCTCAGTAGGACTTCTAGGGTTTTTTCATAGCATATTTTTCAAAATATGTTTTGAAGGTGAGTAGCATTTTGATAAGGGAAATCTTGAATTTTGTACCCATGCAGGGCAATTCTGTGATGCAGTGTGTCCCATAGCATTTCGTGGTTAATCGACTGCCTGTACTTAAGCCAGAGGAACTTGGTAAAGTAAAAACAGCTCTCACACAAAATGTTTACTATGTGTAAAGCATTGTGCTAAATGTTTCACATATATCATTGCATATAATTCATATAATTACCTAATGGGGTGAGTGTTATGACTGTGATCGTTTTATAGATAAGCCAACAGTCTCTGAATGACTAAAGCACTTAACCAAGGAGATTGCACAACTAAGACTTGACTCAAGACTGTCTGATTTGGGTCCATACCACCCAGGAACACTGGAGACCATATCCTGTAATATACTTTATCTGTGTGTCTACTCTGGTACAGAACTTTGTCCTCTGAAGCTTTTCAGTAGAAATGGAATAGCAACTCTCCTTACATCAACAGCAACAGCTGTTTCTTAATGAAGTCACCTGCAAATTATGAATTTCTTTCTGCCATCCCTGGTACCCTGCTCCATAATCATTTAATTTGCTGGCATGAGACATTTAGATTAAGTTCCTTTTGATGTTTTAAACTGATTTTTTATCTGGAGGGCAAAACATTTTCTTTGCCATAGTTTTTAGATAAAATCTTAATTGGTCAAAGTCTAGTGCAGTTTTCTCTTTACTCACATTTTTCTTCAGTGAACACATATAGGGTATTTAGTGTTTATTGCTAACATTTGCCAAATAATTGTGTGCAAAATATTTGTCTCATTTAAATTTCCTTTTAATTAAATTTCCTTTTATTTTTAAAAGGACATCTTTCCTAAAAATAAATAGTCTGATCACTTATGTCATATGCTTTCTTAACAAACTTTTTCCTAGGTCAAAAGAAAGAATGTAATTTTTTATTAGAAAATAGTTTCATTATTACAATATTGTTTTATTCAGATCCTTTGGGAGCTGATATCTCTGCATTAATAACTATGCCTATTCCCTGCCTACAGCAGATTTCTTCCACTTTATTCTGAAAGATTGATCATGTATCTTAAGAAATCGTGGGAAAAAAATATTTCTGTACCTACATTTCCTTTTAAGATCAATAAAGTCTATAGCTATAGAAGTAAATGTTTTCTTTTTTATTGTGGACTTAATGTATTCTAAAGAGAGAAAGCAAAAAAAAAATCCTTTAAAATATTTAATTAGATAGATGGTAGATACATATATACATATTATATAGGTAAAGACGAAGTTTATAACCTTATTTTTTATTTTTTTTTTCATGTTAACCGGGTAAAGAGTTACTTAATTTTTGGTTTAAAAAGTCTTTCATCTTTATGTTTGAAAAGTATATATGATTGTTATTTTATTATGATTATGTTTGTTAATTCTAAAAAATAACCAAAATACATAAACTTGTTGCATTGATTAGATTGGAAAAGGCAGTGTGAAAGAGGCAAAAATAAGACCAGAGAAGGAAAAAGAGGAATTGAGATGGTTAAAAGTCCTGCTTAGAGTAGAATATTCTGGGAACCCAGCCATTACTCAACTATGAACCCCTCATGCCCAGGTTCCCACTGTATTTCTACCTGAGTCTCTGCCCACTCCTTACAGAGGCTATGAAGAGCTGCCCCCAGGCTTTCTTTACTCTGAGCCTCATTACTCATCATTGTGGAATGAGTACTGGGTTCCCATCACAGATTATTTTCGTTACTTATATTGATTTGGGAGCTGAATTTAGCATAGTGTATACATACTGAAATGCTGTCTTGGCATTCTGTTAGGCTACCTACTACAGAAGAAAAACCAGGTTAGAAGAAACAGTGAAAGTTCTATTCCAGGTCTTTTGTTTGTTAAATAATTGAGCACTTCAGTCCTCAGTGTGGGGCAGATTTCCTTAAGACGTTGATAGTTAATGACCCCTAATGTCTAGCTTATGATTTCTTTGTTGCTGTTATCTCTTTGTGCCTCAGAGCTAGAGAAGTCAACTGTGACTTTTTTCAAAGGAATAAGCATTGCCACATTTCTGAGTCTGCTTTGCCCCGAGGCATCCCATTTTAGTTCTCCTAATTTTTTCCAGCTTCTCTCTTCTGAAGGAGGTAGAAGATTTCAAGTAAGGATAACGTCAGTGGACTGACTTCTGTTGAAAACAAAACCCTCCCAAAATGGTTTTGTGCTTCACAAATACATTTTAAAACCATTTGAAATGAAACCTTCAGTGTATCTCTTTGAAGCTAGCCCCTAAAACCTGTCCCGGGTTTTCCCTGGAGGCATCTTTATTTTTCTGTACCAAGGAAAACATTCCTATTTCTTGCACAGTTAATTTGTAAGACTGTACTTAGGCAATAGTGCCTTTATTCATTCATCTCAAGCTACAAGCTCTTTAGTTCTTTCTGATGATGTCATCATGTCATCATGTGCATTTTTTGGATCTTTCAACTTCCTTTGACATTCATGAGGGAAAATATTGCCAGTGGTAGCTTTCAGCCCTAGACTTGTAGTGTCTTTCTGTGGCCCCTGCAATTCCTCTTTTAATAAGCAGACCAAGTGAGCCTGAGAACATCTTATTCAGAGACTAAAAATAAAGTGTGCTAAAATCATAAAAGCAATAGCAAAGGCACATATAGATAGGTTTTAAAGAGACGGCAGAGTGAAGAGAGCCATCATCTGGCTCAGAATATACTAATAGAGAACCCAGGCCAGAGAATAATTGAGGGGTAGTTACATCATGGTGGGTATCCACTGTGATTAAAAGATACATAAAGGTATTTATGTTGTCTTTCATTAGTTTGATCACAAATGATTTTTTAATATTCACTCTGCTCAGAGACTGCATAGCCTTTAAACAAAGTCTCTTAAATTGATGATTTTATTACTCTTTTGGTACTTTCTAATAATAGTGTGTTATATATAACTAATTATATTTTTATTATGTTACTGTCCTGTAGTTATTAAATACTACATATCAGGACTCAGCAAACCTTTTCTTAAAGGGCTGGATAGTAAATATTAAAGCCTTTGGGCACCAAAAGCCAAAATCAAGGCTATTATGTTGATACTTATATTACCATTTTAAGATGTAAGCACCTTTCTTAGCTTGTGGGCTGTGGTTTGCCAACCTCTGGTCTTTATGGTCACCTGGTAAGTCTTGCCTGGTAGCTTTTTCCCACACACACTTACTTCTGTAGTTAGGAATCCTCTGGTATTTGCCTGATATTAAGAGTATAAGCATGAATGTTAAGATGGTTCTTTTCTTAAAAGATCTCAGAGTCTCAGAAGAAAAAAAAATACATAAATATGGTTATTATAAGTGTTGATTGTAGTGTAACATGATGAATGCCATCATTGATGTGCAGAGTGGGTATTGGGGAGGGCTCCTCATAGAAGGTAACCTTGTGACAAGCCTCCAAGGTTCACCAGGCGGCAGAGGGAGGGCAGTGTATTCCAGGAAGGGAGATAATATTTATGCCTTAACCTGAGACGTTTATTTGGAGTTTGTTTTCCCATCTCAGTGGAAGGTCTGAGTTTTCAGATAATAGCAGAGACAATATCAGTTCAGCGACTACAAAGAACTTCTACAGAAATCCTGAGGAAAAGCAGAATTGAATTTTATAATTATTATCCAATAATTATATAGCTAAACAGGCATACCATTTAAAACATTTGATTTCTGCTTCGGAACGCAAGTTATTTTTCTTTAACAGATAATGGTCACCAAATAAATTAGATCTCAAACATATAGATTTAGACACATAAATGATGAGGTTTAGTGGACTAGGATTCTTGAGGACTGTATTCCATACCCAAGTTTGCTACTAACTGTAATTTTGAGTAAAATATGTGGTGGCTACTTAATCATCTTTAATATGACAAGGTTGAAGGATGTGATTTCTAAGGCTCCTTTCAGGTCTAGATATAATTGGAATGCATATTGATGGATACTTTTTTCCTCTGCAGAAATCCAATTTGGTGTTTCAATTTTCTTTTATGGCTTTCGAGTTCAATGCCATGCTTAAAAGGCTTTCCACATTGCAAGATTTTAAATAAATTTATGTGTAAGGTTCAAAAAGAAGCTGATTTGTCTAAATTTATCCAAATTCTGAGCTCTCACTTATTAAAATTCTGATTAAAACCCAAACCCCTGAACTGTAATACTACATCATAATGTACCATGGGAAAGAAAAAAGAGTAAGGATTTGTGGTGACCCTGTAGTTACCATAGAGTCCCCAAATGCCTTGTAACTGGAGGGGCAGTATTGCACAAGCTCTGAAAGCAGACTGGCTGCATTCAAATTCCGATTCTGCCACATGGTAGCTATGTGACTTTGGGCAAGTTCCTTAGCCTCTCTGTATCTCAGATTTTTCAGTTGCAAAATGGGAATCATATAGGAGGAATCATATAGGACCTGTTCATGGGGTTGTTATGAGGATTAATTCCATTAATAGTTATAAAGGTCTTGGAACTGTGTTTGGCAAAATAAGCACTCAGAGTATGTCAGTTATTATAAGGATGATTATTATAAATAATCTATTTTAAAATGTGTGATATTAAATTAAAACCATGGAAATGTTTTAAAATAAATGTTAATGCCATAGGAAATTCCTCAGATACAATGCTGAACAGAAACACAGGTAAAAAAACTATATATGATATCCTTAAAATTCCCACAGAGTTAGATATGAACAGAAAATACACTGGCAGGAATCACATAGAAGTATTAGTATGTTTGGTAGCTAGTCTGCAAAGATAGCTCCCTAATGAATCACGCCTCCCGGAAGTCACACTTTTCTGTTTTCTGCTCCTTGAAAATGACCTGGACCTCTATCATCAGTAAAATTCAGCAGAAGTGCTACTGTAAAATTCCTAAGACTAGGTCATAAGGAGTCTTGCAGCTTTTGCTTGTCTTAAAACACTTGCTCTGAGGGAAACCCACTGCCACTTACAAAGTCCAGCTACCCTGAGACCCAAATGCAGTGAGAAAGCTCAAGCTAGCTAAGTGGAGAGATGTTTGTTTCACCAGCTCTCACCGTTCCAGCCCACCCAGCCCAGGTGCCAGACAGTGAGTGAAGAAACCCTTAGATGATTCCATATCCCCAGGCACAACTCCAAGTGAGAAATGCCTGGCTGAGTTCAGTCAACCCTCAGAATCAGGAGATGATAATACACCGTTATTTTAAGCCATCATGTTTGAGGTGGTTTGTTGTGCAGCAGTAAAAAACCCAATACAATGAATTTTCTGTAGCAAAAGTGTATCATATATAAGAAAAGCAATAATTTAATCTATTTAAATACTTCTTTTTTCCATATAGGTTCAACAGTAAGAGTTGATTATATTTTATGTATGTTTTTATATTATATATTTGGTTATTCTTAATTAAGCTACAAATTAATTTTACTAGAACACCCATTCATTAGCCATGCTAAATAAATGTAAATTTATTGGACTTAGAATATTTACATGTAAAAAATCTTTATAGAGTCCAGGAAGTATATTTATTCCTCAACAAATTGTGTACAAATTCTGTACTACCTATTACAGAGAATTTCCTTTTTCTAAGACATTTTTATAAGATTTTTCTTAACTAGAACAAAGGGAGGGATATTGGAATGTTTGCTTTGTTGTACTGTACAAGTCTAGGAGAATCTAAGTCTGTGGTTCTTCATGTCCCTAGCCTCAGGAATCTAATTAAAGGTAGAGAGCCTACACCTGCTGTGATCCCCCAACACACACAACACACTGATGAACAAAATGTTGCAAAGAGTATTGAGGTTTCATTCACGCACCGAGGCCCATGTATGGATTTTAGGATAAGAACCCAGGCTTAGGGCATTATTACTCCTCAAACAGTGTTACAGAGTATTACACATAGACTATCCTATATATTTATGTTTGTTATATCAAAGAAATTATTTCATTATTCTAATGCTATTTCATCAATTCTGTTTCAGATTTTATATTAAAAAGTTAATAACTTTGTCAAAACAATTATCTGAGTTAAAATCTCACCGATTTGAAACTTTAGTATGTTCTTTTTTTCCTTTTTCTTTTGTTACCGTGGAGTGACTAACCAGGTGATATTTTATGAAGACATATAGAAGATATGACTGATGTGATACAGATACAGGTGGAAAGTATAGTGAAAAACAGAGTAATGCCTCATTAAAATAGCTGCTTAACTACTGTGTCTATGCAAGGTATAGATGTGGCACAGACCTAGGAGGCTAGAGAGGGCTTTCCTATTTATATAATACACTGTCTGGACATTGAACAAGTAATCCTCTGTGATTATAATCTTTATGTGTGTTCTGAAATGGATTGCTTCTAAGTGAAATATAGCTCTGCATACTCTTGGCTTTATTATTAAGAAAAGATATTTATGAAGAAACTGAGGATATTTGAACTAAATTAATTAAGGAAACAGTGCACTCTTATGATAAAATTTGATCTTTAAAATGCATATTCCTTTGAATACCAATCTAGTTTTTTAAGAAAAATCCAAAGTTTTTGAGTTGAGATTTAAAGGGTAGCAGGGAGGCAGGGGAACAAACATCCCAGGATAATCATTTTTTACTGCTATATTCACTCCATATTTCAGCAATTGATTATTATTTTCAGTTTCTAAGTGTTTCGTATTTGAACTAGATGAGAAGTGATAAGTATGTAGAATTTGCTTTAAATACTTGTTAATTTTGGTTTTCTTTAAACTGTTTAAAACATTTATGCTGACATAAGCTCTTCATGTATTTACATTTTGTAAATTTATATGCAATAGAAACCTTTGAGTTATTTTTTGGAGGTGAAGAAAAACAATTTAGAGCCTGTTTACTTTTATTTCAGCTGTTTCTAAAAGGATTTGTAAATATTTTATCTTGAATTGCATAGAGATAATCATTAAAATTGGAACTTTATTCCAAAGCATCTTGTTTAGGTTATCTATTGCTCCATAGGATACCACTACACAAAACAGTATTATGTCACTTACGGATTCTGGGCTTAGTTGGGTGCTTCTCATGTGGGGTCTCTCCTGTGGTTGCAGTCAGATGTCAGAGGGGACAGTAGTCATCTGAAGGCATGACTGGGCTGGATGTCCAAGGGGCTCACTATATGTCTTGCAGTTGAAGCTTTTAGCTCAACACTCAGCTGGGGCTGGCAGTTGGAACACCTACAACACAAATTCTTCATGTAACCTATTCCTCACGGCATCTCAGGTAGCCTCAGATTGGTTGCACATCTTAACATGGCACATGGCTTCCAACAGATAAGGAGTTGAAGCTGCCAGACCATTTAAGGGCTACACCTGCAACTAACACAGGGTCATTTGCACCACATTCTATTGGTCAAAGCAGTAAAATAACCTGCCCAGATATAAAATAATGGAACAATTAACTCCAACTCTAGACATGTGAGGTGGGAGATATTGTTGTGTGCATCTTGGAAACTCAGTCCACCTCACATCTTTTATGTTTTATATTCAATAAATTTAACATCTGTTCTATGTGTAGATCACATGTAGGAGAACATGAAAATGCCCCTTCAATTATAATGAGCTACTAAAACCTAATGCTACTTTGAGAAGTGCAGTAACAGGCACAGGATCCTGGCTATTTCACCTCTAGTGATAGGCTCCCTGCAAAAGGATCAGACAGAGTTGTGTCTAAGTAAGTAGAAGGGGTGGAAGGGAATTCTTATTGGGGATTTTGTGCCAAGCACTATGAGATGGATACTTTAGCCACACTACTTTTTTTGTTTTTTCAGAGATGGGCTATCTCTGTGTTGCCTAGGCTAGGCGCAAGTGATCCTCCACCTCAGCTTCCCAAGTAGCTGGGACTGTAGGCGCACATCACTGTGCCTGGCTTTCTTCTCCGTCATTTAATGAGATTTTATAGGTGAAGAAATTAAGAATTAAAATTAAAATTTTTAAGCAAATTTCTCAAAAATCCTGATATTGTAAGTGGCAAACCTGGGATTCAAACTTAGGCCATTTGACTCCAAAGTGTGTGCTTTTTCTACTTTACATACAAAAGTATTGCTCTCAAGGCTGAGAAATGAAAGTGAACGTGAAATAGTACAGTGAAAAACATAAAACAGTTCATCATTAAGTCTTTACCCTCACATATATCCTTCTTATAAAGGAAATAAAAATAAATTTTATTTTACTTAAAAGATTTTTACTTAAAATGTTTTTAAACACAGACACAGACTTGAGCATTTTTATCAGATAACGTTAAATATGCGTAATCTGGTTTTGTACTTCTAGTCGAAATAGCGAGGACCATGTTCTGCCAGTAGAAAAAGACTTTCAAAAAGCTGTCTGGTTTTGTAGGGGTATTCTACTGAAGTAATTCTCAAAGTATGATTCTTGGACTGTCAGTTGATCTGAGAAATTGTTAGAAATGCACGATTTCAGGCCCCACCCCAGACCTACTGAATCAGAAACTCTAGGAGTATTTTTGAAAGCATTCTGGATAATTCTAATTTACCTTCATTTTGAGACCCACTACTCTGCCGAAAGTCTGTTTTAGAAAGATCATATTCAAAATGCAAAGACATTTTAGAGGAGGAGAAACACTGTGGAAATGGGTGTTCATTGTGGCTAAAGAGTTATCTGGCTGGACATCACCATGCAGGCATAGACTCAAGCAACCCTAAGATTAAAATGGTCCTTCGAAGCTGCCTATTTCATAGGTTTGCAAATGTCTGATTGGCCAGGTGTAACTTTCTGGGGCTCCACCAGAGATCTCTAGGGTGGGGCATAGGAATTGTTAACATCATCATTCTCCTCCGGACACACTTTCTTGTGAAAAGTGTCATGCAGAATAGAACCCAGTTATCAAAGTTTAGTCTGAGAATGATTAAAAGAGTGGAAATTATTGCTTTCCTGGTTCTGAACATTGTACTGACATTAATGTAGCTCTATAATCTAATCACCTAATTGGATAACACAGAGCACATGAAGATAAGATGCCTAGGGCTATAAAGGAGGACACATGCTTCTTACCCAGCTTTCTGGAGCACAGATATTTTTCCAGAAACATGATATCAAAAGTACATAGTAGTAACTAAATAAATTGCAAAACATGGTCTCTAAACTTTTTATTATACTTTGTCTATACTGTGGAGCCTAAGCTAACTGTAAGCTCTGTATTTTGAAGTTGCTGACAAACAACACCTCCTCCATTGTTATGCCTGTATGGCCGAGCTTTCAACCTGGTAAGATTACATCTCTCCCTATGAAATTTTACCTCACTGAGTCACCCTGTCGACCTTACAGCCTGTCCAGTTGTTATTGTATGTGATTCTGTCATCAGATCCATCTGCTGACCCTCCCAGCTGTCAGCATCCTCATTAAAGGATTTGTTATATTTTGAATAAAACCAGGCAGACCTTCAAAAACCTCTCTCCGCATTTACATTGTCTGTCCAGTAACCATGTCAGAAAGAGGAAACTAGGTTCTTTTAGAATGATTCATTCCGATATCATAGGAGAAAAAATAGGTTGTGAACTCTGATGCCAACAGGGGAGTTGACTAGGCCAAGTGTAGACAATATGGTATGGTGGGATTGTGGGTAAACTATTAGAATACATATGTAATACTGTCCAAGGACATTAACATCCAAAAATTTTAAAATACCGCTGACCCAAAATCATATTGATAGACTGTATTCAGCCCAGAGTCAGGCAGTTTGATGGCTTTGGAGAGATAAAGGAGTCTGTTTAGCTTGTCTATACTCATTTAAACTGTTTGAATGATTTTTTTTTCAAAGAATTTCATAATATACCCTTTTTCCAGGAATCCTCCTTTCGTAGGAGGAATGAAATCCATTATTCTGTATTCACAATACTTAATTAAATCTAGAATACCATGCTTAATTGGTATAGGATAAGAGTAAACATTTTAAAGATCATCAACCACAATAACATTTAAGATAATTGGCAACAGTTATGATTTGTTGACTACCTAATATGTACAAGGCTATGCGTTAGGTAATGAAGACACTACAAAACTCAGAAGTCCCTGCCCTCTGAGAGCCTGTGATTTCCAGCGAAGCAGGCAAAATACAAAGAAAATAATAGAAAGAATTCTAGTTTTTATATTTTAGGGCAACAATTCTTAATCCTGGTAGCACATTAGGACTACCTGGGAAGCTTTAAAAAAAAAAAAATACCAATGTTGTGGCCCTACCCCAAACCAATTAAATCAGAATTTTTGGAGTAGGGCCAGGATATGCAAATTAAATTACAGAGCTGGAAATCAGATCCTATTAAAATGTAAATTTTATATATTATGTTTTTTTCATATATTCTGTACTTCATTTCCCAGTTTTTATTTGAGAGACTTTCCAAGCATTATATTTAGCATATAGATTTTCAATTTAAACAATCTATTCTAGATTTCTTTAGTTAATTATAAAATTAGATATAAACCATATATTTTGTTATATAAACAGCAAATATGTTTTAATAAATTTTAATTTTATTTTTTGCCACCTATAAATAAACAAAATAAATGTCTCTTTTATCCTCCAACAAATATTTCAGCGTCTTTTAGCAAAGAAAAAAGTTTCTTTTTTACAGAAAATTAATTATATCATCTCTACAGCAAGTACATTTAAACAGTTCATCGCTAAACATTTTAGCTGTTCACTAGCATACTCTTATATAACTTGTAAAGATTATAAATATTTAAATCTCTTCTAAATTATACTATGCAATGGAAACAACAACAGACCTTATTTGGAGGCTGACCATGGAAGTGTTAGCATCCTGGCATCTCTAGTCCCCTCGGACAGCAGCTTGGAAAATTCTGGCCAAAAATCATGCAAACAGTAGTGATACAGTTAGCAAGAAAAAGCTTATTCAGTGATGATAGAAATAGTGATGTGGCACAATTGTCTGTTAAACTGAAAAAAAAGGATTTTTAATATTCAGGTTGTACTATATTTTTTTACCACGAGAGGTCCCTAAATCCTCTTTGGTGTATTCAGGCCATTTGATGTGCATATCAGACTGTTGCCAACACTTTGGTATTATTTCTGTCACTCTACATTAACCAATTTTCTAACATAGGAGGCTGAACTTTTATTCTTTAGAATCAGCTTTTTAAAAGAATGTCCTTTAAATCTCCTCTGGACCTAGAAAATACCAGCATCGAAGGATCTAAGAGTGGTGGAAAAACCAGGAAAATAAGTTACATAAAGTGGCAGTGAAATAGAATTCCTTTAGAGGTTAAGTGAAAACACAGGCTTCTTTGTGAGTTAAGAACAAACAATACCACTCCTTTCCATCTTAGGTCTAAATTCCATTTTGTTCAATCAGTGTTAATTAGTATCATAATTAAACATGACTTTTCATAGGCTGCCTTAATTGTACATGAATGATATTATTTTTGTCACTTCAGTTTGGCTCTCTGGTACTAATCAAACTCTTGCCTTGAATGTAGGGAAATATAAATGTTCCTGTGTCTGCTCCTGTACTAATTTAGGTATTCATATGTTGAATACTTGCTCCATGCCAAGCAGAAAGATATATTTCTTGCCTTTAGAAGTTTATAGTTTCTTTGGGGATATAATTTAATAGACAGTTATAATCCATTGTAGTATGTTTAACATAACTCTTATTTGATTTAATACCTTGACTTATTTCAATAAAAAGATGTTTCTATTTGTATAATTATGTCTCCTATTCCTTAAATAATTGGAGGTTACAAGGGGGCAAAAATATTTTCTCCATGGCAGCCAGTGATCTTTTGTAGTAAGAGCAACTCATTATCTACCACTGGGTATGTGTTTGTACAGGGCTTGTCTTAGTTTGTCCATTTCAGTCTGGCTTATGAACAAACCAAGGACATCTCCATTATGACTTCAGAGAATAATTTTATCTGATTAAATTATTATATTTGTACTCTTTTCAATCAGACATTACTAATTAAGAGATACTAATGAAATTAGCCTAGGTAAGAAATTTAAAATATTGTATTTAAATGCATACGTCTTATATTTTTATTCCTTTGGAAATGTTAACAGCAGCTTTTTAATAGTAATTTATATTTTGATCACTAGATGGCACTAAGCACATATAGCTAAGAAAAAATAACTTTTTCTCAAGTTTTCTGAAAACAAGCCTGTTTTCAGCATTACACACTATAAATTTTTTTGTTATGTAACCCATAAAATTCTTCTTGCTACAAAAGCTTTGTTTTACAAAGTGAGATAATCTCACATCTGACCCCCTTAGGTATAGTAAGTTCCGAGAGAGACACAGCCTCTGAAATTAGCAGTCATCCACTCATCAAACTTTTCTGTTCTTGGCCATTTGCATTTATTATTATCATCTGTTTCTTAAACTGGCCTTTTCTTACTAGTACTTCCTCTTCCCTGGAAAACAGAGAATATATTTTAATTTTTTAAAGGAGTATTATATAGCCTCTGGTATGTTAAAAAGAGATCCTAGAGATTCACACACAAAAGTTCCTGTAGGGCAAAATATAAAAAGAGCAAAAACTTTGTTTTTGTTTTTGGTCTTCTAAATATTCTCATATTGCAACATATTCTTTCTTTTGTAATTTTTGGTCTGGTTATGATATTCATGAAATACATTTCTGAGTCACGATGCTTTAGGTTGCAAATAATAAATATCCTTAATGTTTAAGCTATTATTAAAATGAGTTATTTTGTACAACTAGAAGTTGTCCAGAAGTTGAACAGTACTTCCAGTGGTGGTTAGAGTTCGTCAGTGACTTAATCAGAAATCCAGTGGTGGCCAGGCACAGTGGCTCACACCTGTGATCACAGCACTTTTAGAGGCCTGAGGGGGGAGGATCACTTGATCCCAGGAGTTCAAGGCTGCAGTAAGTCATGATTGTGCCACAGTGCACTCCAGTCTGGGCAACAGAGCGAGACCCTGTGTCAAAAACAGAAACAAAAGCAGAAACCCAGTGATATCATCAGGGACCCAGGTTTGTTTCCTTTCATATGTCCACTCCGCTATCTCTGATATATCAGACTTGTGCTTTGTGTTGATGATAACCACTGCAGTTCTACATAGAATTTATAATAATGGTAAAGTCCAGTAGTAGAAGTGGGGATATTTCCCCCTTTATAGGTTTCTTTTTATCGGTGGTATATATTACTTTAGGATCCTGCAGCAGAGTTCCCTTCAGGTCTCATTTGCCATGCCTGGGTCCCCAGCACTTCCTAAACAATTCAATGACAGGAGAAGGGAGTAACTGTGATAGGTGTAGACTGATAGAGACCCTTGCCCTTGCTAGCATCACAGACCCCCTCAGAGGAAGATGAAACCTGAAACAATATCAGAGTACTCCCCAGCAAAGAGGGAGATGGATGTGGGGAGGCAGACCACAACATTTGCTACCATTTTTGTTTTTATTTGTTCGTTTTGTTGCACTAAAGACTCTTCTTCCTGGCCGGGCACTGGCTCACGCCTGTAATTCCCGCACTTTGGGAGCGCAAGGCAGGCAGATTGTGAGGTCAAGAGATCAAGACCATCCTGGTAAACATGGTGAAACCCCGTCTCTACTAAAAATACAGAAGTTAGCTGGGCATGGTGGCGCCTGTAGTCCTAACTACTCAGGAGGCTGAGGCAGGAGAATCGCTTGAACCCGGGAGGCGGAGGTTGCAGTTAGCCAGAGATCACACCACTGCACTACAGCTTGGTGACAGAGTGAGACTCCGTCTCAAAAAAAAAAAAAAAAAGACTCTTCTTCCTGATGTGCTGATGTTCTTGAAATATAACTTTCAAGTATTTCAAGTGTATCACACTGGACAGAGTCACAGATGTATCCCATATCTAGCTACTGCAGACTCTATCATTCAGTACAAGCTGTTTAAGCTATTTTTTTATTGTCTATGCATGTGTCCTTTTCGTAACAATTAGAGAAAGTAAAATCTTGGATTATTTTTATCTGCTTATTAGTTCTATCATGCTCTGAGAGCAATATTTCTAAAAGGTGTTATGAATCTAGTAGCATTTCAACGAAATCTGCAATTGCCTGCTGAGTACCCACAACTTAAAAAGCACTGGGTCAAGCACTATGGGTAAGTCTGGCCAAGACATCTGGAAACACTGCCACCATCTGCCCTGGAGCTCAGCCAGACCCCATGGACACTCTAAAAGGGCAGAGTAAGCAGTCCCACTTCAGTGATGCGAGTCATTCAATGTTCCCTGTCAACTACAGTGCCTTTTGGCCTGTTCTGGCCTATTTTACACCAATTTTTCCATTTGATATCTCAGCACTTCTCAGAGGCTATAGAATGGCTCCCCTAGTATAGGTTCCATCTGAAATAGCAAACTGTGACTCTGAGGAACTCATCGCCCTTCTTGGCTATTTATGCCAAAGACATGATCCTGGTGCAATATCTGAATGTTAATTTGTTTCTTATCTGTATTCAGCAAATATTCATTGAATAATTAAAAGAATATTTGTAACCAATTGATATTTCACATGTAAGGTTTTCTCTTACAGCATTTGAAAATGTTGATCATATCAAGTGTAATCCCAGCACTTTGGGAGGCCGAGACGGGCGGATCACGAGGTGTGTTGGCTACCTGTTTTAACAGTTTATCAGTTCTTGTCAAATAGCCAGCGAATATTATCAACTCCGTCTCAAAAAAAAAAAAAAAAAAATTTTGATCAAACAATTTATATGTTTTTTCAAACAATAATATGTTTTCAAGTAAAGAACTATTCTTAAAAAGCAAGTAGTATTGGCATAATTGCTAGGTTGGTCAAACTTTGTTCTTATCCTTTTAGTTTTATCTATAGATTTGAAAGAGATTAACTTGTTAGAGAATACATTTAGTTAAAAAATCTTTAAAAAGAGAAACCTCAATGATATTTTTATTTTTCAGAAAACTGTGGAATATATTTTCCAGAAATAAAAAGAGATCCAGGCAGATATTTACACAGTTGTCCTGAATCTGTGAAAAAGTGGCTTCGACAGCTAAAGAATGCTGGGAAAATTCTTCTGTTAATTACCAGTTCTCACAGTGATTACTGTAGACTTCTCTGTGAATATATCCTTGGGTGAGTGATGAGTCATTCGGTTTTCATTGTCTTATGAAATACAGATAGCAGATTAGACCAGGGCTTTTTTAAAAGTGTCAGCCATGACCATATCATTATTTTAAGCAATGCTGAGTGACAAGTTGATTTTTTTTTTTCTGATGACATACCTCAATATCTGCTGACAGCAGCCCAACCAAGTACATTTTAGCAAAGCAATGTTACTGGGGACCAGTATGCTCATAGCTCACCGAATGTCCGGGTTTTAGGTTTTCTAGAAGGTGGTAAACTGTATATCCTTCAGTTTTCCATGAATTTGGTTTCTCATCTTTGGATGATGACTGAGGGACACTGAGTTGTAGGTTATACTCCTCCACAGATACCTGGAGTACAGCCACTTTTTAGTCATTTCAGTGTGGAGCCATGTACTTTACTGTTTAACACAACCAGGATGGGATTGAATTCATGAAAATGAAGGCAGTATAATTGCATAGACTTTAAAGTAAGACAGACTTGACTTCAAGCCCCACTCTGCAGTTTACTGTAGTAGGTTTTATAACCTCTTTAAGCTTCAATTTTGTGATCATAAAATGGTACAGTAATGCCTTGTGGGTATGAGGGGATATTCAAATAGCATAATACAGGTAGAGAATTAGATAGGAATAGTTGATAGACTTCAGTGTGTAAATACTTATTCTTGTGGGCAATACCAGGAAATATCTATGGTCAAAGCAAGATTCCACAGTGAGCTATTAGGTCTCCCCTAATGTTTCCTCAAGTTCCATCAAATACCGAATTGCCGTGAGTATGGAGCAAGTTTGAGCCTTAAAACCTACCTTCACTAGCTTTTTTAGCATCATGATTTCCATGTTCTTAGCAGGTGTGACTTTAGTTTGTTCTATGATATGCTTACAATCTGTGAGTAGAATTTCTGCTTTTTGAATAATATATAGGCTGATATATAATAATGCATTCTTTGGGTGAATTAAGGCCAAAGTCCTGGATGTCTTGGAAGGTGCCGCTCATAGAGACATTTGCTATCTTAGTAGTGGGCCCACTAACTAAATTTAGATGAACAAAAATGAACTTTAAAATGAACAATTGAGATTTTAATTCCTTTTTTATTAGCATAGATAGCTATAGTCTTTCTTCATCTCAATTTCTATTTATTGCTGTTTGATTCATAAAAGTATTCTGGAATGTTGCATAAATATTGTTTCCCCCATTGTAATAGTGAGTCCTTCAGGAGAAGGGCTACCTTTCCTTTGCCATCAGAAATAATCCTTAATATAATGATAAGTACAGATTTAAAATCATTAATTATTATCATATAAAAGTTACCACATTATAAGACTACACTGATTGTCAGATAAAGTATCTTCTTCATATTTGAAGCACTCTCTGAAAGATGACCATGACTTGCTATAATGCTGCTTTCTGTGGGACCCATGTAACACGCAAAATTGTTAACTCTTCAAGCTAACAAAGCCAGCCAATTGCAGGCCCCCAAATTTGAAGATAGATTTTCCAAATATTTCCAACCGTTAGAAACTATTGACTTCACTGCCAAAGCCAGCTTGGTACCTAGAGTCTATGTGCTGCTTTCTTTTTTTCCTGATTATGTTTATACTTCAAAGAGTTGTCAGGAAGACTAGTACTCAACCACCTTCTATTTCCAATGGAATGTTCACCTTAAAGTGTGAGAAAAATATAAAGCATATAAAAGTTAATCAAAAGATAAATGATGCTGTTGTAAAATAGATAAGCAAAAATCAAGTTCTGTTTTATATGGACCTATTCTAATTCTTAAAATAAATTTATGAAAAATTGTGTTGCTTTTAGGAATGATTTTACAGACCTTTTTGACGTTGTGATTACAAATGCACTGAAGCCTGGTTTCTTCTCCCACTTACCAAGTCAGAGACCTTTCCGGACGCTCGGTAAGTTACATTTGGTTTCTTTCTTCTGTATACAGTTGACTAACAACCTTGTGCAGAGCACTGTTGTTACATGCAATGCCATGTCTTCTTTCCTCTCATGGGGAAGAAAAAAGATAATAAACCTATGTTTGTATTAAATTTTATGCTACCACTTTATATCACAATTATTTCTTTGCATGTCAGCCTTTCCCTGACTTTAAAAATGAAGGGCATGAACTTCACCTTAGTTTTTAGGACCTAAATAAATGCCTCGATAAATGTTTGAAGGATGGATTACTTGTGATAAATCAGTTGAGTTATTTTCTAGAACAAAAGCACCTGCGGAACACATGAGGATCATAACAAATGAAACATTCCTGTCTCTGGGGAAAGGGAAGGCCTTCCTGAAAGGGTATTTAGAATTATCATTCATGTAGAAGAGACTGATAGGGAGAGAGGTGGAATGAAAGGGATTTACAGGTGAAAAAGAATGATAACAGAGTGAGGTACTCATAGTAGGTGCTCTTGAAAGCTTCTTAAATAAATACATAAATGAATAAAAAGCAGAACCTGATCAGTAGTAGAGAAGTTATAGTTTTTGGGGAGTGAAAGACAGTGAGTTTAGTTTTGATATCTGTTGTATCTTTTATTTCTATTTAAGTAGTTTCAAGTAAGCTCAATGATATATTAACATTTGAGGACCATTCAGAAGTTCTCTTAGGAGAGGACCATCTAAAATAAATCCAGGATGGTTAGAAATTGAAACACAGTTAATGGTTGTAAATGCACATAAATGTATAAAAGATTTTTAAGAAATAAAATTTATAGATCTACCTAGAAATCTAGCTGTCTTTTAAAGAGAATGATCAAATTAACATACATACATATTGTATGCATAATATATATAAGCATCTACCATAATATATGATTTATAATTTTACTTTTGATTAATATGCTTGGCATTATATAACAACCTGGGCCAGGTTGTACTGATATTTAATATACATTTCTCTTTACTTTCCCATGGCCACACATTACCCTGTTCTGAAATAAAATTTAAAATTTTTCAGAAAAGTGTTCAGGTGAATCAGACACATTTAATACATTTATTTAATATGGTAATACAGTATTATTTACTTTGAACTTATTTTTACTATTCAAAAGCCTGATTCAATTCTAGGCATTTGATAGTAGCTCAGTACTCAGTGTTGGGCTTATGAACAGTGAAATCTAAGTGAGGCTCATTGTAGCACGTGTCAAGCACCAAGCCTTTTTCTGTGCACCAGACAGATATGTGAACATGTGAGCACATCAGCAAGTGCAAGGGATGCTTATGGATTTTAGTACGTGTCATGAAGGTAATAACCACCTTATGAGGTACAGTATATGGGGCAGGCTTCCTTAGAGTGGCTGGCCAGGGGCGCTCTGTCCAAAAAGGTTAGGTAAGGTGACTTGCAAGGTGAGCCCTGAGGGACAAGTGATGAGAAGAGCAGAGGAAGAGTGTTCCTGGCACTCTTCATTCATTGGATCAAATGAATGCCAGGGCCCAGTAGGAGATTAGTTTTGTCACATTCTAGTAACAAAGAAGAGACCTGCCATTCTGGCACATGGTCATAGGGTGGGAGGGGGGTGAAGTTAGGGAGGCAGGCACCCTCATAAGCAGTGGAAAGGGGTTTGAATTTTATTCCACAAGTAACCTGAAGCTGTTCCGTTGTTTGAGGCAGAAGAGTGATATAAGAGACTGCTTTGGCTGCTGGGTGGGGAATGGTTTGGATGTGGGGAAGGAAGGAAAGAGGAAGACCTGGCAACTGCAGTGTCCCTAGTAAGATACTGTGGTGGTTTGGTCCAGAGCGACAGTACTGGAGATGGAGAGAGGTAGATACATTTAAGATACATTATGGAGTTGGAAAACACAGGGCTCCATGATACTTAAAGAAACAGCAGATGAAAAGAAAGGAGTAATAAAAGAATAACTTCCAGGTGGTTGATTTTTCTTTTTCCTGAAATGAGCAAGTGAGTAGGTGGTGGTACCATTTACACACTTGGGGAAAAATACGAGGATAAAGTTATATGGAGCAGGGGTTACATCTATTAAGAACTCGTTTTTCAACATGTTAATTTTGAGATGCTTATGAGTTATGTAACTGTCATTATCAATTAGGAAATTGTATAAATATGCCTGGAGTCCAAGGGAACAAGTCTAGGCTGAAGATATATATTCGGAGTAATCAGCTCATAGATAGGTATTTGAAGCCAGGGGCTTATGTGAAACCAAATATAGAGAGAATGTAGATAGGCAAAAGGCCTAGACCAAGCCCTGACATTCTCTAATATTAAGGATAGAGAAGAAAGAGTGCAGTGTGGCAGCACATAGATTATAGTATGGAAAATAGTAGAATACGTATGCAGAAGTCAGAGGAAAGAGGAAAGGGTAGCCAGCTAGTCCAAATGCTACAGAAAAACAACACTGAAATGAGGAAAGAGAAATCTTCTCTGGGGTGGGCAAGATGGAGATCACTAGTGCCTCAGTGAACAGTTGCCATAGAGTGGTGGGATAGAAACTAAATTGCAGTATCTTGAGTAGTTCATTGGAGGTATGGAACCAGGGCATATGTACAGCTCTTTCTAGAATTTTAGCTCTGAATGCAGTCAAAGAATTGAGGTTTTAGCTGGAAGACAATGTAGCATTAAGGGCATATTTTATTTTTTTAAGATAGAAGATACTGGAATATGCATATGTGGTGATGAGAATGATCTAGTACAGTGGTTTTCAAAGGTGGCAGTTTTGCCCTTCATTGCAAATTTGGCAATGTCTGGAGACATTTTTGGTTGTCACAACTTGGCAGGGGGGTAGAGGCTAGGAGTGCTGCTAAGCAGCCTACAACACACAGGACAGCACCCCCCAACGACAAAGAATTATCTAGCCCCAAATCTCAGTAGTGCCAAGGCTAAGAAACCCTAGTCTAGTAGAAAGAAATAGGTCGGTGTTGTTTTTATATATTGGTTTAAAGTCTTATATAATAAAATCCTTAATATTAAGGAATAATCTGTTATCAAGGATTCTGATAGTATTCTTATAATTAAACCAGAAAAAAATTTAAATGTTTTTCCCCACTTTACAAACTTACATTTGAATATGTAAGTACCCAATAAAATTTGCTTTTATTTTTATTTTTGTGGGGTTTGCATATTTCGTTCTAAGAAAATCTATACCCCTTGTATACCTATAGTAGTATTTATGCCATTCCATAAGATTTTTATTAAAATTTCACACAAATATACAAATAATGTGAAACTGCACATTAAAAATATACCAAGTTTTTTTTAACATATTGGAAATTATAAATGCATTAACTATGTTGATAATTTACAGCATTTTAAGTAGTTTTTCTCTATGTAATTGAGAGTATCCTGAGGTAAAAGGGTGGAGTGTTTAAAAAATGATTACTTTAGAAGTAACTATCTTAAGACTTCTGTGCAGTATTTTCTGTTAGTTGTACAGTACAACTGGATTTGAGGGCTGACATAATGATGTTTATTCAAACTACATCTTTAAATATTATACTCATCAAAAGACTCGAAAGTCTTTTTGACTGAATTTATGGTATGGAAATATTAGGAATCTAAACTTTAAAAATAAGCACATCCTGATAATAAATATACCATTTTAAAAAATTGTTTTACATTCTGGGTTGTATAAAAACTTAGTTTTTTAATTTCTACTGTCTCTAATTTGTATTTCATTTATTTTTTAATTGACAAGTAAAAATTATATATGTTGTACAACATGGTATTTTGATATATATATACATTGTAGAATGGCTAAATGATACTATTTAAATAAGTATTACCTCACATTATCATTTTTTTGTGTATGGTAAGAACACTTAAAATCTATTCTCTTAGTAAATTTTAAATATACAATGTATTATTTTTAACTCTACGTTATATGCAATATATTTCTTGTATTTATGGATTTATTCCTCCTAACTGAAATTTTGTGTCCTTTGACCAACATCTCCCAAAACCCCTACCCCTAGCCTCAGATAACCACCATTTTACTTTCTGATTCCGTGAGTTTGACTTTTTTACATTCCAAATGTAAGTGAGATCATATGGTATTTGTCTTTCTGTACGTAGCTTATTTTGCTTAACGTTGTGTCCTCCAGGTTCATCCATGTTGTCACAATTGACAGGATTTCTTTCTTTTCAAGGTCAAATAGTATTCCATTATGTATATATACGATATTTTCTTTATCTTTTAATCTGCTAATGGACATTTAGGTTGATTTCATATCTTGACTATTATGAATAATGCTGTAATGAACATGGGAGTGCAGATAGCTCAACATACCAATTTCATATATTTTGGATATATACTCAGTACTGGGGTTGCTGGATCATATGGTAGTTCTATTTTTAATTATTTTGAGGAACTGCCACACTTTTTTCCATAATGGCTAAACTAATTTACAGTCCCACCAAGAATATACAAGGATTCCCTTTTCTCCACATGCTCTTTAAAACTTATCTTTTGTCTTTTTGATAATAGCCATTCTAATAAGTATGAGGTGATAGCTCATTGTGGTTTTAATTTGTATTTCCCCGATGATTAGTGACATTGAGCACTTTTTTATATTGCTGCTAGATATTTGTATATCTTTTTGAGAAATGTCTATTCAGGTCCTTTGCTCATTTTTTAAATTGGATTATTTGTTTCCTTACTGTTGAGTTGAGTTCTTTTTATGTTTTGGATATTAACCCCTTATCAGAAGTATGCTTTGCAAATATTTTCTACCATTCTACAGATTGTTTTCACTTTGTTGACTGTTTTCTTTGCGGTTGCATAGCTTTTTAGTATTATGTAATCTCATTTGTCTATTTTTGCTTTTGTTGTCTGTGCATTTGGGGATATAGCCAGAAAGTCTTATAAAAATTTCATTTTAACTAGCAGTCTACTGTGTTTCATTCTCCTCTGTGGTTTTAGAGATGAAAATTCTGGATTGATGAAGCAGGACCCAAAGTCCTACCAGTCTCTGTAATGAAGACTGTGAAGTGCCTAGCAATCTCAGCATATATAGGATTTCATGCTTTTTGTGCAGATATTTAGAAAAGTTTACCTCATTTTGTCCAGGCACGGTGGCTCACGCCTGTAATCTCAGCACTTTGGAAGGCCAAGGCGGATGGATCACCTGAGGTCGGGAGTTTGAGACCAGCCTGAGCAACATGGGGAAACCCCATCTCTACTAAAAGTACAAAATTAGCCAGGCATGGTGGCACATGCCTGTAATCCCAGCTACTAGGGAGGCTGAGGCAGGAGAATCGCTTGAACCTGGGAGGCGGAGATTGCAGTGAGCCAAGATCACGCCATTGCACTCCAGCCTGGGCAACAAGAGTGAAACTCCGACTCAAAAAAAAAAAAAGAAAAGTTTACCTCATTTTTATAACATCCAGGAGGGCTAGATGTCTATGGTTCTTTCCAGCCTTTGTTTTCTGGGCCTCTGATTTAAAATATTTCAGTGGAAGAATATTTTTTAGAATTAAACCAAAATCCTTTATTCTATTTAGAATGCAAAAAAGATTGCCAGAACTATTACTAATTACAGGATTGTACTGCACATATTTTAAAATCCCTACTTCATTACATGCTATGTGTTTATTCTGCTGCTGATTCTGATTCTTCAGCTACCTCTAACTGCTTTCCCTCCGTTTCTACTACCTTTCCCTTTTAATGTTGATATTCCCTAGCATTCTATATTTGGCTCTCCTTTCTTCTGTTGTCCTTCAGCTCTCTGCCACTGGGAAGGTTTTAACTATCATCTGTATACTGATAGTTGACATTTCCTTATCTCTGGGCTTCACATTTCTCTGACCTTCAGAAGCCTATTTCTATCTGTCTTCTAAAATCTTCACATCCCACAGCCCCAGAGTCGCAGGAAACTTGATATGCTTGCAACAGCTCATTAAATCCCCATCCCATTTTAGCATGCCGCTCTTCCCATATTCCATAATTACATTTTAGCTACTTTTCCAAGCACAGACCTTAACCAAGCTAGTAAGCAAAAACCACAATTACTTTTGCACTAACGTAAAAAAATCAGTCATCCTCATTCCTTCCCTCCCTTTTAAGTTGTACTTCCGTTTGCTCAGGTTTGTCCTTACTACATTGCCACCACTGCCCGTATCATCCCTTGTGTGAAATGGCACAATATTTAAGTCATTGCTCCAAATGGTTAGAGTAGAGTTAATACAATTGAGCTTGCTGGGATGGAAGGCACAGCGAGCCAATCACGAAACACAGCATGGCCTTAGCGAGTTGCACAGGTTTGACGTCAGCGGTTGTCATGGTAACAGGGGCGAAGCTGCTGATTCCAGGACTGAGCTCCTCCCGCCAGTCTGATTCCTGCCAGTGCTTAAGATGTATGGAGGGGAGAAGCGGCTTCCAAGCAAAATCTTCTTCCTCTCTTTTCTCTATCACTGCGTCACCAGATCCTCGCCAGTGCTGAGGGCGGGGATACGGGGAATCTCTGTCTTGCAAGATTAAATTATTATTGGAGAGGGAACGTGTCTGCCTTGTTCACTGCAGAGTCGCCAATGCTGCTTAGCTCAGTTCCTGCCCCTGCCCGCCATTGGGAGAATCATGATCCAACTCTCTCTCTTCTCTCTCTTTTCTCTTCTCTCTCTCTCTGTCTCTCGGCCTTAGCTGTCACCAGTACACTGACTCTGACTCCCAATTCTTTCCCTGAGACCTGTTTTCCTGAGTCTCATACGCAGTTCCTCGTCCACACTAGGCAGCTCCACTCAGTGTTCTGAAATCAAGCTTGAGATTCTCCTTCCGCCTAGAAACCACAAACAACCAAACATGCTGGTCACCTTGTGTGTCTTCCTTACCTAACCATCTATTAGAATTCTCCAGCTGATAACCTCCGTTGTCTTCACCCTTTTACCTCCAGTATGCTATGCATTAAATCCTGCTTAATATACCTGGAAAATCATCTCTGTCCTCCTTTCCCTTTCCACTAGGCTATCTAACCCCTCCCTAACCTCTTTTCAGACACTTTTCATTAGCACAGACTTCTATTTTTGAGTTCTTTAAAATTTCCCACATCTTTTTTAATTACTTAGGCACAAATATATTTAATCACATGCACACAGTATCTCATTGGCTTCCATTCCTTATAGCATCCTAAGGCTAATTGTACAATCTGGTTCCTAAATTACCTTTCCATCCTCCTTAACTTACTCCATAAAAGTATTCTTCTTTACTCCTACTGAAATGATTGCCTTTTATTCTTATATCAAGTTTTTGTTCTCACTATTCTGTCAACATCAGTGTTTCTCAGACTTTAATGTACACATGAATCACCTAGAGATCTTGTTAAAATGGAGATTCTGATTCAGAGGCCCTGGTCAAACCTTACATTCTGCATTTCTGAATAACTTGTCTGGTGAAGCAGACGCTACTGGTTGGAAGACCACACTTTGAGTGGCATAGATATGTGTAGAATGCCTTCTCCCTTTCCTCTCTGGTGACTTCCTACCTCTTATTTAAGGTCAAACATACAAATCACATTTTCTTTGCAATACCTTCCTTCTGCAGCTCCAGTCAGAGCTGTTTCTTTCTCTGTATTGCTTAGTGTTTTCACTTGGCTACAGTTGGGAAATTGTCTGATGAACTTTGTCACTGGATATTAGTGCTGAGGGGTGCAGCTGTGTGCAGGAATCTTTCTGTCTTTAGCACAATTCCAGCAACATTAAAAGCTCCCAGAATGAAAGAGGCTGAATCCATCAGCGAACTAGTCAGCTCCATCTCTACTAAACATACAAAAAATTAGCTGGGCATGGTGGCGGGTGCCTGTAATTCCAGCTGCTCGGGAGGCTGAGGCAGGAAAATCGCTCAAACCCAGGAGGCAGAGGTTGCAGTGAGCTGAGATGGCGCCATTGCACTCCAGCCTGGGCAATAAGAGCGAAACTCCATTTCAAAGGAAAAAAACAAGAACTATGAATGAATGGTAAACACCTCCCCCCCCCCCCGCACAAACCAAAGTAGATACGGGTAAGAATCACACTTTTTCTTTACTAGTATAATTTTCCTGTTATAGCCCCCAACACAGGCATTTTATGAGACCTTTTACTTGAAAAATGTCTTACGTGTCCATGCTAAGAAACAGACAATGTATATATGAAAATGTACAACTGGAGAAAAAAAAGTCTAGCCCAGAATTGAGGAAGGGATTTATAAAAGTAAAAATGAACTGTTTAGTCAAATTTACATATATACAGAAAGGAATCCTAGAAATAAAAATTGTAAATATATTTTAATCATAATTCATTATTCAGTAACCTCTAACAAGTCAGAGGTTGCCACCAGAATATAAGCATCCTTAGAGAAGAGACCCTAAGTATGCTTAGGGCAGAGACTTGGGCCATCTCATTCACTGCTATACCCCGACTGACTAAAACAGTCTGTGAAATATAGTAAAAACGAAGAATGAGACGAGAAAGAAAATGAATTGTATTTCTAGCTCAGATTCTGTTTGACTCCACCAGGCTGTGCAGATCCACTCATGTTTGTGACTTTTTACTTGTAACAGAAAAACAGTGGCAACAACCCACATGTCTATCTATAGAGGACTATTATTAATAAATAAATAATAGAACATGTATAAAATAGAATGAAATGCACATATTTTAAAAGGAGGTAGATGACACTGTGCTA
The DNA here is from genome assembly GCF_024542745.1 of Macaca thibetana thibetana. Classification (NCBI taxonomy): domain Eukaryota; kingdom Metazoa; phylum Chordata; class Mammalia; order Primates; family Cercopithecidae; genus Macaca; species Macaca thibetana. The sequence continues at coordinate 149,035,292 of NC_065581.1, read as the reverse complement.
GCTATAAAATAGTTTAAAAATAGCAAGTTGCAGAGCCTCATGCAGATTATTCTAATATTAGCATTTAAAAGTATTTTAAAATTATTAGTATTATATTAGTTTGCTAGAGCTACCATAACAAGATACCACAAACTAGATAGCTTGAACAATGTATTTTATTTCTTTGCAGTTCTGCAGGCTGTGAAGTCTGAAGCCAGGTTGTAGCAGGATTGGTTTCTTCTAAGGCCCCTCTCTTCTTGGTTTGTAGATGGTTGTTTTCTCCCTGTGTCTTCACATAGTCTTTCTTCTGTGTCTATCTGTGTCCTAATCTCATCTTCTTATAAGGAGACCGTATTGGATTAGGTCCACCCTGAGAGTCTCATTTTAATTTAATCCAGCCTTTAAAGGCTCCATCTCTAAATAGTCACATTCTGATATACTAGGGGTTATTATTTTAACTTATGATTCGGGGAGGAACATAATTCAGGCCATAGCAGGTATATATATATATATACTGAAACTCATCAAATTGTATGCTTTAAATACATTCAATTTATTGTATGTTGGTTATGTCTCAACAAATGTGTAAAAACATGGAGGAAAGGAATATGCTCATATTCGTATTTGCTTTTATGTGCATAAAAGAGTGACTGCCTTTTGCAGAAAAGGTGAGTGCATACCAGATAGTGTTCAAAAATAAGACTTTTTAAAAATATGTAAATATATTACTGATTCAGAAAAAATCTCATAAATACATATTTTTAAACATTAATAAAGTAATGACACCAAGCGCTTTGGGAGTTTAGGAGAGGCAGCAGTCACTGTGAGTTGAGGTTAGAGATTCTGGCCTACAAAACTTATCACAGGTTCTGCTCTCTGTGGTAAGTTTGGCTTAGCTTTATTCAAGATTGTCAGTCTAGCCTTGACTGTATCATTGTCCCATATCTACTTTGTAACTGTTGTACTGTCAAAAACTTTACTGTTTTTTAAACTCATCTTGTCCGTATGTTCTTACAATAAGAAAATAAAAAGATTTACTTCATTGTAGTAAAACATAGCTATATTTAGGAATAAATTACAGTTTCTAAGACAGCTTTAGTTTTATTTATTTGCCTAAATTGATTGCTCCTCCATGTCTTTATCCAACTTCATTTGTTTCTTAACTTCATTAGGTCAGTTTTTTGGTAGTTTGTAGGCTGAAAGAAAGGGTTTGAGCTTTGTTCTCCTATGAGTTTTCTCCTTTATAGTTATTTTATAACCCAAACATCTATTAGCGATTAAGTTAAAGGATTTGAGGAATAATTTGTATATCTTGTAGAACTTTGGTATAGAAAATTGTAGTAATAATATATTTTTATAGAAAAATGTTTTCAATTAATACATTTTACCTAACTGTTAAGACTGCTTTAAATTAAAGCTGGGACAGTGGAATTTTAGGAAAATAATACAGGTTTGCTTTTTCACGAGATATTTGAATTCAGTTCAAAGGGCATTCTAAAGCCCTCCTTCTTTTCTTCATTCATTGCTGACCTATTTTCAATATAAATGGAAGATTGTAACAGCACTAAATTTGGGCCTTATATAAAGATGTCATAGGGAGTTGGCTGAGGCTCCATCCTAAGTGAGAATTGTTAGTTTGCGGGTGTTCTCAGGGATGACAGATAAAGGTTTATTCTGTGCTATAGTTGTTTCCTGTTTGTGGCAATACCATGGGACACATTCAGGTCCAGGAATCCAAATTCGGAAATGCTCTCTGGGAGTATCATCTTACTTTGTCTTCTAGCCCTAATTTGAAATTCTTTGGAATAAGGAGGCAAAGTGCATTCTTGTCCTGGCTCTTATTATAACATTTCAGTGACTTTGGGCAGATTTCTTAACTTTTTCAGATATCAGTTTATTCACCTGTAAATTGAAGGGATTATAGCTAAGACTTCTTAAACACTTACTTTGTGGCAGACATTTTTCCATGTGCTCTATTTTTATCTGCATTAATTTATTTATACAACCACTCTGTGAGGTAAGCATTGTTTTTAGCCCCATTTTAAAACTGTGGAAGCAAATTATCATCATCATCTATCCCCTTTGTCTTCATTTTTTTCTATATCTTCTAACATTATCTTTCTATATCTTCTAACTTTTTTTGTTTTTGTTTTTGTTTGAGACAGAATCTCGTTTATCACCCAGGTTGAAGTCCAGTGGCGCTATCTCGGCTCACTGCAATCTCCATCTTCCGGGTTCAAGCAGTTCTCCTGCTTCAGCCTCCCGAGTAGCTGGGACTACAGGCACGCGCCACCATGCCCGGCTAATTTTTTGTATTTTTAGTAGGGACAGGGTTTCACCATTCTGGCCAGGCTGGTCTTGAACTCCTGACCTGATCATGAAAGTCTGGGATTGCACCCACCGTGCCTCTAGCCTCCCGCTCTGTCGCCCAGGCTGGAAGTGGCTGGATCTCGGCTCATTCCGCCTCCCGGGTTCACAGGCGTGAGCGCACCGTGCCTGTTTTTTTGTATTTTTAGTAGAGACCCACCGTGTTAGCTAACATATTTTTAATTAAACTTTTTAAAATCAATATCCTCATTGTACTCTTTGCAGGACACTGTTTTTTGGGTTGGGGTGGGGGTTGTTTTTAGACAGAGTCTACTTCTGTCATCCAGCGGGGAGTGTGGTGACGTGATCTCGGCTCACTGAAACCTCTTTCTCTGGGCTCAAGCTATCCTCCCACCTCAACCTCCCAAGTAGCTGGGACTACAGGTGTGCAACCCTATACCCAGTGAATTTGTGTATTTTTTGAAGAGACTGTGGTTTCACCATGCTGACCAGGTTGGTCTTGAACTCATGGACTCAAGCAGTCTGCCTGCCTCAGACTCCCAGAGTGTTGGGATTACAGGTGTGAGCCACCCTGCCCAGCGTACATTTTAAAATATTATGTAAAAATAGAGATTTATGTAACTATTTTCAATGGACCTTATAAAGAAGTACAGTGCCCTATCTAAATAATGTAAAAAATGTTTATTTGGGTTTATAAACACTGTGCTTGAAACTTCCCTGAGTTTGTTCATCTGCACTGTACAGCTTTCACCTCAGTTCTGTGGCTTTCACAGTCCGAACAGGCTCTCTACTGCAGGAATTAATACTTCTCTGAGTCTTGCAGCTTCCTAGCTGTGAAGGCTCTGCCAAAACCCTCAGCTTCAGCTGCCCTTGTAGATTAATTATTCGTTAAGGCAGCCTCCAGTATAGGGGCTGGAAACAGGGAGGGGAGGTAATGTTTGTATAAAGTGAATTTTTTGTTTTGACTTGATTTGGGGTTTTTTGTTTCCTATTAGATTACTGAGTCTCAACATTTAAGAAATTATGATACTATGGATTTTTAAAATTTTTTTCATAAGTAGTAGAAAGATTATCTTCCCATTATCCTTGCAAAGTAGGCATCTACATATCAACTGAGTCTTTTCAGAAATATTGCTGTAAATTATTCATTTTCCAATTGCCATCAAATCCACATTACTTGCATAGTAAGACATTTCAGTAAATAAATAGACATCAGAAGTGATCACTTTTTACTGTGTTTCTCCAGGAATATGCTGAATCTTCTTAGACCCTTTTATTGTTAGGCTAGTACATGATTTTGGCTTCCTATCTATTCTTTCTTTAAAGAATAGTGGGATTTTCATTTAATTTTGCAGAAGAATTTTAAAATGGCTGCTGAAATGGCAGCAGGATAGCATAAATATTTATTGAACATAAGCTGCTAGTTGCTATGATTTGGCTTTAATTATCTATAAATGTAGTTTTAGAATTGTGTTTAAAATATCTGAGGTTATGCAGAAATGCACCTTAATATTGTGATACATTTGACTCATTTTGTAGTAGAATTAATAAATTATATTTCATTTCAGTTATAATGACCAATCTTTAATTTGTAAATCTTAAATTCTCTAGTACCAGATTCAAGATGTTTTATGTTATAAACTAAGCAGAGATTTAATGTTGTTGTCTGTGACTTTTACATATAGTTTCTTTAGGGAAAATTCGATTTTAGTTAAAGGTACTAATATTGCCAGAGATGTATTTTTAATGACTGACTTACCCATCTTTGCCTCCTTTCTAAACCCTTTGTTTTCTCCCTGTCCTACTCCAGGGCTGATGTACAACAAAGCCAATGCAGCTTAAGCTTTAAGACCCCCTCATTTATCTCTTCCAAATCCTATCAGGGACCATGGTAATTTTGTATTAATACTGTATTTGTTCTCTTAAAGAGGACCCTTCTAATTACATAAGCTTCTGTATACACACAACCTCTGTATCCAACATAGGATTGTATCTTACAAGATTCTTCTTAGTGGCACAGCAGAGAGGACCAAAAAAGTGGGGAGAATAAACCTGTTTAAAATCAGAAATCATATAATTGATGGGAGAAAAAGGAGGTTATTTTTTTCCATACAGTTTGCAAAGCTGTATCAACAGCTACCAAAGTCTCTGCTGATATGTCATGTATTTCGTAAAACCTTACTCAGTCTTCCTTTATCATCGTGCTGGTAGGCGGATTCTCTTCAGCTTTTCAGCTCGTGTACAAGTAATAGAATAGTGGGCAAAATTCAGAGAGGCAGACTCTTTCACCAGCCCTGCTTTAACAGGAGTGGGAAGGTAATGTGCTGGGAGAGGACAACTTGGAATGGTCCACAAACTTGTGCTTTGGCATCAGATAGTCCTTTCATTCCCCACCCACCCCAAGCTGGTACTAGGGTAAAGCATTTGAGGCATCAAGTGTGCAAAATTTACATCTGAATATGATAGACTACTAATTAAAAACTTATCTCCCTCACCCTCAATTCTAAAAAAGTAACACCTAATGACTTTCATTGTGTTGTTTATTTGGTAAACCATTTTGTAGTAGTAGGGGCCTGATGTCAAGCAGATGTCTATCTAATCACCGAATAAATCACTTACCAGCATTGAGATCCTGGGCAAAATAACTTCCCGGAACTTTATTTTCCCCAATTAAGAAGGCCATAGGATTAAAAAGTATATACCTTTAAGGGCCTTATAATATGTAGGTACCACTGAATGTCAGCTCCTTTCCCCACAAGGTTCTTGTTTGTACATGTCCTGCAGCCATGCCCTAAGTGTGGTCTGCCCAGCTGGCTACTCTCACTTGATTAAAAAGTATATGATTGTCAAACTGTATTTTCAGAGAATGATGAGGAGCAGGAGGCGCTGCCATCTCTGGATAAACCTGGCTGGTACTCCCAAGGGAACGCTGTCCACCTCTATGAACTTCTGAAGAAAATGACTGGCAAACCTGAACCCAAGGTATTTTCCAGTTGAGGAGAAGCCCTCAGCGCCCACTTGCAGACATAAGCAGTTGTGAACTGCCAAACCTCTCCTAATTCTTCTGCTTAAATAAGCCTTTCCTTTGTCAGTGTAGACAGGCTGTCTATCTGTGATAGAGAAGAGCAAGGATTCCAGGCAGGGCACCACAGATTTAGGGGGTGTGTGAGTGTGTAGGATGCCTGTGGAATGTTAATCCTGATAACAATCCATCCAAAAAGTTTTCATATATAAAACAAACAACTGAAATTATGCTACAGACTAGCTTAAAGATACACTTGTTTTTGACAGCATGATCACGTTGTTGATGTTGGACACTGGTGCATTTCTAACAGCAGAACCCTTTCTTCTAAGAAAATATTTACCAGAATTTCTGTGAGCTGAGAGATCATGGGGTAACAGAGCCCTGCTCCATTGGCTGTCACCATGCCACAGTCCCCTGGGGACTCCTGAGGGTTAATGGATGGAGCAGTCTGACTTGCAGATGCTGATTCTCATATCCCTTAACTCTGTTTTCATATCTGAAAATTGAGAGGTATGGACTCAGTCAATGGAGTTTTGCCTCAGACTACCTAGGGAACCTTCTAGCTTCAACATGCGTAGCCCTACTCTCACAGATTCTGTTTCAACCAATCTGAAGTTGGGCCCAGAAACTCTCTTGAAAAGTGGTTGTGATTTGCACTTTTAATAATCTCTACTCCACAAGTTGTCTCTAATACCTCACCAGCCCTTCAACTGCAGGGGCCATTTTATTAGTAATTGTAAACATCTATGTAAACATATAGGTTCTCTTCTTTAGGAAAATTGAATAAAATCACTTATTTCACCTTATGCTCTCTTCCACCTGTGAATGTGTTGTATAACTTCTTAAGACAAATCTGGCACCCTGTGAATCAAATGAGACAAGTTGATGGTCACCTGTGAGGTTATTAAAGACGTTTAAGCTGTTTATGCAGTTTTTGATTGTCATACTCTGATGCCTGTTGAGAAATTTTCTTCTTCTTTATATGAAATAAATGCCACTCTCTTTCACAATTCTATGCCTCAAACAGCATCTGCTATCTGTCTTACAGGTTGTTTATTTTGGTGACAGCATGCATTCAGACATTTTCCCAGCTCGTCACTATAGTAATTGGGAGACAGTCCTCATCCTGGAAGAACTCAGAGGGGATGAAGGCGCAAGGAGTCAGAGGCCTGAGGAGTCAGAGCCTCTAGAGAAGAAAGGAAAATATGAGGTTAGGGTTCCCTGCATCTCTTTCCTTGAAAGAAAAATATTTATGTTTGAAAGCTAAAGTATCTTTATACTACTTGACTCCAAAATTGTCCTGGTCAGGCTGAATGCCATCATGTTTAAAAAAAAAGACTAATAATTTGAAACTTTGTACCAATTTTATTGACTTCATGTTCTATTTATACTGAAAGCAATAAATAATAATCCTGTCCTCATTCCTTTTTAAAAAATAAATACTAAATAAGAAAATTAGACCAAGTTTTTTTTTAACTACCCTTTAGACATCATCATCATCATAATAGAATTACAGAGTTATTTTTATTATAGGGAAAAAAATTCTCTTTCTAGGTTGCTCTGTTTGGGCTAGTTTTCAGATAATAACTAACTGACCATATAAAAAGCTAGTTTCTGTTTAAAATAAAGGATACTTCATAATAAGGAGGAAATATTATTCCTGTTCCAAAAACTTAATGTGTGCCCAAAGCCTATTTGTAGATTCCTACAGGGTTTCAAAGGTTTTATTTACTTCATAGACAAAAAAGTTATGAGATTGAACATTAGTTAATCACCATTTTAATTATTCTGTTCTCTTGTTTCAGGGACCAAAAGCAAAGCCTTTAAATACTTCATCTAAAAAATGGGGCTCTTTTTTTATTGATTCAGTTTGGGGACTGGAAAACACAGAAGACTCCTTGGTTTATACATGGTCTTGTAAGAGAATCACTACTTACAGCACTATTGCAATTCCAAGTATTGAAGCAATTGCAGGTAAGGGGGAACATACCTATAAAGCTTCATCTGTTACTAGACAACAATGAGCAGTACTAGAATTCTTGTCTTTAAGAAAAAGAAATCGTCTGACAACATTGATTTATCTTTGGGGAAAACATCTTCTAGATATGGAACCTAGGTAATTAGGACCAGCACTTCTGTGGGAGGCAACTACAAAAGCTCGACAATTTATTTTTTTTTTTATTTTTTTTTTTTTTTTGAGACAGAGTCTTGCTCTGTCGCCCAGGCTGGGGTGCAGTGGCCGGATCTCAGCTCACTGCAAGCTCCGCCTCCCGGGTTTAGACCATTCTCCTGCCTCAGCCTCCCGAGTAGCTGGGACTACAGGCGCCCGCCACCTCGCCCGGCTAGTTTTTTGTATTTTTTAGTAGAGACGGGGTTTCACCGTGTTAGCCAGGATGGTCTCGATCTCCTGACCTCGTGATCCGCCCGTCTCGGCCTCCCAAAGTGCTGGGATTACAGGCTTGAGCCACCGTGCCCGGCCTATTTTTTTTTTTAATTCAGCTTGGAGGCATATTATAAATTTAGGGAAGAGTTACCAGGACAAGCTGAGGAGGCCCAGTAAGGTGAACCTCGCATTTGAGGCTACTTTTCCCCCTGGGTGTTTGCTGATTCTGGAGAGGGCACCACAGAGGGTGAGTGGGCCTTTCAGTAACTTCATGAATCTACAGGAATAGGAACTGGAGGAGAGGGCCTGCCTGAGGAGGAGTGGGTCTGGTGAACTCCCTCAATCTATGTTGAGGCCCTGAAGTGCTTTACTTTAGAATAAGGATGAATTGAGAAGAAATCTCCATTTTCACAGGAACTAAAACTCAGCTTGAAATCAGCTGAATACCTAAAATTGGATTGAGGAGATTCCAAATTAGTAGTGCCCCAATATATTAGTAGAAACAAATATAGATTCTCTTTTGAGGAGGATAACATCATTCTAGGACTCAAATTATTTCTAAAAACAATTCATATAAAATTCAGCACATAATGAAAAATAGCCAGGCACATAAAGATATGAGACCACACTAACAGAAATAACCATGCTTATTATAGTCAAATACAGAAACGGAAGGAATGAGAAATTTGGTAGAGACAAAAACTATGGTATAAACTGTGATATAAAAAGAATGGAGATTGCAGAATTTAAATATTTAAAAAATGAAATTAAGAACTTAACAGGTGGATTTAATAGCAAATTAGACAGAGATGAAAAGTCAGTGCACTGGAAATTAGGTCAAAAGAACATATTTGGAATGAAACAGTAAGAGAAAAATCATAAAAGGTACAGAAGAGAGACTGAGACATAAAAGATATAGTGAGAAGGAGTAAGGTTTCTATATGGCCAGCCTTCTGTATTCTCGGGTTTCACATTTTCAGATTCAACCGGCTGTGGATAAAAATTATTCAGAGGAAAAAAACAATAAAACATAATACAACAATTTAAAATGTTACAAATTTTTAAAAATACAGTATAACTATTTACATAGCATTTACATCGTATTCGATATAAGTAATCTAGTGATGAATTAAAGTATACAGGAAGATGTATGTAGGTTTAATGCAAATATTATGCCATTTTTTGACTTGAGCATGCGCAGGTTTTGGTATCACAGGGGTGCCCTGCAGATACTGAGGGTCATCTGTGATTGGAGTCCCAGGAGATGAGAGAATAAGGGAGATGAGAGAAAAGTGATGGGAAAAAAATAAGCCAAAGGTTTAAGAAGCCCAAAGAAATGAAACAAAATGAATAAAAAGAAATTCAGAGTTAACTGCTAAATGCCAAAGATAATTAAATATTAAAAGCAATCAAGAGTATAAATATAGATTAAATAACAGATTGACATCTGACTTATCAGAAACAGAGAAGAGTCAAAGACAATAGAATGATGACTTTAAATTGCTGAAAGAAAATCCTGTGAATCTTGATGGAATTCTATACCCAGTAAACTTTTTAAAGAATAAAAGTAAAATATTGGCTGGGCTTGGTGGCTTATGCCTGTAATCCCAGCACTTTGGGAGGCCGAGGCGGGCGGGTGGATCGATACATCTGAGGTCAGGAGTTTGAGACCAGTCTGGCCAACATGGTGAAACCCCGTCTCTACTAAAAATACAGAAATTAGCCAGGTGTGGTGGTGGGTGCCTGTAATCCCAGCTTCTCAGGAGGTTGAGGCAGGAGAATTGCTTGAAGCTGCGAGGCAGAAGTTGCAATGAGCTGGGATCACACCACTGCACTCCAGCCTAGGTAACAGAGCAAGACTCTGTCTCAAAAATAACAAAAAAAAGTAAAATATTTTTAGACAGAATAATAAAGAAAATGTATATCCAGAAACCTGTACTAGAGGAAATAAAGATTATTGTTCTCCAGGTACAATTAAAAATAATTCATGTTGGAAGACTGGAAATGCAAGAAGAATGTATGTGATATAAGTATATGGTATAAGTGTATGAATTAAAAATGAATGCTTAGTGTTTGAAACAATAAAAATTAAAGTCCCATGGGATTTACATAAATAGAGAATTAAAATGCCTGACAACAATGGCATGTATATGCCAGAGTGGGGCAGCAAAAATTAACATGTTCTAACATGCTAGAATTAAACAATTAAGGATAAGACTATGTTCAATATTGATGTCGGAAATGCATGTTGTAATCTCTAAAATAACTGTCAAAAGAATTGTGATGATATACATATACCAACCTACTATGTAAAATAATTTAAGAATCTAAAAGAAAACAAAGGGGATGAGAGAATATTAAGAATCAGCAAGACAAATGGAAAGCATTTAGTAAAATGTTTAATTTAAACCTGAAGTAATTACATTAAATATATGTGACCAAATACTCCAATTAATAGCTGATTTTTTAAAAATAACAATACTCAGCCGGGCACTGTGGCTCACACCTGTAATCCTTGCACTTAGTAGAGATGGGGTTTTACCATGTTAGCCAGGATGGTCTCCATCTCCTGACCTCGTGATCTGCCCACCTCGGCCTCCCAAAGTGCAAGGTTGTTTATAAGAGATATATCTAAGACATAAGGATTCAGAAAGTTTAAATATCAAAAGATGGATGAAATAATACCATGCTAACAGTAACCAAAAGAGAGAGTAACTGCATTAATATGAAACACAGTAGATATTAAGGGGAAAAATGATTAGCATGAGAGAGATCACTTCATAAATACAAACTCTTAGTTCTCAGAAATATATAACTGCCAGTCTAAGATACTCACAAAGTCCCCTGTCCTCTCTCAGGTCAGAGCTTAGTGTCTCCATTTTCACAATACCAAGAAAATGCCTAAGAAAGAAAACATCCACTCTCCTTTATACAGGCCTATGCTTTTCCGCTTGGATTCTTCGTTTCCAAGTTTCCTTCAGCATTTGGCAAAGGGTTTGAGGAGAAAACCGGCAGAGTCCAGTTCTCTAACCCTTCCTTTACAGTGGTCCTAGCCCCTCAATGTTTGTCTCTGCAGCCCTGCAAGACTGCCAAAATCTCTACTGGTTTTTCTGCTGCTTATAGTAACCCCTACCACCAGCCAGAATCCCAGCACCAGAGGAGAAAAGCTGAAGCTTAGTGCTAGCTCCTCTCTCCGCTGGTTCCTCCTTCCCAGGAATTGTATCTTAAGTCTTGGTTGCCTCTTTAGCTCTCTGGTGACTTCAGTCTCATGTTTGTATTTTATCCAGATTTTCTAGTTGAAGTTAGAAGTCTAGTTAATTTTTTTGAACTTCAGATTCTTCTTCCTTCAATTGAAGAAAGTTGCCATGTTGTATGTATTAAAATTCTTAGTTAGCTAAGCATTTGAAGATTATTCTTAGTAACCTTCTTCCTGGGACCATGAAGAAGATTATTAGGTCTCATTCACCAGTTACATGATCCTCTGAGGAGGGCCTGGGAGATTTTTTTTTAAATTTTTATTCAGATAAGCTTTCATATTTTTGTATTAACTTCTGTGCAGAGTATTAAAATTAAACTCACTAGTTAGAGCTCTGGGGATGATTTGAGATATCTCTAAATGTGATTTGCCTTAAGCATTATTATAAATTGTATAGGGAAAGATATCTAACTCTTCATCCTAAGTGACCTTTGATAGACCTTTTCTGTAATATGGGAGAAAGAATAAAATTAAATTGTTTTAAATGAGATAGGAAGTGAAAAATAACTTAGTACATCCCTTTTGCCTCTTAAAACCTTATATTCAAGTAATGTTTCTGTATTTGTGGATATTCTGTTAGACATGGTTATCTCGTTCACATTTAAATGCCTAGAAGCCTTTTTTATAGCTGTTGTAAAAGTTTGTATTTATTAGCCATATATATGTTACAATGGTGAATGGTTTATACACATTTTTAACCTTACAATAATAGCTACACAGAGACCTACTGAAGGAGCAAAAGAAATGTTAAAATTTTACAGGTTTCAAAAATAAGTTTTACTATCAGTGAATATCAAGTTTTGATTTGTTTATGAAAGGCATTCAGAGGCCTGTGCAATAATTAAACTTTTTTTTCCTCCCCAGAATTACCTCTGGACTACAAATTTACAAGATTCTCTTCAAGCAATTCAAAAACAGCTGGCTACTATCCAAATCCTCCACTGGTCTTAACAAGCGATGAGACACTGATATCCAAATAAGTTGTCTTTATTGGAAAATGAAGTGAAGACCCATATATGCAGTAAAAAAAAAAAAAAAAAAAAAAAATCAAAAAATACTGTAAAAGACTTTAAGGAACGAGTTTTATTGACCAAGAAGTTGATATTTGCCCATAGGTCTCCTTTCTATAAATCATCTTGATGTTTAACAACTCTTATTATATTAAAATCTTAGTATCCTAAAACTTAGAACCTTATTGATATTTTCTATACAATAGTTTTGTGATTAGAATTCACCTGGGGACACACACTCCCACACACAGTCACTCTTACACATATGCCTAGTTCAGTGGTTCTCAAAGTGTGATCCATAGACTAATAGCAGAGCATTACCTGAGAACTTGATAATGCACATTGCAGGCCCCACCCAAAACCTGTTGAATCAGAAGCTCTGAGAGTGGGGCCTACCAATCTGTGGTTTAACAAGCCCATCAGGTGATTCTAATTTACACTACAGTTTGAGACCCACCGACCTAGAACATATCCTCCAGAGACTTGGCTTAATTGGTCTGGCTAAATATAGCTGAACATTGTTACCTTTTATATGCCCTAGGACTTCCAAAATCACCCTATCCAACAAAATCTTATTCCTCAGTATTAATTCCTCTCATTGGGAAGAAATTTGTAGTTGAAACTATTTAATTTAATTTGAATTTAATTTCTGTAATTGGGAAGGAGGGTAATAATGAACAAAAAGTTTGAGAAAAAATGCTTTAAGGGGTTTTACAGGCATACTACAGTCCAGGACTGTGGTGTTCTATGTGCTATGTATAGTCATATTAGTAGCTATTTGTTGCAAGATACTTGAAGCCAAATGTTTGCAGTATAGGTTCCTGGCTACTCTTTAAGCTGTGATTTCACTCTGTCTATCATGGGCAGTATTAGAAAACATACTGGTTTTCACTATCTGGTTTTCAAACACTATCATTATTTTACCTGGATTGTAGTGGAGAATTGAGCATATCAATGCATGCATTGGAAAGAAAAAAATTTTGTTGAAATTTGGAAATGTTCAGCTAAATCCCAGATATACTGTGGGATGAGTTATCTCAGGGTAGGTAAAAAAAAAAAAAATTACTAAAATTTTTCCCTCACAGTCAGTAGCTTTCTTTGATATTTAACAATAAGTATATAGTGATATACTTGAAGTTTATGTCCAGAATGTCATTGGAATATTACAATGAGCATAAATAAGCTTAGGACTACATGAAAGATGCTATCTCGTATATGCTTTAAATAGAAAATTGATTTCTTTTAAAAATAAAGCTATTTTTCCTTATCCATGTTTATTCTGTAAATGGCAAATAATACATCTTTAAATACTTATAAACTACTGTTAATATGAAAAATGAGAACTCCAAAATAAGAAATAATTGCACTTTTTGGGCCACTGAGTAGTGGCGGGGGTTCGGGAGGCAGAATTCGGTTGTCAGAAGTTCTACGCGCCCCTTTAGCATTCTACCTAAAGACCCTGAACAAGTTACCACCAAATTTGGCTTCGGTTTTTTCCATCTTATAAAAGGAGAGGTTTAGTTTATTTCTAAGTTTCCTTCCTTTCTAGCAGTCAGTATTTCTTCTAATGAATGTTTTTTTCTATAATTAGCAAGACTATAATTTGGTTTTTTAAATTTGTATTTCATTGTTTCTAAAAAGTGCCAGTGTTTCTGATTGGATATGAAGATTAAAAATAATCATCCAAATGTGGCACCAAAAAAATTAAAAAGAAAATATTAAAGTAGTTATATGAAACAAAAAAATTGTATAAATGGGCAGAAGACATGTAATATTTGCATACAGGCAAACATTCATAATCTAAAGGACACCTAAAAATAGATTTAAGGGAGCGGAGGTTTTCTTTGCTGGCCACTGTTCATCGCATCAGCAGAGGAAAGATCTGAATGACTCAGTGACCAAGTGTTTTGTCAGAATCTGGTATTTGGAATACTGAGGTAGTAAAAACTTCAACTGAACCATGAATTGCAATCTAAAATCAACTGAGTTTGTTAAACTCTAAACTGAAATCAAGTATTATTTCCCCACCAATGTTCATATCCAAAAATAACTTTAAATACACACACTTTTAGCGAACTGGTTTGAATGAAAATAAATTTATATAATTATTTTATATAACAAATCAGCATAAAGTGGAAAATCAAACTGCCTCTCTAGGTATAATAACCTTGACTGAATGGTAGAAATACATGGATAGCTTTTTAAAATATTCAGTGTTGGAGTAACAGGCCCTTACATCTTGAGCACAAGAAGACTATCCTAACAGTTGGTTCCCAGATTGGTGCAAGACTGGAATACACTTGACTGCTTTTGTTAAAGCCATGACAGCATACCAAGTAATTCACCCAGTATGGTCGTATGGCCATCCTTGAAAATCCCTGGGCATGGTCCAGTTCACATGGAATGAATTCAAAAAGGTGTCTCTTGTTGGTCTCTAGAACTATCCTCAGAAATAATAGTAAAATAGTGGTCATGAGTGCTGACTCCTCACTAGGCTACTTCATGTACATTGTCTTGTTTACTCTCTACAGCAACCATATGAGATGCATATAATTATTAAATTGTACAGATGGGAAAACTGAAATTCAGAGTGATTAAATACAATGCTTGCTCTACGTTACACTGTTACTAAGAGAGCAATACATGAACTCAGGTTTGATCCTCAAAATCACACTTTTAATTACTTGATACATAATGTCTTCCAATGTTGAATCTAGACTGGGGCAAATTCTCAGCCCAAAACCACACTTCAATTTAGCAATAATGCCATTCTAGGACATAAGAGGGATTAAAAGTGAAGACACAGTCTCTAAAGTAATTCATAATTTAGCCAAATATATTAAATATCTGTAATATAAAACTTACCTAGGAGAGTAAAATAGAGATCCAAGAATCATAGGAGTCCTAAAGTATATAATGAATTTGCTCTTCTTGGAAGCCACACACTCCAAGGTCATCAGTAAGCAGGCCTACTCTTTCTTCGTATTCTGGGTTAATGTTCACCTTGACTGCTTGGTAAATTTCCCTCAGTTGCTGAAGTAACCAAAATGGAGAATGAGTGATGAAAACTCATCTTTGAGTAAAATTAGTGGGAAATGGGATATCTGGGCCTATAGAGAAGTTGGGTCATTACTTACAATGACAACTAGAAAACTACATAGACTGCTTGACAATTACTTTCTTGAACCACGTACCTGTTCACAGACTTTTCAAAAAACAAGTTTGTTTTACTTTTTTTGGTACTTTGGTCATGTTACTTCCTTGTAAAGATCAAAGTTTAATAAAGCTTAACAAAGTTTAATAAAGAAAAGGAATAAACTACTATCTAAATGTGTTAAAAGCAATCACCAAGTTTAATCAATTAAAAAATATTCTTTTAATTTAACGGAAATGTCAGCAGTTCTTTACAATGCTTAGCAGCTAAATTCCGTGAGTATAACATTTAATGTCTTTTTGGTACATTAAATGTTCAATGCCTTTGATGAAGGGAACAAACTGTTAAATTTCATTCATGTGCAGCAAACATCAAGATTACGTAAGTAAATTCAGATGTGTTCATCTGTAACTGTATGGAATCCTGTATTAAATCAAGGGATAAAATGTACTCCTGTCAAAGGCTGTTCATGAATGATTAAACATAACCTTCAACTGAGGCCTGAATACTCATGTCAATAGGGTTTAACATTTGTATGCCAAATTTACTACCATAGCTGTGATAGTGTGGAAGGTATGCTAGCTTGAAATCAGAAAACTCAGCAGTGAGACTTGCATCTTAGGCAGTTTACTTCCACTTTCTGGACCTCTGTTTTCTCAACTATTTAAATGGAAAGAATAAAATTTGTTACAAGGTTTATCAAAGTAATATGAGACTGCACTTCGAAGTGCCTGACATACCTCAGATCTTTTGAGGAGATTGTGAAGCCAGGGAATATGTCACTGAAACAAGATCAAATATCCAGGTCTTAAATTGTGATTCTATAGGACAGGAACTCAAAAATTAAAAATACAGGTAAGAGTTTTAGTTTTTGTTCGTTAATGACGAAAACTTTTAAGGACGCTTGAGTTAGCTGGAGACAAAGCAGCAGCACCAGGAGTAATGGGGAGAAGGGCCTGATAAGAAGGTCAGAGAAGCCTTTTATAAGTGTCTGGCTTGTGCTGAATGCCCAGAAATGGAAGCCCAAGGAAATGTTGTGTGAGGACCAGGAAATTATGCAGTGTCACCACTACTCACAGAGATTATCGCCTGAGAAGACTAAAATGATAATACTTCTTAGGTGACCAGAGGATGGGAGAACCTCTTAACAGGTTTGGAGGTCCACATAAAGAATAATTGGGGTCTAGAATTATGGAAGAAAAAGCAATACAAAGAAATGGAGCAGGGCTATAGCAGTGAACCAATTGGTTGGTAAGTGAAACCTGTAAGATGCCTAATTGAGTAACTTAATGACTAATTTTATTAGACTAAACGGAACAGAAACCATGCTAATCTGTAACAAATAAGTGGCACCAGCCTATTAGAGTGAATGCTATTGGTTAGACTAAAGCAGATAATAAGCCAAGTGTAGGAAAAATGACATTTTCTGATTACATCCAGAACAGGCACAGAAAATGTATAATAAAGCTTGAAACAGGTGGTTGACAATGCAGAAATCAGTCACTGAACTGAAAAGGTAAGATGAACATTGTTAGGGGAATTTAGGATTAAGATGGATGTAGAGCTTGCAAAAGAAAACCTAGGTCTCTAATACTTAAAGTTCTCCAGCCCTAGAAAAAAATACTGCAGCAAGAAATTGCAGGTCACAATTGCACCAGGAGTCAGCATCTATCTAACTGTATGTTTAATTAAGTTTCTAACTCAAATGAGAAATTTTGGGCCATTTTTGTCAAATTTTTGCTTAGATGGCTACAAATACTTGGCAATTCATTTTCACAGATTTTGCAGCATCCATAAAGCCCTCCTTACTGCAGAGAATGCAGAGGTATTTATCCAATAAAACTTCATGTAATTGCTGCTATACAGCAAAACTATCATTACTGGTAATTAAAGTTGTGATACCTGATATCATTTGTCTCTAGACATTTTATTTCATGTTTTCTTGGTATTCTTTTTAAAGCCACACACTGGTGTAAGAAAATAATGTAAGTAGCACTCAGAATACACAATAATTAATTCTTCCAAAAGTCTATCTTAAGCTTATTGAGAGTTAGACCTCGGAAGGCACAGTTAATATAAATGTAATGAACAAGGATGCTGCATAGACAAGTTTTCCACTGAAAACAGTATTTTAAGTGATACTATATGGTGCTTCAATTACCACCAAAAACTGCACTGTTATATAGAAAAAATAATGCTCATGAGTATGCAGTTGTAGTTGGGCTTCTATTTACCATTTTTCAAGTGAAAAATCTTAGGAGGTTTGGTGGCTGTTGCTTTTTTTTTTTTTTTTTTTTTTTTTTTTTTAACTTTCAGGATGATAGTTACTGGTATCATTTGATAACTTTAATGATTTCCCAACCTTAAATTAACCTAGACAACAGAATTTTTTATTTATTTTTATTTTTTGATGAAAACAAGAAATACAGTAGTGACACTTTGTTTTTCCTTCAAGCACATGGGAGAAGACAAAAGTACTAATAATCATCATTGAGTTTGACAGAGAAATTCTACTAGTACTTACACTGCTTAGGAACATAAATGTCAAGTACATTACTAGGGCAAGAAGTATCAAGTAAGACAACAGAGTCATATTTTTCTTTTTGAGGTTATTTTCACAAGACATAGCAACAATTTGTAAAATATTCAGACTACTGAAAGATAACATTCAAATTATATTTCTAAGAATAGAGCCATATATGAACAGAGAGCAGAACAAGCTAATACATTAATGAATATTCACTGAAGTCTTCATACTGCACAGGACACAAATTTGGTATTTTTGCACATGTTGTCAATTATAAGCAAAAAGCAGGCCTGTAAACATCAATTTTGTCATAGGCTGAAACGGAGAAAGGAAATAGATTTTACTCAAAAACAGTGACATAAGGAGCATACACCATTAATCTTCCACACATATAAAGGTCACTCCTAGGATAATCGAGAGGAAACACCCTTACAGTTTTGTTTACAAAAATCTACTGGTGAATTCAAGGACTTAGGAAAAATTGAAGGAAAATCTTCCTCCAAGCATACGATTTAAATACCAGCTCCTCTTCCCTGGGGCGCACCTCAGGGGCCTACCCTCCCACCCCTGACCCTGCAGGGTCTTTCCTGTAGGCCTTTCCAAACCCACTCCACAGCAGGCTCATTTCTGTTCTGGACTTACTCAGTTTCCCAACCTAGACTAACCTCTCCACTGTGTGTGTTCAGACCTCCTCAACCCTAAAGGGGCTTAGGTCAAAGCCTTCAAAATCGAAAGGGAAAAATTCCCCTTATCCCCTACAAGGAGGCTGGAGATCTTCCAGAATGCAGGCTGCAGCCTGCTTCTTCATTTGTTAGGAGCAGGGAAGGAAATGCAGAAGCTGAAAAATGAGGGCCA
Organism: Macaca thibetana thibetana; assembly: GCF_024542745.1. Taxonomy (NCBI): domain Eukaryota; kingdom Metazoa; phylum Chordata; class Mammalia; order Primates; family Cercopithecidae; genus Macaca; species Macaca thibetana. The sequence continues at coordinate 149,016,775 of NC_065581.1, read as the reverse complement.
AGAAAGCCAGGCAATAGGATGAAGACACATGGGACATCAGGGCAGGAACAAAGTAGTACAAAGGAGAAGAATGACCTATAAAATGCTACCCTTGGGTCATTTCCAAGCAGTCCAAGGCCTGAAAAAGCATTTCCATCTTTAGAAAAGTGGAGTGAAGCTAAGTTTTGGTTGCCTTCGCTCACATCCTGTTCAGGACCTGTCCTGAACCCATCACTGTAAGGCCCTTCTCTCTCTTTCCAGCTTCTCAAACTAAAAGCTCAAGAAATACACAGGTTTTGGTAGAATGGATAGGGTAAAAGATAAAGATGTCAAAACCTGCCTAAAAGAACACTGCCTATAACTAAACAACCTATAGGTCTCCCTTTGAAATTGTCAGACCTTGCTAAAGGAAGTGGGGTGGAGGAATAAGGGCAATAAGAGATCTGGAACCCATTTAATCATACCTTTCCTCTCTGAACACAATCAAGGAAAGAGCAAATTAAACAAAAAGTCTGCTTTGCCAGTTTTGTTTTCTGTTCATAAGCTAAAACTGCTTCAGAGTAAAAGGGAAGAAAAGAAGGGATGGGAGGGAGAAGGGAAGGGGGAGGGAGAGAAAGAAAGAGACACAGAGACAGAGGCATAAGAAGTCTCACATTCCAGAAATATCTCTTCCTCAATGCCCCAACTCTGGCAACTTTGTCATATTCAGAGTGGGAGCAGGCGGGGAAAAGAGGAAATGCCTAAAGAAGTTGCTCAGATTAAGGATGGTTTGTTGGCTAGCAATCAGAAAGACTAAGCTGGAAGGGACTGCGTTCCAGCCTTGCTTTGGGCACTGTCACATATGGCTGCCCATCCTGGTGGTAGGGGGTGTTCCTGTGAGCTCCCTGGGAGCTACGTCTACAGATAGTTCCTGAAGGCAGACAATGGTGGCCTAAGCAAAGTTCAACCAGAAGGTAAGAGAAAGTAGGGCTGGGCTATAGCACAGGCTTCATACTTACCAGTAGCTGGTCATGATGTAGAGTAACCAAAGGTACAGGAACACCAATGTGATATCATGGAACACTTTTCATCTATTACCTCATTCATGCCTAGCAGTCACCCACCAGCCACCAGCTTGTTCTACCAGATAACCAGTAGGGTGGATGGCACAAGCCCAGGAAGGCAGCTGGGATCCAGTTGGTGGTAGTCTGGAATGTCCAATTTGGGTTGACAGCTGGGTTAAGATATCAGTTTTGTCTTGCAGTGGTAATACCTAAAGAGCTTACCATAAGTACATGGGTATCAGGTACACAGCCAGCATAAAGTATGAAGCCCAGTAGTTATTTGTGAAGATGTATCAAGATTCTTTGTGGTACAGAACCACCTAAACTGGGAGAAGACCACGGTCACAGACAGGGTCCAAGCCATGCAAAGAAAGGCAGTATGGTACAGTACATCTATAGTATCATGTTTGGCATAGAAGCCGTAGAAGGCCATGCACTTGAAACATGTTAACACAATGCAGAAAAGCATGAAGGTCCAGAGGAAGAATGGCATGGGCAGGTAAGCCAATAATCTTGCAACTGATTACTGAAGATTTAGAAGAACCAAAGGAAAAGATAATCCGCAGTATGAAGAGAAAGCAGACAGAAGACTGCATGCTGTTGGCCAAGCATAGGTCCAAGAGGAGGTGGTAAGGAAACTTGTGCAGAAGCTTCTCACAGGACAGAGATTAGCCAGACTGGAACCTGAAGGATCTGGCGCTCTCCACTGGCTGCCTTGGTGGGCCTCGAATTCCTCTACGGGGCCCTTCACCCATCAGGTAGTATTGTAGGGGATTGGGCCACAGTTCTCCTTTGATAATCTCTGCAATTCTGTCGAATTCTAGAAGGCTGTGGTCTGAAAACCAGTTGAAGAAACTAGGGATAGTGTTCCCTTCCCGGTTTCTGTGGATATGAGCCTGGGGATCTTGGCCTCGGTGCCAGCGGATTGGAGTGGAAAGAGACACCACTCGCCCGGAGGATCTGCGCTCATATTCCTTGACAAGCCCCTCATTTCGGAAGTAGGGGTTGCCCTGAAAGATGAACTTGAATTTGCAGCCTGCTCTGGGGTGTTTAAGCTCCTCCACCTCCAAATTGATCATGTACCTCAGCATGTCTTCATCTTGGCCACTGATCATAGGTGACAGCTGGGGGTGGTTTCGAAAGGCAGTGACCCAGAAACCTGGGATATTTTGGATAATGAAACTTCTGCGCTGCATGTGGAGTCTTCGCATGCGGCCAAACTTGCGCTCAAGCTGAAGGAAGGCCCTGTCAGCCTGGGCATTTACGTTTGACAACTCTTGATCGATGGCCTCCAGCGAGTCCATGCAGTTATTGATCTTCGGGGCCCTGGGCCGTGTCTCCTCTTTCACCCCTCCTGCCACCTTTTTTTCCTTCTGCACTACCTTCTTTTCCTCCATCACCGCCCCTGCTTCTCCCTCCTTTTCCACCGCTGCTGACATGGCGCACTTTTTAGTCGTCACTTCCTTGGCCTTCTTCCGGGCTATCATCTGAGACCCCAACCCCCCTGCGCCACAGGCTTCTAGAGCCTTCTGCCCAGCAGGGCCACGGGGCTCTCCAAGCTGACAGCCATTTTTCTGGCTGTTATCAGCAGCCTCGGAGGCAAAGGCTGCTTCCAGACCTTTCGTAGAAGGTGGAGCATCCTCCTGCCCGGCTTTGGTCGCCACACAGCCGCGACTCCCGGCAACTGGGACGCGGAGCGCGGGGCCGCAGTCAACAGGATCGCGGGATGCACCTCCCTCCGCAGCGGTCTCCAGGCTGCCCCCACCTGTGTTCGCCATCACCTGTGTCGCCTCGGTTTCTTCATGGAGCACTTGGCACTGGTCTAGGTCCGGATCTCCTGAGGCATGGTCGGGAGCAGCCAGGTCGCCGGTTTGGGCGAGAGGGAGCTTGTTGCCCCCATCCAGGCCGCTCATTTTGGTAGAAGTCAGACTGGCGGTAGAGGGAGAGTTCCTTGTCTCCGCAGCGGCCGCACTCTGCCCGAAACGTCTAGCGCCACCCCTCTTTTACTCGCCGCGGTGCTACCATGGCAACCGGTGATGTCAGAGCGGTAGCGTCCTAACATCGCGCGAGAACTCTGCGCCGGTGACTACGCTTATCAATCCGTTGTATTCCTTTGTCTTCTTGTCACAAAAAGAATTTCATCAATCTGGAAAGGGAGTTTTACTTACGTAAATGGATGTAGACCAGACTCAAAAATGTGAGAACTGTGTTAATGTGGATTTATAAGCCTCTGAATGAATTTCTAAGGCACCTAAGCTATTGTTTCTTAAAATAAGGTTAGTTACTGTCTATTCAAGTCAGTTCATAGGGCTTCTCGTGAGTAGGAAAGTGGATTCACAAACTCACAGGCTTTCCTTCTTTAAGGTATGGATTCTTGGCTATTACCAAAAAATTTAGATGAGCAGAGTTTGATTTTTAAAGAGAAGTGTTACTATGTTTAGTGTTATTTTTAAAATTAAGGAGCAGCTGAAAGGCAAACTTCTCTCCTCCTAACAAGACATAATAAAGGAATATTTCAATTTGTCTTACAGATTTTAAAGTTTATATAATTTGGCCAACATCTACAAAGCAAGTGGACAATATTTCCTCTTCACTTTTAACTAATAAAGAGTAGCAAAATGTTTTTCCTTACGTAGAGGTGACTGGCACAGGAGCACAAATTGAGGCTTTTAAGCGGTACTGAAAGAAATATCTCAGGGGATTTTAATTTCTAAACTGATGCATATGTTCTTTTCCTCAGGTTACAATCTTAATCTAAAAGTGTTTCCTGCTTCATAATGCCTGTAGACGTGAAGCTAACAAATCTTTGCCAAAATGTGTTCATGTGGTAATTCACTGCAGCACAGGAGCAATAATCAGCTATGTGCCGGGGCATCTATGCTATTGTCTCTTAAAATATTTACTTTAAAAGTAAGGTTAGTTATTGTCTGTTCAAGTCAGTTAGCCCTTACAATTCATTTGATAGTGATTACCAGTACAATATGTTAGTTTGTTGGAGTGAGAATAATGGTGTTAATCCTTGGAAAAATGCAAGACCAAAGGGAAATGTAAATTTTGCATATTTATGTTTAATGTCTTACATTTATATTCGAATAAACGGTTATGATTATAACTCTTTGTAAAAGAAACTCCATTTTGAGCACCCCAGATTATGATCACTTTCAAATACAGACTCAGAAGTACAGGTTTAGAAAAAAAGGATTTAGAGGAATGCAGCATATATACTAAGACTTCTAGCGAGGGAAGGAGTGTAGCTCTGGTTCAACTAAGATAAAGTACTGATGGAAGGTCACTGGCAGATAATACAGAGAAACAGCCTACCTTGCAGGGTTTTTTGTATGCCTAGTCAGCCTACCAAGGACAATGTGTCCAGAATGACCTCTTTACTGCCTGCCAGCTAATCAGTTATCCCATAAGAAATAGCAAACAAGATTCACACAACAGAGAGCAATTATTTTTCTCTCCCTCTTTCCTCTTTGTCTTAATAAATGCTCTTTTTTTATTTGTGTGGTGAAGTCAATCTGTTGAGGTATCATCTTTGTAAACAAGTAAACAGTGTGTTATAATTGACTTTGTGACTTTGAATTAATGACACTGCTCTGTTTCTTTTCCAAAGAATCTTTGCACTGTTGAAAGAGTAACTCTTTTCCATTATAACCTGAGCCAAGTTGAAGAGAAGCAGGGAATACTGAATGAAAGTTACTTTTCCATGCAGGAGGAAAAAAGAAGTTTGCTATTATATAAATTTATAGAAAAATATAAAATTACATGTGAACTTATTTTTCTTTCTATGTGTGCCAAAATTTTTTAAAGATTTATATCTCTACTACTCAAAGCATTCCCATCTCCAGCTTTTATTAGCTCTGTTACCTGAATCATTTTTCACTCATAACCACCTGGCCATTCTTTAACACTCAGTTCATGTAGAGTGTACTAGGCAGTTTAAATACATTAGATTTTATAAACAAAGACCCAGTGAGCACAGAGAAGTTAACATGCCCGTGGTCACATATATATTAATTGGCAAACTGCCTCCTCCCACTTTAATTACTTTACCTCCTTCCTTGATTACTTGCCATTTTGACAGTTTTCTGATTTCTGTATAGCCCTTATGACTTTTACCATCCAACTTAGTACAGTTATGTTTCACTTAATGACAGGGATTTTGTCATTATGGGAACATCATATAGTACATCTATCAAACCTAACTGCAATAGCCTACTACACATCTAAGCTAAATAGTATATCATATTGCTCCTAGGCTACAAACCTGAACAGCATGTTGCTGAACTGAATACTGTAGGCACTTGTAACATAATGGTAAGTATTTTTGTATCTAAACATAAGAACGATACAGTAAAAATAGAGTATTATAATTTTATGGTCCCACACTTGTATATGCAGTTCATCTTTGACCAAAATGTTATACAGCAAATGACTGTAGTTACTTATCCTCTACTTTTTAACTTTATTGGTTGTTTCATTAAGGTCAATTTTATCCCAGCTAGATAATGATGACTGCATAGCAGCTTCTGTAGCATCTACCATAGTATAGCCCAGTTACTGTCTCATAGAACGTTTTAATGAATCTTGATATTTAAGTGAAAATTTAAATTTAAATAAAAATTTTGAAAGATTTTACCAATATGAATAGTGTGACTATCCTTGTGTTTCATTTTGAGGTGTGTGGATATATAATTGTAGCTATGAGTTATATTTTACATTTTTTGCATATTCGAATAATATATATTTTGTACACAGTAAAGTCTATTCTACTGGAAATTGGCAATAAACCTTACTACACAGAAAAAACTACATCAGTGACTTATGATTCTATGGAAAAATAACGATAGAAAATGCCATGAAAATCCATGAGGTAGTTTTTATTTGCAAGGAGGAAAGATTTACTGGAAGTTCAAACATAAATTAATACAGTCTAACAGGAATGACTTTACTAAAGTATACAGTAAAGATTGGAAAATTTGTGAAATATCCCCTATTGTTACATCTTTGGCCAGCAGTTTCTTTTTCAGAATGATATAGTTTCTAGTTCATTATAGCTTACATTTATTTAGTGTTTTCTATATACCATATACTTTTATGCGCTTAAATGTGTATCTCATTTAATTTTTACAAGGACCCTGTGAGGTGATATTATGACCTCCACTTCACTATGCCTCAGAAGGAATTGAGGCAATGAGAAATAAAGTGGTTTATCGAAGATTACACAGCAAGTAGTGGAGCCACAATTTGAATGAGGTAATCTGACTAGAGAGCCTGTGCACTCATTCACCATACTATTCTGCAACCTTACACAACCTATAACATGAAAAACCACCTTCTTAGAAATAAGACTGCATGACCATCCCAATTTAATGTTGAACTTTCTTCTTTATCTTCTTTTCCTTTACCTGTCTTAGTCTATTCAGGCTGCTGTAACAAAATACTATAGAGTGGGTGGCTTGTAAACAGTAATTTACTTCTCACAGTTCTGAAGGCTGGGAATTCCAAGATCAAGGCACCAGCAGATTTGGTGTCTGGTGAGGGCCTGCATCCTGGTTCTTAGACTATAGTTTGTTGGTTTTTGTGTTTTGTTTTGTTTTGTTTTGCTGTGTCCTCACATGGAAAAAGGAGTGAGGGATCTCTCTGGGGTTTCTTTTATAATGGCACTAATCTCATAGGGCTCTAACCAGAGGTCTCTTTTATAGGGCACTGATTGCCTCCCAGAGGACCCTATCTCCAAATACTCTCACATTGGGGATTAGGTTTCAATATATTAATTTGAGGAGGACAAAGACATTCAGTCTATAGCCTGCCCCATCCATAAAATTAGTGACAATTGTTGAGGAAGTGCCCAGTTACTAAAGAGAAACAAGAATTCATGATTCTCTGTTTCAATACCTTAATAGTTCTCAACTCATCAGATATAACATTTATTTTTTACTTTTATTTTTATTTGATTTTATTTTTAGATGGAGTCTTACTCTGTCGTGGCCAGGCTGGAGTGCAGTGGCAAGATCTTGGCTCACTGCAACATCCATCTCCTGGTTTCAAGTGATTCTCCCACCTCAGTCTCCCAAGTAGCTAGGATTACAGGCGCCTGCCACCATGCCCGGATAATTTTTTTTTTTTTTTTTTTTTTTTTTTTTTTTTTTTTAGTAGAGACAGGATTTCACCATATCGGCCAGGCTGGCCTCGAACTCCCAACCTCAGGTGATCCGCCTTGGCCTCCCAAAGAGCTGGGATTACAGCTGTGAGCCACCGGGCCTGGCTAGATATAACATTTCTTTTTATAACATGTTTTCCTTTCTTGAAATTCATATTGTATATCAACATGCACATTTTTTAAAGTCATTATAATAACTTAGCTGTAATTTAAAGGAAAATAAAAGGAACGTAATTTTTAAAATATCTATTTTAAAATATAAATGTTTTGACATGCCAACACTTTATGGCATGATAAATTAGATGGTTATACCTGTAGACTCACTAGTGTATGAAACTACTAATGCAACTTGATATAGGTGTAAGGTACTAAAGACATAAGCAGCAATGCTTTTCTGAGATAGATTTTCTGAAATTTTGAGCAGCTTTATGATAAAGTTCTGGAGGAAAAGGACAGAATTTCCCCAATTCACATTTATATCTCTTTGATTATAAGACACACCTTTTTTCCCCACATTTCTTTTTATTTAACTTTTAAGTTCATGGGTATATGTGCAGGATATATAGGTAAAGATGTCATTGGGGTTTATTGTACAGATTATTTCATCACCCAGATATTAAACCTAGTACCTATGAGTTATTTTTCATTATCTTCTCCCTCTCCCAACCTTCCACCCTTAGATAAACCCCAGTGTGTGTTGTTCATCCATGTGTTCTTATCATTTAGCCCCGACCTGTAAGAGAATATGTGATACTTGGTTTCCTGTTCCTGCTTTAGTTTGCTAAGGATAATGGTCTACAGCTCCATCCATGTTCCTGCAAAGGACATGATCTCATTCTTTTGTATGGCTGCATAGTATTCTATGGTGTATATGTACCACATTTTCTTTAGCCTATCATTGATGGTCATTCAGGTTGATTCCATGGCTTTGCTATGTGAATAACACTGCAGTGAATATAGACATGCATGTGTCTTTATGATATAACGATTTATATTCCTTTGAGTAAATACCTATTAATGGGATTGCTTGACCAAACAATATATCTGTTTTGAGGTCTCTGAAGAATCACCACACTATCTTCCACAATAAATGAACTAATTTGTACTCTCACCAACAGTGTATAAACATTACTTTTTTTCCACAACCTCGCCAGCATCTGTTATTTTTTTACTTTTTAATAATAGCCATTCTGACTGGTATGAGATAGTATCTCATTGTGGTTTTGCTTTGCATTTCTCTAATAATCAGTGATGTTGAGTTTTTTTTTTTTATATGAATATTGGCTGCATGTATGTCTTTTTAAGAAGTGTCTGTCCATGTCCTTTGCCCACTTTTTAATAGAGTTGTTTTTTCTTGTGAATTTAAGTTCTTTATAGATGCTGGATATTAGACTTTTGTCACATGCATAGTTTGAAAACATTTTCTCCCATTCTGTAGATTGTCTTTTCACTCTGTTGATGGTTTTCTTTGCTGGGCAGAAGCTCTTTCATTTAATTAGATACCATTTGTCAATTTTTGCTTTTGTTGCAATTGTTTTTGGTGTCTCTGTCATGAAATCTCTGTCCATTCCTATGTCCAGAATGGTATTGCCTAGGTTGTCCTCCAGGGTTTTTATAGTTTTGGGTTTTACATTTAAGTCTTTAATTCATCGTGATTTAATTTTTGTATATAGTATAAGGAAGGGGTCCAGTTTCAATCTTTTGCATATGATTAGCCAGTTATCCCAGTACCATCTATTGAATAGGGAATCCTTTCGTCATTGTTTGTTTTTGTCAGGTTTGTTGAAGATCAGATACCTGTAGGTATGCAGTCTTATTTCTGAGTTCTGTATTATGTTCCATTGGTCTACGTGTCTGTGTTTGTATCAGTCCCATGCTGTTTTGGTTACTGTAGCCCTGTATTATTGTTTGAAGTTGGGTAGTGTGATACCTCGATATTTGTTCTTTTTGTTTAGGATTTCCTTGTGTATTTGGGCTCTTTTGACTTCCATTTGAGTTTTAAAATAGTTTCTTCTAGTTCTGTGAAGAATGTCAATGGTAGTTTAATAGGAATAGCATTGAATCTATAAACTGCTTTGGGCAGTAGGGCCATTATAACAATATTGATTCTTCCTACTCATGAGTGTGTAATGTTTTTCCTTTATTTCATCTCTGATTTCTTTGAGCAGTGTTTTGTCATTCTCCTTGTAGAGAACTTGAACCTCCGTGGTTAGGTGTATTCCTAGATGCTTATTTATTTATTTATTTATTTAGAGATGGAGTCTCGCTCTGTTGCCCAGGCTGGAGTGCAGTGGCGCAACATCGGCTCACTGCAAGCTCTGCCTCCCGGGTTCACGCCATTCTCCTGCCTCAGCCTCCCGAGGTATTTTATTTTTTTTTTTTTTTTTTTTTTTTTTTGTGGCTATTGTGAATGGGATTTCCTTCCTGATTTGGCCCTCAGCTTGACTGTTTTTGGTGTGTAGGAATGCTAGTGATATTTACACATTGATTTTGTATCCTGAGACTTTGCTGACATTATCAGCTTAAGGAGCTTTTGGGCTGAGACTATGGGGTTTTCTAGATACAGGATCATGTAGTCTGCAAAGCAGGATCATTTGACTTCCTCTCTTCCTATTTGGATGTACTTTATTTCTTTCTCTTGCCTGATTGCCCTGGCCAGGACTTCCAATGCTGTGTTGAATAGGAGTGGAGAGAGTGAGCATCCTTGTGTTGTGCTGCTTTTCCAGAAGAATGTGTCCAGCTTTTGCCTATTCATTATGATGTTGACTGTGGGTTTGTCATAGATAACTCTTGTTATTTTGAGGTATGTTCCTTCAATACTTACTTTATTGAGAGTTTTTAACATGAAAGGAGTGTTGAATTTTATTGAAGGCCTTTTCTGCATCTATTGATATAATCATATGGTTTTTGTCTTCAGTTCTGTTTATGTGATGAATCACATCATTGATTTGTGTTTGTTAAACCAACCTTACATCCCAAGGATAAAGCCGTTTTGATCATGGTAGATAAGCTTTTTGATGTGCTCCTGGATTTGGTTTGCTAGTAGTTTGTGGAGAACTTTTGCATTGATGTTCAGCAAAGATATTGACCTGAAATTTTCTTTTTTTGTTGTATCTCTGCCAGGTTTTGGTATCAGGATGATGTTGACCTCATAGAATAAATTAGGGAGGATTCCCTCCTTTTCTTTTTTTTTTTTTTTTTTTTTTTTTTTTTTTTTTTGAATAGTTTCAGTAGGAATGATACTAGTTCTTCTTTGTACATCTGGTAGAATTCAGCTGTAAATCTCTCTGGTTCTGGGTTTTTTTGTTTTTTGCGTTTTTTTGGTTGGTAGGCTTTTTATTACTGATTAAATTTCAGAACTCACTATTGGTCTGTTCTTGGATTCAATTTCTTCCTAGTTAAGTCTTAGGAGGTTGTATGTATCCAGGAATTTATCCATTTCTTCTAGATTTTCTACTTTATGAGCATAGAGGTGTTCATAATATTCTCTGATGGTTGTTTGTATTTCTGTAGGGTCAGTGCTAATATCCTCCTTGTCACTTCTGATTGTGTTTATTTGAATCTTCTATCTTTTTGTCTCTATTTGTCTAGCTAATGGTCTGTTTTATTAATGTTCTCAGAAAACCAGCTCCTGGATTTGTTGATCTTTGAAATGTCTTTTTGTGTCTAAATCTCCTTCAGTTCAGCCCTGATTTTGGTTATTTCTTGTCTTTTGCATGCTTATGATTTGTTTGCTCCTGGTTCTCTATTTATTTTACTTGTGATAATTAGGCTTTTAACTTAAAATCTTTCTAACTTTTTGATGTGGGAATTTAGTGCTATAAATTTCCTTCTTAACATTGCCTTAGCTGTGTCCCAGAGATTCTGGTATGTTGTATCTTTATTCTGATTAGTTTCAAAGAACTTCTTGATTTCTGCCTTAATTTCATTATTTACTCAAAAGTCATTCAGGAGCAGTTATTCAATTTCCATGTAATTGTATGGTTTTGAGTGAATTTATTTGTCTTGATTTCTAATTTGATTTTGCTGGGTTCAGGAGATTTTTTGTTATGACTCTGTGCCCACCAAGGCTCTGTCTACAATGGTAGTCATCAGGGGGAGGGGAGTAAACAGCACTCCCACATGCCTGGGGGGCAATGAAAGCAAAATCTGCCCATACAGACATGCTAGCAAAGCAATGTGGGGAGTTGCTGTGAGCCCAGGGGAAGCTGCAGTATGAGGAGACAGCATGCAGGCTGGCACATGGCTGTAATGGCCAGCCCACTGGAGCTCTCTGCTGGTTAAGCATGGTCTGCCAGCACAGAAGGTATGGTATGGGCCCCCAGGGAACCCGAGACCACTCTGCAAGCAGGAGTAGCCAGGCTGGGGCCCCAGGGGAGGCCAGCAAATCAAGGGGTGCTCAGGTCAGACCTGCCCTGTCTGACAGGCAAGACCACTCTGCAGAGTTCAGATCTGACAGTTCCTCTAGGGTTAACATCTCCTATGGGAGCAAGTCGAGCCTAAAGGGGATAGCCATCCCTGGTTGTACTCTGCTACAGATGCTCCCACATCAAACCCTCAGGGTTCTGCATCAGCCGACTTGCTGCCCCTAACCCTTCTCTAAATAGCTCTCTCTGCCAACTTGAGTGTCCGTGGTGGTCAAGGGGTTCCCTTCTGCCAGGGTTCCAGAGGCTGCGTGAGAGTAGGTTGCTCCTTGCCAGTTCAACTCACCCATTCCCCTGGAGCCAGTGGAAGTCAGGAATGAGTCCTGGTATGCAGTAGCCCCATGCAGGGTTCCCAGCTTTCTCCCTTTTTAACCCAGTTTCTTCTTCCACATTTTAACGTCTCTGAAATGACTATCCATGATATAATCAATGGTGTCTTACAACTGCTACCAGCAGAACAGCAGTCATGGCATACTAGTCATCCAGGAGGTGTGAACTTGGCTATTAGTCTTGCCGACATGATTGGACAACTGCAACCTCTTGACGTTTCAATCAGTAAACCCTTTAAGAGCCATTCGAGGAAGGAAAATCAATCAGTAAACTCTTTAAGAGCCATTCGAGGAAGGAAAATCAGTCTTATTTGTTCCCTGAAAATATTATGTTGATATCTTCTGGTAAGATCAAGAAAGTGCCAGCACCAAAACTTGCAGAATGAGTACTGGAGGCTTAGGGGGAAAAAATCCCAGAAGCATACTGTTATTAGTACTAGAACATTCTACTAAGATATATTGTCATCAGCAAAATTATTCAAGAATTTTGAATAGAAATTGATTACTATTATAAATGGGAAAATAACTAGAATAGTGAAACTAGTTTATAGTGAAACTAGTTTATTTCACTGATAATTTACTTTGTATATATACCTATGAGTGATATATATATTTTTAAAACTACATTTTTAAAATCAAAAGGTCTTTCCATATGTATGCAATAAAAATCCTAAGAATTAGAAAGCTATGTGTCACAGTTTAACTGAAAGTTGTTTTCTTTCTTTTTCTTTCTCTTTCTTAGTGTTTACTAATGGCTTATCTTACATTCAATACTTTGAGAGCAGATGAAATAAATCACTTGTAAAAATACAACACATATCTAAAAAGTGCAAATTTTTTGTTTTCATATGTGAAATATTCATGTGCCACATAATGATATTTCAGCAAATGACGGATCACATATCCAACAGTGAAATTATGATGGAGCTGAAAATTTCCTGTTGCTTAGTGTCATCATAGCCTGAGTAATGTAGCCCTCACAATGTCATAGTATAACTCATTACTCATGCATTGATGGTAATGCCGTTATAAACAAACCTACTACACTGCTAATCATATAAAAGTATAGCACATACAATTAGGTACAGTACATAATACTTGATAAAACATAAACAACTATGTCACTGGCTTATGTATTTACTATATGTTATTGTAAAGTATATTTTTTCTACTTATTAAAAAGAAAACTTAACTATAAAATAGCCTCAGGCAGATCCTTCAGGCGGTATTCCAGAATAAGGCATTTTTATCACAGAAGATGAAAACTCTGTGTGTTATTGCCTCTGAAGACCTTCTATTGGGACAAGATGTTGAGGTAGAAGACAGTGATATTGATAATCCTGAGCCTGGGTGTGCCTAGGCTAATGGGTGTGTTTTTGTCTTCATTTTAAACAAAAAAGTTTAAAAAGTTAAAAAAAAGAAAAATTAGAAAAAGCTTATAAAGATATAAATATTTTTGTACAGCTGTACAATATTTGTGTTCTAAGCTAAATGGTATTATAAAAGAGTAAAAAAGTTTTAAAAAGTTAAAACATTATAAAGTAAAAATTTACAGTAAGCTAAGGTTTATTATTGGAGAAAAAATTTTTTTTATAAATTTAGTGTCCCAAAGTGTACAATGCTTATAAAATGTACAGTAGCATATTAGTCCATTTTCACACTGCTATAAAGAACTACCTGAGACTGGGTAATTTATAAAGAAAAGAGGTTTAATTGACTGACAGTTCCGCATGCCTGGGGAGCCCTCAGGAAAGTTACAATCAAGACAGAAGGTGAAGGGGAAGTAAGGCACATCTTACCATAACAAAGCATGAGAGACAGAAGGAGAGAGAGCGAGCAAGCCACACACTTTTAAACCCCCAGATCTCATGAGAACTCACTATCAAAAGAACTGTAAGGGGGAAGTCTGCCCCCATGATTCAATCACCTCCCACCAGGCCCCTCTGACACATGAGGATTACAATTTGAGATGAGATTTGGGTGGGGATATACAGCCAAACCGTATCAAGTAGTGTACAGTAATGTCCTGGACCTTCACATGCGCTTACCATTCACTCACTGACTCACCCAGATCAACTTCTAGTCCTGCAGGCTCCATTCATGGTAAGTGTCCTATACAGGTATACCATTTTAAAATCTTTTATGCTATCTTTTTACAGTAGTTTTTCTATGTTTAGATATGTTTAGTTACACAAATACTTGCCATTGTGTTCCTATTGCTTATAGAATTCAGTACAGTAATATGCTGCACAGGCTTGTAGCCTAGGAGCAATAGGCTATACCATAGAGCCTACATGTGTAGTAGGCTATAGCATTTAGGTTTGTGTAAGTATACTGTATGGTGTTCACACAATGACGAAATTGCCTAACGACACATTTCTCAGAATGTATCCTCATTGTTAAGTGAAACATGACTGAACTCCTATATTCTAGACTTAAAAAATAATGAATTTTTCATCTACATGAATGTTTTGAGCTGGAAAATTATTTTATATAGGGTACTATCCCTCACATTCACGATGTCTAGCATCCCTAACGCCCTTAATGAATACCAGCCGCAGCCCTATTCATCGTAATAACCAAAATTACTCCTGGAAATTTCCCAAATACCCCCTAGAGGGAGGTATGCATATACATTGAGAACCAAGTTTTCTAAATGCCTGTAGCTATGATATTCCCATTCCTGGTCACTAGAGGGAGGAAGTAGTCTTTAGGATGATAATATGATTCTGTTTTGTCTGCCTTCAAAGTTCAAGTTTAAGCTAATATAGATCAGCTTGGCAAAAATAGATCATATTTCAATAAAATGACTGTGGCATAGTTTCTCAACATACATTTGGTACTCTGTGTATTATTACAGTGGAATCACAATCTCTATTTAGGCTATCACTGTTAAAAAATTAACATTTAATCAGGCTAATTAGTTGTGATCACTGCCTGTGATAATACTTTGAAAAAAAAGAAAAAAAAAAAAAAAAAACAACTCATATGCTCCTGCTTTCACCAGTCTTAAGAGAAACCAGAGACAAAGGCCCTGACCTGAATGACCCCACACCTTTGTATGCTGGTTAAAGATGCACCCTTTGAAATCAAACAGATCTGACTTCAAGTCCCAGTTCTGTTACTTACTAGCTGTTTAATTTGGGCAAGTCACTTTACCTCTCTAAGCCACAATTTACTCCTATACAAAATGAATATAATAAAACAACTTACAGAATTTTGAAGGTGAAATGAGATATCTATGAAGTGTTTTTCACAGTATGCTTTCAATAAATAGAAGCTGACTTGCTCATTTTTATTATTTTTATGCTAAGAATTAAATAAACAATATTGTAGGCAGTATAAAATCAATGTCAAATTCTATTATGAAACTGTAATTGTATAAAAGTTCAGTTCAGAAACAAAAGTCATCTATGTAAAATAAGTGAAAGGTTTGTGGAAGAAAAGAAGAGTTGAATTGGACCAAGTAGGATACCATTTGAATAATCTGAGGAAGTCATGAAACACTGGCACATAGTAATAATGTTTGTCCACTATGTTGCAGTTAATTCCTAATGATTATAGGCATATGGTATTTTGGGCTAATAGGGAAAACAATCCTTTTTGCTCTAACTAAAGTGCTTTACTACATTCTTCCACATATCACTTTAAAGACTTTATAAAATATCTTAAGAAAAAACTAGCTGCATCAAATATATACTTTTAATAGCTGACTTTAAGCAGACTTGGTTGTTCAAAGTCATATTTTCTGTGAGGAACATACAGTCTGTATTTCAAACCAAGTTTGACCTGAAAATCTTTGCTTATAATAGATTAACACATTAAGTTCATCAATATTGGATCAAGACTGGAACACAGGCACTCTCTGAAATCACATTCCAATTGAACATCTACCATGCTAAGAAATGTAAGATACAGAGATGAAGAAGGCACAATCTTCTGCTATGATAGAGCTATACTTTAGTAAAGAACAGCTAAATACAAATAAATAGAGAGTAAAAATTTTCTGGGAAAAGAAAACAATTCTGGAAAAACAGGGTCCTGAAATATAAGGTGATTACACCTTGTAAACATTCTATTTCTGGGAGCTGTAAGGCCTTAAATAAACAAGCCCACTCGTGCCTAATATACTTAGTGCTCAATGCTTGCCTTGAAATTACATTTCCCTCATTGTTGATGAAATTGGAGAGGAGTTATCAAAACTGACCCAAAAGAAGTTTGGCCATTAAATAAAATGGTTAACAACAAGAACATGTACCATGCACCTGTTTTTAAAGTCATCTGAACACAACTCTTAATTGTATTGTCCAAAGTTAAGTTGGAGTTTGGTGAAGAGGATGATAATTAAGTACTACATGCCTCTTATAAATAATCGCTCTATTGACTAAACCTCAATAAATATACATTATTTATTTATTAGTGATATCAATAGTTGTTTACATCGCAGCAGCCAAACTCCAGAGAAATATTAAAATATTTGAACTGCTTTGGTCCATTCTATTTCTCTGAGGGAAAGTACAACAAAGCAATTTAATTCAGGCAGTAGATATCAAAAATTACATTTTTAAAGACAGGATACAGTTATCTGATAGGATTTGGAGACCTATTGTTTAACATAAACATATCCCTTTTAAAAGCTACTTGTGAATGAATTAGAAATAACTTTCAACTAAGACCAAGCTATTCAAACTTAATTAAGATTTTAGATATATTTTTATGGCAAATTTAGTTACAGGCTGCTTTATTATGGTGCAAGGTGTCTTAGCTGGAAATGAGAAGCCCTAATTGAATGCAGCCCATGTTACTTTTGTCTTGGATAATACACTTCTCTTTCCTGAGCCCCTATTTCCCTATCCATTAAATGGAAATAGTGACACTGAAACTACAAAATGAGAGCATATATGGAAGTTACTGATATATCTAATAATTTGTTGAGATCATGAAGACAGAGATATGTACTTGATGCAGAATTAGATATCCAAAGCCCAAATTGTGACCCCACAGGGTAGGGAACTTATTTGTGATTAATAATATAGGTAAATGTCTTGTTTTGCTTTGTTTTTATAATGGAAACAATTCAGGAAATTGACTCAACAGGAGATGAAGCAGAAGCAGCAACTGAGTTTAGGGCAATGGTTCCCAAATGATTGATAGCAAGCATTAGAATCACTTGGCACATTGGTTAAAACCTGGTTTCTAGGCCTCACCTTCAGAGTTCTGTTTCAGTAGGTCATGGGTGGGGTTCGAAAACCTGCATTTCTAATAAGATCCAAGTGGTGCATATACTGCTGGTCTGGAGAACACTTTGTGATCCACAGCTTTAGGGTAATGGAAAGGAGCAGTTGGAGCTGAAGAAGTCAGAGAAAAGCATCTTGTAAGCATCTAAATGGTCATAAATGGAAAGGGAAGCTCAGAGAGATTCTTGAGAGGGCCCCAGGGAATGTCAATCCTGTTTACAGGACATGTCCTTAGCAGACTTCACTTCAATGACCAGAGGATGACAGACCTCAGTTTGTAAACTAAGAGAATCTTGAGAAAGATCAATTTTGGCCTGGAATTGAAAGAGAAATAAGTTTTTAAAAAGTAATTTCATTATTAGAATTATAAATAAAATCATGCAACAGTAAGAACTTACAAATAAGATCTTGCAAGTAGAGTCAGCAATTTTTACCACAGAGGAAGAGAAGCCAAAAGACTGGAGATGGGCAAATGAAGTTCCATTTTTTAAACTCTCAACGATATTTTAAAATCTATTTATTGAGGTATAATTTACTTACACTAAAATACATAAATCTTAAAATGTATAATTGGTCAAGTTTTGAAAAGTGGATACATCTGTGTTATCACCCAACTCAAGATATAGAGCACTATTACCCCTGCAAATGTGCTCAAAATTTACCGTTACTCCCCTCAACCTTGAGGCTACCATGCCTGGGATTTCTATCACCATAGAAAAGTTTTCTATGCTAGTAAACTTCATATGCATGGAATCATATAATATATACTCCTTTGACATCTTTCACTTAACATGTCTCTGGGATCATCCATGTTGATGATCAATAGGTTGTTCCTCTTTATTGTCGAGTGGTGTTCCATTGTATGAACACACCATAATTTGTCCATTCACTTGCTTGTTAGTGAACATTTGGGCTGTTGCTAGTTTGGGGCTGTTATGAATAAAACTGCTATGGCCATTCTTGTGCTACATGTAGATTATACTTTAATAAAGAAAACAACAAATACCAATTATCTATTAAAACATCCTTGGACACTTTAAAAGAGCAAATAGTGATCAACAGAAGTCAAGCATATCACTAAGAAATCATTTCCTTTTCTGACAAGGGAATTTCAAAGATGACACCTGCTGTTAGGAGTTTTAAAGAGCTCTTTTGCTGAATTCAGGTTAATTCCATTCTGCAAGACCACAGGGGGAAAACTATGAAATAGATATCCTGAAACTCCACGATATACCAGGCTCTTTGCAATAGCTGGATGCTTATAAGTTGGCAAATTTGAGTCAATTTGACAAAACTAGGAAGGCAGTATGTATTCCCTAACTTAAGGAGTTCAAGAAAAGGTAATCCATGATTCTCAAACTCGGCTGCACCTGAGGCTGTAATTTAATTGGTTTGGAGTACAGTCTGGGCATCAGTATTTTTTGAAAGTTCAAAGCTATATATAAAATGATCAGCCAGGTTTGAGAACCATGAAGCTACATGACTATTTGTCTGAAAGTAAATTAAATGAGAAATTAAAACTGAGAGGAAGATAAATGGAAATTTTAATTGATTGCATATTATATGCTAGACATGATGCTTGCTGTTTGTCTAACCTCTTTATTATATTAATACTTGAAATCTCTTAGCACAGTGTCAGGCACAAAGTCAGCTCTCAAATGTTTCTGTTGTTATCCTCTCTGTAACCTTATAATGCAGTCTCCAAATGCATCCTAAAACATTAGCTTATACTGCAAGTTTTATTAACCCTACATTATGGATAAGGAAACCAAGACTCAGAGTAGTTTATTTTGGCAAACGCCATATGTGGTAATTATAAAACCGGGATTTAATCCTAATTTACAGCTAGTATGCCTTCTCTGCCCATCAGGTCATATATAATACATGTAGGTATTCACAAAAATTAGTAGCTTGTCTGAATAACCCTTTCCTTTTTAATTAAACCGTTTCCTTTTACCTGTTCTCAAAGAAATTACCTTAAATACAAATCCTAAAAAAAGTGAAGCCAAAAAGTAGACATCCACATTTTTCCTAATGTGGCTTGATAGAAACTCTTCTATAGGTCTTGACAACCTCTGAGGTCAGAGGGATGGATTAAGATGGCCCTTCAGAGCTTAAAGCACTTAACCTGGAGGAAGTACTGCTTCCAAGTAAAACACCTCCCATAATAATAAATGCAGAGAGAGCATACCTGTCACTTCTATATAGTCTAGGATTTTAATTATATAATAATGTTGAAGGAAAGGAAGTCAGTCCTGAGGGGGATGGTCAACTCCTCTCAGCCAGGCTGGTCCTCTCTGAGTTTGCTTGTTGATGTTTTGAATGTGTATATTTGCTGGAGAAAAAGAGGAAACATTCAAGGAATGGTACCCCCCTCAATGAGTCTGAGTTCCTCAAGGGCAAAGACAACCTTTATTATCCCATTCAATCCTTACTTATGCTAGTATTCAATAAACAACTACTGCAAGATTACAATTACAGACCACTAATTTTCAAAAAGTATGCTTCTTCAAGTAGTACACATTAATTGAACCGACTTAATGCAGAGCTAGACTCAGATATTTTCCTTTTCTGTTGCTAGCCAACTGTTAAAATACAACTGAAAATATTTTCTGAACATCATGTACATTTGTAAACTAAAAATAGAGCATTTGGTCGGGTACGGTGGCTCACACCTGTAATCCCAGCACTTTGGGAGGCCAAGGCAGGCGCATCACCTGAGGTCGGGAGTTTGAGACCAGCCTGACCAACATGGAGAAACCCCATCTCTACTAAAAACACAAAATTAGCCGGGCATGGTGGCGCATGCCTATAATCCCAGTTACTGGGGAGGCTGAGGCAGGATAATCCCTTGAACCCAGCAGGTGGAGGTTGCAGTGAGCCGGAAGGTCACCTTGTGCCGAGATCATGCCATTGCACTCCAGCCTGGGCAACAAGAGCAAAACTCCGTCTCAAAAAATAAAAAATAAAAAAAAGAGCATTTTACTTTAGAAAATATGAATATATGGGTCTTAAATGTTACTAAAAATTAAAACAATATAACTGTGTCGATTTGGCATCCAAATCTACCCTACCTATATCAAGAAAGTGTTGCACAGTACATTTTGCAAAATATTCAATGCATCTGAAGTACTCAAGAACAGTTCATTAAAGAAATTTTACTCACCTTCTTCTTACCCATTGGCCTTGAATTTTAGCAAGATAACCCTTAGTCACAAGAAGTTTCAGGAGGAGAAAGTATTAACATGTTTAATTTTTAGATATTTTATATGCTTTCAGTTATTCCTCAGGAAGTCAAGAGTCATGCTGTCCTATGTAATTTTAGATTTACTAGTAGCCACATTAAACAATGGCAAAATGAGGATAATTTTTCAATATATTTTAACACAATGTCAAAAATATTTCAACATGCAATCAATATGAAAAAAATTGAGATATTTTAACATTTTTCTTTCCATACTAAGTCTTCAAAATCCAGTGTGAATTTTCTATTTATAGATCTCAATTCAGACTAATCACATTTCAAGTGCTCAATAGCCACTGGTGGCTAAAGGTACGGTATTGGACAACACACATCGAGAGTCTAATCCCCTTCTATCTCCAGTATAATCAACTTAAAATGTACCAAGTGTATAAAAGGCGACCCAAAATTAAGTAGTGCTCTGTTAAAATGCAAGTGAAAGATTAAATGTCAAAAGTGTTTGGACCTTTTCTAATGACTAAAAGGGGAAATATTGTTATTTAGGAATGCCTTTGTAAATCTTTTTGACATTTTTCCATTTGCTCACTAAGTCTTTCTGAGCACTAGGTTATTTTGTTCTTTTTCCCCATCTGAGTTATTTTGTCATTCAATATTTATCTGCTGACAACTGTGTGCAAAACATTATACTAGATGGGCCAGGCGTGGTGGCTCACGCCTGTAATCCCAGCACTTTGGGAGCCTGAGGCGGGCGGATCACGAGGTCAGGAGATGGAGACCATCCTGGCTAACATGGTGAAACCCCATCTCTACTAAAAATACAAAAAATTAGCAAGGCATGGTGGCACGCGCCTGTCGTCCCAGCTACTCGGGAGGCTGAAGCTGGAGAACTGCTTTAACTAGGGAGGCGGAAGTTGCAGTGAGCCCAGATCCTGCCACTGCACTCCAGCCTGGGCAAGAGTGAGACTCCATCTCAAAAAGAAAAAACGTTATGCTAGATGCAATGAACCATGTAAAATACACTGCATCTCCACTTTCACAAAGTTTCCAAACTGCTAAGAGAGGAAAAGAGTAAACATGTGAAAAACATAAAAATATAATCTCTGTATTTTATTTTACTGTATCACTCTGTCGATTCTTTATCAGTCCTTCCCCAGTTCCCCAATGAAGAAAATGGACTTTATCTTCTTACTCTTTTTCTCTATTTGTGGAATTCACTGTAATGAATAATTATGTGTTATTTTCTGGAACAGAGGTCGCTGCAAAGTACACTAAGTGCATAAAGAAACATTTATCTCCTCTACAGGGAATATAAAGACTAAAAGGCAGAGGAATTACCAAGGGCAGGCCTTGAAGGATCTGATAGAAGAGAGTGGTGAGGAAGTCTGAAGGAAAAAAACGGAAGTTTTCACAGATGAGAAAGTATGAAAATGAGGAATACATCACATATGATAGGTACTCCCTTCATACAAGTTAATAAAAAGAAGAGGCTGAATAACCTGAGAATGTAATTTATGGAGATAGAAATGGAGGATTTGCGCAACTGAAGGGGAGGTGGTGCTGCATAAGCTATATGGAAAAAAGTGATTGAGTAAGCAGTTGCAACTGCTAACATTTTAAAGCAAACTACCTTGGAAGGTACCAAACGTACCATGCCGTTTTCTTCTCTTTGGGATAAGGTCTATTGTGTCCCTTTAAGGACTTTAATGATTCCATAATTTTTAATTAACATGAACAATTTCATTCAAGCATAACATTTATGGGTAAGGTGAAAAATAAGAAATCTAGCAGAACAACATGCTTTTATTTTACCATCATGCATAAAAAGGAAGACAAATATGCCAATGGTACACTTCCAATTTGTCAGAGCAATTTCACAGTATTTAAGCAATTTAGGAAAAAAGACACATCACTTACTAAGTTGTTACCAGGGAAAATTATCATGTAAGACAATCAATTAAACCACACTTTTGTAGATTATTTTTCCACGAAGGCAATTTGACAAGCCTAACAAAGACCAAGTTGTTCAAACTATGTTTCTAGGAATATAGTTTAACAGAAACAAGAACAAGTTGAAAACTGTTATGAATATTCATATGTCTCTATATTGTACAGGAAAGACTATTGTTCTTCCAAATGTTCCCAATTGAAATCAAAAGAATGTCTGCACAGCTCAATTTTCACAATAAGTTTAGAAACAGAAAAAAAATAAGATTTTACTAAATCCTAATGAAATAACAATCACCCACATAAATCAGGTCACAAAACAAGCAAGCAAGCATTCAAACTTGCGTTGTGTTTCTTTAAAGAACCCTTGTCTAGGCAACATATTTAACACTTTAACCCCTTCAATTCTCCTTTAGCAATCCTGAAAAGAATTTCTCCATTCATCACCATTGAGGAGTAAGTACTCCTACCTCGAAGGCTCTTAACATCAGCACAGTCTTCATTCTAGGCCCAATTTTTACCTGGCCCATGCCTCTAGCCTTTTGTTCAGTTTCCCCTGCTTAGGGCACCCATCACAATCTCTTTAGTTCCTCCACCCATTATAAACTAGATCTCACCTTTCATCCCATCTAGACGTGTCTCCCTTTAAATATTCTAGGAGCTGATAAAAGGGCTAGGAAGTAGGAAGTTGGGAAGAAAGAAAGGGGTGGGGGCATAAGAGCTTTAGCACTCTATTTTACAGGACAACTTGTCTCTGAAAATGACAGAACCAAAATGAAATTAAAAGCTTGCTTTTACAAATATTTCTGAGCTAATACTTAAAAGAGAGGAGTGGGAGGCTGAGGCGGGCAGATCACGAGGTCAGGGGTTCGCGACCAGCGTGGCCAGCATGGTGAAACCCCCATCTCTACTAAAAATACAAAAATTAGCCCAGCATGGCAGTGCGCACTCGTAGTCCCAGCTACTCGGGAGGCTGAGGCAGGAGACTCGCTTGAACCCGGGAAGTGGAGGTTGCAGTGAGCCGAGATCGCACCACTGCACTTCAACCTGAGCGACAGGGCAAGACTCCGTCTCAAAAAAAAAAAAAAAGGCAGAGGAAAAGAGGGAGAGAGGGACCTTGGCAGGAGCCAATGCAGGGCAGGTAGCAATAGAAAGTGACTAGAGGTGAAGGAAGAGCAATAAAGTAGCATAAATCACACAGAACAAGCGGCTCACTGCTTTTCTCCTCTGAGTTCATTAACGTCCAGTAACTGTCCACAGGGCATGCGCCCTTACTTCACGATGCAGAGCTGAGTAGGTGGAATAGGCTCCCAAAGGTAGAAATCCAGGTGATAGCAACCAGTTCAGAGGCCCTGGGAATAAACAGCGTCCAAGCAGTGCAGATAAAGGCAGTACAATCTACAGTATCATTTGCTTGGCTTACAAGTAGCGTGAAGGATGACCTCGTAGCATGTGATATTCCAGAACAGCATGAAGGTCATATGGAAGTGGAGACGCATACCCACCACCGTCTCAATCTTGAGGTTGAGAGAACTGAATATCCAAAGGAAAGAGGGTGCAGAAAAGTCAGCAAAAACAAAACACAGTAGAAGACATACCCATTGCTGATGCCCAAGCACAAGTCCAGCAGAAGGTGGTAGGAGACCTTGTGCAGGAGTATTCCCAAGGGCAAATGTTAACCAGACTGGAACCCAAAGGGCCTCGGGATCTCTACTGGCTCCCTTAGTGGGCGACGTCTGGCTCTACGGACTCCTTCACGCAACAGGTAGTATTGCAGTGGATTTGGCCACAGATCCTCTTTAATAATCTCAGCAATTTTGTCGGACTCTGGAAGGCTGTGGTCTGAAAACCAGGTGAAGAAGCTGCAGATGAGGTCTTGGTTTCTGCGAATGAAGGACTGGGGTTCATGCCCCCTGCGCCATATAATTGGAGTAGAAAGAGACACCACCCGGCCGGAGGATCTTACCTCATATTCCTTGACAATCAGCTTGTTTCTGAAGTAGGGGTTTCTTCTAAAGAAGAACTTGAACTTGCAGCCGGTTCTAGGGTGTCTGAGTTCCTTCACCTCTAAATTGGTTATGTACCTTAACATCTCTGCATCTTGGCCCCTAATCATGGCGGACAACTGGGGATGGTTTCGAAAAGCCGTCATCCAGAAGCCCGGGATATTCTGAATGATGTAGTTCCTCCGCTCCAGGTAGTGTCGACGCATCCGCCCAAACTTGTGCTCCAGCTGTTGGAAGGCCCTGTCGGCCTGAGCATTCACAGTGTCCAGTTCCAGCTGGATGGCCTCCAGAGGGTCCATGCGGAGAGCCTCATGCAGAGGCCAGGGCCCTTCCTCCTCCCTCGCCTCCTCCTCCACTCTATCTTCCTCCGCCACTTCTATTTCTTCACCTTCCGGCAGCTGCTCCTCTACCTCCATCTGCTCCTCCACTACCTCCTTCTCCGCCAGGCCTTCCTTCACCACCACCTCAGCGCTCTCCCCCTCAGCCACGGCTGCTGAGACAGTGGCGCACTTTCCTGTCTTCACCTCCTCGGTGTCGTTCTCGGCCCCCGCCCCCGCCGGCAGCTCAGACGCGGATCTCTCGGCGCCATAGATTTCTAGGGCCTTCTCTCCACCCTGAACGCCCTTTTTCAAGCTGCGGTCCACTGCCACCACCACCACAGAAGCGGCTGCCAGGCCCTCAGCGGGAGGCTGGCCCTCTTCCTGCCCGGCTTTGATCGCCACATGACCGCGACCCCCAATAACTCGGATCTGGGGAGTACTGCCACGGCCCGCGGGATCCTGAGGTACGCCCCCCTCCTCTGAAGGCTGTGGAGGCGGGAGCGCGATGGTCTCCGAGCCTCCCTCACCCGGCTCCGCCATCACCTGTGTCGTCTCGCTTTGGTCGCGGAGCTTCAGGCACTGGTGTGCGTCCGGGTCGCTCGGGACGTGGTCAGAAATAATGATGCTGTGGGTTTGGAGGGGAGGGGTCCTCTCGACCCCATCCACGCCGCTCATGTTGGTAACAGTCGGACCAACCGCAGGTGAACGCCCGTTTTCCTCAGAGAAGCCGAGCTCGGAGCTAACCGCCGCTCGCACCGCCCACCCGCCAGTCTCACTAACATCTCCGCGGCGGTGTCGTCAGGGATGCAGATCTCACGGTATCGCGAGAACTTGCTGAGCCCGGGATTGGTTCCGCCGCTCCCTGCCAGCCAACCGGATTCTCTGGGCTTTACTTCTGTGAATTTACCCATAGCAACAGTAATTTTAACTACGTAAATATATGTAGATTGTGCTGAGTCTGAAAGCACTGACGACCCACCTTGAGATGCATCTGGAGACTTCTCCCAGCATGTAGGAGCGGTTGTAAAATCACAGCCGTAACAGTGCCTGCTCTCCAGTGTCTGAAAACAAATGTTTTTCTGGTCTTCACTTTTTTGAGGCTATTAATCTTAAAAAGAAGTATTTTGCTCCTAGTTACGTGGAGTAACTGTTTCCCCCCTTCTAAGTAAAAGTGACATAAAAATGTCAAGTCTAGCCTCTACGATTACTGGGGGAAAAAAAGCTACTCAGCTTCCTTACCACTAAAGCGATGCTTATTATTCATTGCTAATTTTTTATGTATGATCTGCATCAAATAAGAGTTTGTGCTACATAATATCTGTAGGAATTAAGCCAGGATCAGTTTGCTAAATGTTGTTTCATGCCTCCTCACTGCAAGAAAGAGGAAATAATAACTATTTCCAGCCCCATGAACTTAATTTGTTATCATATTTAGTTATGTAAGATAGGAATGTTTGGCTCTAATGAAGCATTTGTCTTTAGCAATCAGCTAAGAGTTCATTAGAGGGGAATGTTAATGTCTCTGGTTGAAGTGTTCCAGTTTTTTGACTTGTGAGTTAAACTGGTGCTATCTTAGAGAGTTACAAGGCCTCAGAGAAATATCAGTAGGGGGAGCAACATACCACCATTTTGTGAGGAAAGGCTAGTTAAAATGGACAACAAAGATGGCCTTGAAGTAGAAAACAAACTTGCAAAGGGCAACATGCAGCTGGTTGACTCAAGGCATAAAAGAGGCAAACCTTATTTTCTACTTAATTTGCTTCGTGTGGTAGTAAGCTGATGGCCCTCAGAGATGTACCAGTCTTAGTTATGTGGCTAAAGGGACTTTGCAGATATGATTAAGTTAAAGGTTTGGAGATGAGAAGATGATTCTGGATTATACAGATGGGCCCTATGGAATTACATTTCTTATAAGAAGGAGGCAGGAGGGTCAGAGAAGATGAGAGGACGAAAGCACAGAGAGAGGGAAAGAATGGTGGAGAATAGGAGGGGGAGGGAGGAAAGGGAAATCGCTATGTTGCAGGCTTTGAAGATGGAGGAAGGAGCCAGGATCGTAGGAATAAAGGCAGCCTCTAGAAGCTTGAAAGGTAAGGAAATAGATTCTATCCTAGAGCCTCCAAAGGAATGCCAACACCTTGAGGTTATTACCTCTAACCTCCAGCACTATAAGATAATAAATTTGTGTATTTTAAGCTATTAAATTTGTGATAATTTGTTACAGAAGCAATATTAAATGAATACACTTTGGATTAAGGTTTGGTTGCATCTATGGGTGCCTCAAATTGTTTCTAATTTGCCCCTTCTACCTTGCTCATTGCTTCCCATGAGTTTCTGCCCAACAGCTGTGATGTATTACAGCTTGAATCTGTCTTTCAATATCAAGACCAGATATACACCTAGGCAATACACAGAGACAAAATTAAAGCCTAAACATACCACAAATGATATCTGAGGAGACCGTAAACTGCAAGAGGACAAGATCATGGTTTTGTTTCCCTCTGTTTATCGAGTGCCTAGCACACTACCTTGCACAGTATCCCATAGATTATTAAAATGTTAAATAAAGGAGCAACTGAGCAGAAAACAGTTTCTCTTGCTTACAACTTGCTGCTTGCAGAAGACAAGTAAGGGGCATATGGGTTGTCACCTGCTCTCCTTCCTATCTGCCACTGGCAAAACAGAGAGCTGCTCTACTGTATATAGTAATAGATTCTTACTCAGGAGAATAAATTTCTATATATGCTTCAAAGGCTCTAAAAGGATAGGAAAAACACAGAGAAAACAATTTTATTTTACAAATAATTTAAGTTTCTGTGGTCACACTGTGTGACAAACAAACTCTGAAAAGACCAGTATATTTAGGTGAGTTTACATATCAAAACCTCGGACTACCAATACTGTATTTCCAATTCTTCTCTCCTTTCTGGAAAAGTCAAGGTAATCATTTCAGGCCTTACTTCTTTTCTGTCGAAAGAAATATAGAGTGCTTTCTTCTCTACAAGTGATGGAGCCTGTTATGCATGGCTGGAATTACTTTTGGTATAAATAAAAAGCAATAATGGAACTTTTCACAAAGCCTGTTTCTAATTGCCGTGAAATCATCTTCTATATTGAACTGGTATAATTTCATTCGGCCTAAAGTGGAAACTTTTATTATTCCAATAAGCCTTCTAGTTTTTTAAGCAGAAAAGAGTGTCAGGCTTGGACCAATCCTAGAATGTAGATGACTTTGTCAAAGAAGCCGTTATATAATTAGTGTAATTAACACTCTTACCAATGATGCTAGGAAAACTCTAATTAGGATCATGTAAGTATAATCAGGACTCTGCTGAATGTAATTTCCCCCAAATAGCATTGAGACTCTTTAAAGGAACTCTTCCTTCTCTTCTTGACAGAACATTTGTAAAGCTGTGATAAGGAATATTTGAATATACAGAGAATGTGAGATAAAATTAGAAGTACTATATCTCATGTTCTCTATATACTAGAAGAAAACCACATTAGAGAAGTGATTATGATTAAAACTATTCCTTGTAGGTAATGGAAAGCTCAGGTTACGATTGCTTTTGGACAAGTGCTCAGGAGAAGGGTCAGTAAAGGGCAACGATTTTAGAGGGAAAAGCAAATACGCATACTTTATGTCCTATTTTTTTTAAAGAAAGAATCTTTGCTTAGAAGGAGGAACTCTCTAGGAATGTCAACATGCATCAAGGCTCACGTGCTCAGGGAGTTATTCTGCCATAGAGGCAAAGCTGTGGTTGCTATTCAACACAGAATATTGTACTTATTATAGTAGGACTATTACTTGTGGATTTTTTGTTTACCTTTTTGTATCTAAAAGGCTTAAAAAGGATATCTGTTTCTTTTACATGACACAGGTTATCCTGCTATCTGAGAATTCTCTTTCTAGGTAGATATTATACATTCTCTAAGGCTTACCAAAAACCTGTCTTACTTTAGAATGTGCTAGGCATTTTACGTGCATTAAATTGTCAAATTTCATAAAAGAGGAAACAGTAACACTGAGAGGCTAACTAACAAGTCATACATACAGTAACTGGTAAATTCTCCCTTCTCCTGGGTGCCTCTTTCCTAAGTACCCTATGGCTGCTTAATCTTCCTCACCTGAATTCCTGCAACTCTTTTATGAGCTGCACATGCAATTTAGCACTTAATTATGCTTTTCCTCTTAGTGACTAGTTGATTCACATGTGTCAGTCTCATCATCCCAGCATTCCAGCATCATCTCATGGGATGAGAGCACAGTTGCAGCTTCTTTTGCCTTTACTCATCATAGCATGGGGCTCAGATTTGGGTAGATTCTTTTTTTTTTTTTTTTGAGATGGAGTCTCGCTCTGTCGCCCAGGCTGGAGTGCAGTGGCGTGATCTTGCCTCACTGCAACCTCCACCTCCCAGTTTCAAGCAATGCTCCTGCCTCAGCTTCCCATGTAGCTGGCACTACAGACCCTGGCCACCACGCATGGCTAATTTTTGTATTTTTAGTAGAGACGGGGTTTCACCATGTTGGTCAGGCTGGTCTCGAATTTCTGACCTCAGGTGATCCGCCTGCCTCAGCCTCCCAAAGTGCTGGGATTACAGGCATGAGCCACCGCGCCCGGATAGATTTGGGTAGATTCTTAACAATATTTGTTGATTTGAATAAAATAAACTTTGAATTATCTTACAAAAACTAACAGTGTATCTGTACCAGCATTATATTTTATTTGCAGAGGAAATATATTTTGACTATGCTTCATATATCACCTTTTTGCACTTTAAAATATAGGATAAATTGGCCCATGACAGAGCATTTCTGTGGCAATTGACAAAAAAGCTTCACACCCCCAAAGATAGTTGAATCTTTTCTAATACGGTTCTATGGGAAAACATCTGCAAAAAGCCCTGAGGTTTTTCTCCATAATATCAAGGAATCATAGATTCTTTGGGAATGATTTCTTGGGTAGCAAGGAGTTTAGCAGAAGTTCAGACATTTTTGTTTTGCAGAAAGGTAGGTTTTACCATTATAATTAATGATAGCTTTCACTTATTTACTGCTCCTGATGTACCAGCCACTTTTATAAACAACATCCAGTATGTCACATCTTTTAGTTGTCATAAGAACACCATGAAGTAATGCATTTATGACCTTCATTTTACTCAATAGGAAACCGAGGCAAAGAGAGACTGTCACTTGGCCAAAATGATACAGAAAGTAATAGATCCATGATTCGAACCTAGAAAGTTTGTCTCAAAAGCCTGTACTCTCTGAATAAGCGTGAACTCACTTTTTAAAAAATTATTATTATACTTTAAGTTCTAGGGTACATGTGCTCAATGTGCAGGTTTGTTACATATGTATACATGTGTCATGTTGGTGTGCTGCACCTGTTAACTCGTTTACTTGTCATTTACATTAAGTGTATCTCCTAATTCTATCCCTACCCCTCCCTCCGACCCCACCACAGGCCCTGGTGTGTGATGTTGCCCGCCCTGTGTCCAAGTGTTCTTATTGTTCAATTCCCACCTATGAGTAAGAATATGCGGTGTTTGGCCGGGCGCGGTGGCTCACGCCTGTAATCCCAGAACTTTGGGAGGCCGAGGCGGGCGGATCACAAGGTCAGGAGATCGAGACCATCCTGGCTAACACTGTGAAACCCCGTCTCTACTAAAAATGCAAAAAAAAAAAAATTAGCCGGGCGAGGCGGCGGGCGCCTGTAGTCCCAGCTACTCGGGAGGCTGAGGCAGGAGAATGGCGTGAACCCGGGAGGCGGAGCTTGCAGTGAGCCGAGATCGCGCCACTGCACTCTAGCCTGGGCGACTAAGTGAGACTCTGTCTCAAAAAAAAAAAAAAAAAAAAAATATGCGGTGTTTGGTTTTCTGTCCTTGTGATAGTTTGCTGAGAATGATGGTTTCCAGCTTCATCCATGTCCCTACAAAGGACATGAACTCATCTTTCTTTATGACTGCATAGTATTCCATGATGTATATGTGCCACATTTTCTTAATCCAGTCTATCATTGATGGACATTTGGATTGGTTCCAAGTCTTTGCTATTGTGAATAGTGCCGCAATAAACATACGTGTGCATGTGTCTTTATAGCAACATGATTTATAATCCTTTGGGTATATACCCAGTAATGGGATGTCTGGGTCAAATGGTCCTTCTAGCTCTAGATCCTTGAGGAATCGCCACACTGTCTTCCACAATAGGTGAACTTGTTTACAGTCCCACCAACAGTGTAAAAGTGTTTCTATTTCTCCACATCCTCTCCAGCACCTGTTGTTTCCTGACTTTTTAATGATCGCCATTCTAACTGGTGTGAGATGGTATCTCATTGTGGTTTTGATTTGCATTTATCTGATGGCCAGTGATGATGAGCATTTTCTCATGTGTCTGTTGGCTGCATAAATGTCTTCTTTTGAGAAGTGTCTGTTCATATCCCTCACCCACTTTTTGATGGGGTTGTTTGATTTTTTCTTGTAAATTTGTTTAAGTTCTTTGTAGATTCTGAATATTAGCCCATTGTCAGATGGGTAGATTGTAAAAATTTTCTCCCATTCCATAGGTTGCCTGTTCACTCTGATGGTGGTTTATTTTGCTGTGCAGAAGCTCTTTAGTTTAATTAGATCCCATTTGTCAATTTTGGCTTTTGTGGCCATTGCTTTTGGTGTTTTAGTCATGGAGTCCTTGCCCATGCCTATGTCCTGAATGGTATTGCCTAGGTTTTCTTCTAGGGTTTTTATAGTTTTAGGTCTAACATTTAAGTCTTTAATCCATCTTGAATTAATTTTTGTATAAGTTGTAAGGAAGGGATCTAGTTTCAGCTTTCTACATATGGCTAGCCAGTTTTCCCAGCACCATTTATTAAATAGGGTATCCTTTCCCCATTTCTTGTTTTTGTCACGTTTGTCAAAGATCAGATGGTTGAAGATGATTGGTATTATTTCTGAGGGCCCTGTTCTGTTCCATTGGTGTATATCTCTGTTTTGGTACCAGTACCATGCTGTTTTGGTTACTGTACCCTTGTAGTATAGTTTGAAGTCAGGTAGCGTGATGCCTCCAGCTTTGTTCTTTTGGCTTAGGATTGTCTTGGCAATGCGGGCTCTTTTTTGGTTTCATATGAACTTTAGAGTAGTTTTTTCCAATTCTGTGAAGAAAGTCATTGGTACCTTGATGGGGATGGCATTGAATCTATAAATTACCTTGGGCAGTATGGCCATTTTCACAATATTGATTCTTCCTATCCATGAGCATGGTATGTTCTTCCATTTGTTTGTGTCCTCTTTTATTTCGTTGAGCAGTGGTTTGGAGTTCTCCTTGAAGAGGTCCTTCACACCCTTTGTAAGTTGGATTCCTAGGTATTTTATTCTCTTTGAAGCAATTGTGAATGGGAGGTGAACTCACTTTCTTAAAATGAGTAACGATCCTTGATGTTAAATTGATACACAATTTTCTTCTCTCTTCCCTCTTTCCCCTATCCACCAGCATATTAATATAATATTTGTAAGGAAAGTACCCAAATATTTTCTTTATTTTCAGAGGAGAGGCAGTTATTGATGATCCCCAAATTCAGTATTTTCTTAACTCTATCACACTGAATGCCATCTTTTTGTAACAGATATCTTCTAAAAGAGTCTTTACTTTCCTGAAATGAAATTTATAGATAATATAACCCGCCTACACATGTAAATAGAAAAACATCAATATAATGACATCATAAAAGAGAAATAAAAGCAATTTATAATAGTGCCTATTTTGATATGTAAGGACATTAACATTGCCTACACTGTAAGAAATAGCAAAGTCATTAGAAAGTTATACTCATTGATATAATCACCATGGATGGAGTATGGGTATGTTCTACTTGTGATTCAAATACCTTGGTGATGAGGTTTTCTGAAATGGTGACCCAATCTCTGTTAAGTTCTGTAAAAGAAAAGGGAAAAGCTCCCCTTGGTACATGTTAATGTATTTCTTCCATTATAGGAAATACATTTCACATTTCTTAAATCAGGATGTGTCTTACAAGCACAGTCAGCCATGTGTCAGTCATTACATCATTGCCATCATCACTGCCTGAGCATGTGTGAACCCGGTTATTGTTACCAATTTCATTTCTGGACAAACTAAAGACCATCTGAAGAAAGAATATGTGCTGTTTGTTGTCTTAAAACTTTCCATTAATCTCCTTGGAAGACTCAAAAGAGTATCCACATCAAAACTTACATAATTTGTGGCTTGAACGAAAACTCTTCTAGACAGAAGAGTTGAGCACTGTTTTAGGAAATATTGCATCATTAAAACACTTGATAGCAGAGAGGATAGTATTGTTTGGAAAAAAATATGGAATTTGACAACTCTGAGCCAAACTTTCAGTAAATTTTCTGAATATGAAGAAGATTTAAGAATACCTTAACAGTTTATTTTGCTTTTCTCTTTCCTTCCATATATTTCCAAGTATGATACTTTATTTCTGTCTAACTAAGCCTAAAAGAGTTCTTTTTAAAAACATAAAATAATTATGTATAAGAATGCATCATGTCACAGTTTAATTGGCAGTGTTTTTCTCCTTGTCTTCCTTTCTTGGTGATACTTAAATAATACTATGTTTCACAATTGATGTCTCAAATTAGATGAAATACCATAATTTCCTTCCTGGAAAGCTTATTGCACATTAAATCAGTGTAAACATATTTAGTGGTTATATGTAAAATGATGTTAAATTCCAGGCTCAGATAAATATAAATAGGTTTTCCCTCTGGGAAGGAGGACATTTTTTGTTGAGGGAGACTTCCCTTGGATAGTATGATATCTAGCATCCATGACCCCACCTAATAAAAGTAGAAACTCTCATTTTTTGTAATTACTAAAATTCGCATCTACAAACTTCCAAGAGATCCTTAAGGATGGTACCGCTCCTGCTGAGGTTGTCACTTTTAAATACATGCTAGGCATGTCATTCCTATTGATGCTCACTAGAGGGAGCAACTGGTCTTTAAGAAAGTGATGTATCTAGTCTGTGATGGAAGAACTATGGAATGATCTTTCACTATAAATTAAATACTTTTTTATTTAAATTGAATCACAAACTTTTATTCCCACTAAGTTATAATTGTTACAATGTATTTTTCTCAGACAGGTTTAGGTTTTTTATGATGGCTCCAATACTCAAATTGTGTTTACGTATCTCATAGGAGCCTGCCTACAAGGTCGCTACCCAGTCATGAATCTGATTTCAAGTTCCAGCTCTCCTACTCACTAGCTGTTTGACTGGAGCTAGTCACTTCATCTTTCTGAGCCACAATTTCCTCACAGGTAAAAATGGAGATTATAATACATACTTCACAAGCCTATTATGACAATGAAATAAGATGTGTATAAAATGTTTAGTACTATTAGCTTTCAATGAACAGAAGATGGTAGTATTATTTATATTATGCTAAAACTTAGGCATATTAAAGTTAGACTATTGTGCAAGGTATAATCTGGCACTAAATTTTCAATTTCCTGTACACAGCTAACTATGTAGAATTTCAGAGAAGAATATAATCCCTGTGGATTAGAGTGGTCAGTGGTAGAAATGAGCCTTGACTTATATTCTGCTATGGGTGAGCATTGAATAGCTTGAGAAAGAAGCGGGGTGTGAGGACATAGTAACCACATTTGTCTACTGCTCCAGCTATTTCAACGTGCATTCAAGACCTGTACTGTCCAATACTATAGCCACTAGCCATATATGTCTATTTTGATTTAAATTAATTAAAATTAAGTAAAGTAAAAAATTCAGTTCTGTCCAATACTATAGCCACTAGCCATATATGTCTATTTTGATTTAAATTAATTAAAATTAAGTAAACGTAAAAAATTCAGTTTATCAGTCACACTAATTACATTTCAAGTACTTATTAGCAGCGTCTGGCTAGTGGCTGCTATACTGGATCTCATGCAACATTTCATCATGGCAAAAAGTTTGTTGGACAACATTATTCTAGACATAAAGTATCTTCAAGTGGTGGAAAAAGGTGTAGTTGCTGGAACTAAAATGCCATACCACAGAGGTAGCAGGCACACACTTTATAAGAGTCTGAAGGGAAAAAAATGCCTTTTAAAATTCATGCTAGCAGCATTTTTTGAGCAAAAATTTTGTGTGTTTATAATTGGGAGTAAATAAGTAGAAGTACTTATCCACTAGCTCACATAACATAAAAAGGCTAATCCAAATATTATGTTCCTTTACTATAAAACTTACATATTTAAAATAAGTTACAAAAGCATCTGAGAGAGAGAGGAATGAAGCTAAATGGGTCAAATTCAGGAAGTGTTAGTTGAAAATATGTGTAATTAAATTGGTTATGTAAATAGTCAATAAAATGTGTGCTTGGTGGGACAAATCCCTACTGTATTTTTAGCAAGGTAAAATGGCAAGGTATAATAATTTAAAAGAAAATTTTAAAATAATGTACATGAAACAATGAAAATGCTTGCATAGATTTTCAAAAGTCACTATGAATCATAGTGATTTGTTTGTTACTATACCAAAAATTGACAGTCAAGCCATTTAATAAACATGACTGTTATATGTAAAAGCATCTCAGTATCCTAAGATTAAGCAATTTCACACAAAGGAAATATTTCTGTGTATTTTTTAGGTAGTATGATATTTAGATCTGCAGCTAAAACTCTTTAAACATTTTGTTAGTTGCCATTCATTTAAAACTCCAGAGCTCATGTATCATCTTACAAAAATACTAGAAGTTTGTTTTTTAAATGGAAATATAGTCCTAGGGTCAAAGAACCTTTTCAGAACAACTAGACCTTCATGATAAAAAATAAAAATTAAAAAATAAAGAAAACCAGGTCTCTTGTTTTAAAACAAAATTTCATCAAGGTCATTTACTACTTTCCACATACAAATTAATTCAATATGAAAAGTTCATATTACGGTATCCAACTTAATACTTTGGTTGTCATAACACATCATCCGTTAGGTGAGAACTCTGCCTTGTGAATTCTTTGGCTCTAAGACTATATCATAACTTCACTTGGTTTGTAAGCAAGCCATTCTATGCACATCTGTTTTAAAAATGTGAAAGGCTGATTTGAAAAATACCGTCATTCATTCATCATCATAAATAGAAATACCTATATTTATTGAGTATTTACTATGTAAGAGACACTGTGTTAAATGCTTTTCATATATTAATTGCCTCACCCCTCCATGACATAGGTAGTATTCACCCTATTGTGAAGATTAAGAAATCCCAGAGATATCAGGTGACTTGCCTAAAGTTACATGACTAAGAAGTAATGGAGTAGGGATATAAACACAGTTTATTGGCTTCAAAGCTCTTTCTACTATGCCATGTTGCTTTTCTGATTTCTTGAAATCTTTGGCAGTAACCAGGAAACTCAAAGGTTACTGCCACCTGTTTTCTAATAACTTCATTTTCTTGGATCTGTATCATTAGTGCCTAGCACCTGGAAGATTCTTAGGCAGTATTGGCTGCATTGATTGAATGATTCCACACAGATGGCTAGCTTAAACAGCCATGGAAACTTTAATTATAATGTGTTAATCTAAATAGGACATATGGTTTTTAGGAGATAAGTGCCCTCAGGGGAGGCATTTACTAAATGTGGGGCAGATTTAAAAAATAATATATCCTGCTACTGCTGATATTTCTAAATTAACAGTATTTCTAGATTCTTATACTTGGGGTTCAGAGATTTCACTTGCTGATTAATTCAAGGATATAAGAGCCCTAGCGAATAAATATTTTATTAATTTGTGCTGTTCTACACTCAGGAGCAATTATTGAAAATTAAGGTTTGTTGTCAGGAAATACATGAAGTCCTATTTGGGAATAATTCCTTAAAACTCATCCTGAGAAGACACAGTCTGTGTCCTTCCCACTTAGTATATCATCTACCCATTTGTGGTCTCTCATAATTGGAAATATTTCCCTAATTCCAAAAGCAGAAAGGAATCCTCTTAACTGCTAACTTCTCTCCCAAAGGGAGAAACTTTTTCCAGCCAACCTCAGTGAAATCGTTGATTGAATGCTGATCCTAGAACTTCATTATGAATGCAAAAAAGTAAACAAAGCAACCATTCTAAGTTTGCTCAATTTTCTAGCCACCACTGTGCTCTGCAGCATCATCTGTAGCACAGAAGATTGGAGACATAGACCTGAGACCAGACCACTTCCTCTGTTCTTTCCAAACTCTCTAAATTCAAAACATTTGTTGGTGTTTATTATATGCAGGACACAAGAGTTGTGTGATGACATACAAAAATCTGAAAGACGTGGACTTTGTTCATTGAGTACCACAGTGTTGTGGAGAAGATAGACACAGAAACAAATAATACCAGATGAAACCATTATAATAGCAGATGATACCAATAATCATAATACTAGGAGAGTGTTGTCCCAGCAAGAGAGATGTGGACAAAGGGCTTTGGCTGCACAGAATAGGAAATTTGTATTCCTATAATTGGTAAGAGAGCTGGGTAAGAATTCAGAAGTGATAATTTTGAGATGAGTCCTAATAAGAAAAATAAAATTGTAATAAGAGAGAGTGGGTGAAAATTCCAGGTTGACTAAAATACCCTGAACAAAGACTCAAATACAAGTGGAAGTCCAGCCAGCATAGGGAAATGGCTGAAAGACAGGGAGATTAGTTGGAGGTAATGGTTAGGTAAAATGGAATCTGATAGTTAAAGGCTTTTTATTATACATTATTATATGTTTATGATATATTAAATATAATTATATATATAAATATTTGTTAATCCTATGGGTATTAGAGGATAATGGCTTTTAAACAGGGGATTGGCATGGACTGTGTCAGAAAATATTAATTGCCATATGGAAAATGATATGAAGGTTATATGATTAAAGGCTGGGATATCAGTTGTGAAGTATTATAAAAATGCAGGCAAGGGTAGATGATATCTTTAGGAATGTGGTAAGTAACAACAGAATTTTTCAGATAAATTGTAGAACCAATTGAAAAACTAGATATGAAAGTAGGCAAGAAGTTAAGGAAGACTGATTTGTTCAGTTTGGGTGACAAGGATGGGTGGAAATGTGATTGAGTTATGGGATACAGGAAGAAGATTGGGTTATAGTGAGAGGGGAGAGATCAACAGTTCAGCTACAGACAAGGAGAGATTCATGTGACTCTAGGGAGATGGTGGGTATTTGTAGATCAGATAGATTTGGGTATTTGTAGAGCAGGAGAAGAGTGGGGTTTACAGTTAGACTTGGAAATCTTTAGTGTTTAGATGGTAGTTGACATCATCAGAATGGACGAGAACACCAGGAAGACATGCAGAGGAAGAAGAAAGGAAGGCCAAAAGTAGAGTTCTGAGGAACACTGACATGAAAGAAACAGGTGAGGTGGCACAAGTAGAGGAAACTGAGAAATAGCCATTAGAGGTAGGGAAAGAACCAGAAGAATGTTGTTTCAGTATGCAAGGGAAGAATGGACTTCAGGAAGCTAAGGTTCAAGAGAAGCAGTCAAATTGAGTGAGTTGAAGACTGGGAAGAAAAGTTTCTGAATTGGGCAGCAGCTATACAGCATGGATGTCTTTAGTGAGAGCAATTTCAGAAGAGTAGCAAGACAGAAAAACTGCAGAGTTGAAAAATGATTGATAGGCCGGGCGCGGTGGCTCAAGCCTGTAATCCCAGCACTTTGGGAGGCCGAGACGGGCGGATCACGAGGTCAGGAGATCGAGACCATCCTGGGTAACACAGTGAAACCCCGTCTCTACTAAAAATACAAAAACTTAGCCGGGCGAGGTGGCAGGCGCCTGTAGTCCCAGCTACTCGGGAGGCTGAGGCAGGAGAATGGCGTGAACCCGGGAGGCGGAGCTTGCAGTGAGCTGAGATCCAGCCACTGCACTCCAGCCTGGGTGACAGAGCGAGACTCCATCTCAAAAAAAAAAGAAAAAAAAAGAAAAATGATTGATAAATGAATATATAGATAGTGTGTGAGGCCAGTTCTTTTGGAAAGACCAAGTGACAAGTTCAGGGAGATGCAGGGTTGAGGGAAGAATGTTTGTAGGAGCAGCATTGTTGAGAGCAGAATAAGGATCCAATTATTATACTGGGAGTGTTGAGGAAGCAAACAAAAAAAATAATAATAAGAAGAAAACAAATGAAATGTCAGTAAGTAGCCGGGCGCGGTGGCTCAAGCCTGTAATCCCAGCACTTTGGGAGGCCGAGACGGGTGGATCACGAGGTCAGGAGATCGAACCATCCTGGCTAACACACTGAAACCCCGTCTCTACTAAAAAATACAAAAAACTAGCTGGGCGAGGTGGCGGGTGCCTGTAGTCCCAGCTACTTAGGAGGCTAAGGCAGGAGAATGGCGTAAACCCGGGAGGCGGAGCTTGCAGTGAGCCGAGATCGCGCCACTGCACTCCAGCCTGGGCGACAGAGCAAGACTCCGTCTCAAAAAAAAAAAAAAAAAAAAAAAAAAAGGAAATGTCAGTAAGTAGAAGAAAGGTGGGATAAATTATGGCATGTTTATACAACTGAATATTACATAACCTTTAAAAGGAATACATTGGATGCAAAGTAGTGACCTGGAAAAGCATCCATGTCAATTAGAAAGATGTAAAAGAACATTGCAGACCAATAAGTATATGCTGATTATATTTTAATAAATATTAACTGACACCCATGTAGCTATATAAATGCAAGAAATGTTAAGAAAGGATGTATACCCAGTTGCCAACAGTGGTGATCTCCAAGGGGATGAGGATGGGAAGGGGACTTTACCTTATTGCTTCTTACAATTTTAAAGAGAGGTGGTGACATCAGGAATGACTTTTACACTTTGGATTTAAAATATTTTTCAGGTAAACATTAAAGAAAAACCTCTCGTACAATGATGAGATAATTTAACTTTATATAATTAACTACAGAGTTCAAAGAAGAAATAACATAAATGAAAACATTTGCTTTAATAACTTTCTGGGCTTGTATTTAAAGGCTGAAGCAAAAACATTTGCTCAGATGTGATATTGAGTTCAAGGTGAATTAAAGGTTTTCCTTTTGTTCTTTTCTTTTCTTTTTTTATTTTTATTTTATTTTATTTTATTTTATTTATTTATTTATTTATTTATTTATTTATTTATTTATTTTGAGACGGAATCTTGCTCTGTCATCAGGCTGGAGTGCAGTGGTATGATCTCAGCTCACTACAACCTCTGCCTCCTGGGTTCAAGCTATTCTTCTGCCTCAAACTCTGGAGTAATTGGGACTACAGGCGTGCACCACTACGCCCAGCTAATTTTTGTACTTTTGGTAGAGACAGGGTTTCACCATGAAGGTTTGTTTTTCTTAATTCTGGAAGATAAGTGTTTGTTTGAAGAGTGATTTAAAATAGCTGAAATTCAGTAAAAAACTTAATTTACTGGGTTGTACCTCCTTATTATGAAGTATTGGTTGCTTTTTAAATGAACTAGAGGCCAGGCATGGTAGCTCACATCTATAATCTCAACACTTTCGGATACCAAGGCAACAGGATTGCTTGAGCTCAGGCGTTCAAGACCAGCCTAGGAAACATAGTGAGACTTTGACTGTACTAATAATAAAAAAATTAGTTAGTCATGATGGTGTCTGGAGGCTGAGCTGGGAGGATCACCTGAGCCAGGGAGATGAAGGCTGCAGTTAGCTATCATCATGCCACTGCACTCCAGCCTGGGTAACAGAATGAGACCTTGCCTCAAAAAGAAATAAAAAGAGCTAGAAGTGACCTTGGTGATGTATCTGGTAATATTTCTTTTGTCTAAAGTATGTTTTTAAAATATATATACTAGTTAGTAACTAACTAATAGTTAATAAATGGCTATTTTTAGAAAAATTTATTATTTTATTGTCTATTTTTGAGACAGGGTCTCACTCTGTGACCCAGGCATACAGTGGCATAATCACAGTTCACTGCAGCCTCGACCTCCTGGGCCCAAGCAATCCTCCCACCTCAGCTTCCCAAGTAGCTAGGACTACAGGCATGTGCCACCATGCCAGTTAATTTCTTAATTTTTTGTAGAGATGAGGTCTTGTTATGCTGCCCAGGCTGGTCTTGAACTCCTGGGCTCAAGGGATCCTTTTGGCTCAGCCTCCCAAAGTGTTGGGATTACAGGAGTGAACCACTGTGCCTGGCCAAAAATGATTTGATATGGAACACTTAGAAGCAGGGTGCTGGAATTCGCAAAAAACAGTTTTCAAGTTAAAAGTAGTTTAGTAATTAGAATTGTATTGACAGTAACAAGTTAATTGATAGTAAGTAAGTTAAATAATCTGTAAACCAACTTTCTTGGATTGAATTCTGAGGTCAAAGCAGTTTAACAGAAGGGTCAGGGAAGATAGGAAAGCCATAAACAGGGTTCTTAAAGCTTGTGGGCACAAGAACGCTTGGAATGAAGGGTAGATAGGGGAGGTATTTGTAAAGGGAAGTGAGAAGATGTCAGGAAAGTCCTGCAAGTGGGTACCTGAATCGTGGCATTACCAGTGGTTTAACATATGAGAACCTCAGCCCAGAGTTTCACCATCTAGTCTCTAGTCCCATCCAGAAGCCAGAAAGAACATAAGGAAAAAGAGGAGATATGAATAACAAGTCTTCCCACCAATCTCCTCCCACCCCATCTGTATTACCCATTACCAGTGGAAAGCAAAATGATATATGCGGAACACACCATCTCAAAGCCCTGAAGGTGGTTAAATGAGCAGACTGCTCACAACTCCTTACTGAGCACTTCCTATAGTAAGTATGATAAGTGATGAGGATTTAAGGGTAAAAGACACTATTCATGCCCTTGAGAGGCTGCTCACAGTGGGGTGGAGGGTGATGTGGAAATAAATCATACTGCAGTGTGAAAACAGGAATATTAGGTATATTCTACCAAGTACAAGCTGAATGCAGAAAAAAAGACCTACTGATTGCTGTGGCAGTTGGAGGAGCTTCCTAGAAGGAGAACGTACACTTGAACTGGGACTTGAAGGCAGAAGAAAGGTGGAAGCAGAGAGGATGGG
This sequence comes from Macaca thibetana thibetana, assembly GCF_024542745.1. Lineage (NCBI taxonomy): Eukaryota > Metazoa > Chordata > Mammalia > Primates > Cercopithecidae > Macaca > Macaca thibetana. The sequence continues at coordinate 148,975,079 of NC_065581.1, read as the reverse complement.
AGGAGATAGGTTCAGGGAACAGCCTAGGCAAAGGTATGGAGGGGTGTGGGGAGAGAGGGGGAGAGTGGATGAGGAAAGAACGCTTGAAAGTGGCTTGGCTTATATTTGAAGGACTTTCAGACTCACTGTGGAGTATTATGTTCTGCTGTGATCATCCTATTAAACCCTGACTACATCTATTGATTTTTTTCCTATTTAAAATTTCCTATTTAAAATATTTCCTCCCAAACATTTTTTAATTTCAAGGTCTTTATGTAAGATGAGATGTGATCCAACAACTATACTAGCCCACATGTGCAATGACAAGGCAGAAACCACAATACAGAAAATAAAATAAAACAGCCTTAATTTAAATATTTAAAGTGGAGCTGTCTAGATTTTCAGAAAGCAATAATTTATCTCCTGGAAATTGACTGATACGTTTTTTGACACTGTTAGTTTCAGTTATTTTTCAAGGCATCACTAAACCCTCGAAGAGAACAGTCTTAATTTATAGTTTGAGTAGGCTTATTTAAGGGGAAAAAGAAAATTGCAAGATGTCGTTTTTACTTCCATTCCAAAAATAGGTATAACATTATCATAGACACCTCTATGAAAGTAGAACTTCATTAATTGGGACTCCACTGAGAAAATTTTTCCATAATCTCATTAGTTTTGCCTTTGCTTAGCAAATCATCATTTTATGGTTATCATAAACCAATAATAAACTAGGCATATTGTAATTATATTTACAGTATGAAAGACAGCACTTTTCATTCAACCTCATCAATCTTGGAAAACTATTTTTTCATTAAATCAATATTTCTGAAATACCTAAAATGTGCTTGGCATTCTACGTACTGGGGATATATGGTTGTCCCTTGGTATCCAGGGGGATTGGTTCCAGTACCCCTTCAGATACCAAAATCCATGGATGCTGAAGTCCTTGATAGAAAATGATGTAGTATTTGTGTATAACATACACACATCCTCCCCTATACTTCAAATCATCTCTACATTAGTCATCATATCTAATACAATGTAAATGCTATATAAACAATGTTATACTGTATTCTTTTTTAATTTGTATTATTTTTTACTGTTACATATTTTCTTGAAATATTTTCAATTCATGGTTGGTTAAATCTGCAGATGCAGAACCCTTGGATATGAAGGGTGGACTGTAGGGTTGAACAAGACATGCTAAATCTCTGCCTATTAGGAGTTTATATTTTGATGTGGGGAGAAAGATAATAAATATGAAAACATGTAAAAAAATAATTCAAAGGACCCAAGAAATGCTCTAAAGAAAGTAATTTAAAAGTGTGACTGGGGCTAAGGTAGTGGGAGAGGCTTTTGTGTGAAGGTGATATTTAAGTTAGACCTAAGTGGTGAGAAGGTGTCAGATGTAAAGATCCACTAAGAATTGCTTTATAAACAGAATGAACAAAGGAGCAAAGACCCTGAGACAGGTTTAGTTAACAAAAAAGAAGAGTAGTGTGGCTGAGTAGTGAACATCCTTATTTTGGAAATGAGGTCAGAAAGATGAAGGTGGTCAGATCATGTGAGGCTTTAAAGGCTATAAGGAAGCTGGATTTTATTCTAGTTACAATGAGAATCTGTTTGGATTTTTGGAAGGGTGAGGGTAGGGTGAGTTTTTGGTAGGGCGAGAATCTGAATTTTTGGTAGGGTGGATTCGACGTAATTGAATTCATGCTTTGGAAAAATCACTTGCGCTGTTTTGTGGGGATTAGGTAGGGAGGAAGAGTTGAGGCAGGAAAACTGCTGAAGTAGTTGCTGCAGTGGTCCAGGAAAAGTGGCTTGAACTAGGGTTGTAGCTGTAGACACTATGAGAAGTGGTAAGATTCGGAATATGATTTGGATAGGCAAAGTATAGCAGAGCTGTTGGTGCTCTGTCCATATCCCTTTGCATGCACTGTTTCAATGTGTGCTGAAGGCTTCCTACTGCCAGGCCAGAATGCTAGGGAATTGATACCCTAGGAGCTGTCCTTAGCCAAAGTCAACTCTAGGAGCCATCCTTAGCCAAAATCAGATGGGAGTTGGAGGAGGAACATTCCAGCTTCCTCTCCTCTTGGGGAGAGAACAACTCCAATACATGTTCTACACTATCTCTCAAAGGTCCCAGCTGGCCCCTGTCAGTAACCTGCTCATCCTCACACTTTGTACTTGGTTCCCTTCCTTCCTTTCTCCTTTCCCTACCTCCACATGAGTGCCTCCCAGGATCACCTCCTAAAGAAGCAACTTACACTCCAATTCCTGACCCAACATCAGCTTCTAGGGAAATGCAATCTGAAACACTAATTTTAGTGAATTCTAAGTAATTAATCAGCAGGGCCTATAATAAGGACCTATAATAGGTAATGGTTTGGGATTATTTGATTTGTTAGACATACTACAAGAAGACAAAACTGCATTTCCACTTCAAATTTATTCTTTTATCTACTTCCAAGGTTCTGCTTATGAAGCTTCTGAGGATAAATTATCTTGACCATTTTCAGCAAATTCACTTTTGTCAAACCAGGAAAAAGTGATTTGTAGAAAGAGGTGGCATTTCTCTAGCATCTCTTTGCCATGTTAGGCAATGTCTACCATGACAATAGAGCTCTCTGGAATTTAGTTGTGATCAATGATCACTAGGCTCTTAATAAAATCTTGTTAAACTATTGTTACCAGGATTTGGGTTAAAGGTTCAGACATAATGACTAACCATCATGGTTTGCCTGTGGCTAGTGTTTTCCTGGCTTGTGAAATTCAGCGTTAATACTGGCCAGTCTCAAGCAAACCAGGATTGTTGGTCACACTGTCAGGGTTTAGGCCCTGGGGTAAGAAATATTTGAGTTCTAATTCCTGAATTGTCATTTATTGACTTGGTGATTATAGTCAAATGGATTAACATTTATATGTCCTCACTGCTTATCTGTAGAGTTAATGCTAGTACCAAATCTATAAATCTGTTGTGAAGATTAAATGAGGCTATCCATATGTGGTGGGCAGAATAATGCCCTCCCCCCAGAAAGATGTCCATGTTCTAGTCTTTATAACCTGTGAATATGCTGTTACATAGCAAGGGGGAATTAAGGTTGCAGGTGGAATTAAGGTTTCTCATCAGCTGACCTTGAGATAGGGATATTGTCCTAGATTAGTCAAGTGGGCCCAATGTAATCACAAGCGTTCTTTAAAGTAAAAAAGGGAGGCAGAAGAAATCAGAGTGACACAATGTGTGAAGATCTCAACCAGCCACTGTTAGTTTTGAAGACAGAGGAAGGGACCACTAGCCAAGGAATATGGGCAGCATCTAGAAGCTGGAAAGGTCAAGGAAATGGATTATCCCCTAGAAGTTCCAGAAAGGAATGTAGCCCTTCTGATACCTTCAGTTTAACCCCATGAAACACATTTTAGACTTCTCATTTCCAGAACTGTAAGGTAATAAATTTGTGCCCTTTAAAGTCACTAAATGTGTGATAATGTTTTACAGCAGCTATAGAAAACTCAACATATAAAACATTAACACCTTATCTGACATATAGTGTTCATGTAATACTGTCAGTTAACTCAGCTCCAGTGTTGAAACTCACAGGAAGCCTTTGTCTTTTCTGCATTCTGATAGGTGGGACATGAAAAAAGGAGCCATCCTCTCCTATGCTAGTCATTCATTAACATACTTCTTAATAATTAACTCCTAAATAAAAAATTGTTTTGGATACCTCAGGCTAGATATATTATCTTGTTCTTTTGAACCCATAGGCATTGTGTGCATATCTATTACGATACTTGTTTTACCTCGTTTCTAGCTATTTGTGATTTTACTTATCTCTCTTAGTTTATAAAGAAGTTGAACATGGAAACAATTTTTACTCACTTTTCTATTCTCAGGATGTTATCAATTTGTATAACGTAGCCAATGTACATTAAATATTAATAAGTAATAAGTATGGGAAAAGAGGAAGTGAAGGCAAACAGTTTTCTGATGTGACCTAGAAATTGCACAGTTTTGTCCACTCTCATGCCACTGGCAAAACTTGGTTTGCAAGAGAAACAGAGGGAAATTTGTCTCTAGTTAACATAGTTTTGTGCTTACCGAAAATTCTGGGGGAAAAAAGGGAGAACTGAATGTTGAAGAACAATGAGCAGTCTCTCTGTCTAATGGTTTTAAGAATAATTTGAACCAATTAGAAGTTATCTATAATTAATTATAAGTTTAGAAAGCTATAAGGGAAGAAAGTGCCCCAAAGGTATGGTGAACTAGAAATGTAAGTAAATTCTCATCCTGAAAGGCTTCTTGAATTATATATATATATATACACACACACACACATACATATATATGTATGTGTATGTATGTAGGTAGGTATAGGTATAGGTATGGCTAAAGAGATAGAGATAGATGATGGACATTCCTCTGCACTCAACTTGTACCACATAGAATCTCTAATGTTTGAACAATACTATTCACAGCTTTTTATTTTGTCACCTAAGAGGCCAAGATGACTTTTTAGGGCACATCTTTAACAGTTATTAATGTTGAAATAGTTAATTCTACAGTGTACTGTGAATTGAAACTGAGAAAGTAAAATCAATATGGTCCAAAAGAATGTTACCTAACACATTTTACTGTTTTCTGACGTTGATGGTGTTTTGGCAGTGACTGGCTGTGGGCAAGGATAACATGCAACATTAGATGGAAATATAGTTGTGGAATTTTAATAAACTGTTGGTCTGTCAATAATTTGCTTTTATTCAAACCATTTTTAAATTTGGCAGTTATTAATAAATCTCAGTCCAGAAAAAAGTGTCAACTTTTCTTAGGAAGATGTGTATAGTAGTAAGAGAATAAAGAAAAGACAGGCCTTCACATCTTCCAGAAAGAGATTTTATTTTGCCCCAACCTACTGAATTTGTACTTTCAGAGTTTGCCATAGTACTTCAGGACCCAAAGTCACAATGAGAGGAATAATAGGAACTAACAGAGTCATGTCCAAATAGTAAGTTTCAAATAGTACATTTTAGGTGATAGTTACTATTTCTTGGAATACTGAATAGTTCTGATGAATACAATACTCATTTCCTTCCATATTTGAGTATTTTTTCATACAAATGCAAAAATGAAAGAAGAAAAGCCTTGCTTTAAATGGACAAGTTCCTTAAATTTCTGAATATATCATTTTATCCTGCTTGTTGATAAAATTCCACAGTATTGAAGAGCTGGGAATTTTTAGAATTCACAGGGACCATGCATAATATTTGGTAATGGCTTGATGTGCTTCATGACATATGTTATCTTTCTCCTTCTGCTCAAGCTCTACTTTGCATAATTATTTTCCTGACTTCTGCCTCAGGCAATCAAGTCTAATGAGGACATTTTTGGCCTTTTGCTAAGTTACCAGTGCTGGTGTCAAAGAACTATTGTCCTTCCCCCCTTTCTTTCACCCTTTGAATCTGAGTCCAAAATAAATGAATGGTAACAAGTTCTCTTCACTGCTTTTTAGTGTAAAGTTTCAGTTCAGGGAAAGTTCTGTTCGAGAATGAATTCCAGCAGTGTTCCCAATGCCAGCAGGCAGCATAAAGGTCTTGGAGTGTGGAAGTAAGCCAGAATAAATTCTTCTCAATTTGAGTGAAGTCATTTATATATGATAACATATGATTATGATTCTTAATGCAAACTTCATGGCCATCTTAAGAGCCTAAATGATCAGTATTTATAGACAGCAAACTTAGGGGTGAAATCATCTTACTATGTTTTTTATCCCAATAAGATATTATTCATATACAAAACATGGAAGAAGGTCCTAAGAGATAGAGAATTCTTTGGTTGTAGCACAGTGGTTGGACTTCTGAGGTGGTCAGGTTGAAAGATTTTAGAGTGGTTATACGGGCAGAGCAGTGAGAGAGGAAGGGAGGGAGAGAGAGACAGAGAGAGAGAGAGACAGAGAGAGAGCCAGAAAGCACACAAACATAGGCATTTATGCACATGCAGAGTACAACCTCCCTCAGGGCTTCTCCTTCAGAGGTGAAGGGCAGTTCTGAGCACCCATCTGGAGAGACAGTTTTGTTTCTCTTCCTCCTTGGAGATGACGGGGACTTCCTGGAAGCCTTGGCCTTACCCATGTGCAACTAGGCTGTGTGATCCTCCCTAGAGCAGGGAGGTTCTGTCTGCTCAGAGTCATGCTCCTTGGGTATGGTTCTGTATTCTCTCTTCTATTAGATGTGTATGTGTCTTAAGAGGGAAAAACCATTTTACCTTTTATTGATTCTTCCTACATTCACTCTTCATCTTCCAATGCCTTCTCCACACTACAGCCAGAGTGATCTGCTGAGTAGTATCGGATTATGTCACATCCTTACTTAAACTGCCTCAATGGCTGAGCAGTACTCTTAGGATAAAAATCAGCATTTTAAAAAATACTTTAAGTTCTGGGGTACATGTGCAGAATGTGCAGGTTTGTTGCATAGGTATACACGTGCCATGGTGGTTTGCTGCACCCATCAATCCGTCATCTGCATTAGGTATTTCTCCTAATGCTTTCCCTCCCCTAGCTCCCCAACCCCCCACAGGCCCCAGTGTGTGATGCTCCCCTCCCTGTGTCCATGTGTTCTCATTGTTGAACTCCCACTTATGAGTGAGAACATGCAGTGTTTGGTTTTCTCTTCCTGTGTTAGTTTGCAGAGAATGATGGTTTCCAGCTTCATCCATGTCCCTGCAAAGGACATGAAGTCATCCTTTTTTATGGCTGCATAGTATTCCATGATGTATATGTGCCACATTTTCTTAATCTAGTCTATCATTGAAGGGCATTTGAGTTGGTTCCAAGTCTTTGCTATTGAGAATAGTGCTGCAATAAACATATGTGTCCATGTGTCTTTATAGTAGAATGATTTATAATCCTTTGGGTATATACCCAGTAATGGGATTGCTGGGTCAAATGGTATTTCTGGTTCTAGATCCTTGAGGAATCACCACACTGTCTTCCACAATGGTAGAACTAATTTACACTCCCACCAACAGTGTAAAATGTTCCTATTTGTCCACATCCTCTCCAGCATTTGTTGTTCCCTGACTTTTTAATGATCACCATTCTAACTAGCATGGTTTTGATTTGCATTTCTCTAATGACCAGTGATGATGAGCTTTTTTTCATGTTTCTTGGCTGCATAAATGTCTTCTTTTGAGAAGTGTCTGTTCATATCCTTTGCCCACTTTTTGATGGGGTTGTTTTTTTCTTATAAATTTGTTTAATTTAAATTCCATGTAGATTTGGGATATTAGCCCTTTGTCAGATGGATAGATTGCAAAAATTTTCTCTCATTCTGTAGGTTGCCTGTTCACTCTGATGATAGTTTCTTTGGCTGTGCATAGTTTAATTTTTAGTTTAATTAGATCCCATTTGTCTATTTTGGCTTTTGTTACAGTTGCTTTTGGTGTTTTAGTCATGAAGTCTTTGCCCATGCCTATGTCCTGAATGATATTGCCTTGGTTTTCTTCTAGGGTTTTTATGGTTTTAGGTCTTACATTTAAGTCTTTAATCCATCTTGAGTTAATTTTTGTATAAGGTGTAATGAAGGGGTCCAGTTGCAGTTTTCTGCATATGGCTAGCCAGTTTTCCCAATACCATTTGTTAAATAATCCTTTCCCCATTTCTTGTTTTTGTCAGGTTTGTCAAAGATCAGATGAATGTAGATGTGTGGCATTATTTCTGAGGCCTCTGTTTTGTTTTGGTACCTGTACCATGCAAAATCAGCATTCTTTTATCTCATCCAGTGTGCTCTCTCTTTCTCTTCTCTGGCCACAGTTACATCTTTCTTTTCTGCCTTTAGTACAAATTCCTTCCTGCCTTGGCTTCTTTTTATGCTATGTGCTTTGCCTGAATTTCTCTTTACCTCCACCCTTCCCCTCAACTTTACCCTCTTTATCTGGCTACCTCCTTCTTGTCATTCTCTTTTCAACTCAAAAGTTGCTTCCTTCAGGAAGACTTCTTGAATCTTTACACAAAGTTAGGCCACTTCTGCCCCCTTACACACTCTTGTTGCACTCTGCAATCCCCATTTGCCACACTTAATACAATTGTAGATATTTAATAACCTTTCCCCTTGTCAGATTATAAGCTCAGTGATGACACTAAATATGTCTGTTAATTACTGTATGTCAAGTACCTAGTGTAGTTGAGGAAAAGACATCTACAACATCTGGCATGTTGTAGATGATCGATATATATTTCTTGAATGAATAAATGAAGCAAACAAATGACCAACTGGATAGCTGAATGGCCATCCACTCCCCCTTCCCCCAACAACTCAGGGCAGGAAAGCAAGAGACAGGTGACCATAGGGGTAAGGGAGGGCTGGTCAAGGAAGGGGGCTGGTAAGCCCTATTCTTAAAAGTAGTTACAATTCAGAAGGGTCATAGATAAAATAGCAAAAACGATATCCTGAAGAATGAAGACTTTGGATCAGAATGGTGAGCCAGTCCTGTAATGATTGCCTAGGGACAGAAATAAAGAGCCAAATATCCTGCAATAAGAAACAGTGGGGGCCCTGCGCGATGGCTCATGCCTGTAATCCGGACACTTTGGGAGGCCAACGTGGGCAAATCACGAGGTCAGGAGATCGAGACCATCCTGGCTAAAATGATGAAACCCCGTCTCTACTAAAAATACAAAATATTAGCCGGGCGTGGTGGTGGGCACCTGCAGTCTCAACTACTCAGGAGGCTGAGGCAGGAGAATGACGTGAACCCAGGAGGTGGAGCTTGCAGTGAACCGAGGTTGCGCCACTGCACTCCAGCCTGGATGACAGAGCAAGACTCTGTTTCAAAAAAAAAAAAAAAAGAAAAAAAAAAAACTGGGTCAGAGGAAGTGAAAGGAAGGTCTCCTTAGTAGTTCCAGATATGAAGTGTCAAAGACTGGGGAAGCTTCTTTGAGCGCCACTCACATTTTCATGAGCAAAATATTCATTTAAAGGGACCAGTCTAGGTTGCAAAGTATTTAGCCCACTTTTCAAATACATTTCCGTATCTGAAATTTTTCATCACATGAATTTGAAATTCAGATTGTTTTGGAGTTTAGACAGGGGATAGAGTGTCATCCTAGAATACATTTACCATGAATAAACTACCATCCCCAGTGGGTTCTAAGGCAGCATTTGTTATGAAACACATTAGTAGCCATGCAGTGAAACGTGAATATTTACAGTGTGTGGGATACGTAAACTATCAATAGCCTCACATCATTTCAGGTCAGGTTTTGCTGCCAAATGAGATACCAGAATGCTTTTTGCTTAGAAGAGCTTTTGGGGTTTGGAAATGCTGGTTGGGGGATTGTGGCACTGGTACAAAGCATTGTGTGCTTCTGGTGCCCTGTTAATTCTTGTTTGACTGATTCCCAGCACAGGGGAGGAGCTGCCCTGGTTGACTGACTCAGGGGTTCCTCAGTTCTTCAGGGAAATCCCCAGAGTCCCCCCAGCCCTCATCTGCCTAGAATGAAACTCTGCCACCCCTTGCCTTTTCCTTAGGCTACTGTGAAATGGTTGTAATTCTGCTATCTTTATTAAGTATTTGCTGTGTTCAGAGTTCAGTTGGGAAATAGAAAGATAAGCAGAAGCTGGGTTGTTTAGGGTTATCCTCCTTTAGGTAATCCATCTCTATCCTAGATATCTCACTTGAGCTCCATGTCTTATTTCCAGCTGCCTAGTACACAGATCCACTTAACATTCAAAATCAAAACTGGTCATCTCCTTCAACCTACAATCAAACAAAAACAAAATCTGCTGCTTATCCTATAATCCTTGTCACTATTCACTAAATGGCCCAAATTGGAATCAAACTTTCCTTTTTTTTTCTTTTTGTATATAACCTGCACTGAATCCTGTTGGGTCTCCCACATAAGTGTCCTTCCTCCTCTCCCATCCCAATAGCATCTTAGCTGGGTTGATCTCCCAAGGCTCCTCCCTGCCCCTTATTTAATACTCTGTCTTGTCTATCCATTTCTTTCTTGAAGACCTTAGATATTTTTCAGTAATAAAGATTTTAAAACATATTGTTGCTTTGAAAGTCCTCACTATTAAAAAAAAGGGTTAGTTTCCTGAAAAATAAAAAAAAGTCTGAGGAACTGTTCCAGATTGAGGGAGACAAAAGAAACAAGAAAGTGAAATGCAATACATGATCCTGGATTAGGTCCTATACAAGAAAAGCAATTGACATAGTATACAGGTCACTATTAAGGCAATTGATAAAATTGGAATAGATAAAATTATTGTATCAGTGTTAAATGTCCTGAGTTTGATAATTATACCATGGCTATAGAGTATCCTTTTTTTTTTTTTTTTTTTTTTTTTGAGACGGAGTCTCACGCTGTCGCCCAGGTTGGAGTGCAGTGGCGCGATCTCGGCTCACTGCAAGCTCTGCCTCCTGGGTTTACGCCATTCTCCTGCCTCAGCCTCCTGAGTAGCTGGGACTACAGGCGCCCGCCACCGCGCCCGGCTAATTTTTTATATTTTTAGTAGAGACGGGGTTTCACTGTGATCTCGATCTCCTGACCTTGTGATCCGCCCGCCTCGGCCTCCCAAAGTGCTGGGATTACAGGCGTGAGCCACCGCGCCCGGCTAGAGTATCCTTTTTTTTTTTTGAGATGGAGTTTTGCTCTTGTTGCCTAGGCTGGAGTGCAATGGCGCAACCTTGGCTCACTGCAATCTCTGCCTCCCAGGTTCAAGCAATTCTCCTGCTTCAGCCTCCTGAGTAGCTGGGATTACAGTGTAGCATGTTTCACCACGCCCATTTAATTTTTGTATTTTTAGTAGAGACAGGGTTTCACTATATTGATCAGGCTGGTCTTGAACTCCTGACCTCAGGTGATCCACCCACTTCAGCCTCCCAAAGTGCTGGGATTACAAGTGTGAGCCACTGTGCCCAGCATAGAGTATCTTTATTTCTGTAAAGTACACACTGAATTATTAAGAGATAAAGGGATTAATGTTTGAACCCATTCTCAACTAGTTCAGAAAAAAAAGTATGTATGTACAAGCGAGTATGTGTATGTGTGTATAGATACACATACACATCCATATATTTATATAAATAATATATGCATGTATACATAAAAAGAGAATAATAAATATGGCAAGAGAGTAATAATTGGTAAATCTGGGTAAAAAGTACACAGAAGGCCGGGCGTGGTGGCTCAAGCCTGTAATCCCAGCACTTCGGGAGGCCGAGACAGGCGGATCACGAGGTCAGGAGATCGAGACCATCCTGGCTAACATGGTGAAACCCCGTCTCTATTAAAAAAAAATACAAAAAACTAGCCAGGTGAGGTGGCAGGCGCCTGTAGTCCCAGCTACTCGGGAGGCTGAGGCAGGAGAATGGCATAAACCCGGGAGGTGGAGCTTGCGGTGAGCTGAGATCCGGCCACTGCACTCCAGCCTGGGCGACAGAGCGAGACTCCGTCTAAAAAAAAAAAAAAAAAAAGTACACAGAAGTTCTTTGTACTATTCTTGCAACCTTTCTATAAGTTTAAAATTGTTTTGACATAGAAACTTTTAAAAACTCAATTTTTAGATATTGAACTTATATCTGTTATCGAAACAACAAACTTTATTATAACATACATACACACACAGGTGCCTACACATACAATTTCATAAACTTCCCACTGCCCATATAAAGAAATTTTAAGCTCATAAACATTACGCTCAGGGAGTTTCTACAATCAGGTCTCATCCTAATTTCCTGCCTCACTTTTTCCTTTCTCTAAGACACTCCTTACTCTATATATGCTGAAATGATTATGTTTGTTTCTCCTTCTGTGTTTTTGTTCTTGTTGTTCACTCTACAAGGTAAACCCTCCCAGCTCTTCCATTGGTGACCTCCTGTGCGGGTTTTGAGACCAAGCTCAAATGTTGCTTCTATAGTACCCTTCTTTACAGCACTAGGCGGATACAACTCTTCCCGCTTTTTGTGAACTGAATGTTGTGTTCCCTCAAAATTTGTATGTTGAAGCCATAACCCTCAATGTGATACTCTTTAGAGATGGGGCCTTTGGGAGGAATTAGGGTTAGATTAAGTTATGGGGCAGGACCCTAATGATGGGATTTGTGCCCTAAGTGCTCTCTTTGTCTTGGGAAGATACAGCAAGAAGGCTGCCATCTACAAGACAGAAGGGGAGCCCTCCCTAGGAGCCAAATCGACTAGCACCTTGATCTTGGACTTCCCAGCATCAGAACTGTGAGAAAATAAAAAGTACATTTCTGTTTTTTTAATCTATTCAGTCTATGTTATTTTGTTAGGGCAGCACGAGCAGATTAATATACATTCTCTGTGTATTCATATAATTTTACACAGAGGTAAAATATAGCAGTTATAACTCTATCTTATATTGGGTTGTTGATGACCCTTTCTCTCACACTGGCATGTGAGTCCTGAAGACAGCAGCTATGTGTTTCATCTTCCTGTCCCTAACACACTGCCTGACCCATGGAGACCTTAAGTCCAGGCTTGCTGAATGAATGCGGCATAATCTGAACCTGACCACTCCAATCATTCATTAACCTTACTGTTTGGGTGTGGATTGATCATTACTTTGTTTGAATTTGTGACAAGATAATTTCAGCAGTTGACAGATAGCTAGTTTCTAGTCAAGCAGAAGCATTGTATATGCTCCTATTTGCCTGTTCCTATATCTTCAGTGATGGATTCAGTGACCTCAAGAGAATATCATAATAAAGAATTTTGAATGCATTTGGTTGAGGGCTCAAGCCTGTAATCCCGGCACTTTGGGAGGCCGAGACAGGCGGATCACGAGGTCAGGAGATCTAGACCATCCTGGCTAACATGGTGGAACCCCATCTCTACTAAAAAATACAAAAAACTAGCCAGGCGCGGTGGCGGGCGCCTGTAGTCCCAGCTACTCGGGAGGCTGAGGCAGGAGAATGGCGTAAACCCGGGAGGCGGAGCTTGCAGTGAGCTGAGATCCGGCCACTGCACTCCAGCCTGGGCGGCAGAGAGAGACTCTGTCTCAAAAAGAAAACATTCTGAAAAGAAACTTTTCTTCATACATTTTATATGGATATGAACTAGACAATAATGTATGCTTATAATAATTGAGAAGTTTTTAAAAATCAGATGCTGATACTAATAAATTATGATTAATTCTTTCTCTAGAGGTAGTATGAAGTTAAACAATGGTAGGAATCTTGGTCTCTGTTTGTTATCCTTATTCCAACTCATCTTTCATTACAAATATTTTTCTTATACAGTCCCCTCTCTACCCTCTCAAGCAGAGGCATTTCAGCAGATATTTTATTGAAAACAAAGCAAAACACTGTGCAGCCCATGCTGCACAATGAAAGAAGTGTGTACAAGATCATTCCAAAGGGTAATACATGTTTCTAGTCAAAAATTGGAGGGTTATGTAAATATTAACTGTTTAGTCAAGTTCAGATAAAATTAGGAGAAATTACTGGAAAAGTGTGAGCAGTGAATATATTCCTTAGTTCCAAGTCATTCAATAGCAATCTCTATCAACTCAGAGATTGCTTTTGCTTGTTTTTTTTTTGTTTTTTATTTCATTCTGTACAAGGCCTTGACCATTCACTGACAATTTATGGTAACTGCAGAATCTACCATCACCATCCTGTGTTTTTTGGATAACCAGCTGGCCTAATTTTGAATGTCCTGAACCACATATTACTATAGCTCTGTGTTAACTATGTCATGGAGTGGATTTATTTCTCCTGTTGGCTATCAGACAACCTGGCTGCTTCCACTTACTATTTATTCAACTAACACTAACACTGCCTGTTATATTGTATGTTGTAAGAGTTGGAGGCAAGTTGTTTCCTGGTAATCATTAGACTCAGAAATTCTGGGAGTGTTTTTGTTTTGGTTTTAAGCTTGGCTTCAATCTTGTAAGAGATTTGTAAATCTCATAAATGTATAAGGTAACATAGAACCTGATGTGACCTTGTTTACCCTTATATATTTTGACATGAGCTGTTTAGACAGAAATATTTGTTGATATATATGAATGAAAACATCAGGAATATTGAACATGGAGACTAAAGTCAAAGTATTATGATGATGGCCTGGCATAATAGATGGAATGAGGGCTTTTTAATGAGAAAGATCAGGGTCCACATTCTTGTTTTGCGACTTACTAGCTATATTTTTAAAGCAATTTATATAAACCCTTGAGCCTCAAGTATACTTTCCATAAAAGGGTGATAATAACACCCATCTTTTTGTTGCATTTTTTGTTTGTTTTTGTTTTTGTTTTTTTGAGATAGAGTCTCGCTCTGTCACCCAGGCTGGAGTGCAGTGGCGAGACCTCACTGCAAGCTCTGCCTCCCGGGTTCACGCCGTTCTCCTGCCTCAGCCTCCCGAGTAGCTGAGACTACAGGCACCCGCCACCATGCCCAGCTAATTTTTTGTAGTTTTACTAGAGACGGGGTTTCACCATGTTAGCCAGGGTGGTCTCGATCTCCTGACCTCATGATTCGCCCACCTCAGCCTCCCAAAGTGCTGGGATTACAGGCATAAGCTACCGCACCTGGCCTTGTTGCATTCTTTTGAAAATGAATAAAAAAGGTATATAAATTATGATTTACAGTGCCTTGAGCATAATAGATACTCATAATGGATATTCTAATAAATAGTGGCTCTTATGGTTAATATTTTTCAAATCAAGAGGACAAATAAGATCAATTAAATTTTCTAATTGATTATTACTTTTACTAAAAGTTATTTTGTTTAGAACAGCCATTAGTAAATTGAACTTATTAATATTATCTCATGATGTTTTTATGAGGAGTAAATTAAATAAAATTAAAATCATCTGTTGTACTAGATGACACACAGTAAGCATGCAATGTGCTCATTTTATTCCCTCTTCCTTAACCTGTATACACACAACTCTACTATTTAGGTGAATTTCTTCCAAGATGGTCTAGAAAATAATTTTTTTAAACTTAGTCATTATATATTTGGAATATACATACATACATACATACACACACACACACACACACACACACACCACTCTAAAATGAAAAAGGTCAATTACCTATTATCTATTGTCTAGCATGGGTTCTATTATTGCTCCTTTACATGTTTAACTATGATGATACTAACTTTTGTTCATACATGGATGAGGATAGTATTTATATATTAGTAGATATATCTGTTTTTAGATATACATGAATTATTCATCTTTGCTTATATTAACCCAAATATAAAAATAACACAATAGTTATTGTCTGTTTGTGCTGCTATAACAAAATATCTGAGACTAGGTAATTTATAAAGAGCAGATATTTATTTTACAGTTCTGAAGGCTGGGAAGTCCAAGATGAAGGCACTAGCAGGTTGATTATCCAGTGAAGATGTGGCCATGAACTGCAAGATGGTTCAAGATGGTGCCTTGAACACCGTGTTCTCCTGAAGGGAGGAATGCTGTGTCTTCATATGGCGGGAGGCAGAAGGACAAAAAGGGAGCAAACTCCCTCTATCAAGCCCTTTTAAAAGGGCACCTAATCCAATTCATGAGGGTAAAGTCCTCATGACTCAATCACTTCTCAAAGCCCTCATCTTCCAGTACTGTTGTATTGAGGATTAAGTTTCCATATAAATTTTGGAAAGAAAAAAAAAGCAGCATTATAAACCATAGCAGTCATGCACATAAGGAACATTCAAAATTTTGCCAACTATGAGAGTTTATTGAATATTTATTGTGGCCAGGTTTTCTGCTAGGCATCTCACATATATAATCTTATTTAATCCCTACAAATTCTTACAGGAAAGTACTGTTTTACAGTTGAGGAAGCCAGAGCTCAAAGTCTGGGTCCTATGACTTGTAGGTAACTTTGGAACCCTACATTCTTTATTTGTTCCACCTATTTCTCATCTCTTTTACTTAGTCCTTTTTTTAATCAGTCTCTACATGTGGAAGGGTGTGACTGTGGTCCTCTCCTTTTCTCTGTGTATGCTCCCTCCTTAGGTTGTTAAACCTAATCAGTTGGTTTTTAAATATACTGATAAATTATGTGTAGGCAAAATAATTCTTTTTTATTCAATTGCTGGTTGTATCTTCTGCGCATCCAGCCATTCATGATAATCTCCATCCAGATGCCTAACAGGTTTTCAACTCTTACTATGTCCTTCTTGACATCTTCTCCCATAACCACTCACTGTGCTCCTACTCCAGTTTTCCTCATCTTGATCCATGGCTCCACCATTCATTCAGTTCAGGACAAAAACCTTAGAGTTATCCTTCATTTCCCTCTTTTTCCTTTTTTTCTTTATCTATGTTCAGTCTACCAACAACTCCTTTTGGTTCTGCCTTCAAAATATATCCCAAATCGGCACACTTTTCAGTGTATTTATCATGTCCACTCTAGTATATGCCACCATCAGATCTCACCTGGACTACAGCAAGACTCATATCCCTGGTTCCACTGATCCTCCTCATAGTCTCCTCTCTGCATACAGACAGAGCAAGCTTTCTAAACATAAAATCAGAACATGTAATTTTCTTTTTCAAAGGCCCTTTCTAACAGTTTCCCATTACACTTTAAATAAATCAGAATGTCTTGTATGGCCACAAGGTCTCTGGGCCCTGTCTTGCCTGTGCGTCCAGCCTCAACTCATTTCCTAATATCTGGCTAGGTGTGCTCTGACCATTCTGCTTTCTTGCTGTGTTTCCAGTGTTCCATGTTCCTCCTCATCTCAGCTCTTCAAGCATGCTGCACTTCTGTCTGAAATGCACTTCCTCAGACTTTTATATAACTTGTTCTCTCATCATTCATACTTTGCTCAAATGCCACCTCCTCAAATGCTGTCTTTGACCAACATATCTAAAACAGCACCCACAGCTCTGCCCAAGGTCCTAGGAAGACCTTGTCCTTCTTTGGTATTCTTTACAGCATTCATCACTATCCAAAATTATATCTTTTAATATACATGTTCGTTTTCAGATTGCCTGTCTCTCCCACCAGAATATAAGCATCCTGAGGACAGGAAGATGAACCACCTAGTTCACTTCTATATCTCTAGTGCTGAAAACAATCAGTGAAATATAGTAGAAATAAAGAATAACACAAGGAAAGAAAGAAAGTGAGTTGTTTCCAGTTCTAATTCTGTTTGATTCCACCAGGCTATGCTGACTCTTCATTGTGTATAACAGTTTGCTTGTAACAACAAAAAATTGGCAACAACCTACATGTCTTCAATAGAGGACCATTAATAAATCATGAAGCCTACATATAATAGAATAAAATGCACCAATAACAACGAATGAAGAGGATCAAAATGTACTAGCTCTAAAATAAAGTGAAAAGGCCTGTTGCAGAACATTGTGCTCCAACCATCTGCTTTCCTGCTCTGGGCCTTTGCACTTGCTATTCCTTGTGTATGGAATGCTCTTCTCCAGATCTTTCAGGTCTCTCTCAAATAGCACCTCCCAGAGAATGTTCCAACCCTGTGTAAAAAGTATCTTCTACCCCTTTCATTCACTAATTTCTTGCCTTGCTCTATTCTTCTGCATGATCACCATCCAAAATTACATTCACTCATATGTAAATGTAAGACAGGGACTTGACAGTCTTATTTGCCACTGCATTCCCAGGGCTTACAACAGTGCCTGGAGTAAGGTTGAGAACAACAATGAGAAATAAAAAGAGAGAGAGATATCTAGTTTTCCAATCAGGTTTTTTCGGATAAGAGAGTAAAAGTACCACCATATGCTACCCCTCATCTTTAAAAACTCAGTGTTAGGACCTTTGTGTTTTCAGGCTGATAGGGACCTTAGAGGTCATCTAGTCCAAGCCAAGATTTTGCAAAAGAGTGGACTGAGAAAGGTATTAGGTGATATGTGAAGGTCCAGTGAATATGGAAGTCAGTGGTGACAGGATGACTTTTTATGCTTTTTGAGCTTTGAGTTATGTAGTGTGCTACTTAATTTAAAAATAACCTCCATAAATATATTTTGAAAAATATCAGTGAGATGGTAGCCAGTTAAATAATTCAGGCACAAGCACTCAGGGGTTTGGAGGAAGATAAGTTACTTTTAAGTCACTGTGGACACCGTCATTAATCAGAGCAGGCTTCCTGAAGAAGGACATCAGCTGGCCCTTAAGAACAGAAGGAATTTAATGGTGAGGAAGGATAAGGAGCATTTTAGGAAAGCATTGCAGCAGTTAACAGTTGGTGGGAGAGGTCCAGGTATAGGAGGGAGACCTTGAAGGAGAAACCTATAAGGGCTTAACAAGAAATTAATTGTTACCCATAATATAGTTAGCTCTGGAAATAGGAACTGGAACATCAGTCTATAATCCTTACAGCCTGTAATGGAAAGACTTACTTTCTTAAAAAGTATCGTTTTAAAGATATTATTATTTTCTCTATAGACAGATAATGTAAGTGAAACAGTAATTACACATTGTTATGGATTGAGTTGCATAAAATATATATATTTTTATATTTATATTTATATTTATATATATAAATATGTAGACCCTGGGAATGCAGCAGGAAATAAGACTGCCAAGTCCCTGCCTTACATTTACATATGAGTTAATGTAATTTGGGATGGTGATTACTACCATGCAGAAAAATGGAGCAAGGCAAGAGATTAATGAGTGAGGGGCGTAAATATATATATATATCCTCTCTAGTCCCTCAGAATGTGATCTTAGTTGGTGGTAAAGTCATTGCAGATATATTTACTTAAGATGAAGTCACACTGGAGAGATGGGCCCCTAATCCAATATGACTGGTATCCTTATAAGAAGATCCCATGTAAAGACAGAGCTAAACAGGGAGAATGCCATGTAAAGATGCAGGCTGCTATTGAAGTTACGCTCCTTAAGCCAAGGAATGCCTGGGTCTATCAGAAGCTGAAAGAGGCAAGGAAGGAACCTCCCCTGTAGGCTTCAGAGGGAGTATGGCCCTGCCAATACCTTGAATTCTAACTTTTAGCTTCCAGAACTGTGAGACAATAAATTTCTGTTATTTTAAGCCATGCAGTTTATGGTATTTTATTACGGCAGCCTTAGGAAACTAATGCAGAAACTCTGCTTTTACAACCCAATTTTGAAATGAAGCCAAACAGAAGAAAACCATCACTTGCTTTGTAACTGGGTTTATGGAACGTTTGGTAAATTTGACTAGAACTTTGTATATGTTTTTGTTGATTTAGTAATAATGATTGGTTACATAATACCTATAAATGCAAACATCATTAAATTCTTTGTACATAGTCCTTTGTAAATTAATTGCAAGCATAGCTGGAGTAACTCAAGCCACAAACTGAGTGAATCACCAGTAGAATCACACATAGATCTTTTGTTTTCATTTTTGTATCTTAAAAGCTCAGTCTTCAACAGGCATTCTTTTTCTCTGATTTTAGTGAAAGCATTAATTCCTATGTATATTTAATTTTAATCACATGATTAACAATCATTGGGTGAATCTGTTCATATAAGAATAAAGAACACGGCTGGGCGCAGTGGCTCAAGCCTGTAATCCCAACATTTTGGGAGGCTGAGACGGGCGGATCACAAGGTCAGGAAATCGAGACCATCCTGATTAACACAGTGAAACCCCGTCTCTACTAAAAAAATACAAAAAACTAGCCGGGCGTGGTCGCGGCGCCTGTAGTCCCAGCTACTCGGAAGGCTGAGGCAGGAGAATGGCGGGAACCCGGGAGGCGGAGCTTGCAGTGAGCTGAGATCCGGCCACTGTACTCCAGCCTGGGCGACAGAGTGAGACTCCGTCTCAAAAAAAAAAAGAATAAAGAACAGATTTTAACTTTTTTGGTTTTAAGTTCGTGAGCATGCCTATCATATAGTCACTTATTATGCCTATTTAAGTGTAACAAGAGATTTAGGACTCACTGTGCCAATAATCTTGCTAACTTATGTCCTGAATCAGAAAGAAAATTCATAGAGAAATGAATTATATATAAACTTAAACCACCTAGGCAGATAGTTGTTCTCTGTTGTTTACAGAGAGAAAATCAACTTACATCAGGTTTACATTTTACTAATCTTTGCTTTCAAGGCTCTCAGCCACTGCCTTGATGGTTTCCTTTCCCCCATTTTTTTTTTCTGTCAGTGCTGTCTCTTAAACCAATATCTAATGTTTTGTCTTTTTCTTTTCTGGTCCATGTGCTTTCACAATAAGGATAAGAGATTTTGCTTTGTTACCATATGGAGGACTATAAATAGAGAAAATCATATTTTTAAAAATCATTTCTAGTATGGTTTGCAACATGTTTAAATTGATTGCTCCCCCTTCCTTTACTCAATCTCAAACTTAATTCTTAATTAACTCAGTTTTTCTTTTTTCTTCTACTCAAGGGTCATGGGAACAAGTTTGAGGTTAGTCACATCATATGGGTTTTAACCTTTATAGTTATCTTGTAACCCAAACAAACATTAGTCATTCTGTTAAAGGGTTAGAAGAATAGTTTGGACCTCTCATAGGACTTTGGCTCAGATAAATTATTCCATTAATACATTTTCTCAAGAAAATGCCTTCATTTTTGCTTTCCTGACTTCTGGTCTCCTATAAGTTTTCTAAGTTTCATCTGACTCTAAAATGCTTTAAAATAATGCTCTGGACTAAATATATTTGAGGAAATTGTCAGATTTGCTTTATTCATCAGATAGTGTTATTTTGAGGGAAATTATTACATATTAAATTATGTCAAAGATTTATTTTATAGTTTCTTTTACATTTTTCCTTAGCCATTGCTTACTTATTCATGATATGAGTGGAGACCAGTAGATAACCTGTTATGTGAACATTCTGGAAAGGTGTTTAAGGAGTTGGCTGGAGCTACAAGCAAAGTGAGTTTCTTTAGCCTTTTAACTTATCCATGCTCTCAGGGATGCTAAATAAAAGCTCCATTTAGCAGCATTTGCTTCTGATGTATGGCACCAGCAAGAGTTACATTCAGGTACAGGAATCTGTGTCTGGAGGTGGGCTCTGGACCCGTTGTTTTACCTTCTGTCTTCCAGCCCCAGAGTGAAATTCTTGTAGGAGGAAGTTGAGTGGGAAGAGATGGGGGAAGTCCTGGGCCTGATTCACCTCCTAACTCTTTGGGTTGCTTGGGCAGCTTCCTCCAGTTCTCTAGAAGTCAGTTTCCTCATCAGTACAATGAGGGAATAGCCACTACCACTTACTGAACATTATGTGCCAGGCACGGCTCCAAGTACTTTGCATGTAAAATTTGTTAAATCTTCAGAACTCTGTGAGGGTAAAAAGTCAACACACACGTACTCTCTTGATTCTCTCTGTCCTGCTTTTCCCTCCTATTGTCTCATCATGTTCTGAGATATATATATATATATGCATTATATTTTTGTTGTTTTGTCAGTCTCCTTGCTCTAGAATGTAAATGTCATAAGGGCAGGAATTTCCATTTGTTTCCTTTACTAGTATACCTCTAAAACAGAGCCTGGCAAGCAACAATTATAAAATCAATGTTGAATGAATGAAGTACAGAGATTAAGTAATTTATTAATGTTCACCAAGATAGTAATGGGGCAGAGGTGGGAACTGATCCCAGGTTGTTTATCTCCAGATCCCATACTCTAAAGCACCATGGTATACTGACTAAAATTAGGCAACCAATGGCTTTCAAGTCATGGTTCATCATGCTGGTTTCACATCAGAATTATATGTGGTGTTTTAAAAGCTACAAATGCGGGGCGGGCGCGGTGGCTCATGCCTGTAATCACAGCACTTTGGGAGGCTGAGGTGGGCAGATCATGAGGTCAGGAGTTCAAGACCAGCCTGACCAACATGGTGAAACCCCATCTCTACTAAAAATACAAAAATTAGTCAGGCATGGTGGTGCATGTCTGTAATCCCAGCTACTCAGGAAGCTGAGGCAGTAGAATTGCTTGCATCTGGGAGGCAGAGGTTGCAGTGAGCAAAGATCGTGCCACTGCACTCCAGCCTGGGTGACAGAATGAGATTCCATCTAAAACAAAAAACGAAAACCAACTACAAATGCCTGCTGCTCTCTACTCTTCCCCATTACATACTCTGAAGGAATTTAGTGAGTTTGGAGTCACAACATTTTGTCCTAAAATTCCCAAGTGAACTTAGTTTGCACCTAAACTGAGATAAAGTTAAAAAATATAGCTTAAGTTTATCTCAATAACACCTTTAATTTTGTAAATCTTTAAAATGTATTCTAAAAGGAGTTCAGATAGAACCTTTTGTTTAAAGGGGCAGATGGAAGATAGTAGGATCAGAGTTTCCTTCTGACATTGATTCATGGTTGGGTTTATGGTTGAGTTCATGGATCTTTCTGTAATGATTTTCCAGCTGATTCTAAATGTTAAATAGGATTGGCCTGTGACTGAGATCTAGAGACCTTACTATAGACTGGCAGTAAACTCATAATAATCTATATGATTTAAAATCAGTTGTTTAACCACAGTGTAATTTCAAGAGTATACTTCCCTTTCAGACATTGGTGTTTAACAGGTGGATAGTCTAAACTCCTGGGACTGGACCTTGGGAACTAGTTCCAGTTTTCAATTAATGAACCACATTATACTAGATGAATAAGATTTAAATAATTTTGTCAAAGCATTATCCCCTCAAGTCATGAAATAATCTTTACTAGGGCAATAATGGGACTTGGTGCAGAATGACCTGAAATTATAGCTAGCCCAGAAACATTGGTATTTGGTTGCGCTGTAGATTACTTCCTTATCCTGAAACTAATTACAGAAAGGAAGATATTTAACAAATGCCTTGGAAATTGATTAAGCTTATTCTTCTTTTTCCTTATTTCTTCTTCTACTACTACTACTACTCCTCCTCCTCCTCCTCCTACTCCTACTCCTATTATTACTGCTACTACTACTACTTTTAATGTGCTGTGCAGGTACCTTAACTCAAATTCTGTGAGCTTATGTTAGCATGGGTTATCCAAGAAGCAGATGCTGATTCAGCATTAAATGTGCAAGAAATTTATTAGAATAAATGCCTGTGAGAAAAAAATGTGAAGGGATCCCAGAGACGCTAGAAGAGCCCTTAATGCAGGCCGGGCGCAGTGGCTCACGCCTGTAATCCCAGCACTTTGGGAGGCCGAGGCGGGCGGATCACAAGGTCAGGAGATCAAGACCACGGTGAAACCCCGTCTCTACTAAAAATACAAAAAACTAGCCGGGCGTGGTGGCGGCGCCTGTAGTCCCAGCTACTTGGGAGGCTGAGGCAGGAGAATGGCGGGAACCCAGGAGGCGGAGCTTTCAGTGAGCCAGGATCGCGCCACTGCACTCCAGCTTGGGCGACAGAGCGAGACTCCGTCTCAAAAAAAAAAAAAAAAAAAAAAAAAAAAAAGAAGAAGAGCCCTTAATGCAACTCTGACCCTGAGGAAAAGGTAGAAAGAGAAAGGGAAGAATGGTGTAAGCATTTCAGACTGCTGTTCAGTTCCATGAAAACTTAGCAAGGCGGTTGGGGAATCCTCAAGCCAAAGCCAACTATTAGAGGCGTCCCTTGTCTCATGGGATTGGGCCTGCCTTTGTATTTCTGTTATATACAGTTATCGGTCAGGAGCAGCCTGTGGGAAAATGTGGACCTCAGTGGATTTCAGAGTAGAGCAGCTGGGGCTTTCAGTCAATTCTACTCCCGGCAGTCGAAATCTAGGAGGCATATTGTTATAGCCAATATTCTCATATTTAGACATTATGTTCTAGAGATTCCGGGAAGTTACTCTTGGCTATGTGTCCAAGATGTGTCCTTTCCAGAATAATTTCTCTTTACACATTCTTTAACCTGGTTATTATCAGTCTTGTGCTGAACTCTCTAACCCATGTGGATAATTTTTAGTATGGATGCTTAGTAATTTCAAAACATAAAATCCACACTGTTAGTCTCCAAATCTTCTATATAAAGTTTAAAGCTAAACAAAAAGGGTGTGTGTGTGTGTGTTTGTGTGTGTGTTTGTATCATGTATATGTACACACACATGCACACATAGACATAGTATTGAGTAACATAAATTTACTCAACTGGTTATTATAGACTGTGAAAGGAATTGTATTGCCATATCTAAATAAAGTGTACGGTTGTTTGGGTTTGTGTACTCTGTGCTTATGAGTGTTGTGAGTTTCTCACTTGGGCTTTTACCTCAGTATAGGTCCTTTTTGATTTCTACCTCTTGAAATAATAGTTGTTCACTCAAAGCTCAGAGGTAGTAGAAACTGGTAGCAGATATCAGGAAAACAAGAATAATTGTCATTTACTATTATTGATCAATTTGGTTTTTTATTATTTCCTTGGACATTATACACCATCAGAACAACTACTTAAGGGTTTTTTAAACCCCAAATAGTATAATCAAACCAAGTTTTATTCATTGTTTTTCTCTGATCAAACAAGGAGTGGACAAATATATATTGAGCACTTGCTGTATGCCATGCTGAGGCATTTGACATTCATGATTTCCTTTTTTGTAGCATTATAATTATTATGCTTCACAACAAGCCAGTTGGCTAGGTGTCATTATGTACATTTGAAATGTGGGGGCCAGGCGTGGTGGCTCATGCTTGTAATCCCAACACTTTGGGAGGCTGAGGCAGACAGATCATGAGGTCAGGAGATCGAGACCATCCTGGCTAACACGGTGAAACCCCATCTCTACTAAAAATACAAAAAATGAACTAGGCATGGTGGTGGGTGCCTGTAGTCCCAGCTACTCGGGAGGCTGAGGCAGGAGAATGGCATGGACCCAGGAGGCCGAGCTTGCAGTGAGCCGAGATTGCGCCACTGCACTCCAGCCTGGGTGACAGAGCGAGACTCTGTCTCAAAAAAGAAAAGAAAAAAAGAAAGGTGGAGAAGGAGACTGAAAAAGCAAAACTAAAACTAACTTGCCCCATGGCTCTCAACTAGTAAGTGGCAAAACTAGCAACTTTACAACCATCTGACTGACACCAAAGCTCCAGTTTGTGTTTCTCAGCTATATGTGTCTTTTAAAAAATGAAGGAAATTAAATTTCAGCATCAAATTATCTGGCTAATTTAGAAATGAAGGGTTAAGAGTAAATAGAAAATGAGAAATTTTAAAATATTTTTTGGAAGGAAATACCCAAAGAGTAAAATGAATTAAATCATCTTCTTCTCTACTTGCTTGAATCATGCTAACATATCCTACAAAGCACATAGCAGAAACGTCTGAGAAAACTGTGTACATAGTAAATATGTATTAACATATTTACATGTGATTTAAAGATGACTAAAATAGAGGACAGAATACCCAAAACGCTCTTTTTCTGTTTGGGATGAAACCATTGAAAAAAATCCTTCAGTAGTGTCTTCTAGAAATTGAGGGGAATAGGCTAGATCATCCCTAAACTCCCTTCAGTTCTAAGGTTCTTTATTCTTTAATTTTTCTAAGCACTTTGATGTAGTACTATCCATTTATTCTCAAGATGTTCATTGAAAAATAAATATTATAGAGGATAGATGAATAAACATGGCTAATTACTTAGAGGATTTCTCACAGATTACTTAACATATACCCTTGTATTAGTGGGAGTAGATAGGTTATGCTGTAGTAACAAACAAACCCTTAATGCTCAGTGATATAAGACAACCAAAGCTTATTTTTAGCTAATTATACATATTCACTGTAAGCAGGGGAACTCTGTTTTTGTAGTTATTCAGGGACATATGCTAACAAGCAGCCAAGCTATTCAAGTTTACCAATTATTGTGCTATAGGGGATGAGGAAATATGGTGAGTCTAACACTTACCCTTAAAGCCTCTGCTTACATCCCATTGACCAAAGCAAATCACATGGTCACGTCTCATATGGAAAGAAGAGGCAGGGAAGTACAACTTAGAAGAGGTCTGAAGTGGACGTATTTGTTGAAAAACCCTAATGGATGTCATAAAACTAATACAATGTGAGATGAGAATCTGGTCATATTCTGGTCTTACTTAAAATCCTATACTATAGTGCCTTACAATGGCCCTTGGGGTAAATATGATCTTTGACATGGCCCTTGAGGCTCTGTTTATCTGACATTCACCTTCAAAACTTCAGCTTTTGGCAGGGCGTGGTGGCTCAAGCCTGTAATTCCAGCACTTTGGGAGGCCGAGGCGGGCGGATCACGAGGTCAGGAGATCGCGACCATCCTGGTTAACACGGTGAAACCCCGTCTCTACTAAAAAATACAAAAAACTAGCCAGGCGAGGTGGCGGGCGCCTGTAGTCCCAGCTACTCAGGAGGCTGAGGCAGGAGAATGGCGTAAACCCAGGAGGCGGAGCTTGCAGTGAGCTGAGATCCGGCCACTGCACTCCAGCCTGGGCGACAGAGCGAGACTCCATCTCAAAAAAAAAACCAAAAAACTTCAGCTTTTGATTCTTCCCTTTTCGCTTTCTTCACCACAGTCACGTTGGTCAACTCATCCAACATGTTGTTTTCATAAATATGTTTTTCTCCCTCCTGTTTACACATCTTTGTACTTCTATTCAGTCTATCCACTATTCCATAAGCTGAATCCTACCCCCACCCTTACAACTCAGTTTAAACATGACTCACTCTTGGTAAATGTCCCTGACTTTCTAGGAAAAGATCCCCTGTTATGTGTTCTCATAGCACCTGATGCATTTTCTCAGATATAAACTGTGTCTGTTTAACTCACCACCCACAGCACAATACCCAGCACATAATCAAATACTCAAATATTTGTTGGCCAAATATGGGTTTTGGATTAGTGCCCAAAGATTACATTACCGGATTTCACAGAAAGAATAGACAGCTTTACCAGCAGAGCTGTTAGGAAAGGGACCGATACCAGGATTGCTTACATAAGAGGATGCATAGCCAGATGCCTATATATTTTATCGCAAGGTATATATTTTATCGCAAAGGTTACTCTCAACATCAGAATGTGTTCCTGCTTAGTTCTACTTGTGGGACTTTCTGAATCTTGTTTTCTCCTTTTGTAAAAGTGAGATTTTCTAGCAAGAATATGTCAATTTTTTTATCCTCTTTCAAGAGTCTAGGATGTATTTCTAGATAAATAACTTATTAGATACTAGGTAAGTCAGAAAATATAAACTATGCTTTGAGGAGAACAAAACAAACAAAGGAGAGAACAGTGCAGGTTGGGGCAGGTGAAGGGGTCCTCCTTCAGGGAAGGAGGTGTATTAGTTTGCTTGCACTACCATAACAAAATACCATAGACTGAATGAATTAAACAGCAAAAATTTATTTTCTCACATCTGGAGGCTGGAAGTCAAGATCAAGGTACCAGCAGTACTGGTTTCCTCTCCTTTGCTTGAGATAGCCACTCTATTGCTGCCTCTTCACATGGCCTTTTCTCTGTGCATGCACATCCCTGGTGTCTCGTTCCTGTGTTCCAATTTTCCGTTCTTATAAGGACACCAGTGATATTGGATTAGAGTCTACCCTAACGACCTAATTTTAACTTAATTACCTCTTTAGAGGCCCTATATCCAACTATACTGAAACATTCTAAGGTACTAGGGCTTAGCATTTCAATATATATATTTTAAGGAATACACAACTAAGCTCATAACAGAAAGTAAGGAAGGAGTGTGCAAAGGCGATGGAGGGGTGGAGATAGGCTGCACATGTCGGCAGGCTGGTGTGTGCTATGTGAGATTGCTGAATGGGTCACTGAACCATGACTTCCTTAGAAAAGCAGTTCTGCAACTCTCCTGTCTCTGTTCCATCCTCCTGGTATTGCTCCCCAGGTCACACTTTCAAATCCTTATTTTTAAAATAATCTATTTATTTATTTACTTATTTATTTATTTTAGAGACAAAGTCTCACCCTGTTGCCCAGGCTGGAGTGCAGTCATGCAAGCATAGCTCACTGCAGTTTTGAACTCCTGCACTCAAGTGATCCTCCTCTTGAGTAGCTGGGACTAAAGGTGTGTGCTACATGGGTGTGATCCTCCTTGTGAGTAGCTAGGACTAAAGGTGTGTGATTCTCCTCCTGAGCAGCTGGGACTAAACGTATGTGCCACCATTTGTAGCTAATTTTTCATTTTTTTTTTTTAGGGATGGGGGTCTTGCTATCTTAGCCAGGCTGGTCTGAAACTCCTGGCCTCATGCAATCCTCTTGCCTCAGCCTCCCAAAGCACTGAGATTACAAGCCTGAGCTACTGCACCCAGTCCACAAAAACTTTTTATATTTACAGCTCCTGTCCAGGCACAGTGGCTCATGCTTGTAATCCCAGCACTTCGGGAGGCCGAGGCAGATGGGTCACGAGGTCAGGTATTGGAGACCAGCCCAGCAAACATAGTGAAACCTCGTCTCTACTAAAAATACAAAAAATTAGCTGGGCATGGTGGTGGGTGCCTGTAATCCCAGCCACTCAGGAGGCTGAGGCAGGAGAATCGCTTGAACCCAGGAGATGGAGGTTGCAGTGAGCCGTGATCGCACCTCTGCACTCCAGCCCGGGTGACAGTGCAAGACTCCATCTCAAATAAATAAACAAACAAACAAATATTTACAGTTCCTTAAGTAGTGTCTGCCTTCTCCCCTATACTGTGTCATAAGGGCAGGAACATTGTCTTTTTTGTTCACTACTGTACGTGTAGTGCCTGACGATCAACGTGCCACAATTTTTTCACATGATAGAAAAAGTGGAATATGATGTTAAATAAAAGAGATGAAGTCCTGGATGTTCCCAAGGGTCTATAGGCCTCAGCCAGACTCCCAGAGAGAGCAGAGCCTCTGCCATAGAGTCTTTAGACAAACCTTTCCTTCCTCACCATCCCCAAAATTACTACTGCGCCTCCCCCCCAATTAAATAAGATTTACCTTTGGGACCTGTTGAATAAACCTGGAGTGATTTTTTAGGTTTCTGATTGCCTTCTTCCTAAAACACATCATTTCGTTGATGCTTGAAGTAAATACAAGATAAAGTATTTCTTTCCTCGACCAGTGATAAAAGATTTAAATGCAAACCTGTGATTGAAGCTGAGATTTCAATTTGTTGAAATGTAATCAGCCCATATGCACATACAAATGACTCTCAACCAAGCTTTCCTATTTAAATATGGAGAGAAGAGAGAGAAGAGGCAGGGGAGAAGAGACTGCAGAAAGATGTTTCAGAAGGCTAACTTCCCTGATTTGACACTGCACTCCATGTAGTACAAATTGGAGTGTTAGTGTAGAGGGCATTTTTTTGCTTCCTGGCTGTGGGAAGTCCTCCCCTAACCACCTGCAGAAAATAATTTATCTATGCAGGGAGCAGAAGAGTATTTTGCACTTTACTGGTCTGTGATTATGGAATCCCAGATTTATAACAATTGTTTGAAGTCTGGTTTTGTTAATGTTGTTCTTTAAGATGTCAGTGAAAAACTTTCCCTCCCAGTTCCCTTGTAAAGTGAAAATTACACATCAGTTGTAAGCCAGCTTTTAAACAGATTTCTTTAAACTATATATTTTTTTCAGTTGTAGCAATGTCATGTCATTTACCGTGTAAGAAATCCTATACTGAGAAATATAAGAGTTGAACATCTTTCACTGTGTTTCTTCAGGACTGTACTCAATCTTATTAGATTCTTCTACTGTTAAGCTAATAATTAATTTGGATTTCTATTTTTTTATTGAGTAGTGAGATTCACATTTGACTTGCCAGAAAAATAAAAAAACATTTCAATGGCAGCAATGCGGATAATAATTATTTCTTGGACATTAGTTTAGCAGCCAGGTGCTATAGTGTGCTTTGTCTACAAATGTGCTTTTAAATGTTCTTATACAAAAGTGTGTCCAGGAAAAGCCTTTATATTATTATGATCTATTTTTTTTTTTTTTTTTTTTTTTTGAGGCGGAGTCTCGCTCTGTCGCCCAGGCTGGAGTGCAGTGGCCGGATCTCAGCTCACTGCAAGCTCCGCCTCCCGGGTTTCCCGCCATTCTCCTGCCTCAGCCTCCCGAGTAGCTGGGACTACAGGCGCCGCCACCTCGCCCGGCTAATTTTTTGTGTTTTTAGTAGAGACGGGGTTTCGCTGTGTTAGCCAGGATGGTCTCGATCTCCTGACCTCATGATCCGCCCGTCTCGGCCTCCCAAAGTGCTGGGATTACAGGCTTGAGCCACCGCGCCCGGCCTATTATGATCTATTTTACTCATTTTCGTTCTAAGGGTAATGGAATTTCATGTCATTTCATTTGTAATGAACAACACAAAGATTTTTGAATATTCTGAAGAAAGTTTTGAAATTTAAATCTAACAGAAAAATAAGAAACATGTTTAATAGCACAGCATTTCAGGTATAAAATATATACTGAGAGAAAAAATTGGCCGGGCGCGGTGGCTCAAGCCTGTAATCCCAGCACTTTGGGAGGCCGAGACGGGCGGATCATGAGGTCAGGAGATCGAGACCATCCTGGCTAACAAGGTGAAACCCCATCTCTACTAAAAATACAAAAACTTAGCCGGGCGTGGTGGCAGGCGCCTGTAGTCCCAGCTACTTGGGAGGCTGAGGCAGGAGAATGGCGTAAACCCAGGAGGCGGAGCTTGCAGTGAGCTGAGATCGTGCCACTGCACTCCAGCCTGGGCCACAGAGCCAGACTCAGTCTCAAAAAAAAAAAAAAAATAAATAAATAAAAATAAATTGGCAATAAGTTATAGTTAATTTTGTACATGGTTTGTATAAGGGAAAAACAGGTCCTTAGCTTGATCGTGTGCATCTTTCATGATACCTTTCTTCCCATTCCCTCTTCCTTTATCTTCTCTCCACCTCTAACTACCATCCTTCTTCAGCCAGCATATGTTTTTAATGACTGATTTATCCAGCTCTTCTCTTTTTTTCTGGGCTGCATAGTCAAACCTCCCCCACACAGTCAAAGCACAACTCATTAACACCCCTCAGAGGCAAAGCAAGAGGACAAAAGAGAAAAGGAAGTGCCCACCTGTGGGATCTGAATTCAGCAGTTAGTAGGTCTCCCTGTTACCCCTCACCCCAGGTTCCAAAGGGGTTTTCTTTGTATTAACATGTGGGAAACACAAGTCCCAAAGCTATGTCCGCTAGTAGGCTTTCCTGCTAATTTCACCATCATTTTATTAGACTTCACTTATATCTTACTTCATCAGCTTGCCATTGGCAGGTGGGCAGATTTTCCCCAGTGTTTGGCCTGACTCCAACATAGATGCATCTGCAGGCAAGATCCAGGGATGCAGAGGTATTTTGACTATTTTTCCCAGTTTGCTTTAATAGCTTAGGACAAGTAACCTGCTGGGAGGCAGCAGTTTAGATTATTGACAAGAATGTGAGTTTGGAAGTCAAATAGTCACAGGTGAAATCCCAACTCCACCCCCTTGTAGCTGTTTGAATTGACTCCATGAGTTTTAGATCTTCATCAACACAAAAGACAGGGAAAGAACAATTGCCTTAGAATAGGATAGTTGCAGCTTATGTAGCTTTGGAACCTACATGAGATTCTGAGGGTTGTATGCAGGGGTATATGTAAAATACAAAGAGAGCTGGCTTTGTTAAACAGCAATGGTAGAACAACCCAGGTGACCCGGAAGTTCATTATCCCCTCTCATTGGTAGCTCAACGATCCTGAGTTAGCTTAAGGAAAGAACAGGCTTGCATTTCAACTACTTGTTTCCATTGCATTGATGTTCACTGCACTTCTCTGTTCCCTATAATGAGTAGAATATTATAGGGGGAGAGTTTCACCCTTTTGGGGATGCATGCAGTTCATTTCTGCCTGTGTGCACTCTCCTATGTCTGTGCTTTTAAGTTTTCTCTCAATTTGTCCCATTTTATATTTGTACTATGAGGCACTAATAAGGAGTGCTAATGACTCATTTGCATGACAAATGGAAATTAGAGACACAGACCACCCACTCTGGGGTTATGTGTGTTTTTGGAAGCAGCAGAGTTTAACTGGTTCACCCAGGGTGGAAACAATCCTTCTAGGAAAGGCTGGAACCACGTGGCTACTAACCCCGAATCATGTTTGGTGGCATCATAGGAGTCCTTCAGACATCAAAGCCTCCAAACCCACAAGTCACTCAGGAAAGTTGGATTTTCTGCCAAAGAAAAACCCTGGCGAGTGAGACTCATGGTTGCCTAAACTTTGTAAGTCCCGAGACCTCACTTTCAGATGTTTCTTCCCCATGTCTGGGGTGAAACCATGCTTGATTTTTGAAAAATGTCCACCACAAGTTGTGATGTGCACTCCAGGGTGCGTACTGCATAATAATGCATAATCTCCAAGGTCCCATCAGCTCTTTAGTTCTTGAGGTAGGTATCATCGTAAACATATGGGCTCTTTCCCTTTTGGATTAGATAAATTGTATAAAATAATTTGTTTTTATCTTCTATCTTGCCTTCATCCCCAGATTTCTTGTAACAATCACCATTTTTAATAAAATCTAATGTCCTGCGTTGCAACTGGAGTAGTAGGTAGGTGTTTTCCTGCCAAGTTAAGATGTTTATAGAACGTCTGTTTGCCACACTAATGCATGCTGTGGAATTCTCTTCTGCCCTCCACGTAAGGACCATTTCTGCCTTCTCAAATACATAACCCATGTATAGTTTGCTATCTGACTTAGAGCAAGCATTCAGATATTTTCCTGGCCTATCACTATAGTAACCAGAAGACAGGCCTCATCCTAGAGGAGCTCAGAGGGGAGGAGGCCGAGAGTCCTAAGGAGTCATAGCCTTTAGAGATGAAAGGAAAATCTGAGGCAAGGGTTCTTTTCAGCTTTTTCTTTAACTCCCCCACCCCCACAAAAAAACTCTGAAATATCTTAGGAGCTGCTTATGCCAAGAGTGATGAAATTTTTTGGCAGTTACTGTGATCTTTGTGCCAGTTCACCTCCTTAGGGTATCTTGCTGATAAGATTTAAATGATGCCAACATAACGCTGTTGGACCATCTGTCTCTTTTCACTGTTTTGTGCATTTATTCCATGTTGCAGCACCACCGGCATCTTCTGAATGGATACTGAGGCAGCCAAATCCTGACTCACTACAGTCCTACACCATGTCTCTTTTGCTTGGCCAAGAAAACTGTTAGGTTCTCTCTTCATCTGTCAAATGTAAGGATATTAGGCACTCCCTGAAACTTAACTGCTGAGGTACAAAGCATGAATTTAGGTGAAGACTTAATGGAAAGAAAGGCAAAATGTATCAAAATCTCTCAATGGGGAAAAGAGTGCGTAAGGGCAAAATGAAGCAGAAAAATTACTAGAGAGATGAGAATGTAAAATATTTTTCTTACTTCATTCTGGTAGAACAATCTATAAAGAGGGAATGCCTAAGTTAAAAATATAACTGTAAGTAGACTCTTCAAAATGATTCGCCTGGCAGTCAGATTTTCATGATGCTTCACATTTATTAACCTTCACTCATTAGGCTGTTGTTGGGGTCATTTGTATGATCTTCAAATATTCAGGCCTTCTATAGAAGCCTTCTAACTCGAGGGGAAATAGATGGCTTTCTCCTAGAGGGAAATTAAGGGGTCTAAAGATACTTACAGTGCATATAGTAAAGAGGGAAAAACAGGAAAAAGTCGAGGATTGGAATCTCCAGCTTATAGAGCTCCATTCTCCTCCAGAACAAACCCTGTTTTCTTCAGTTACTTAGTTACACAGCACATCAGAGAGACTAAGCTATTGACCCTTGAAGTACAGAAAAGAAGTGAGCCAAAGACTTTACAAGATTATTTCCTAGCAGAAAATTAAAATAAAATCTCATTGATTTCTCCATCTCTTCCATCATAAGGTGAACAGTAAGTAAAGAAAGAGGAGAGTTTAAGGGACAGGGTTAGGATAAACTTCTGAGCTCCTAGATATGACCTGGATAATCATAACTTTAACCCTCAACTGCCTTTCCACCACCTATGATGTTGGGATTTCAGAAAAGGTGGAATTGGAGGAGGATGGATTTTCTTGTCAAGATCTTGGGCAAATGATATGCTGAAAGAACCACACAGCTGGAGTCCAGGGGTTGTTAGATAGAAGTCACTGGTATTACAGGATATTTGGAGGTCAAAACTTTAAAGTATTATCCATAATACTTGAATCCAAACTGCTCTTGGTAAATATTTCTGTTTGTTATCGGTGGGCCCATTATTTTATGCTTTCTACCTCACTGGCCATTCTATATATTTTCTAGAAAATGTTTTATGATATATTTTACCTGCCTAATTTTGAGGGCAGCTGAAGCCATTATGTGTGTTACTACAGAAACTGTGTTCTTACACAAGTAAATTTAGAGACACAACAGCTAAAAGAGACACTTTCTAAAAGTGTCTCTTTTAGCTGTTGTGGTATTTTCACTACTTTTAGTGTAAATTCAGGTCTGTTACTTAACATGGAGCTTCCGCCACAAAGGCCAGAGGAGCACATCAAAGCCAAAAGCACAGCAAGTCATCCGAGTTCAGATTCTTTCCTGCTTCCCTGCAGAGGGGTCAAGAATATAAACATCCTCAATTGCTACAGCAGGAGGGAACATTAGTCCATCAACAGAACCAAACAGGAAGCACCAAATGGGCATTTCTTCGGTTTATTTTGTCATTATTAAGAAAGACATAGTTTAGTTCCTTCAACCAAATTTGTCAATGAAACAGAAAACATACAAGGTACAGTCATTTTGGTTAGGGGAAAGTCTGATTGTAAAAGGATTCAGTGCTGTTTTTTTCTGGTTATTTCACTTACTACAATTTATACAATAAGTTCTTAGGGTGTTGGAGTTTAAAACTAATTAACATTTGCTGCACTTTTTTGAGATTCACATTATGAGTCACTTAGATTTTAATCAAATTTCTCATACATTTCCTTTCTAGACTAAGAAGACTGTGCACATATTGAGCAGAAAAATTTTGCCTCCCTTCAGTTTGTGATAGGGTGTGAAGAGTTTCAGATACGGCCAGGAAATACCTCAAATGGCACTGTAGAGACTGACGAAAATTTAAAATCTTGGTATATCCATTCCATTACATCAAAGAAAGTTCTAGTACTCCACTGCCAGTATCAGCAGATAATGAAAAATGACACACATTGTAATGATTCAAGCAAGCCCAGTAAAGGAGCAAGAAGGAATGTAATATCTATTTTTGTGAAAGTTTCCAGAAATAAATCAACAAACCACTTTATTCTTCTTATAATTACTTGGAATCTCTTAATTCCAGAAGACTATTTGGCCTGCTGGTTAAAAGGAAGTGAGTGTTCCCTTTCAGCCTGCTTCACTATTTTTCTCATCCAGTCACTGGTATGGGATACCAAGGACGGGATAGGGAGAGTAGTTCACCCCTAGTACAGGCAATAAGGGCCGCTTTGTGTGTAGAAAATTGAAAAGGAATAAAATAAAATAATAATAAAAGCCAGTTCTGCTTTTTATTATCACCATGCCTGGCAGTTTCAAGCAACATCAACAATACTACTCCTCTTTGAAATATAAAAAAGCTTTTGTTGGTCTAAGTTCTAAACAACTGCTGCTGCAGTTGCTGAAATTTAACAAAACAAATGTAAGCTGAATATTACCACTTTTTTATTATTACTTATTATTAATAAACATTGCATTCTATGTGGAAGTAATTCTAACTCTCAAATGCACATGGACTCAGCTATACTGGTTTATTTCAAGAATAAGCAGTCAAGTTCTGTTTCATTTTTATAATCACTCTGCTATAATTGTTTATTTTTAGTCTATGTTTAAATACAGGCTTACATAGTACCACAGGGACTGGAGATGTGACCTGAGCCTGAAGCAAGCTCAAATAATTCACAATCATTACAAGCTTTGGAGAATTTTACCAAATATGATAGAAATTTATGATGAATTTTCTGGTGAAGTTATTTTATTGGAAATTTTTCAACAGCGGAAATATTTGAAAACAGCTGGAAATGATCCCAAGGGAAAAAGGATATGGTCAGTACTATAATTTCTGGAATGTATTGTGAAGTGGGATTTGTATGAATCTGATACATTTATTCTTAAAGATTTCATCACTATTTGCATATCTGTTATTTCACCTGAAAGAAACTTTTTGAAATTAAAATAAAAAATGTTCTTCAATCAACTATGAGTGAAGATAAGTCAACACATCTGACCATACTGATTTTACTGACCATGGCTATATAAAGATTAATTTGACAAAGCATTAACAAATTTGCAAAAGTTAATGCTCAAAGTTAGAAAACATAAAGTGATTATTCTTCACTGAGGCAAACCAGTATATAGATATAAATATTTTTCTTTTCTTTGTGACGGAATCTTGCTCTGTCCCCCAGGTGGAGTGCAATGACGCGATCTCAGATCACTACAACCTCCGCCTTCCAGATTCAAGTGATTGTCCTGCCTCAGCTTCCCGAGTAGCTGGGATTACAGGTGGCCACCACCACGCCCAGCTATTTTTTTGTATTTTCAGTAGAGATGGGGTTTCATCATATTGGCCAGGCTGGCCTCGAACTCCCGACCTCAGGTGATCCACCCACCTCGGCCTCCCAAAGTGCTGGGATTACAGGCGTGAACCACTGCGCCTGGCCCATACTAATGTACTTAAAAAGTATTAAACCTTAACTTTTTGCATTTTCAACTAAAATATGTACTTTATCAATTTATTATTAGCATGATTATATATTCAAAATTGAATAAATGAAAACTTTCACTCTCTGCATTTCTTTTCTGGACATAATAATTATTATTTGTTTCATTTCAAAATTATTACTGAAAATACTTTTATCATACAGAGGAAGGGGTATTAAAAATGATCCCTTTCAGGCATCAAGTACACTAGCTATGCCACTGCATGCATCTATTCATTTTAACTCAAAACAAAATGCATTCTTTTTGTTTGTTTGTTTTGAGACGGAGTCTTGCTCTATCGCCTAGGCTGGAGTGCAGTGGCGCGATCTCAGCTCACTGCAAGCTCTGCCTCCCAGGTTCACGCCATTCTCCTGCCTCAGCCTCCCGAGTAGCTGGGACTACAGGTGCCCACCACCACGCTTGGCTAATTTTTTTGTATTTTTTTAGTAGAGATGGGGTTTCACCATGTTAGCCAGGATGGTCTCGATCTCCTGACCTTGTGATCCGCCCGCCTCGGCCTCCCAAAGTGCTGAGATTACAGGCGTGAGCCACCGCGCCCGGCCAACAAAATGCATTCTTAATCATTTTAGTATTACATATGTTTTTGACAATTATGCCAAAAAGCAATTTTTAATAAGGCAAACTCTTAATAATCAAGAAATAGAAAGAACTACCCTTAAATACAATTCTCAACTACCACTGATTTTGTTAATAACTGTATTTCTAGTAAATATATTTGATGTTTTGATTATTTTATTATAAGCTTAGTAGGATAAGAAAAATACAAAAAATACAACTGCATAAATCTCAACATGATGAAATAAAAATTATGAAAATCTCCTTATGAATCAAAAAAGTTGAATCACTCATTTTAAACCTTCCAGTCTAGCAAAAACCCTGATTTTATGCCTTTTCAGAAAACAGAAAACCAAAGATGTTCTCCAACTTAGCTTATAAAGTCAACACAACTTTGATATGAGAACATGAACATTAAATAATGAGGAAAAAATTGCAGGCAACCTCAATCATGAGCAGATATGCTTAAATTCTTAATATTAGATAACCATACAACATGTATCTATGAAATGACACAAGTTGAGTTTGTTGCAATTATGCAATGTTAGTTTAGTTTAACATTAGAAAACTGAGAATTTATGACATTAACAGAATAAAGGAAAAAAGTATATGATCATTGTACTAGATGCAGAAAAGCAGTTGGTTAAAGTAAGCATCTATTTATGATTAAAATATATCTTTGGGCAAATGAAGAATAGAAGAGAGCTTCTTTAATCAAATACAGGGTATCTACAAAACACCAATAATAAACACCATGGAAATACTGAAAGCTTTCTTTCTATGATCAGGAATAAGATAATAGTTGTATTAGTTCATTCTCTTGATGCTATGATGAAACACCCAAGACTGGGTAATTTATAAAGGAAAGAGATTTAATTGAGTAACAGTTCTGCAGGGCTGGGGAGGCCTCATGAAACTTACAATTATGGTGGAAGGGAAAGCAAACACATTCTTCTTCACATGGCGACAGCAAGGAGAAGTGCAATGCGAAGTGGGGAAAAGCCCCTTATAAAACCATCAGATCTCATGAGAACTCACTCACTATCATGAGAACAGCATGGGGGAAATGCCCCCATTATCTAATTACCTCCCACGAGGTAACCCCCCAATATATGGGGATTACAATTCGGATTACAATTCAAGATGAGGTTCTGGGTGAGGACCCAGAACCATATCAATAGTTATCAACATTTCTAGGCTACCTACTACTAAAAGTCCTAATCAGTGTGGTAAGGAAG
This sequence comes from Macaca thibetana thibetana, assembly GCF_024542745.1. Lineage (NCBI taxonomy): Eukaryota > Metazoa > Chordata > Mammalia > Primates > Cercopithecidae > Macaca > Macaca thibetana. Next base: position 148,936,734 of record NC_065581.1, on the reverse strand, counting down.
AAGAATTGAAAAGAACAAGTAGGCCGGGCACAGTGGCTCACGCCTGTAGTCCCAGCACTTTGGGAGGCAGAGGCAGGCAGATCACGAGGTCAGGGAATCGAGACCACCCTGGCCAACATGGTGAAACCCCGTCTCTACTAAAAATACAAAAATTAGCTGGGCATGGTGGCACGTTCCTGTTGTCCCAGCTACTTGGGAGGCCGAGGCAGTAGAATCCCTTGAACCCGGGAGGCGGAGGTTGCCGTGAGCCAAGATCGCGTCACTGCACTCCAGCCTGGCAACAGAGTTAGACTCCATCTAAAAGTAAAAGAACAAGTAAAACTGTCATTATTTGCTATGACTGTATATGTAAAAAAACTCAAAGACTCTACCAATAGTTCTTAGAATTGAGTTTAATAAGATTGTATCCCAGCAACCTTGTTAAACTCAATTCTAATCTCGACTTGTAGATTTTAAAAATTTCATTTCTATGATGAGCAACAACAGAAAATAAAACTGAAAATAATCATAATAGGATCAAAAATATTTAAAACCTAAAAATAAATATTTTAGCAGTTGTAAAAGAAACATAAAACATTCCCAAGAGACATTAAAGAACACAAATCAATGAATACCTATACTACATTTATATATTGAAAGACTCAGCATTTTTAAAGTGTTAATTTTCCTGAAACTGAGCTTTAGATCCAAAGAAATTCAAATCAAAATCCCAGTTGGGGTGTGTGTGCGTGTGTGTGTGTGTGTGTGTGTTTGTGAGAGAGAGACACACACAGGGAGAAAAGGAGTTTGAAACTCAATTCTTTAAAATATGAACAAAAATGAAGAGAAACAGGTATAGACAAGACACTCTTGAATAGGAGGGAAAAGGTAAGAGGAGTTGCTCTACTGGATATTAATACTTATGTCTGTGATAATTAGGATAGTATAGTATTGGTGTAAGAATAGACAAAAAATCATTGGAACAAATTGGAGTTTAGAAAAAGACACATATTTGAACTAAATTAAGTGTTTATATATTAAGTAGGATACAAAGAAAGGTACTTACAATAAAGGAAAAGACTGATACTTAGAGTGAGTTAAAATTAAGAGCCTCAGTTTATGAAAAGACACCTTTAATTGGTAAAAAGTCAAGCTACATGGTAGAATATATTACATATGTAAGTCTTGTGCCCAGTATAAAGTACATCTACAAATTAAATCAATATATAAGAAAATCTAATGAACAATGGACAAAAAGACTTCACCAGGCATTTCACACACAAAAAAAGATACCCCAATTGCCAACAAGTATAAGAAAAGGTCTTTGATTTCTTCAACAAGTATAAGAAAAGGTAAAAGAAATAAAATTTCTTTGTTTCAGGGAAATGCAAATTAAAACCATGGTTATATACCACCAGACTTCTTTTAGAATAGCTAAAATTAAGAATACTGATAATCCCAACTGTGGGAGAAAATGTAGAGCAACAGGAATTCTCATTCACTGCTAATGTGAAAATTGGTAAATGTACTTCCTCAGGATAAAATTTTCAATGAAAAGAGAATAGAATTTACATATATTCACATAAATTCATGCATCCCAGTGGAAAGCACTGACCTATTTTGTGCCTTGTCTTAGTCCATTTTCTGCTGCTATAACAGAGTACTAGAGACTGGGTGATTTATAAAGAAAAGAGATTTATTTGGCTTATGGTTCCGGAGGCTGGGAAGTCCAAGACTGAGGGACTGTATTTGGTGAAGGCATTCTTGTTTTATCATAACATGATGGAAGGCATCACATGATGAGATAATGTGAGAGAGAGTGAGAGCATGAGACAGAGAGAAAAAGGGTGCCAAACTCCTGAGATAACTCATTTCTGTGATAATGACAATCCATGAAGAAAGTGTCCCCATGACTTAATCACTTTGTAAAGTCCCCATCTCCCAATACCGTTATGTTGGCAATTAATTTTCAACATGAGTTTTGGAGGGGATTTTCAAACCATAGCATGTCTCAGCTGATCTTTATGGTATGTACATATCTAGTTTACAGATGAGAAAAGTGAGGCTTCAGAAAGAGAAAGATTTTTAATAAATCCATGAATCTACTAAGTGGAAGAGCCACCACCTAAACAAGCTCTCTCTCATTCTCAACCACATATACTTTCACCATGTTTATAAAAGCATCCTTTAAAAATATATCCTGTTTTTCCTTATACATTTATAAATTTCCCTTTAAATTTAAAAAGGTCACTTTAATTACATTACTTGATGCCTTTTGCTCCCTATTCAGAGGTAAAACAATGCAGTTTACAAAATACTGCAATCCTTGAGTCCAGAAGGTCGAGGCTGCAGTGAGCCATGATTGCAGCACTCCACTCCAGCCTGGGTGACAGAGCAAGAACCCCTCTCAAAAACAAACAACCCTCCAAAATTCTGCAATATGTGAAAGAAGTTTGACTCTTTGCTATAGTCTCTATCCTAGCTGCTTTATTTTAATGTATTGTACTTAGTGAACGTTGTTGTACTAATCTATTTACACATTTGTTTCCCACCATTAGATTATAATATTCTTGAGGACAAGTTCTTATCTTTGTGTCTCTGTGTCTTCAGCATATCACACAATTGTCTACTGAATGACTAGATGAGATGTTATTCTCAAGGCTTTTACTCAGAGTAGGCAAGTCCCTATTTCAATCCTTTTAAAGAAAGCTTGAAAGCACTCTGCTACCTTCTAGCAGAGTTAAAGTCAAATTATATTCTGAAAGATAAAGGATTCTACCTCATTTTTCCATTTGAAGTGATTCACCAATAATTCTACTTCCTGTTGGTCTCTTAATTCACATAAAGCCCACATTTCACAAACTATATCCAGAGAATAAGGCTCTCTTTGCCAAAAATATTGTATTCAAAAATTTTCTCCCTTTCTGTAGGTTGCCTGCTCACTCTTAATAGTTTCCTTTGCTGTGAAGAAACTCTTTAATTAGATCTCATTTTTTGTTTTGTTTTGTTTTTTGGGTTTTTTTTTTTTTTTTTTTTTTTTTTTTTTTTTTTACCTTTGTTGCTATTGCTTTTGGCATCTTCGTCATGAAATCTTTGCCCATTCCTATGTCCAGAGTGGTATTACCTAGGTTATCTCCCAGAGTTTTTATAGCTTTGGGTTTTCCATTTAAGTCTTTACTCCATCTTGAGGAATTTAAACAAATTTACAAGAAAAAAAAACCATTAAAAAGTTGGTAAAGGGTATGAACAGACTTTCCAAAAGACATGAGTGCAGCCAACAATGATGAAAAAAAGCTCAACATCAGTGATCATTAGAGAAATGCAAATCAAAACCACAGTGAAATGCCATCTTACACCAGTCAGACTGGCTATTAAAAAGTCAGAATATAACAGATGCTGACAAAGTTGCGGAGAAGGAACCTCCCACTGTTGGTGGAAGTGTAAATTAGTTTAACCATTGTGGAAGACTGTGGTGATTCCTCAAAGTCCTAAAGACAGAAATACCATTTGACCCAACAATCTCATTACTGGGTATATACTCAAAGGAATGTAAATCACTCTGTTATAAAGACACAAGCACATGTATGTTCATTGCAGCACTACTCACAATAGCAAAGACATGGAATCAACCTAAATGCCCATCAATGATAGACTTGATAAAGAAAATGCGGTACATATACACCATGGAATACTATGCAGCCATAAAAAGGGACAAGATCAAGTCCTTTGCAGGGACATAGATGGAGCTAGAGGCCATTATCCTTAGCAAACTAACACATAAAGAGAAAACCGAATACCACATGGTTTCGCTTGTAAGTGGGAGCTAAATGATGAAAGCACATGGACACAAAGAGGGGAACAACACACACTGGGGTCTATGCAAGGGTGGAGGGTGGTAAGAGAGAGAGTGTTAGGAAAAATAACTCATGAGTACTAGGCTTAATACCTGGGTGACAAAGAAATCTGTACAACGAACCCCCATGACATGTTTACCTATGTAACAAAACTGTACATGTACCCCTGAACTTAAAAGTTAGATTTTTAAAAAGGTATTGTTTTATTCTCTTTTGTTTGATTGTACTGTTAAAGAAAAAATACAACAAATATAGTTTGAAGATCTAATTGGCTTTTATTTGTGATTCTAGAATCAGGCAACACTTCATTCTATAAAACAGAATTAGTGATCCACTGGATATGATAGAATGGTTGGTTTTTGTAAGGTGGGAATAAGACAACAGAATGATAAATAAAAGTGTGTTGGTTAACGTAAGTTACAACAAGTCACTTTTCTTGTAAGAGTTAAAACAGAGAAGACCTCTTTATTATGCTGACTTAGGAAGATTGAGCTCTTTGACTAGTTGCTGTGAATCTCCTGTTTTCAGGAAAAACTGCTCTGTTTGGGGCTATACCAGCTTCCTTAAAGTTCAGTTTGATTATGAGGCACTTTGCATGAGTGACACTATTTTGGTTTGGTTTGATCTGTGGGAGTCTGGGTGCAGAAGGCTGGTCCAAAACAATGGATTCCCAGAAACTGTAACAGCACTTAGTCATAAACACCTCTCTCAGAATTATGTTCAGCATGTGAATGTCCCTGATGTCCATTTGTAGTCAGATATCAACTCCTTTGGAATCCAGGAAGAATTTTATTTTGACTGTATTTAATGTAAATCTGTTTTACAGAAGAAGAATTTAAAAATATGTATCTTGCAGTATATGAACAGAAAATACTCCTATTGAAAAAGTTCTTGATGACCTAGACAGAATCTAAATAGTTATCTAGCATTTAGTCTGCAAGCCTACAGAATGCTAGATAATGTGATATAGTTAATTTTAGCCAAAGTCTTGCTCATCTGAATATGTTATAATTTCTAAGAGTCGTGTTAAAAATAAGGCAGTATTATTTAAAAATTAGTACTATAATGCCACCTACCTGAGTGACACATGGTCTGATGTATTTGCTTGCATGTTTTAAAGAAAAAAGTAGGCCAGGCACAGCGGCTCACGCCTGTAATCCCAGCATTTTGGGAGGCCGAGGCAGGTGGATCACCCCAGGTTGGGAGTTCAAGATCAGCCTGACCAACATGCGGAAACCCTGTCTCTACTTAAAATACAAAATTAGCCGGGCATGGTGGCACATGCCTGTGGTCCCAGCTACTTGGGAGGCTGAGGCAGGAGAATTTCTTGAACCTGGGAGGTGGAGGTTGCAATGAGCCAAGATTGTGCCATTGCACTCCAGCCTGGGCAACAAGAGCAAAACTTCATCTCAAAAAAAAAAAAAAAAAAAAAAAAAAAAAAAAAAAAAATGGTAACATCAAATTCCAATTTTACAATTATATTGTGCTCAAAATATCTGCCTATGTATTTTAGGCTAGATTCATAGTCTTTGTAGTAAAAAATATTAATCTTACTAAATTCAGCTTTCAAGAGTCATATTAAATAATAATTTTATTGTCAGCACTATATGTAAGGCTACATTTCATGACTATAGATTCAATAAAACAGCACGACTATAATGAGAATAGCTAATCATAGTGATTTATTAATAATGCTAGTGTTTACATTTTATCTCTTTTAATGTAATAATCCCATGTGCTGTAAGTACAGTGCACTATCGTTATCCCTGTTTTACACATAAGGAACCTGAAGCACAGAGAGTATTGAATATTAGCTGAATATCACAGAGTTTATAAGTGGTAGAACTGGTATACAGAGCTGACTCCAGAACCCTGGCTCCTCACTGCCATACTACGGTACCTCATATACATGAGGAAGATATACACAAGAAAAGTTGCTTTGTGTGAGATTTGCTTTAGCTAACTTTTACTACAGTATCATTATTTATCATTTAAAATTAGAAATAGCCAGGCGTGGTGGCTCACGCCTGTAATACCAGCACTTTGGGAGGCCGAGGTGGGAGGATCACGAGGTCAGGAGTTCGAGACCAACCTGACCAACATGGTGAAACACCGTCTCTACTAAAACTACAAAAATTAGCCGGGCATGGTGGTGGATGCCTGCAATCCCAGCTACTCAGGAGACTGTGGCAGGAGAGTCGCTTTAACTGGGGAGGCAGAATTTGCAGTGAGCCGAGATTGCGCCATTGCACTCCAGCCTAGGTGACAGAGCAAGACTCCATCTCAATAAATAAATAAATAAATAAATAAATAAATAAATAAATAAAAAAATAAAACTAGAAACACTCTAATTGCAGAATTCATCCAGATAAATTGAAAAGCGTTGATATTACTGATGATTACAAGGAGTCTTGAGGTCAAATAAAAGATTTAGAAAAATTATGTTTTGATGAAGACAGAATTCAGATATGTTACAGTGAAATGGTTTTACATTCTTCTTATGACCATTAGTAGTAAGCAAAAATGTGTAATTTTCTTTTTAAAAAATGGCACTGATGACATTGACTGTAAGTTCAGTCTATTCTAATTTATTTAGACTTTGTATTCCTGCATTCAGTAACACCCTTAGCAGTTTTGAGGGGCATTATGAAATTTGGTATGATTATGAAGACTATAACTTCAGGAACTAGAAGACATTTGCAGTTACCTTGATTTTGTCAGGTAAGCCAAAGAACAACCACCACAGAGAATAAACTTCATCAGTTCTTTGCTCTAACAGGAGCTTTGTTACTCTTCATGTCTGTGTTTGATGTTCTGAATAACCTTCATTTTCCTTCCTCCCTCCTTCCCTCCTTTTCTTTCTCTCTTTCTCTTTCTTTCTCTCTTTCTTTCTTTTTCTTTTCTTTTCTTTCTCTTTCTTCTTTTTTGTTTTGACGGAGTTTTGCTCTTGCTGCCCAGGCTGGAGTGCAGTGGCGCAATCTCGGCTCACTGCAACCTCCGCCTCCCGGGTTCAAGCAATTCTCCTGCCTCAGCCTCTCTAGTAGCTGTGATTACAGGTGCCTGCCACCACGCCCAGCTACTTTTTTGTATTTTTAGTAGAGATGAGGTTTCACTATGTTGGCTAGGCTGGTCTCAAACTCCTGACATCAGGCGATCCACCCATCTCAGCCTCCCAAAGTGCTGGGATTACAGGTGTGAGCCATCGCACCCAGCCTACTATGCATCCTTTCACAGTTAAATTTTTTAAATGTGGATCTTGTGAATTTAGAATTCATTATAATTCACAGACAGAACCAAAGATTACCTTTGGCTTAGGCAGAGAGACAGAGTGGCAGGCTCAGCTAAGCAACTTGACCCACACCCAATCAGCAACTGCAGTTTTTGTTACCTAATGTGCAAAATCCACACAGCTTATTCTATTTACAAAGCTGTAAAGTGATAGAAAGCTTTTTCCATATTCCAACCAAGTGTTGTACAGGGTGTCAGCAGCATGTTTATAAAAACGAAGCAACTTCATGACAGTTAATCAAGCTTCCCATTGTCAAGAGTCTCTGGACCTCTGAGGGCTTGCCCAGACATTTTTGCCCAGGTCCATATGGAACTACAAGTTCCTCTATGCCTCCAAATAGCCAAACAGTGTCCCAGAAATGTTTGCTCCAATCTTTGTCTTATTTGTCTCATGCACCCTGTGCTAGAAGCTCTGTTCATCTGTATCCATTTACTGGTAACATGCTCCTGTTCAGCAGATAAATGAGTTTGTCTTCTTGTCTGTAACTGGCTGAAAAAGTGCAGGGTGAGATCTCCTCCACTGCAGTCCTGTCCATCTGTTCATCATATTCCATGACCACGTGTCCTGATCTTTTCATCTCCCATAGCTGATGTGGCTGCTCTATGCTTCCAAAAACTTACATAATATTAAATCTTAGAACATTTACAAGTTTTCAGGGAACATGTACCCACCCAAAAGTAATAACATTCCCCCCACTTTTCTTTCTTTCTTTTTTTAAAACCTTATGGTTTATTTCAGTGGAATAGAAAAAAGTAGCCAATTTTTTCCACAATTGGAATTGGGGGTTGGTGAAGGGAAGTGGTAAATACAGTTTGGAAAGGAATGTTCTGCTAAGAAATTCAGATTTTATGAGCCAAGGAAAACCATCATATCTTTTTGTTGTTGTTTTAATGTGAAATGATCAGAGCTGTGCTTTAGGAATATTAATCTGACTACTATGTTTTGAATGAATTTAAAAAAGGAGAAAACAGAGTCATGAAATCCAGTTACTGCTGTAGGATCAATCTGGGCGAGCAAGTAATGAAATCCTGAACTAGTGAAGCAGCAGTGGGAATGAAGAGGAGGGAGACAATGGTCAGTGGAATTCATATGACTTGGCAACTGAATACATAGTTGAGGAAAGAGGAAATGTTTTTTTTTTTGTTTTTTTTGAGACGGAGTCTCGCTCTGTTGCCCGGGCTGGAGTACAGTGGCCGGATCTCAGCTCACTGCAAGCTCCGCCTCCCGGGTTCACACCATTCTCTTGCCTCAGCCTCCCGAGTAGCTGGGACTACAGGCGCCTGCCACCTCGCCCGGCTAGTTTTTTGTATTTTTTAGTAGAGACGGGGTTTCACCATGTTAGCCAGGATGGTCTCCATCTCCTGACCTCGTGATCCGCCCGTCTCAGCCTCCCAAAGTGCTGGGATTACAGGCTTGAGCCACCGCGCCCAGCGGAAAAAGGAAATGTTAAAGGTAACAGGTTTTGAGATGTCTGTTGCCCATTCCTGGTGCTAATAAAATTATAGAAATATGGAACAGAAGAAGAATCTCCATTCTGCATTTAGGATGCTAGTGAAACATCCACAAAGACATTATTAACCGGGCAATAGAAATATAGAAACCCTATTGTAAGTTTTGAATGTCTCTTTACTGATAGATTATGAAAATAGATGGAATTTCTGTGTGCGAGTGTGGAGTATACAAATATATGAATTGCATGGGACTTTAAAAGTCACTGAGAAAAAAGGATCGACGAAGCAACAAAGTAAAGAAATAGTTAAGTAGTGTGAGGGGACTCATGAGAGTACAGAATCACAGAAAGCCAGGGAGAAGAGTTTCAGGCAGAAGGTTTATCTGCTTGTGGTTTGTTGAACTTCTTAAATCTGCAGATTAATGTTTTTAGTCAAATTTAGTATGTTTTCAGTCATTCTTTTTAAAAATATTTTTCTGTCCCTTTCTCTCTCTTGTTTCGTGCTGGAACTCCCATTATATGTATATTGGTATACTTGATGTCCCACAGGTCTCTTTTCTTCAGCTGGGATAATTTCTGCTGATCTGTCAAGTTCATTGATTCTTTCTTCTGCCATTTTGAATCTGCTATTTAGTGCTTCTAGTGAATTATTCACTTCAGTTTTCCAATACAGAATATGCATTTGATTCCTTTTTCTATCACCTGAGAGTTTCTATTTGTTGATTCATTGCTGTCATTTTTTTAATCATTATTATTATACTTCAAGTTCCAAGGTACCTGGGAACAACATGCAGGTTTGATACATAGGTATACATGTGCCATGTTGGTTTGCTGCACCCATCAACTCGTCATTTACATTAGGTATTCCTCCTAATGCTATCCCTCCCGCAGCCCCCCACCCCCCACCAGGCACTGGTGTGTGATGTTCTTGGCCCTGTGTCCAAGGGTTCTCATTGTTCAATTCCCACCTTTGAGTGAGAACATGTGGTGCCCCTCTGAGACAAAGCTTCCAGAGGAAAGATCAGGCAGCAACATTTGTGGTTCTGCAATATTTGCTATTCTGCAGCCTCTGCTGGTGATACACAGGCAAACAGGGTCTGGAGTGGACCTCGAGCAAACTCCAACAGACCTGCAGCTGAGGGTCCTGACTGTTGGAAGGAAAATTAACAAACAGAAAGGACATCCACACCAAAACCCCATCTGTACGTCACCATCATCAAAGACCAAAGGTAGATAAAACCACAAAGATGGGGAGAAACCAGAGCAGAAAAGCTGAAAATTCTAAAAGTCAGAGGGCCTCTTCTCCTCCAAAGGAAAGTAGCTCCTCACCAGCTAAAAACCTGGAAAAAAGATTAGACAAATGGCTAACTAGAATAAACAGTGTAGAGAAGACCTTAAATGACCTGATGGAGCTGAAAACCATGACACGAGAACTATGTGACGCATGCACAAGCTTCAGTAGCCGATTTGATCAGGTGGAAGAAAGGGTATCAGTTTTTGAAGATCAAATAAATGAAATGAAGTGAGAAGAGAAGTTTAGAGAAAAAAGAGTAAAAAGAAATGAACAAAGCCTCCAAGAAATATGGGACTATGTGAAAAGACCAAATCTATGTCTGATTGGTGTACCCGAAAGTGACAGGGAACCAAGTTGGAAAACACTCTTCAGGATATTATCCAGGAGAACATCCCCTACTTAACAAGGCAGGCCAACATTCAAATCCAGGAAATACAGAGAACACCACAAAGATACTCCTTGAGAAGAGCAACCCCAAGACACAGTATTGTCAGATTCACCAAAGTTGAAATGAAGGAAAAAATGGTAAGGGGAGCCAGAGAGAAAGGTCGGGTTATCCACAAAGGGAAGCCCATCAGACTAACAGTGGATCTCTTGGCAGAAACTCTACAAGCAAGAAGAGAGTGGGGGCCAATATTCAACAGTCTTAAAGAAAGGAATTTTCAACCCAGAATTTCATATCCAGCCAAACAAAACTTCATAAGTGAAGGAGAAATGAAATCCTTTTCAGCAAATGCTGAGAGATTTTGTCACCACCAGGCTTGCCTTACAAGAGATCATGAAGGAAGCACTAAACATGGAAAGGAACAACCGCTATCAGCCAATGCAAAACATGCCAAATTGTAAAGACCATCGACGCTAGGAAGAAACTGCATCAACTAATGAGCAAAATAACCAGCTAACATCATAATGACAGGATCAAATTCACACATAACAATATTAACCTTAAATGTAAATGGACTAAATGCTCCAATAAACAGACACAGACTGGCAAATTGGATAAAGAGTCAAGACCCATCAGTGTGCTGTATTCAGGAGACCCATCTCACGTTCAGAGACACACATTGACTCAAAATAAAGGGATGGAGAAAGATCTACGAAGCAAATGGACAACAAAAAAAAGCAGGGGTTGCAATCCTAGTCTCTGATAAAACAGACTTTAAACCAACAAAGATCAAAAGAGACAAAGAAGGCCATTACATAATGGTAAAGGCATCAATTCAAGAAGAGCTAACTATCCTAAATACATATGCATCTAATACAAGACCACCCAGATTCATAAAGGAAGCCCTTAGAAACCTACAAAGAGACTTAGACTCCCATACAATAATAATGGAAGACTTTAACACCCCACTGTCAACATTAGACAGATCAATGAGACAGAAAGTTAACAAAGATATGCAATAATTGAACTCAACTCTGCAACAAGCAGACGTAATAGACATCTATAGAACTCTCCACCCCAAACCAACAGAATATACATTCTTCTCATCACCACATTGCACTTATTCCAAAATTGACCACATAGTTGGAGGTAAAGCACTCCTCAGCAAATGTACAAGAACAGAAATTATAACAAACTGTCTCTCAGACCACAATCAAACTAGAACTCAGGATTAAGAAACTCACTCAAAACCTCTCAACTACATGGAAACTGAACAACCTGCTTCTGAATGACTACCGGGTACATAACGAAATGAAGGCAGAAATAAAGATGTTCTTTGAAATCAATGAGGACAAAGACACAACATATCACATTTAAAGAAGAGTGTAGAGGGAAATTTATAGCACTAAATGCCCACAAGATTAAGCAGGAAAGATCTAAAATTGACACCCTAACATCACAATTAAAAGAACTAGAGAAGCAAGAGCAAACACATTCAAAAGCTAGCAGAAGGCAAGAAATAACGAAGATCAGAGCAGAACTGAAGGAGATAGAGACACAAAAACCCTTCAAAAAATCAACGAAACCAGGAGCTGGTTTTTTGAAAAGATCAACAAAATTGATAGACCACTAGCAAGACTAATAAAGAAGAAAAGAGAGAAGAATCAAATGGATGCAATAAAAAATGATAAAGAGGATATCACCACCAACCCCACAGAAATACAAACTACCATCAGAGAATACTATAAACACCTCTACGCAAATAAACTAGAAAATGTAGAAGAAATGGATAATTTCCTGGACACTTACACTCTCCTAAGACTAAACCAGGAAGAAGTTGAAACCCTGAATAGACCAATAGCAGGCTCTGAAATTGAGGCAATAATTAATAGCCTACCAACCAAAAAAAGTCCAGGACCAGATGGATTCACAGCTGAATTCTACCAGAGGTATAAGGAGGACCTGGTACCATTCCTTCTGAAACTATTCCAATCAATAGAAAAAGAGGGAATCCTCCCTAACTCATTTTATGAGGCCATCATCATCCTGATACCAAAGCCGGGCAGAGACACAACAAAAAAAAGAGAATTTTAGACCAATATCCCTGATGAACATCGATGCAAAAATCCTCCATAAAATACGGGCAAACTGAATCCAGCAGCACATCAAAAAGCTTATCCACCATGATCAAGTGGGCTTCATCCCCGGGATGCAAGGCTGGTTCAACATATGCAAATCAATAAACGCAAATAATCCAGCATATAAATATAACCAAAGACAAAAACCACATGATTATCTCAATAGATGCAGAAAAGGCCTTTGACAAAATTCAACAGCCCTTCATGCTAAAAACTCTCAATAAATTCGGTATTGATGGAACGTATCTCAAAATAATAAGAGCTATTTATTACAAACCCACAGCCAATATCATACTGAATGGGCAAAAACTGGAAGCATTCCCTTTGAAAACTGGCACAAGACAGGAATGCCCTCTCTCACCACTCCTATTCAATATAGTGTTGGAAGTTCTGGCTAGGGCAATCAGGCAAGAGAAAGAAATCAAGGGTATTCAGTTAGGAAAAGAAGAAGTCAAATTGTCCCTGTTTGCAGATGACATGATTGTATATTTAGAAAACCCCATCGTCTCAGCCCAAAATCTCCTTAAGCTGATAAGCAACTTCAGCAAAGTCTCAGGATACAAAATTAATGTGCAAAAATCACAAGCATTCTTATACACCAGTAGCAGACAGAGAGCCAAATCATGAATGAACTTCCATTCACAACTGCTTCAAAGAGAATAAAATACCTAGGAATCCAACTTACAAGGGATGTAAAGGACCTCTTCAAGGAGAACTACAAACCACTGCTCAGTGAAATAAAAGAGGACACAAACAAATGGAAGAACATACCATGCTCATGGATAGGAAGAATCAATATTGTGAAAATGGGCATACTGCCCAAGGTAATTTATAGATTCAGTGCCATCCCCATCAAGCTACCAATGAGTTTCTTCACAGAATTGGAAAAAACTGCTTTAAAGTTCATATGGAAGCAAAAAAGAGCCCACATTGCCAAGATAATACTAAGCCAAAAGAACAAAGCTCGAGGCATCATGCTACCTGACTTCAAACTATACTACAAGGCTACAGTAACCCAAACAGAATGGTACTGGTACCAAAACAGAGACTAATGGAACACAACAGAGCCCTCAGAAATATTACCAATCATCTGCAACCATCTCATCTTTGACAAACCTGACAAAAACAAGAAATGGGGAAAGGATTCTCTATTTAATAAATGGTGCTGGCACAACTGGCTAGTCATAAGTAGAAAGCTGAAACTGAATCCCTTCCTTACACCTTATACAAAAATTGATTCAAGATGGATTAAAGACTTAAATGTTAAACCTAAAACCATAAAAATCCTAGAAGAAAACCTAGGCAATACCATTCAGGACATAGGCATGGGCAAGGACTTTATGACTAAAACACCAAAAGCAATGGCCACAAAAGCCAAAATTGACAAATGGGATCTAATTAAACTAACGAGCTTCTGCACAGCAAAATAAACTACCATCAGAGTGAGCAGGCAACCTACAGAATGGGAGAAAATTTTTACAATCTGCCCATGTGACCAAGGGCTAATATCCAGAATCTACAAAGAACTTAAATAAATTTACAAGAAAAAATCAAACAACCCCATCAAAAATGGGCAAAGGATATGAACAGCCACTTCTCAAAAGAAGACATTTATGCAGCCAACAGACACATGAGAAAATGCTCATCATCACTGGTCATCAGAGAACTGCAAATCAAAACCACAATGAGATACCATCTCAAACCAGTTAGAATGGTGATCATTAAAAAGTCAGGAAACAACAGGTGCTGGAGAGGATGTGGAGAAATAGGAACACTTTTACACTGTTGGTGGGACTGTAAACTATTTGTAGAAGACAATGTGATGATTCCTCAAGGATCTAGAACTAGAAATACCATTTGGCCCAGCCATCCTATTACTGGGTATATACCCAAAGGATTATAAATCATGTTGCTGGCCGGGCGCGGTGGCTCAAGCCTGTAATCCCAGCACTTTGGGAGGCCGAGACGGGTGGATCACGAGGTCAGGAGATCGAGACCATCCTGGGTAACACAGTGAAACCCCGTCTCTACTAAAAATACAAAAACTTAGCCGGGCGAGGTGGCAGGCACCTGTAGTCCCAGCTACTCGGGAGGCTGAGGCAGGAGAATGGCGTGAACCCGGGAGGCGGAGCTTGCAGTGAGCTGAGATCCGGCCACAGCACTCCAGCCTGGGTGACAGAGCGAGACTCCATCTCAAAAAAAAAAAAAATAAATCATGTTGCTATAAAGACACACGTACACATATGTTTTTCTGTGGCACTATTCACAATAGCAAAGACTTGGAACCAACCCAAATGTCCATCAATGACAGACTAGATTAAGAAAATGCGGCACATATACACCATGGAATACTGTGCAGCCATAAGAAGGATGAGTTCATGTCCTTTGTAGGCACATGGATGCAGCTGGAAACCATCATTCTGAGCAAACTATCGCAAGGACAGAAAACCAAACACCGCATATTCTCACTCATAGGTGGGAACTGAACAATGAGAACACTTGGACACAGGGTGGGGAACATCACACACCAGGGCCTGTCGTGGGGTGAGGAGAGGGGGGAGGGATATCATTAGGAGATATACCTTATATAAATGACGAGTTCACGGGTGCAGCACAGCAACATGGCACATGTATACATATGTAACCAACCTGCATGTTGTGCTCATGTACCCTAGAACTTAAAGTATAATAAAACATATACATATACATGCTCATACATATACATATGTAACAATATTTATATACACTAATATATAATGGATATGTATACATATATATGTATATCTACAGTATATCTACACACACACTCCCATATACATACATACACATCTCTAAACCTGGATTCCTAAAGGTTTTCCCATGCCAGTATGGCTTAGTGATTGGATAGAGGTTGTGCTGAAACCCCTGAGCCAATGAAGTTTCTGTCTTTTGCCAAAGGATCTCTATGTGGTAAGGGAACTCACTCAAGAGTTCAGGTGCTCTCAAGCCTACTCAAGCTCCAGCTTTTACTTACCACTGGATCTTTTCTTATCCTCTCTTTTATGCAAACAAATTCAGGGGTAGCCAGGATTGAGTGACTAGCTTGGGCCTTCTCCAGGAAATATACAAAGCCAGAGTAATATTCTCCAACTGTGACTACAGCCTCAGACTAGTAGAGCCATTGGCTTTCCCTGTTTACCTGCCTCAGAGATCAGCATTTTTACCAAATATGCTGCTGGGAGTGGTCGTTTCTCATCACTCTAGATTGAGTGAGCTCTCATTGATCATAACAGAGAAGCTGCCCGTCCTCATGGGCTGGCCAGCTTCTACAAATCCTCTGTCCTTACTGAAGTGAGGAGTAAGGGGAGGGAGGATATGCAAGTAGCTTCAGGCTAGAATGCCACAGATTCTCATTATTCTTATATTCAGCAGTTTTTCAAGCCTAAATGCTTCTCAGGTTGTTGTGTGCCTTTGGTTGATTTTCAGAGTGCCAAAATGATTGTTTTTGTCAATTTTATCCAGCTTTATAGTTGCTTTTTACAGAGAGAATTTGTCTCACTTGGCCATAACCAAAAGCTCACCACTTACTACCTTTAAAAGAATCACTTACATATTAATTCTGTTTCATGTTTACATGCAAATATTTTTTTTAAAATACCTAAATATACTACTCCCTTTTATAGTGTTTAGGAATCTGACCTTGTAATTTTAAGAGACTAATTAGCTCAAATCTAGTTTCATTTTTAAATTTTATATCTTGCTTTTTTCCTATGTCAAAATGACTTATCTCATAAGAGGATAGTAAGAAAACTGAAAAGTGATCAGGCCATTTCATATGCCTTCATAAAAACTGCTCAAGATGATATGATTGAGGAAGAGTATGCAGATCAATGTGCATGGGTCTACATTATTCTAGGACTGACTTATTTCCCCATAGAGTGGAAATCTTCTACTTCTAACTTCTGTGGCAATAAATTCTTTTTTTTAAAGCATGATTACATGAGAACTCTTCAGAGAAAAGAACTTGAATCTCTTCTTTTCATATCACAAAAGCTTACTCTAGTGAATTCTGAGTAACGCGAACTGAGAATTAAATTTAGAATTTGCAGGGTCATGAGCTTCTACCCAGATTATCTCAGGAAAAGGTATTAAACAGAAGCATCATTACCCCATTAATCACTAAAAAAAGGCCAACTGACACAACTGTCTATTCTTTGAGGTAGCAAAAAACCCAGTCAGGCAGGCACTGTTTTGTAGTCATTTAGTAATTCTGATATTCAAGACTATTCCTTAGACAGAAAAGTATATGGCTCTCTAAAGGTCAGGCAAGTCCGGACTGCTATGATGATATTCTCAAAGATGAGTTATGTTCCATGCAAGTCTATTCACTAAACGTGTATGGTACCAAATAATCTGACTCCAAGTAATAAAAAAATAGCTTTTGGGTGTTTTCCACGCCTTTAGACATGACGAACATAGACTATTTAATTGTATAAAGATTTTCCTGGCATATCTTCCATTTGGAAAAAAGTCCTGAAAGTTCTTCTGTTTTATGAAATATTCTAGTCTAGTCTCTGTTCTGCATTATATTATTTTACATAGAACTTACAGTCTTAAAAAAGAATGTTCATTTGTTTAAAAGCTCCCAAATTGACTAATATTATTGCTATTATAGTTTGTTTTTACATAGTGTTCAATAGAACATTTGTTGTGATTAAGCAAGATTGCTTCTTTGTCTCCTTTTCTCTTCTCTTCCAAATAGTTCAATGCCATTATAACTTTCCTCTAACAGAGATGGGAATGTTTGCCTTCACTGAATCCCCATCTCATCAGTCTACAGTCTTGAAACTCTTATTTTAACAGAACAGTCATCTGACTCGGTTTGGCTGTCTCTTACCAAAATCTCTTGGCAGCAACAGAGTAACCCTTGCTGGTACCTGAGAGAGAAAACAAAGGGTCTGTTTTGAGTACAGTAGAAGATAAAAAATGAACCTGATACTTCTTCACATCTTAAAACTTTTATTTGAGAAATATGCTAAGTTGTAACATTAACATTTAAATTCCTAGGAACCATCTTTATAGTTGATTATATTTTTATTGGTGAAATATATCACAACTACATTCTATTCCACTCTGTTATAGTGATGTTTGTTATTTATAAATACCTTTATTATTTTTACCTCATTATAAAATAGCTACATAATAATGAAATGTTTAATAATGTTCTGCAAAGAGGAAAAAAAAGCATAAGGGATATTGACCATCTTGGATTGTTTTTCATGAATTCAGAGTCCTCAGTAAGTGATTTTAGAAACTCAACTTAATCAACTTAGTTCAAATAAGCAGTCTCTGTTGATTAAAATAGTCTTTTTTTTTTTTTTTTTTTTTTTTTTGAGACGGAGTCTTGCTCTGTCGCCCAGGCTGGAGTGCAGTGGCCGGATCTCAGCTCACTGCGAGCTCCGCCTCCCAGGTTTACGCCATTCTCCTGCCTCAGCCTCCCGAGTAGCTGGGACTACAGGTGCCCGCCGCCTCACCCGGCTAGTTTTTTGTATTTTTTAGTAGAGACGGGGTTTCACCGTTTTAGCCAGGATGGTCTCGATCTCCTGACCTTGTGATCCACCCATCTCGGCCTCCCAAAGTGCTGGGATTACAGGCTTGAGCCACCGCGCCCGGCCTAAAATAGTCTTTACTGTCTATCAGAGTATTCCAATTCTAAACTCAGAGAATTTAGGAATTTCAGTTTATAATCAGAAAGCACCCTGGTGAACTATGAATAGTGACAAAGGCCTTAAGGAAGATTTACCCCAACTTTGGTAGAACCTGGGGAGTTGTCTTTTACATTTTATCATGCACCTTTCTAGTAACTGCAGTTCTTCTATCCCACAGTGGTTCTCTTTAGTTTATGGGAAATTTAAGTCCTGATATTAAATCCTTATTAATTTCTGTAACCTCCTTGGTTACACTGGCCTGTAAACAAAGCTCATTTCAGTCTCTGCTCAAACCCTTGGAAAAGTTAGTTAATATCTCTGAACCTCAATTCTGCCTGTAAATATGTAAAATGAAAGGAACCAATTAGATGCCTAGCTATAACATTTCTTGATTTTAAGTGTTTTAGAATCACCACTCTCCATATATTTGTGTGAGCTAATCAACTATTCTCTATATATCTACTCATGGCCTCCTTGGTACAACCAATCCTTTTAGACCTTAACTTACCCCGGTCCTGTGTCCAAGAATCAATTCAACTGAAATGGCTGGTCAGAACCATTTTTCTCTTGATCACAAGGGTTCTCCGAACACCAAGCTTCCTCAAATGATAAAACACCTGTTCCAGAAGAATCTCTCAATATGGTGCTGAATTTGCATAGGTTATTGATCCTAATTTCTAGACTCTGAATGGAGGTTAATTGTGCTTGGAATAGTGGTTCTCAAATGCATAAGGACTTAAAATCCACAGGGTTAGTGCTGGGTGAGGCAGAGGTCAGTAGCTCTTGAACTGGATAGTAAACATCAAGAAATTGAGAAATAAGAAACAGGAACTTTGGGATGCTTTGAGGAGCATACTTAAAACCACCACAGCCTCAGATGTTTGTGTTGAAGGAGTAAGATGGCCAAGAAAAAAAAAATGTTAGGTCTGAGACTTTACTCATTCCAATAACAGACCTGGCAGAGAAATCATTACCCATTTTGCAACACAGCCTTAGGACAAGTCTGGGCAAGCTCTGGGTGGGCAAAAAATAGGCTTTCCAAAACTCACCTAGCTTTCCAGCCCACCCCACATACATACCCTACACATGAAGTCTTCCTTTCTTTCCTTTCTTTCCCCTTCCCCCCTCCTCCTCCCTCTCTCTCTTTCTCTCTTCCAGAATGAATGATTTGTATGACTGTGTAATGTGTTTGTCAGACAAGTCCATCAGGGACTTAATAGTCCCTTAACAGGGTAAGAGAGAGATATGAGTCTTGTGGTCATCATAAGTGGTTGGGCTTCCCCACTACCTCATTCGTTTATGTTAGCTAACTATCAAAATCTAGGTCTTTACTAATTTATAGTTCAAATATCCATACGAGTAGTGTGTTTGTGTGTGTGGGTCTGTGTGTGTGTAAACACTGATGGCTATTTTTCCAAATGAACTGATGATGACCTCCAACTTGTGGTTCAGGAGAAGGAACTTTATGTCCTACTTTTGCTCTGGAAAAATGAAGAGACTGCTAAGGGGGAGTAGTCATGATGGAATTGTGCATGTGTGTGTTAGGTAATATTGGGTGGAAAATTAAGGGATATTTTCCTTTGTAGTATTCCAAATAAATCTGTTTATGTCATAGATAGTTACTTGGAATAAATATCTTTCTTCATGAATGCCCTCTTAATTTCCAGAAAATCTTATAAATGTTTCTCAGTAAGGTTCTTTAAATAAACTATGTTTCAATCATAATACTACCAGCTACCATTGAGCATTTACACTTCCTGGCATTGGGTCCAACACTTTACATTCTTTATTTCTCATCCTTATACTCTCAAAAGATGGGACATTGATATTCCCAGAAAACTGAGATTTGGGGAGGCTAAGTAAATTTGCCTAAGGTTATGGAACAAATACATTGTACAGCTGTTACTTGATCATAGATCTGACTGGCTCCAACCATTGGACACTTACTGTTGTCACATAAGGGGATTCAGACAGATATCTAGCTTATTTTATAACTGTTCTCATTTGGCGAGAGATTGTCTACAAAGATATTTGGTTTTTGTGAGCCTTAATGGCTGATGTAAAACAATTTGGTAATTATTTTTAATTTAAAAAAACCTTATAATCAATCTAAACATACTCCTATGTCATATACTGAGACTCTTAGAAAATATTTTAGAGTAGAGGTGAGCAGTCTTCAGATACTGAATTATAATGCCATCCACTTTTAAAGAATGATATGACACTTTCAAGAATCTAGACTTCAGATGGCTTGCAAAAGTACACCTATATCTAGAGCAATACTTGGATATAATATTTCCTGAAATACAGTCTTTCTCTTAAAGAAAAAAAATAATAATATTAGTTCAGGTCCTTGAGATATGAGGCAAGGATTAGAGATTTGTTAAGTAAATGTTGACCCAGACTATATAAATCTAATGATCAAAATCCCTTTAAAATTTTTTAGGAGATTGGAGAACAGTAAATAATATTTATTGAAAGCCTGTTTTATGTTATGTGCTACTAGGAGCTTAGACAACATAACCTCACGTGGACCTTACAACTGCTCTGGAGGTCAGTCATTGTTCTTGAGTCAGGCTTTTTTTTTCTGGTATAAGAAACAGAGTTGCCCCCTCATGCTGTCTCAAAAGGCATGAATTATTTTAAGGGAGAGTGGGTGGAGGGTTTGTATAGTAAGGGAACCAGGAAGCTCATGGAATTGTCATATAATCTGGCCTTACAAGCACTTCAGTTACAACTCTGTCAAAATGGGAAGTGGCTCAAGAAACTTGCTCTTCCCATCTAAGGAAAGGATGGTATTTTTCAGCTTTTGGTGAGACCATTTATCTTCAGAATGGGTCTAATCTGAAAACAGACCCCACTGGGCAGAAACATGAAATCCATGTTCATAATTCTGTAAATGATATGAAAATTACTTGCATTCTTGTAACACCTATATAAAAATTATAATTTTCTGTTTATTTTCCCACAATTGTTGCTGTAGTTACATTTTTTTGGTTACATTACTTTTTTTTTTTTTTTTTTGAGACGGAGTCTCGCTCTGCCGCCCAGGCTGGAGTGCAGTGGCCGGATCTCAGCTCACTGCAAGCTCCGCCTCCCGGGTTCACGCCATTCTCCTGCCTCAGCCTCCCGAGTAGTTGGGACTACAGGCGCCTGCCACCGCGCCCGGCTAGTTTTTTGTATTTTTTAGTAGAGACGGGGTTTCACCGTGTTAGCCAGGATGGTCTCGATCTCCTGGCCTCGTGATCCGCCCGTCTCGGCCTCCCAAAGTGCTGGGATTACAGGCTTGAGCCACCGCACCCGGCCGGTTACATTACTTTTTATAATAAAATAGTGACAGGTTTTATATAATAATCTGTAATTGGCTTTTTAATGAAATATGCTTTCCATGGAAATACTCCAAACTTGACACTGGTGTCAATTCCATTGTACTTGTTCACAAATATAACACACACTACACATTTTTACATATACACATACATATATAAAGGCACACATACCTATGTGCATAATTCATTTAAGCATGTTTATTATTGGACACTTGAGTTGTTTTCAGTATTTTGCTAATTTAAACAATACCATGTTGAACAACTTTGCATACATACAGTTTCACACATATGTGCATATATTCTAAGGAGTGGAATTGCTGGATGCAAATTTACATACCTTTTAAAGATTTGTTACTCCAAATCCTGTATTTGTCCTCCAAATCCTCTCTCAAAGGAATGTGCCAATTTATACTTCCACCAGCATTGTATGAGACTCACTATTTCTGTGTACCTTCCTCAAACCTTCACATTTTTCTAATTTGAACACTTTAGGTATGACCAGACTGTAGAGCCTCAGGTTACTACTTATTTACCAACTGTTTTTCAGCTGATACTTTTAAGCCTTCTGCTCCAGTTAGGCCACAGACTCCTATTTCCTTTCCTTTTAGGATAATGCTGGCTAGGGCTCATTTAGCCTAATTTCTGTTTTCTGCCCTAGTACAGTAGCCTCCTTGGTCCATGCTTAAACGATTTCAGAAATCTAAAAGGGAATTTTCCAATACATATACCCGCTTCTTTCATGTCAGTAAAATAAAAGCATTATAGGACTCCTCAATTTGATATGTGATCTCAACTAGTCTGTTAATACTAAATTGCAGACACTCAAAGGTGAGAATCAGTCCTAGGAAGATTATGCGCAACCAGTCTACAATGCAAATATTAAGCAGGCTCAAAAGTAGATCTGTAACTACAGCTGCAGCTCCATCAAGGCAACAAGTGGACATATCCTGGCAAAGTGCAATCTGACCTCCTTTGTTTTACATTAGCTCATTGTTCTTTAATACATTTTAACTTGAAAAAGTTAAATAGCCTTCAATAACAAGACAATTATGGTGTCATAGAATTAGTGTTGAAATCTTCCAACTCACATACTAGACAAAACATAGTTCTCCCAATAACTATCTGGAGGATCCCTGAAGAGGATGCTAACCACATGACTATTGCTTCCCTGATTCAACCCACCCCTGAATGGCATGAAGGCTGTTAGCTCAGCAAAGAGGCTTTGAAACGCTGTCCTGTAGACTGGTATGGACAGGCTGCACTTCAGATTTGTCTGGAGAGATATAAGACATGATCCATGGCCAAGGAATCGGGGGGGGGGGCTCAGACATTTTTAAGATCCTCTAGTAATTTTGGTGAATAGTTCTAGTCTTTGGAACTATGGCTCAGAGCATCAAAGAGAAATGTATCCTGTGAACTTTACACAACTGGCTAGAGCTATGTTATCTAATATGGTAGACAGAGCCACTAGGCACATGTGTCTATTGGCCACTTGAAGTATGCATAGCTAGTCAAGATTTCAAAGACTTACATTAAAATGATAATGTTTTGGACATAGGGTGTTACATAAAAGTATTGTAAGACCTAATTTCACCTTTTTAAAAACATATTTTAATGTGGCAATAAAGCATTTAAAGTTACAAAAATGGCTTACATTATATTTCTACTAGACAATTTTGATCTAGAAGGCATAGTTCCATAGCTCAGGAACTTTGAGTCATAGAATTTTAAAGTTAAAGGAATCTTGTAGATGAAACAATTCTCTCACTTTGAGAATGACTAAACAGGTACCCCATTGGTAAAGTGACTTATTCTGGTAACCTGAGTTGTTGGTAGAGCCAGGATGTTCCCGAATCCCACAACTCTGGATTTCCATCCAATGCTAGCTTCTCCCTCCCATGCTGCTCATCTTGAGCGATAGTAGCCACACCGAGTGTTTTACGATTCCTACAATTCTGAGGCATAGAAAGCCTCACCACTCATAGCCCCTGCTGTAGTCTCTGCTCACCAGATTCTGTCTGAATAACTAAGGCGTCCAAATTCATTACTACAGATCCATAGTCACACCCTTAAGCAGATGCCTCCTCTTTTCACCATCTCACATTATTAGTTTTGCCTAAACCACATGGAGCTATGGTTTTAGTGAGGCCTTAGTATCTTTCTAACATGTTTCCAAAAAATAAATTCTACTCATTTGAGTGGTGTGACATTCACTAATAATATTTCTCCCACCTTCACGTTTACTAACATTCTGGTTTTCTCTGCATCCAGGGAACAATGTTTCTTCTTCTCCAGTACTAGTTAGAAGGATCAAGTGTTGATGAGTGATGAGCCCCTCCCTGGCTCCTGCCCTTTAGCCATAAAAACAAGTTATCTTTTTGCATGCCGTCAACAGAGCCTTGCTTATATAACAGTTTTTTTAAGCCAAAAAATAGTTTTTCTTCTCTCTCATCTTTTAATAAAATATGTGAGAACTTTAATAGTGTTATTGGTAAGCATCCAAAATATTTAGAAACTACTTCCCCTGCCACAGAAATATTTGCTGCTCTGAAGGGTGCATTCAAAGGATCTACTTTCCCCAATGATTCCCAGCCTGTTGAGATTCATGCACGTATGTCCCAAAATGTGTTAAAATCCACGTGCACATGTGTGTGTTTTTCAAAGTCAGTGCAGATGCATAGAAATGCCCCCCACCCATGTCTGTTGCATTTTGATGTATTTCCTTCTGAATGCCTCAGGTTTAAGCTGAGCTGTCAAGTGTAGAATTTAGAGGGAATAATTAACCCAAGTCACTGATCAATTAAAATGTCCCCAGGCAAATAAGAGTATGTGAATAAATCTGATTTTTTAATGATTTCTTAGAACAGGTCACAAAAATACTTTCCAATTTCAGTCCTTTACTGTCTAGTTGAATCCTTGCTGCTGGAAGAAGGCAGGCAAGTCTTTGCCTTTCTTCAAAGCCCGATATCCAATGCAGCAAAAATTCCTGATCATGACTCTGTTTCCTACATCACTTGTAGGTGATTTTTTGTTTGTTTGTTTGTTTTTTGTTTCTTTCTGCTATTGACTGTTTCTGATCATAGAGATCTAGGGCAATGACATTCACTTTGTGAATAGTAATAAATGAAAATGTCATGTTTGGAGATGTAATATCAGTACCATCTGTAATAGCAGACTGCAGCCTACATTGGCATAAATACTAGTGCCATACAATTATTTATAAATGGAGCCTTGTTGAGGGGAAGAGTTATTCTTTAATTAATAAAAATCTAAGACAAGGTGGTGACAGAATATGCCAGGTGTAGGGTAGAAAATGCAGTTCTTGGAAGTATCCTTCCCAGTGGCAGGAACTGAAGACTCTAGATCAACCAGGTGGACCTTTTCATTGATGAGCTGATAGCTTCTAGGCTGTGGGGAACCTCTGGTGCCTTACAACTCTAACTACTGCAAAATTTCTTGTTGTACCTCATAAACATGTGATCTTCCTATTGGAAGAGCTACGTGGTCCTTGGACAAACAGAGATAGTGTCTTGCTTTAAACCTTATCTACTTGCTACAGTTTCCTTCTGCCAATATGAGCATGCCTCTAAATGCCACAAAGTGTTTCAATTTAATCAAAGTTGGCTCTACTTTTGCCTTTTGTTTGGCTAAAGCATCAAGCCATCTTCTTGATGCTTTATTGTGTTTATCAGTCAGATTTATGTAGGTTAGAAAGCATTCAGAAGTCATTATTTCAGTTTCATAGTTCTTAGAGGTCTATACCCTTAAACTTTGAAAGTAAACATGAACAGTATCTCTCTACACATACACAGTAACCTCACTGCAATGTTTTTAAGTTTCAAGTCGCAATCTATTAGTGGGGTCTTGAAATCTATTTAGTTGATCAAATTCTTTCTTTTTTAATGAAATAGACTAAAATAAAAAATAGAAACATTGATTTGTGAAACTTTTATATTTCTATATCTTTATCATCTAGCTTTCTATTTGTCATCTGCCTATCCATATTAGTTTTAGTTTAAAGAAAAGGTTTGAAGAACATTTGCCTTAAGGGAACTATCAGAAATAGATTATTAGAGTACATGACAATTCTTATGATTTCATGCTAGACTAAATAGGGAACACTTACTATACAAGCATTTGTAGGTTTGCATATATGATATCTTTCACAACTTCCTCCTTCTAAATCTCCATATTATTATATTTTAACTTTGGAGAGATTAGAAAAGGGAGTCATCATAAGTCTTAAGGATTTGAGTAACTGTCAACCATCTATGATCAAATTTAAATATACTTTTCTTCCTATTTATAATTTTAGTTCAGTTACTGTAGTTATATAGCTTTTGTTTCCTATATATGGCAAATACTGTTTTAATATTAGTAAAATTTAGAAGCTTCTTGTCCAGGTTTAAATTTCAGAGAACAACAGCTGATAGATCAGGGACAAAGAAAATTTAGTATTATTCTTTCACACTCAGAATAAAAACTGTAATAGAGATCATTAATTTCAGTACAGTGTATAGGACAGGTGATGTGGTTAAGTGGAAACAGATAGGCTTCGCATTATTATTACAAACTGGGAATCTATAATACTTCCTTTACTTTTCAAGCACATGTTAGCTCATCTGTCATTCTAAGTGTTGATATAGCTCATTTTACTCACAAAATGGCATCTGTTGACTTGTGAGGCAAGATCTCTTAGGTTAGCTTCATCCATAGTCATTCTTAGTAGCATCTAAAGAAAGCACAGTTCATATGGCAACATTCTTTTCAAATGATTCCCCACAAAATTATGTTTGACTTAAAAACTTGCTTAAAGAGAAGGAATATTACACCATGGAATACTATGCAGCCATAAAAAGGAACGAGATCATGTCCTTTGCAGAGACATGGGTGGAGTCATTATCCTCAGCAAACTGACGCAGGAACAGAAAACCAAACACCGCATGTTCTCACTTATAAGTGGGAGCTGAATGATAAGAACACAGGGAGGAGAACAACACAAACTGGGGCCTGTGGGTGACAGGGAAGGGAGAACATCAGGAAAAATAGCTAATGCATGCTGGGCTTAATACCTAGGTGATGGGTTGATAGGTGCAGCAAACCACCATGGTACATGTTTACCTATGTCACAAAACACATACTGCATGTGTACCCTGGAACTTAAAATTTAAAAAAAATTTTAAAGGGAAGGAATATTTCTCTGCATCTGCATCTGGAAAAAAAAAGTCATATCTTGACATATATTTTAATATTTCGTTTGTAATTTCCTGGTAATTTTACTTATTGAAACATGGGGAAAATATTCAAAAGCTAGTTTTTGAAAGATTTGAAAATAAAGGTGACACCATTATCCCTCTTTAAATAGAGCATGAATATTTGGGTGAATGTAACAATTTAGTGTTAACTCTCTCAGTCCCTTTGTGACATTAGTATGGACACTTAATATGTACATAAATTTGGAAAAGGTTGCCACCTTGGCTGCATCATAAAAGAATTCTAAGGAAGTCGAATGCTCAAATACCACTTTTAATAACTTTCCTATTAAGCCCCAGCACTTCAAATACCACTTTTAATAACTTTCCTATTAAGCCCCAGCACTTTAAAGATGATAGTTAATTTTGATTCTTCAGTTACTTATTCCTGTGATGAATTTGACATTAAAAAAAATTTTTTTTAATGGCTTGTGTGCTTTCGGGAGAAAAGAAAAACTATGAGTTGAGTTTTCTGCTTTTATGTACTAATATTTTTGCTGATTGCATCACAAGTAAATTCACTGGTCAGAGTTCTGATGATTTGGGATACATTTTTTAAGATGCCATTTTTTACAACTATTATTGTAAAATTTGAGGAAAACGACATCTATAATTTTTATCATAGAGCCATTTATATTCTAATATCAAAATAGATTTTAAAATTATATAACTGATTTTTTATTGTTTTGTTTTTGTTTTCTTTGAGATGGAGTCTCATTCTGTTGCCCAGACTGGAGTGCAGTGGCGTGATCTCGACTTACCACAACCTCTGCTTCCTGGGTTCAAGTGATTCTCCTGCCTTGGCCTCCCCAGTAGCTGGGATTACAAGGTGTGCACCACCACACCTGGCTAATTTTTCTACTTTTAGTAGAGGTGGGCTTTCACCATGTTGGGCAGGCTGGTGTCAAACTCCTGACCTCATGATCTGCCTGCCTCGGCCTCCCAAAGTGCTGGGATTACAGGTTTGGGTCACTGCACCCGGCTGAATATAAGTTTTAACATCAAGAAATACCCATAACTTCTTAGTTTATATGGCTTAATGAACTTGAGATTTACAAAATAATTAGATTGTTTTTCAGAATTATTCCTGGACTCACAATTTGTAAGATTCTTTTAAAATATCTCAAGAGAGCTGGGTGTGATGGTGCACATCTACAGTCCCAGCTACTCAGGAGGCTGAGGTGGGAGGATCACTTGAGCCCAGGAGTTTGAGGTTGTAGTGAGCTATGATCCTGCCACTGTACTCCAGCCTGGGCAACAGAGCAAGACCCCATCTCTGGAAAAAAAGAAATGTGTGTGTGTGTGTGTTATGTGTGTGTATGTCTCATAAGCCTCTGGCTGCTCTCCAAACCCTTATTTAGTCTTATCCAGTAGAAACACATTAATCATCAAATAAATCCTTGATTTTTACTGAAAAATAAAGAAGCTTATATTTAGCAAATATACTATCACAATAGTACTTCTCAAAAAGTTCCTGCTTAATGCATTATGTCATCAAGTGATTAATGAAAAGGGACTGACAACAAATGTGAGTCATAGCTGAAGCTACAAAACAGAAAGAGCTACTCTATCATCCTCCTTCTGATGAAAATTATCTAGACTATGTATTGTATATATACATATTTTGTATATATTATTATATTAAAATATATACCATTTTAGACTGCAAAGACCCTCAGAGATATTCTACACCAGTGGTTCTCAGATGAGATTCACTTTCAGGAGCTGTAAAACTTGTTTAGACTATGCATCCTGCAACAGGTAAATTGGAATCTCTGTGATAGGGCCCCAGGTATCAAAGTTTTATAAATTCCCTAAGTGATTCCAATATACAGTCTAAGTGTTAAGAACTATTGGCTTAGGCCAGTGGTCTTCAAACTCAAATGTACATAAGAATCACCTGCAGTTTGTTAAAACATGGATTTCTGGCCCTCACCCCTAGAGAATCTAATTAAGTAGATCTGGGATTGGTCTGAAAATTTTCAAGATCTCAAGTGCTATGGACTGAATTTTGTTCCCCAAAATTCATACGTAAGTCCCAACCCCCAATGTGACCATACTTGGAAATAGAGCTTTTAGGATTAAAGAAAGGTAAAATGAGGTCATAAGGATGATGTCTTATAAGAAGAGGGAGAAAGAGAGATCACTCTGTTTCCATGTGCAGGCCACGTGAGAACACAGGCTACTGTCTGCAAGCAAGCAAGAGAACCCTCATCAGAAACAGAATTGGCTAGCACCTTGATCTTGAACTTCCTAGCCTCCAGAACTGTGAGAAATAAATTTCTATACTTTTAGCCATCCAGTCTATGGTATTTTGTCATGGCATCCCAGGCTGACTAATGAATCAGTGATGCTAATAGCAGTGGTCCATGGACCATATTTTTGAGCACCTCTAGCCTAGACCACATACCCCAGAAATTTCATTTTAATTTGTCTGGAGGTAGTACAGAGCATCATTTTTTCCCCAAAGTTTCCTGGGTGGTCCTAAAGTATAACCATACTTGAGAACAAATGAAGTAGGATGGTTTCTTCTATTTATAGCTAAGGACACTAAGACTCAAAAGAAGTTGTGATTTGCCTAAGTTATCATGTTTATGCTACTGCTGATTTTTCCAAATTTATAGGGGAAGTAAAAACAGAAAGAATTTCTTCTAGGGTCAATTTAGTCCCAGAACCTGTAACTTTCAGTTTCCAGAATTAACCCATTAATTTTCCCATAGACAACATTAAAATTTGTCAATTTCAGGCAGATTCATTTAAAGTAACTTTTCCATTATACTACAATCCAAGATTGTTGTAGCCTATGTCTATTTTTACTTTGTAACAGTTGCTTTTTTTTGCCACATTTAATGACTGATCAGAAGTGAGATTTTTAAATATATATATATGCACACATATATATATACACATATATGTGTGTGCTTCTGTGTGTGTGTATATGTGATAGATACTTGCCACATGTTTAATGACTGATCAGAAAGTGAGATTTTAAAATATACATATATATACACACACATATATGTATGTGCTTGTGTGTGTATACATACATGATATTTAGCTGAGCTGCACACCACAACATTAATCTGCCCACCATGAACAGAAGCACTGCTATCTTGTATAATAACAGGAAATTCAGAAAATTGATTCATGCAATAAAAAGATGCAATTTATTAGAATTTTTAAATACCTTAATTCCCAGGTATAATGAGAGGAAAAATAACTCAAGATGGGTGAAAGTTTATTAAAGATTTCACCTCAAGGACAGGCATTTAGTTAGTGATTTCACATATGTAGTGATGTGAACTTACATTGTTCATATATTGGAGAAATTACATCGTAAGTAAAACATAACACATTAAGCTTAACGCTGCTAAATGAAAGGTGCCATCCCCTGCACATTCTGAGTAGGCACTTGATTTCCTCCAAAAATAAACCTTATTTCTTCTTAGGCACTGACATTTTGTTAATGGAGGAAGTGAATCTACATTTTTTCATAAATTGCCAGAGTTAATATGAAATATGCGCTTCCCAAAAGGAGAAATTAGTTGTACATTTTTGGCCAATGATTCAGCAAAGAGAAGTGAGAAAAAGAAAATCTGGCTAGTAATCAGGAGGCTCGACTTCTCCTTCCACTTCTAACTAATTAGCAGCAAAAACTGGTAACAGTTCCACATCTATGTTAACCTTAGTTTCTTAGCCATAAGTAGAAAGCTGAAACTGGATCCTTTCCTTACTCCTTATATGAAAATTAATTCAAGATGGATTAGAGACTTAAATGATAGACCTAAAACCATAAAAACCCTAGAAGAAAACCTAGGCAATACCATTCAGGACATAGGCATGGGCAAGGACTTCATGTCTAAAACACAAAAAGCAATGGCAACAAAAGCCAAAATTGACAAATGGGATCTAATGAAACTAAAGAGCTTCTGCACAGCAAAATAAACTACCATCAGAGTGAACAGGCAACCTACAGAATGCGAGAAAATTTTTGCAATCTACTCATCTGACAAAGGGCTAATATCCAGAACCTACAAAGAACTCAAACAAATTTACAAGAAAAAAACAAACAACCCCATCAAAAAAGTGGGCAAAGGATATGAACAGACACTTCTCAAAAGAAGACATTCATACAGCCAACAGACACATGAAAAAATGCTCATCATCACTCGCCATCAGAGAAATGCAAATCAAAACCACTATGAGATACCATCTCACACCAGTTAGAATGACAATCATTAAAAAATCAGGAAACAACAGTTGCTGGAGAGGATGTGGAGAAATAGGAACACTTTTACACTGTTGGTGGGATGGTAAACTAGTTCAACCATTGTGGAAGACAGTGTGGCGATTCCTCAAAGATCTAGAACTAGAAATACCATTTGACCCAGCCATCCCATTACTGGGTATATACCCAAAGGATTATAAGACATGCTGCTATAAAGACACATGCACACGTATGTTTATTGCGGCACTATTCACAATAGCAAAGACTTGGAATCAACCCAAATGTCCATCAGTGACAGACTGGATTAAGAAAATGTGGCACATATACACCATGGAATACTATGCAGCCATAAAAAAGAATGAGTTCATGTCCTTTGTAGGACATGGATGCAGCTGGAAACCATCATTCTCAGCAAACTATCGCAAGAACAGAAAACCAAATACCACATGTTCTCACTCATAGGTGGGAACTGAACAATGAGATCACTTGGACATAGGAAGGGGAACATCATACACCGGGGCCTATTGTGGGGAGGGGGGAGTGGAGAGGGATAGCATTAGGAGATATACCTAATGTAAATGATGAGTTAATGGGTGCAGCACACCAACATGGCACATGTATACATATATAACAAACCTGCACATGTACCCTAGAACTTAAAGTATAATAAAATAAAAAAAGAATAGATATTAAAAAAAAACCTTAGTTTCTTCATAAAATGAAATGGTTAGAATGTAATTATTCCAAGTTTCCTTCTACTTTTCTCACTTAGATGACAAATACTTCTAAGGAATGCTGTGTTTTTTGTTTATTTGTTTAATTGTTGTTGGGTTTTAAAATTGTGTTATGTTAGCATTTTTAAAAAATGGAAGTGTTTTCCATTTAGCCAAGATGAGTAAAAATGGCAAACTCAAAATGGCACTTTTAAAAAATCAAAAAAATGAAAGAAAACAGCGCAAAAGAACCACAGTGTATGGAGTTTGGTGAGAAAGGATATAGAAACATGCCACTGGACTACATACTTTAGTTTAACATCAGCAAACTGTTGAACATTTCCCATCTAAAAGATACTATAAATGCACAATAGCCCAGATTTTCTTTGCCTGACACAGGTGATCTCATCAGCAGAAGAAAACGCCTGAGCAGAAGAAGTCTGAATGGCCTGGCTGTTAAAATGTTTTCTTGGAATTCATTATGTGTAACACTCAGGCAGCAGAAACTTGAAGTGAAACATTAACTGCAATATGAAGTCCACTTCAATAGTTCAGCCAGTATTGACATCAAATATTTTTCCCAAACTGCATACCCAACAAAAGTATTTAGAAAGAAATACATTAGTGAGCTTGGGTTAATAAAAACGAATCTTCACAATATTTTATATAATAATAAACCAGAACAAATGTGACAAATATATTCTCTAAGTCTACTTCATTTGGTTCAAGTACCTGCTTAGTAACATGCTTTTTTTTTCTTTTTTTTTTTTTGACACCAAGTTTCACTCTTGTTGCCCAGGCTGGAGTGCAGTGGTGTGATCTTGGTCACTGCAACCTCTGCCTCTTGGGTTCAAGCGATTCTCGTGTCTTAGCCTCCTGAGTAGCTGAGATTACAGGTATGCGCCACCACGCCCGGCTAATTTTTTTGTGTGTGTTTTTAGTAGAGATGGAGTTTTGCCATGTTGCCCAGGCTGATCTCGAACTCTTGGGGTCAAGCACTTTGCCTGCCTCGGTCTCCGAAAGTGCTAGGATTACAGGTATAAGCCACCTCACCCAGCCTATTTAGTAACACTCTAATAGTGAGTGGTTCCCAAACTTTTGGTACATTGGAATCACAGAGTTTCAAACACCTCAAACTTTCTAATTTGATTGGTACAGACTATAACTGGGGAATCAGAAGTTCTTAAATCTCTCCAAATGGTTCTAATGTGCAGCAAAGTTTGGGAAGCACCACTATGTAGCACTGGTTCTGACTCTGGCTACACATTAGAACTATCTGGTACCTTTAAAAGCATATAGGACATCTGGACTTCATCCTAGAAGGAATTAAATCAGAATTTCTAAGAGTACGACTAGGCGTTGGTGTGTTTTTGGTTCTCCCAAGTGATGCTAATATGCACCCAGGGGTTAGAATTACTATTATAGAATATTGCCAGGACAATCCTTATCTCCTCCTGAAGAGCACAGAAGGCTTGATTTCCAAACCATTGCAAAAATTGGCATGACCTCAACTACTTTTAGCAGGGTTGTGAGAGGCAGGGTATCACTCACCTTAATTGGTTCAGATCCTGCCTGAAAAATGCCCAGGCATGTTACAGTCCACCCAAGACTGATTGCAAAGGGTGTATCTCTCATTGATAGCCCCTAGAACCATTCTAAGTTATGACAATAAACACCTGTTTATTGAGTTCTCATTCCTTGGCAGGTATTATATACAATGTTTGGTTTGCTCCTTCCAGAAACTGCATGAGAAAAGTATGCATATCAAAATGCTACTGATGAGAAAGTGGAACTTAATGATGTTAAATGACTCGCCTGCCTAAGGTCACACAGTTAGTGACAGACAGTCTAGATTTCAGCCTAGTTTTGTTCAACTTTAAAGTCCATGCTCTCATTTGATGGACACATTAAATTATCCACCACTGTATCTAGCCTGGGACACAGCCACAATCTGAAAATTGAATTCTAATTCTAATTTAATAAACGTGCCCTCTGCCAGGAAATATGAGGAATGGCTATAGAAATGAAGAATAGAGTCTCTACCGTGAAGGAAACTTATAATATTAAATGTTACACTCCTTTTGGTCTATTCAGTAAGTCTGAGGAAAAGAATAAACATCTAATTTCATTCACTCATATAGCAAATATCAAAAATTTTTGTAATTTCAGAGAACAATATTATAATTTGGAAGGTGTTTGGGACACCTTAGGTAGTTTATAATAAGAGGTGATATAAAATCATCCATTTCAAGTCAATTGTCAATGAATGAAGAATAGCCTTCAACGGAGGCCAGGATACTCAAACTGTAAATGAGGCTTTAGACATACAAAGTTAGTCTAGGCCAAGTGGTTTAGTGGAAGGATTCTAGATTTTATATCAGAAAACATAATCATATGTGATGTGAACCATTTATGGCTTGGGAAATTCACTTTAAATTTCAGAGCCTCTGTTTCCTCATCAGTCAGTGCCTGTGAGGATAAAAGGAGACACATATGGACGTGCCTGGTACACTTCATGACCTATTAGAAGATTGTGAGGCCAGGAAGTATGTACCTGCAGAAATCTCAAATTGTTACTTGCAGTAGAGGTAGTTCTCAATTCTGATTGAGAATGTAGGTAAATGTTTCATTTTGCTTTAAAGATGAAAACTAAGCCCAGGAAGCTAGAGTCATGTGGAGATGAAGCAGTCGCAGCAGAGCATTCTTGGTAATGGAGAAGAGCATGTCAGCGCGAGAAAGGCAGGGAGGGAGGCCTGAGCAAGGAAGGTTGGAGAAGCCTCTGGAGGATGCCTGGCCAGGGCTGAATGCTCAGAAATGGAAGGGAAAGCTCAGGAGATTACCACTGAATCAGTAAGTACAAGTAGAGGGCAGTATGGCTTGAGCAAACCAAAATGATCTTCTGTGATCTGAAGATGAGGGAATCTATAGCTGCAGGTTAAGGCAGTTTTACAAATGGAATAATTTTGACCTGAGGAAGGAAAAGGAAAAGCATTTCAAGAATGGAAGCAGATGTATAGTCAAGGACCAGACTGGTTAGTAAAACATAAAAGGCAGATTAAAATTTAGTTTAATGAATTAAACTCAACAGGAGAACAGCAGCTGCATACCTGTAACAGCCCTGTAATATTGTTATTCTGTTATTTTAGGCTAAAGCCAGGAATAAACTAAGGACGACAACAACAAAAAATACATTTTGTTTTGTTCAGACAAGAACATGGAAGGGATGTCTCTGCTTGAGATAAAATGGATGACTAAACAAAACTAATTCCCTTTTTTTGTCTTCTCTATTATGTAAAAATAAACCATTAAATGTAAGGGATAAAATAAACTTTCAAAGAGTTAACTGAAAAGATAGGTGGAGAAGCTTGTAGGAAAATATGTCCTAGCTGTCTAAAGCTTAACTTCTTGCTTAGTAAATTTCCATCTCAGCAAGGAGAGTTTACCAACAAGGACTCTCAGCTAGCATCAGCACAGAGGGAGATGAACACTAAAAAACTGGAGGTGGACAAATGGAGTTCCAGTTTTTGCCTTAGTCTGAAACCAAGGCAAGAAACTTTTCACGATAGGGAACAAAATGAATAAACCTATTATTAGAATGACATCTGGGTACTTAGAAAAGGAAGACACAATTTTGTAGACATGAACCAGAATTCAGTAAGTAGTCATTTCCTTTGTTTTTTGACAATATTACAGTAGAGCAAAGACATCCAATAGACAAAGCTCATCTGCTGTTTGGGGCTGCATCTAGGAGTAAGGGGTCACTTTTTCCTAATCCTTCAGCTAAGGTGAGAGTGGGGGTACCTTTTTCTAAATCCTGCAAAAGTGCCATATACCCATATACACAGGGTGCTACCCTGGGACAACAGACAAAAACAGGACAAGGTAATATCTGGGTCCTCAACTGATAAGAATGTTCATCAGTAGCATTCAAATCCAGTGTCAGCTGGCAGAGGAGGGTACCTGAGAATGAGAACTTAAATGATGGTATGGCACAGACCGGATTTACAGAGGTCATGAAATTGAGAGGTAGAATTACTCAGTTATATCAGTGATACCCAACATGTCAACAAGCTCAACAAGCTAAGAGGCCTAATTTAACACAATAAAATTCAGTAAAATCACAGGTTAAGTGCTGAACACTGCATTAAGTGTAGTTGTCTAGTTCAGTGAGTCTCCAACTAAACTTTTAACACTTTAAGGTTTTATTTCGTAGATTGTAATATGGAGTCAGCTGGGTAATATTGCTGCCATAGAAGCTCCAAGGATATACTTAGGGAAAAACAGTAATTACAACAAAGCCATTAAACATCTTTCTACTTTGTCACTTGGGTGAAACCTTGAATTCAATTATTGGCATCAAGGTTTGAGAGAGATGTTGGCAAAGTAAATCTCCTCCTGAGAGCTTTCTTAATGGATGAAGAAAAGCTGATGGAGTGAATATGTACCCAGGTAAATTGAAGTATTCTCCCGTGGAATCAAGGCTAGATTCCAGAAAGCAGAACAGATCTGTTGAGACTTACTGTAATGGAGTGAGCGGGGCGGGGGAGGGGTGTGCTTTGCACAAAATGAATGTCATCCAGAGGCCAATTCACAGGTCACTCAAAAGCAAAATTGTGGGGGTGTGAGGGTAAAGGGGAGCAAATGACAGTGAGTACTGCCTCCTTTGAAGAATTCTCAATCCTGGTTGTACACTGTCATCATCTGGGAAGAGATTTTAAAATGCGGATGCTGATGCTCAGACCCTAACCTCAGAGATTCTGATTTGTTGTTCTTGGGTGGGGGTTCCCATTAGAAAGAATTTATTATAGCTCCCCTGCTGATTCTAAAGTTCCAGGTTGGAGAATCACTGAACTAGACTACTACTTGCTGAGAGGTTAAGTAAATTAAACCAGATGTTTTTTCTAAAGTCTCTTTCAAATTTGAGAAGATAAATGGAAATTAACACGGATTACATAGTATAGTTAGACACTTTCACAATTTGTTCTAATAATTGCATTAGTATATGTAAATCTCTTAGCACAGTGACCGTCTGATATGGTGTAGTAAACTCTCAATAAACATTAGCTATTTTTATTGTATCCTCTCCATAACTGTTCAAACGAGTATTATATCGTTACACTATAGATGAGGAAACTGAGGCTCTGATGTTAGTTTTCCAAGGCCCACAGTAGTAAAAGCAAAGTTTGGATTTGAACCAAAAATTAATTCCAGTTTCCAGAGTCCTCTTCTCTCCTCCACAGACCTTCCCTAAAGCATCTAGTTTATGCAAATTAGTGATTTACCTGAGCGAACATTTAAAAAATTTAATAGTATCACTTCCTCTTGGCCTGTTTGTAAGGAGTTCCTCTTAAATGCAATTTCTGAAAAAGAGAAGCATAAACTGAGACATCCACATTTTTTCTGTATTTGGCCAAATAGAAGTGAGAACCTCTGAGGTCAGGGGAATTGGATGGAGGTACCCTTCAGAATTCATGGAGGAAAGCACTGCTCCCAGTAAAATATCTCCCATTCTAATGAATGGGTAAGTAGCCTACAAATCTTTCACTTCGGTACAATCTAGGTCTGGTAGGTTACATGAACACACTGGGTGGAGGTGGAGGGTGGGGGAAGTATTCCTGAGGTAATGGCCCTGATCATACCTGTCATCTCCTTGGGGCCTGATTGGACCTGGCTGAGTGTGTTTGAGCCCAGTGGCTGATTTTTGGAAAACAGGAGGACTCTTCTCCAAGAGGCTGTGACTACCAAGGTTGCAAATGCTCCACCTGAACTTGGTGCATGAGCGATCTCTCTCTCTCTCTCTCTCACACCCCCCACTGCGTAAGATAAATTTCCGTTTGTGAGCTGCCTACATTAAGTGCTTTGCTCCTGACCTTCTATGATTAAAATCTGTTCCGTTTGCAGGGTTCGGTGCGCTTGGATTTAGTGTATTTTGTTGGTAAAGTAAAAAAGAGAACTGCTTCTCTATAGGCGATCCCCCTCCAAACCCTGCTCCCCCCCCCCCCCCAACTAACTTCTCTTTGGGAAGAGAGTAAACTCAAATTCGAGAGAAAAGAGGCAGTAACTAACTATTCGGGAGGAGCAGACTGCAGTGGGCACCAGCCCGGGTAGTAAGATTCTTAACGTCTTCCTCGCTTTCCTCTCCCAGAGTTGTGTGTAAGCATCAGCTCCTCCCCCTGGGCCTCCAAAAGTTACCTTTCCTTTGGGTGTGATTCTCAAACCTGAAGCGTTTGAGTCCTAAGAAACTAGAACAAGTTAGAGCCAAAGAGGCCTGGCGGGCAGGGGTGCGGGTGGAGTCCGGGCCGGGTGGCGTGGAAGGCCGAGCACAGCTGCGAGCCGTGAGTCCCGGGAGAGGAGGAGCGGGAGAAAGCGGGGCGGGCCTGCGGTCGGGGTTCGGCCGGGAGAGGGGGTCCCCGTTTCCCCCTCCTCATCCTCGCCTCCTCGGGCTCTGGTGACGTTGCGGTTTCCTCCCCCCTCCAGCGGAGCCTCAGCGCCCGCCGCGTCCCTCCCTCCGCCCCTTTCGCCCACACCTACCCGCCCGCGCCGGCCCGGCTCTCAGTAGCGCCGCCCGAGGCTACAGCAGCGCATCCCGGGGCGCGGCGCCCACCAGCACCCATGGCGCGGCGGTGGCGCGGAAGGCTCGGTTCGGAAAGGGCCGGGAGCCCGGGCGCCCTGGTGTGAGGAGGGCCAGGAGCTGCCTCTGGAGGCTGCGGAGGCGACGCCGGAAAGAACGAAGCCTCGGCGGGGAGCGGTAAGCGGAGGGGCGCGCAAGGGGCGAGCTGGGGCGCGCGGCGCAACTTTCTTCTGGAGTTTCGGGCGGGTACCTGTGGGGCTGGCCCGGCACGGGCAGGAGACGGAGAGCCACGTCCCCGGCTGAGAGCGGAGCGCCGCGGGCTGCGCGCCCGGGCCCGGCTCGGCTGGGCTCCGAGAGAGCGCCTGACGCGTGAAGACTGAGCCACGGACTTCCCCAGCGGCTGAGCAGCCTCGAGGGGCAGCTTTTCGCCCCTCCCCACCCCCTTGAACGCCGAGCACTGAGCCGGGAACACGATGAGAACCTGGAGATCGCATTCCGTGTGTCGGATCAGGGCGGCCCAGCCGCGATTTCCTCGACGGTCCACGGGGCCTCGACTTCACTCTGCGGGGTTGGGTGGCACACCCTCGCGTCCTCCTTTCCCTCCGTACCCCAGCCATTTGGAGGTTGGGGGAGGTGGCGGTGGCGTGTGTGCCGATCCTGGCGCTGGCAGCCCTACTTTGCGGCCGCGGAAGCCGAGGAAGAGCTTCCCAAGCCTCTCCAGACGCTGGATTCCAGCGCTCCTTGGCTTCGCCGGTTCTCGGAGAAATTGTTAGTAAACCTCAGCCCCCGAGGCAGTCCCGGGGAGAGGAGGGGGCGGGGGCTTGACTCACGGACTGGGAAGCTCTGAAAGTGATACCACATGGGCTCAAGATCTGTCGGGGCTGGAATCTGAGCTAAGTTTGTGACCTGAGAACTTCTTCGTTTTCATCGCTCCTTTAAGGCAGCAGCCTCCTCTTAAGCTGGCTGGCATTCAGATGGAAACCGAAGCCTTTGGTTAAAATCAGGATGGTGAACCTCACTTACCTGAAATTCTTTAGGTCAGGCAATGACGCGTTTAGTTCTAGGAATCTTCGTGTAATAAAGTTTTTTTTTTTTTTTTAAGTTTTCACTGGTCATGGTTTAGAAAGTCATGGTTTAGCCTTGTTAAATGTGTGAAAGATCTTCTCACTTATACATATTTTTCAGTATTTTTCACATTATGGAATTTAAACTTTCAGTAATTCTCTCAAGTTTTAAAAAAAATTCTCAATGATAATCTCTATGTGAAAGTGATATACAATATTGTATAGTGTATTCTAACTATATTGCTAAATGGGATCACAAAAACCCTAATGTGCATGGAAGAAAATATAGGATTATCTGAGTATTTGTTTCATGCAAATACTTAGATTTCCGTATCGTGACCTCTTCCTTTGACGGTCAGGATACAGATACAAGTTCTTTTTTGAAGTATGTTGGTAAGGACTGTTCTAGTAAAAATGGAGAAGATAACAGATTGAATTTGATGTCTCCATCACCTAGTGACCCCTCTGGGTTCAGCAAAATGTGCAAGATAGTGCTTACATACAGAGGTATATGAGATCAGCCTTAGCTCTCTT
Source organism: Macaca thibetana thibetana (assembly GCF_024542745.1). Taxonomy (NCBI): domain Eukaryota; kingdom Metazoa; phylum Chordata; class Mammalia; order Primates; family Cercopithecidae; genus Macaca; species Macaca thibetana. Next base: position 148,896,967 of record NC_065581.1, on the reverse strand, counting down.
GGAGCTACTAATACAGAACCTGAGAAACATCAATAAGCAGCACTTCCCAAGTTTGAACTTGGGAAGAGTTATTTTTCATTGACATGTATATGATGTCAGTATCAGTTTTTATGAAGTTTTTGTTAAATAAAAACACTGGCCTACAAAGTACATTTTGACAAATTAAAAAATACTGAAAGTACAGTCACCAAGTAAAGGGGAATTCTAAAAAAAAAAAAAAAAAAAAGGCCGGGCGCGGTGGCTCACGCCTGTAATCCCAGCACTTTGGGAGGCCCAGGGCAGATCACGAGGTCAGGAGTTAGAGACCAGCCTGGCCCATATGGGGAAACCTGTCTCTACTAAAAATACAAAAAAAAAAAAAAAAAAAAAAAAAAAAAACTTAGCTGGGCATCGTGGCACGCGCCTGTAGTACCAGTTACTTGGGAGGCTGAGGCAGAAGAATCTTTTGAACCCGGGAGGCAGAGGTTGCAGTGAGTCGAGATTGTGCCACTTCTCTCCAGCCTGAGTGACAGAACGAGACTCCGTCTCAAAAAAAAGAATGAATGAATGAAAACAAAAGAAAAGAAACTTTGACCAAGAGATACTTTGATAACAGTATAGGCAGTTGCCATGATGGGTTTATTAGGTTCCATTCTCGATCCTGCTAGATAGAGGCTGTCCCTCCTTCTGATCTTGGGGACCTATTGAAAAAGCACTGGGTAAGACATCAGCTAGGTTTGCTATATGAGATCAGGACCATCTTAGTGACTAATGTTTGTGTGTACATCTGTAAATTAGTACAACTAATTTACGAAATTAGTTCAGAAACAAGCTAATACAGTTCCTTTCAATGAGATTTTATGGGCTCTCCAGTTCAATATCTGGCAGAATTGCCCTGAGAGGACCCGGTGGTCATCCATGAAATGAAGCTCTTAACTTCACAGATGCTTCCCAGTGCCTCGTTGTAAAGAGTCTCTTTAATTTCTGAAAAAGTGCTTTAAGATTATTGATGAAAGTACATTTTGAAGTTAATAAAATATTTATATATTTCTTAATGTTATTTGTGATAGAATATTTTGGTATTTATTTATACTTGGATCACACTGTGTTGCATGAAAGAAATTGCATAATTTTCACTCAATAGTATGATTTCAATAAATAATTGTAGAGAAAAAAAGAAAAAATATTTTAATTTGGGTGTTAGTATATTGGTAGTCTTTGTTTTCAAAAAGGAACTCCCAAAAGACTAGCATTTTGTGGGTTGTAGCGTATATTAAATATTATATAACCTGAAACTTTTAAAGGATTTTTACGTTTACCGATTGTGTTGCTTACTTCTGCCATGTGTAGGCAAGCTCCAGCCTGTTGAGGGTGTGGATTCCAGATCCTCTTTCAGAAGAAATTCCCAAAAGACTAGCATTTTGTGGTTGTAGCATATAGTAAATATTACGCAACCATTAGCATACTGGAATCCTAAATATAGTAAATATTATTCTTTTTCACCACCCACTGCCCCTTCCCCAAATAAAAAAAGAGAAATACTGTTATTGACTTGGGATGTGTTTGTGGCAGGCCTTTGAGGAGAGCCAGAATCTATGGTAGAGGGAACTTCATTATAGTGGATATTATTATTCTGTTTTCTGAGTGGGGCTGGATCTTTACTATTCTGAAGGAGTGGGTAGGGTACCTGAAGAGATTCAGTGACATAACCCTACTAAAAGAATGTGTCTAAGAAAAGATAAGACAGTTCTTAAATGCTTACTCCATATTCTATTGTTTATAACAGAATACTTGAATCTGGATAGCTTATAAAGAAAAGGAATTTATTTCTTACAGTTATGGAGCCTAAGTCCAAGGTTGAGGGGCTGCATCTGGGGAGGGCTTTCTTGCTGGTGGGGACTCTATAGAGTTCCGAGGTGATGCAAGGCATCACATGGTGGGAAGGTTGTTCATGCTATTTCAGGTTTCTCTTCCTATGAAACTATCAGTCTCATTCCCGTGATTACCTATGAATCCATTAACCTATTAATCCATGAATGGATTAATCATTCATGAGGGCAGAGGCTCATGACCCAATTGCCTCTAGCTCCTACCTTTCAATACTGCCGCATCCACATTGGAGGTGAAGTTTCAACATGAGTTTTAGAGGTGGCAATTATCCAAACCACAGCAAATATGTTAAGGTTTTCTCATGGGATTATGTTATCTTCCCCTATAGTGATTGCTAGAATAAAACTCTCTGGGAGCACCAAATTACCAGCAAATGTTTGGGTGACACAGCAAAATTCTTTATACCTCAAGTTGGTGCCCACATGGCAATGAGGCAAGTTATATATAAGCCCAGGTACTGAAAAGAAAAATTATTTTCCTATGAAATTCATATGGCGAATTAGAATGGGAAGTAGAGATTAAAATCCCAAACTCTTGAGATGTACTGATTGATGCTACCATTTGATGATAACAATAATTAAGGATGTATGTTTCACAAAGTCTTCTCAACTCTAATGCCCCATTCTAATAGGAAATGTGCTTTTAAAAATTAAACTGTTCATTAAGTGGATAGTATTTTTAATTGAAATAATTTCTCTTCAAAGAGAAATCTTTCTTTCTATCTACTTGGGAGTCTGAGATGGGAGGATCACTTGAGCCCAGGAGTTTGAGGCTGCAGTGAGCTATGGTCACACCACTGCACTCCAGCCTGGGCGGCGAGCAAGATTCTGCCTAAGGTCTTTTTTATGTGTATGGTAAATAAATGTATCCCAAATTCTTATCATCTCATTTTAGTGTTTCACAACTTCTAGTTATGCATAGAAGAGTGGCTTGATTAGTTGGTGGTGAAGTCTTGCAGAAAAGAATCAAATTAGAAAGAGAAATAGAAGGTATTGTGCATAGGATAGAGTGACCATTACTATTATAAACTCTTGCTTATAAATTCATATGCATTTAGATAATTGCAGTAAAGGAAAATCCCGCAACATACAGCTACATAAATACTTGCATTTTGAAATTGCCTAGTACTTTTAACTTTTTTTTTCAAAGAATTCAAATATTTTAATATTTTAGCCTGGTAGAAATGGACAGGGATATAGAGCTACTGTCTTACCCTCATTTTAGGGGTGTGGAAATGGAGATACTAAAGGTAAAAGACTTGTCATTCATTTTCAGATCATTAGTGGTATACCTTAAATAGAAGATTAACTTAAATTACACATTTAATTCTACTTTTATCCTTTGTGACTTCAAATTCATATTATTAAAGACTCTAACATTTTATTTTCCTATTGTCTACTTTATTATCCCTTTTACTACTCACTACTCCCCATGAACCATTAGCTCCCTAAAATGCTTGTGTGCTTCCTAGACTAATGTAACTGGCTATTTACAGAGCCCCTTTCCGCAGCCCCCTTCTCTTCCACTTCTCTCTATCTCTTCTCATGCCTGCTAAGGATTCCACTGTGGGGCCACTTCTAATTCCTGCAGAGCCCTGGGCTGATTGCTCAGTTCTCATTAGCTAGCTTCAGGATTTTTACCTTTACCGATTGTGTTGCTTACTTCTGCCATGTGTAGGCAAGCTCCAGCCTGTTGAGGGTGTGGATTCCAGATCCTCTTTCAGATGCCCAGAAGAGTGTAAACCTGCTGGAGGAAAAGTGTTCAGAGAGCCTGTTAGAGATTACAAAGAAGGGAATTATTTTAATTTGGAAAGAAAAGAAAAGATTATTGAGGCGATCTGTTTATTTCTTGAATGGAGTAGTTCAGTCTTTAATTCGGAATAACATATGAATTTTAATGTGTATTGATTACCACTGGATTTCCTTCTGTTTGCTTCAACTCCCTTGGAATATTTTGTAAAGATGATTTTGGTAGTGTTGTCATCAAATGTTAGTAAACAAGTCCTGAAGGAACAGAATTTGCCTTTCAGTAATATGTAGAAGCTATGAACAATACTGACAAATAAGCATAATTTGCTTTGGCATTTTATATTTGGGAATAGTTATACCTATTAGGTAAGTGTAGTTTTGTTAGAGAAAATATAACAAAAGACATATAGGCAGTTGGTTTTCAATTACATATATGTAACATATCCATTGTAGATTATTTATGCTCATCTGCTTTGTCCAAGACAGAGTCAGAAAGAGTTTGCAACTGAATATATGTGTCTGCATGCCAACCCCCACCTTTTGAGTTTTATTTCTAGACTTAATAGTTTCTCTTGTCTCTTGTTAGTGTGAACGATAGCAGAATAATCATATCGAAATCCCCAGTGTGTGTTTAAATTAGCATTCGTGCTCTTTTAGTAGAAATTGAAAAGGTATACAGTCAGTTTAAGAAGCTGTCCTTTAAATCTTTCCATTTGAAATATTAATAGAGTTGTAAAGTTGTGTTTGTTGCTTAAATCAGGGCTTTTGCATTTTTTCTCATATGTAACAATAACAAACTTAGCTACTAAATAATAGGCATTTAATGCATGCAAACATTATACGGCAACAAAGTTGAATCAGCATTTCCTAACTCTTAAAAAGGAATTTGTAAAGGAAATAGGCTCACCAAGCTTGTGGGTCTGTAATGTTTTTATTGATGAAGTACGAAGGCAGTATATCAGCCTTATTGTTGTTGTCAAATGGCTGTTGCAAGAAAAATGTTTGTTAGCAATTCCTGAAGCAGGTAGCAACATTCGTGTTGTGTAAGTTTTTTTTGGTAAAATGTGGTAATCTGCAGATGAAGTCATGAATCCATATATGTTGCTCATTTAAAGCAATAACTGACTAGAAATGGACACTTGTTTACAGATTAGTCCTTTAGACTGGGGTACTGAAAGGGATTTCTAGAATTTTTCAGTTTTAGAAATGAGAAATGACAGTTTCTGTCACTGAGAAAATTGCCCCAGTGACAAATGCTCAGGAATTTCATGATAGAAATCAGTAAGTCATTTAAAAATACATTATGCCAAGGTACACTCAATATCCGATATGGTGTAGAGCAGTAGTGAAGACCAAGGTACCCAGCTGCAATACAACCTTGTTTACCTTCTAGACAATCTGACTAAACTTTTATTCTTGAAGCTGTGCTATTTTTGTCATTTTAATACATTTGAGGACAGACTATATCCAATGGATTTGTAGAATTTCACAAATTTTGGGGAAAAATCTTCTCTTGGGGCCTTTGCAGTTTGATGATATCATTCCAGGTGGTATGAACGGGGGCAGGCTCACCAACCCCATGGATAATCAGGCTTGGGCCAGCTGGATTTTGGAATCACCTGCAGTGGTTACATTTCTCCCAAGGAGGGTAGGGACCTGTCAGGAAGGAAAAAAGTAGCCTGAAAGGGAATGTTGAACAGCTGTTTTCCATCTTCCCTGAAGAAAAGAAGGGGGAAATTAACTTAAGGCAAGCATCAAGAAGGATTTATGGTAAATACAGAGAAGTTTTTCTGAATGCTTTTATCCTTTAGGATGGATTTCTGAAGAAGACCTTTGAATTCTTCTCTGTTTAGAAAGGTTTAAATGGGGTTGTCTTGAAGGGATGTTAAATTTATTTCTGGGGTTCTGATTTATGACTTCTACTCATTTGAAGTTGAAAATCTTCGCAATTAGAAATGATTTAAATATGTGAATATAGAAGAAAACATTTTCATGTTTTACATAAAAGATGCCTTTACATTTTCTACTTGGTATTTTTATAGGAACAAAGTATTTATTGACTGGTTAAATATTGATCATATATAAGATCAATCTTTCATTCAGGTAAACATTGCAAAACTCCTCCATTCCCTGCTTAATCTGTTTTCTCCCAAACAGGTCATTTTTCCTCTATATTTCTCTTTTTTATTTTTAAAATTTTTAAAGAAACAATGAACAGTAAACATTATCTACATTCCAGGTATACAACCTGATTATTTGATATTCATATGCATAATGTAATGATTGTCACAATCAAATTAATTAACACATCCATCACCACCTTACTGTACCTTAAGTCCCCATCCACATTTCTTTTTTATTCTAGATAACCTTATTTTTTTTAAGTCTTGTCTTTTACCTTTCTCTACAGCATTTTCTGTGGTTGAAACCAGACTGGTAGTGAGAGGGAAAGGATCTCAGTGGCTGCATGAATGTAGGGGGCATCCATCAGTCATGTGATTAAAATATGGATGTTGCCCATGTCAGAAAGAACCTGGAAACTTCTGTCATACCATGCTTCTTATTGCAGTGTTTATGGTTAAAAACAATAATGGTGTTTTTATAAATAGAATGCTAACTTTATTTTATTTTGTTAGGAAGATACAATCTCCAGCAGAATTGATCCCATGGTTTTAGGCCTGTGGTTCTGTTTTTTTCTCAATATTAAAATTAGGCTTATTGAAATTAAGATAGAAGTATCTTAACAACAAGTTCATGTTGATACAGCATAAGGTGTTGGAAAATGCACTCTAAGCTGATAATGGGTCAGTGGCTTGAAGAATGCCAAGAAATGGAGCTCAGCAAAGTTAATGTCTTAGGCATTTGGAGTTCTGTTTCAGGTTAGTCTTATATACTGTAGTTTTAAAGTAATTTCAAAATACTTTTCAAAATTACCTTTCTCAAAAGAAACTGATTCTTGGGAGCACTGAAAACCTCCAAAGTTACCTTAGGTAAGAATGTCTTTGCTGGCCCATTCAGTTTCCAGATTACTTCTTGTTCTCTTCCTCCTCTATCTGTACCTTAATTCTTCCATAAGTTAGAGCTTTTGGTTTTAATGAGAACCCAGGAGAAATAGGGAGCAAAATAGGAATTGATCTATTGCTTTTGTGTAAGTTCAGTTTATTCCTTTAAACTATTGCGTGAAAATTTAAGATCCACCTTTTTTTCTAAGGAAACAAGGATTGTTCAGGGTGGATTCATCCCATTATCTATGTGCTTTGTTACAGTCCCAAGATATTCACCATTAAAATTTCTAGACTTCATGTGGCTTGCATAGAATTATTCTGTATAAAATTTAAATTAAGAAATGTCATTTGAGTGTCTGCTATGGTAACTTTAAAAGGTGAATTTCACCTCAACTTGTTAAATTTCATCTTGCAAATTTCAGATTGTTGGACCACTTCCAATATCTCTTTCTTAAGAAAGGTTATGTATGGCAGTGTTTAGACTACAAGTTGCCATAAAATGATAAACCCTGCACATAAGGAAGTGGAGTTAGTGGTGTTAGGGTGGTTATATTACAGATCCTTCTTTGTGTGCTTACACCTTTTTTTCTTGTTGGTGAAGCCACTGATGTTTGGTTTAGTGATTGAAAGTTTTAGAAAAGATAAATCTGTGTTACTTGAGAATGAATGCTTTGATATATAACTTTTCCCAATGTACTTTTGAACTTGGAGAGTCAGATGAAAGGACATTTTACTTTAGTGATAGAAATACCGAAAGGATTTAGTCATTGAGTAATTCTGTGCCAGGTACTTCTGTGTTTGAGGGGATGTCTAGGTGGAGGGAAGAGGGGAAGGCATGCAAAATAAATATAACATAGTTTCCAGCCTTGAGGAGCTATAGAATCTGGTTGGAGAAGAATAACTGAATATGAAACTTTGTGAAATTAGGTGCCGAATGGACATAAATGCAGTAGGATTGCAGGAAGGAAGAGGTTCCAAGGGCAAAAGAAGGGGAATGAATTGGGTCTCCGAGGATTTTATACAAAAAAGAGGAAAGGAGAAAGCGCTACAAGCAGATCAGTCAGCAGAGCAAAGGCACAAGAAGAGGAGCAAGCAGATATGGAGCGGCTGCCAGGTCAAGGAGAACTTCAGGGAAAAGTCATGGGAATTCACTTATCTCCGTCGATGACATTCTCTTTTTCTCCTTCCTTTCTTTGTATATTCTTTATTATTTTCCACAAGGGTGTTTGACACTACAAGAAAGACAAAGAAGTCTCAGACCCTGCCTCCCAGCAGCTTGTATCTGAGTTGGTAATCAAATCCCTCTTGGATCCAGAGAGGACTGAAACAATAGATGTGAGACAGGAAGAAAACGTGTATATTCACATAACTCAGTATGCACATAGTTAGTACTAAGTGTATAGTAGAGACAGTGAAATCTGTACACATTCTTACCGACCCCTTTTTAATGCCCAATTCAGATACTACCTCCTCAGTGCATCCTTCCTTCTTCACCTCTGCCAGGAGTGTCAGCTCTTCTGTAAATTTCAAGTGTACTTTGTCATTCTTATGCAAATTTCATTTTATTTTCGTGTTTGTATAAATATTTCTTCTATCACTTTATAAGATGATATAAGCACCTTCATGGCTGGCACCGTCCCTGAATTCTCAAAAGAATATTGAACAATGCATACATGGGTTCCCAGGGGAGCTTGCTTATGGATGGAGTTGCCAAGAAGGCTTCATTAAAGAGTATTGTGTTCTTTGAATGAGAAAAGTACCACATTGGGTGTGAAGCAGATAAGAGAAAGTAACATAGGGAATAAAGGAACGAAATCTGAGTGATGCTCAAGCAAAGATGTGCAGGTAAGTCTGAAGGGGGAGTTTATGTAGAGAGAAAATGAGGGATGAGATTGAGAAGATAGGCCAGAGCTAGATTATGAAAGCTCTTGAACAAGAGTGTTGCTCATTTTGCTGAGGGAAATACAGGCTCTTGAGTAGGGAAATGATATGACAGTGGTGACTTTATGATTTGTAAAGATAGTTATTTCCTGGGTAATTTGATCAGACTGCCTGCATTTATGTCTTGGCTTCTTCACATTCTATGGGACCTTGGGTAGTTTAATTATTCTGTGCCTCAGGTTCCATCACCTCAAAAGGTGAAGATACAAATTATACAAGTAACTGCATTATGGGGCTGTGGTAAGGATTAAATTAGTCAATCTACGTGAAATATGTAGCATAGTTCTTGGCACTTGGCAAGCACAATAAAGGCACTGTAATGTTCATTGGTATAGATACTATAAGAATTACAGTGCTTACTTTAGAAATGAGAAAATTCTAGAGCTAGTACTCTATTAGTTATCTGCTGTAACAAAGTACTGCAAACAAGGTGGCTTAAACAATAAGAGTTTATTGTCTCACAGTGGTGGAGGCTAGACATCTAAAATCTAAAATCTGTCAGCAGACTGTTTCCTTCTGAGGCTATGAAGGAGAACCTGTACTAAGCCTTGTACCAAGTTTCTGGTGACTTCTCACAATCTTTGGCATGCCCATCTTGTAGATGCTTCACTCCAGTCTCTATTTTCATCTTCACATGGCTTTCTGTGTGTGTGTGTGTGTGTGTGTGTGTGTGTGTGTGTGTGTGTGTGTGTGTCCAAATTTCCACTCTTTTTAAAGACACTGGTCATATTGGAGTAGGGGTCTGCCCTATTCCAATATGACCTCATCTTAACTAATTAAATCTGCATGACCCTCTTTCCAAATAAGGTCCCATTTAGAGGTTTGGGGGTTAGGACTTCAACATACGAATTTTTTTGGAACGAAATTTAACCTATAACAGAATGTAAGTCAGATCTTTCAAGCCTACCATAACATGGCCATGGTATGCCAAAAGGATTGTAGAAAAGAGGAAGAATCTGTAGGTTTATATGATAATCAGTTAATGAGCTTGTTTTCTCTTCTGTCTCCTTTCTGCCTGGGCTTACACATTCCCTACGTAGCCACATTAATGGACATGCCATAAAGGACTTTGGGATTTGTGTGCCCCTGTTTCCTGAAAGGATATTTTGTTTTCTTCCTTCTTTCCAGCAAGACATTCGCTGTGACTTATTTCTGTCTAGGAATAGAGATAAGGGTATTAAGATAAATGAGACATTATACTTACAACACATACTTTCTGTCTTCTCTCTAAATTTGGATATGTCACTGTCCAAATGTATAGGTGACAAAGGAAGAACTGAATGCTTGTGGAAAGGGGCAAAACTCTTGAAGTATCAATGGTAAGGATTTTACTGAGGAATCAGTTGCAGATGATAAGTGAGTAGGTATGCAGCTGTGTGGCAAGAGATAAATTGATGCCCCCGCTACCCCCAGGCTTATGGTAGGAATTAAGGTAAGTGAACAAATAGGATCAAGGTTCCTTAAGTCACTGAGAAAGTTAGAAATACCCCAGAGCAATAGAAATTACTGGTGAAGGTTTAAAAGAGTACATGGACAAATGGTGATTTCAAATGATAAAAGTGCCGGGAGGGTCACACCTAGAGTCATTTAGAGAACTAGGCTGTCTCAGGAATTGAAGAGACTGTCTACGTGTTGCTTGTGAATTGGTAGGATGTGAGATTTGGCCTGCATGGGAGAGCACAACTGGAGACAAGTTGTTGTTGAAAGACTCAGTTATTTCATAAAATCTGTAATTTGGAAGGATCTTAAGTGTTCCCCAACCCCACCCTATTTAAATTCTGAATCACCTGACACCCTATTTAAATTCTGAACCACCTGACACCCTATTTAAATTCTGAATCACCTGACAGGTGATCATCTAGTTTTCACATCCATTTAGGGCTAGGCAGAAGAAGAGAGTTTGAAAAATAAGCTTAGTACAAAAGGGAGATTTTTTTTCCAGCATGGACAAAGAGGAATTCCATTAGGTTTGATCAGAAGAGAAGTAGCTAGGGGGAATCTGGCTGTGAATAGATATGGGGTAAAAATGGGTAGGGTGGGTATGAAAGTTTGGGTAGAGAAGTATGCAAGCAAGAGAGAAGTATATGCCTAGATTAGGAGATGCCAAGAATGAGGCTAACACTCTCAGAGCAGGATGCTAAGACAGAATGAAATAAGGACAACTTATTCACCCAGATGAGGATATAGATGCCACACTAAATGTTCATGAACTTGTACGTGCACACAGACATGGACATTAAATACCTGGCCATATTTCAGGCCCTCAGTTGGAGTTTTTAATTTTTTTAAATAATCATACCTATTAAGCACCGTTCATATGACAGTCATTGCTCTGGGCACCTTGCTTATATTATCATTCATCTTTCTTACAGTCCTGGGACATAGATATTTCTATCCCCAATTTACAGATGTGGAACTGAGTTGGAATATTTCTGCAGGAGCATGTTATTTGTCCTGTGTATCCATGGCCATCAATTCAGAAATTATTATCTTGCTCTACATAGTATATGTAGTCTCCAGCAGTCTACTAGAGCTTTGCTTTTCCTCAAAAATTATTTCCTGACTAGTAACATTTCATAAACTTAAATATACGCCATAGTAAGTTTTTTTTAGCAGAAAATAATAGCAATGGTATAGATGTAGAAGAAATAATAATTTGAGAGTATTCTTTTGAATTCTCTAGAGAAAAGTTAATAGTACAGAAAGATTTTTTAAATTTGCAGACAGTAACACTAATCAAGTCCTTATACCAAACCATTAAATAATAATTACAATCCTTGGGAATGTGATTAGACATGGGGACATGAGGGAATCACTTTAAATTTCAAAACAGAGCAACCTAAATGAAAGTCAGCACAGAAACCGTCATTCAGCAGAAAGGAAGGTTTGGCTGGTCTGGACATGGATAGACTAGGGAGAGTGTAAGGTGCCTAAACCCATGCAAGATGGGCCGAAAATTTTGAGGTGGCATTTAGAAAAAGACCCAGAGAGGACTCATGAAAACTATCCTTGGAATGTCAGGAAATAACAAGAGACATTCAGGCAGTGGACTGCGATTAGAGGCATATTAGTTAGGCATGCTAATAATGGGATGGCAAGAAAGTTGGGGGTAAAGCAAGCCACCTAGCAGCCTGAGGTGGACTTAATGGGAGCTTTGCACCTTGGGGGAGGCTGGGAAGGCACTGGCCATGATCACAGCTCTCAGTAAACTCTGTGATAATCACTCAGAGTAACCTTCAGAGTTTAAACATTGTAATATATTTATCTCCGTATGATTTGTCTTCCTACACAAATTTTTATTGTTTCTTTTCATGTAATTATATTTATGTAGCTGTATAACTATATGTTTAGTTATCTCTGAGGATTTGAAAGTTTACATCTTGACACAGTTAAATTTATCCAATTAATATATATTTTTTAAGTGTTTACTAAATGCTAGGTACACTTTTAGGTGCTGGAGATGTAGCAGAAAGCAAAGTGCCTTCCTGAAGCTCACATTCTAGATAGGAGAGCCAAGCACACAAAATAAATAAGTAAATTATATAGTAGATTAGAAGGTCATAAGTGCCATGAAGAAAAATAAAACCCAGGAGGGAATTAGAGAATGGTGATGGTTGGACGTGGTAATGATGTCATTTAAATAAGGTAGTCATTGCAGACCTCACTGAGAAAGTGATATTTGAGCAAAAACTTAAGGGAGGTGAGGGAGCAAGCCACATGGATATCCTAGGGTAAGCATTCGAGGCAGAGGGAACAGATGTACAGGCGCTGGGGAGGGAGCACACCTCGTGTGTGCAGGAATAATAAAGAGGCCAGTGTGACTGGAGCAGAGAGAGAGACTGGACAGTCAGACGTGAAAGCAGAGAGGCAGTATGGCCAGACTGCTTAGTGCCTTGAGAGCAATGCTTAGGACTTTGATGCTTATCTGAATGAGGTGGGAAGCCATTAGAGTGTTTTAAACAGAGCAGTGACATACTCTGAATTAGGATTGAACAGGATCACTCTGGCTCCTATGTGGAGAATGACTTTAGGGAGGTAAGAGTGAAGGCAGGCAGACAAATTTGGAGACTGTTGCAGGCAAGACATGGTGTGGCTGTATGGTGGTGGTGAAAGTGTCTGGATTCTGGACGGATTTGGAGTAGAGCCAACATAATATGCTGATAGTTTGGATATGGAGAGTGAAATAGGGAAGGGAGAAAAGGAGGGGGTGGGGTTGAGTCCCAATTACTGGCAGGATTGGTTGCCAGTAACTGAGATGGGGAAGTCTAAGAAGGCAGTGCCTACGTCTTTGGGTTCACTACATTTATGTATCATTGTTTTACAAACCAAGTCTGTGGTATTCTGAGTTATGATTCATGGGAGGACGTTTGAAAAGTATGCCGGAATTTTAATGGCAAAGAACTCACAGGTTTTCATCTGTGAGACCAAAGTGAGAATCAAAATAAGTACATACAAAAATGTTTAGAAATGTTAAAGACAGCAAAAAAAAAAAAAAAAAAAGTAAATTTTATCACTGATGAGTAGTTGAAGTCTGGAAAAATGAGGAATGCTTGTATATAAGTAAAGAATGTAAAAGAACTTCATGTGTAGTAATAAAAGCACCACTCCATATATACTCATCCAGTGTATACAATTTTTATTTTAATCAGATATACTGCAGTTACAGGTTTAATGCCCATAAATTACTTTCCCATGGACTTCCTTTTAGCCCTTTGCTTACCATCCATATATTTCATTTTTGGAATATTCCCAAAGCCTTTTAAAAAAAGTGTCAGTCCAGTATATGCTGCTTTGTCCTTTATTTCAACAGCAATATTCTTAGTCATTTTTCTGGGTGTAAGTCAGAGAAAAATAGCAAAAGTTGACTAAAGAGAAAGATGTGGTGAAAGTATCACATTTTCTTTTATAATGGGACAAAGTATTATGGCAAGCCACTCATAATTCTAACAGGAACTTAGATGATTTAACTAAAAAGAAGAAAAAGGGCATATGGATGGGGAAGCAGTCCCCAAGACCACTGTCAGCCTTGGCAATTCACTAGAAGGACTTACAACATTTGTTATCATCTGGTTATGTTTTAACACAGCCAAAGGATACAGATTAAACTTACCAAAGGGCAAAGGTACATGGGACAAAGCTCAGGAGAAAACGGGCATAAGCTTCCAGGTGTCCACTCCTACTGGAGTTGTACTCACAGCAACAATGTGTGCCAACACATGCAAAGCATTGCTAGCCAGGGAAGTTCACCTGAACCTTGGTGTCCTGGGCTTTTATTGTAGTTCAACTGTGTGACTGACTTCAGCTACTCAAGACTCCAGCCTCTCCAGAGCAAAGATAGGAGTTTATCATAAATCACCTAGGTAACTAAACTGTTAGTGCCATGTAACCCAAGGCCTCGAGTGTATAAAAAACTCTATCAGGCAGAATATTCCAAGGGCTCGTCTCTCATGAGCTGGTAAAGGGCCAGTCCTGAAGACTTCTCTTGGGAATGTGTATGGTTTGAGCAACTCAGGTCTGCTAATATAACCCTTTCCCGTATAACATAGTAGATCCTTGAACATTGTATTAGTGCTTCTTAGAAGCATTATTATTATTAGAGAGTAAACTTACAGTACCTTATGCTAGAAGATATGATATAAGGACATACCAAAAATACACATAATGTCAAGAAGGGTTTAGCTAAATTCATAAATGAGTGAACCAGATTAGATTACATAAGTGAGGTTAGTAGTACTTTTTTTGTGGGGCATTTCCCCTGAAAATCTGTAATCGATGTCATGACTTATCCATAGGAGTTTGCAGACAAAGGGCTAGAGGAATGGAGAAACTAACCCACAAGTGTATGTGATATTTATTGGATTCAGGAAAGAAGTCAAAGGGAGGAAAGTTACCCTGGAGGTTGATGTTGAATTCTGGGACAGTCTCAGGAATCTGTTGAAAAACTGCAGAGTAATGAAACAGTACTTAGGAAAAAAAGCATGACTTTGGTGAGAAAATTGGAAGTGGAAGGAAAAGGACAAGGAAGAAATGAAGATGATTTCCAAATAATTGGTTTGACAAAATGTAGTGAAGAAGTTAAGAAAGTTCTGATTGGAAGAATTTAGTTTTAGATGTATAAATGAGCACCTTAGCAGGTTACGAGGAAGGAGGGGGGAGTGAGCAAACGACCACGTGTGGCCATGCGGCCATATTCTTGCGGGAAGTCCCAGGATTGAGACACTGCAGGCAGCCCCCAGGGAGAAAGGAAGTGAGGCATAATGGCTAAAATCTTGACTGTGATTCAGACACACCTGAAGTCAAAAAGAAACCTGACCACTCATTGAACAACACTGGGTAAGTTATTTCACTATTCTAAATCTCAGTTTCCCCATCTATTTCCAACAAAATTACCCATAAAATAATTTTGAGGATTAAATATGATAGTGAAATACACATTCTTTGTACAGTAAAAGCAGTAAAAATTTTCTTTTTTTTTTTTTTAAGCAGTAAAAATTTTCTGGGAAAAAAGCATAAGAAGGATTTCCCACAGAGGTATTAAGAGAAGCAGGAGAATGAATATGGTATCCCAGAAACTAACTTCCCAAAGTGTCAGGGAAGAGGAAGAGTGTGGTGTATTATCCTAGGTGGTGAGATTCTGGAGAGTGAGCACTAGGAAAGGGATACTTGGTTTTTCTAACGGGAATTTGAAAAAGGGCTTGGCCTAAGCAGCTTTAATTAGTGTATTAGGGTTCTCCAGAGAAACAGAACCAGTAGATTCATGTCTACACCTACATCTGTTTATCTATATCTAGAATTGGCTAGATTATGGGAACTGACTCATGCAATTATGGAGGCTGAGAGGTCCCACAATCTGCCATCTGCAGTCTGGAGATCCAAGAAAGCACATGGAATAGGTCCAGCCCGAATGTAAAGGCCTGAGAACTAGGAACACTGTTGGTGTAAATCCCAGCCGAAGGACAGGAGAAGACCAATGTTCCAGCCCCAGCAATTAGGCAGACAGAAATTTTTCCCTCTCTTTTTGTTCTATTTCGGCCCACCCACATTGGGAGGGTAGTCTGCTTTACTCAGTTTAGTCTCCTCTGGAAATACCCTCATAGACACATCCAGAAATGATGTTTGACCAAATATTTGTGTACCCTATGATTCTGTCAAGTTGATACATAAAATTAACCATCACAACTGGTAAGAAAAAAAGTCACATATGTACAAATCAAAGGGGGATAATTGGTGGTACAGAATTAAAGATATTTAATCTACAGATTCAAGGAGTTACATTGCCAGTTGAAAGATAATACACATTAGGATTTGTGGAAAGTGGAAAATGTATTTTGATTAAATATCAAAATTTTAAAAAATTATATTTAAGTTTTATAAGTAATTTTTTTCATCTGTTACATTTCATCAGTACTTATATTTCTGCATTTAGAATTTTTCATGACTGTATAAACATGTTTTTATCAGCATGGTGAATCAGTTAGCTTTATCTATACATAGACTTTGCTTGATGAAGAAGTAGATTGGTAATTGTTTTTTTCCTCAGATCTGTTTGGTTACTTGGGATATTTAGCCTGAGTGTTACAAATGTGCAGTTGAGCAGGAAGAAGAAGAAACCTTTTGGCATCAAATACTCTATATTTCTCAAAGTATTTGATATTTTTAGTCTCCTGAAGAGACTGCAAGGTTGAGAATAAACAATGCATCGTACATATTTTTAAAATAGCATTCTCTGAATGATAGTTTTGTGAGTGTTTCCTCCTGGGGTCATGGTGCACTTCCTTTCAGTTGGACTGACCTCGATGTTCTCATTGAGAAGATGATGATGGCTGCTACTATTTATTGAGCACTTTCTAAATCCTAGGCACCATTTTAATGCTTTAAGTATATCAGCTAATTTAAGCTTCACAGAAACCCTATGAGGGGGGTACTATTATTTTATCCATTTTACAGAGGAGGAAACAGGAACGTAGGTAAGGATGTGATGATGCTAGGATTCAAACCCAGGAAGTCTGGCTTCAGCTTGCACTCTCAACCACTGATAGTGTTTTGAGATGAATGATAACTAGCGTTTTTTTTTGTTTTTGTTTTTGTTTTTTTTAACACTCACTATGAAGTGGTGAGGGCTTTATAGGTACTACCTCATTTAATATCTCCCAACCAGTCAGTGAGACAAATAGCATTTTATTGTAAATGAAGAAATAGGTTTAGATAGCTTGTCCAAAGTCATACAGTGACAAACAACTGTGACCTCATGCCAGCCCTCTTAACCATCTCGCCAGTCTGCCTTCAGGAATCTACTGCAGGAAGAAAAATTTTACTTTGGTTTTCAGGAGCATTTTGTGGTTTAGTTTAACTGTTATTTGAAACTGTATAGGGTTGGGATTTAGCTGTTGGCTTCATTATTTTTATTCATCCTCTTTTCTATACTTTATTTTTTAGTTAGTAATGCCACAAAAGTGTTTTCATGGTTAAAGCTATTGCCGAGAGAGCCATAGATTGTCCTTCAGACTCTTACAGAAAATCTTTTACTCTTCAGAGAAACTTTTTAAAAAAAACATTGCAAATTTTCTTCAGTGGCCAAGTTCAGTAGGTTAAATAAATTGCTTTGGACTAAGGGAGACTGACTATTCATGTTTATTTTCAGGCAGAGTAATACAGTACTACAGTTTTAAAAAAAAAAAAACCTCAGAGACATAATTTTCTTATATTTTTATTCTATAGTTATTTAGGGAAGGCATAGATTTTCTTGCCCACTTTGTATGTTCAATGCCTAACATAGTTCTGGGATTTAATTTTTTTTTTTTTTTTTTGAGACAGGGTCTAACCCTGTCACCCAGACTGGAGTGCAGTGGGGCGATCTCGGCTCACTGCAACTTCTGCCTCCCAGCCTCGAGCTATCCTCCCACCTCAGCCTCCCAAGTAGCTGGGACCCCAGGTACACGCCAAAATGCCCAAATAATTTTTGTATTTTTTTGTAGAGACAGGGTTTCACCATGTTGCCCAGGCTGGTCTCTAACTCCTGGGCTCAAACACTCCAGTTGCCCCAGCCTCCCAACTGCTGGGATAACAGGCATGAGTCACTGTGCCTGGCCCATAATTCCTGGATTTAATAGCTTTTCAATACATAGTAGAATTGATTGGTATTTATAAGAAATTCTTATCCCCAACTTGGGTAAGGAGTTGATATTCTAATACTGGATCACAATGCACTGCAAAGCATAACAGGCAAAAATTACAATTTTTTAAGTGATTCAGCTTAAAAATATATACTTAATTATGCTCAATATTAACTTTTTCTGAAAATAATATCAAAATAAAAAATTCTGAAAATACTTTGATAGCGTATTCTAAAACCATCATTAAAAGCAACTAAAATTGTAATAAAGGAATATTAATCAGAAGATTTTTAATTGTTAGACTGCTAGATAAACTAGAATTTATTTATAGCTTATCTTAGAAAGTATAACCATTTCATTGTTTCTTTTGGCCTTTCTGTAAGCAAAATTGGATGCCCCAGTAGTCTCATAAGTGACTTTTGCACACTCATATCTCTACCCTAGTTTCCCTTTTCTCCATGAAAATAATACAGATTTTACTTTTTTTCTACATATAAAATGATAGCCACGCTCTGAAATGCTAGATACTAATGGTTTGCAGTTTAGTAGTAACATGCACCAGGCTAACCTCTACCACTAAATTATGAATTTAGTTTGATAGCCACTACATTTCTCACTCAGGTGGTCTCTGGTGGATGGAGGAGAAGCCTTCAGACTTGACATCAGAAAATGTTTGTGAGCCTTTTAAACATATTTTACATGAATTATTCTAATATAAGGAAGTTATACAATTCTCATCCACTGGTATAACAAATAAAGTGGGCTTCACATTAATGAAAAAATGTAGTATCTTCATGAAAACCTTTCAGGGGACAATGATAGAAATATTCCTTGACTGTACAGAGCTGAAGTTAATAAAAGCCTGACCTAAAGTTTTTTTTAATGTTGTATTTGAAGGCAGTGAACACCGTTATTATACATGGTGTGGTTTTGCTGTGTGGCCTCAGGTTTCTAATTACTCCTTCAGCAGCGTGTGCAAATTCTTGGAGGGTCCATATACTATCATTTCATATTATGGATTTTTGTTTGGACATTACCTTTTAGGGAGCAAAAGTATTCTTGATTTTGATTAAGAGCTTTCACTTTTGGCCGGGCACGGTGGCTCACGCCTGTAATCCCAGTATTTTGGGAGGCTGAGGCGGGTGGATCACAAGGTCAGGAGATCAAGACCATCCTGGCTAACACAGTGAAACCCCATCTCTACTAAAAATATAAAATATTAGCTGGGCGTGGTGGCGGGCACCTGTAGTCCCAGCTACTCAGGAGGCTGAGGCAGGAGAATGGCCTGAACCCGGGAGGCGGAGCTTGCCGTGAGCTGGGATTGCTCCACTGCACTCCAGCCTAGGCAACAGAGCAAGACTCCGTATCAAAAAAAAACAGGGCTCTCGGTTTTAAGATTTTTTCCTTTTTGTCTGAGTCCACAGGCTTTACACATCAGGGAGTATAATTTTAGGGAATGATTGTGCAGTACCAAAGCCATAGATTTCTTAGGATTTGACATATTTAAGAATAAGGTTAGATTTATTTCACTACAGAAATTTACCAAGAAAATGTAAGATTTTATTTTGGTATTGAGGAAACATTCTTCAAAAAATTATTTTAATTATGCATTTAATAAAACTGAAATAGAAAAGTAAGGAGACCTTTTAAAATATATGCATTTTATTACTATAGTTAAAATATGTGGCAACAGTGAAGTAGTATGTGAGACCACCGCAAGATGTTTCCCAAGGCACTTGGAAATAAGTTTCTCTGAGAGTTAAATCCTAAAATGGATCAGAGAAGGCAATGCAGTCCTGTCTAGTATATCCTAATGTTCTCAGGCAATCAGGTTTTCCTAAAACTTCACTGGAGGCCTGAAGGAGGGGGGAACTTGGACTTAAACGGAAGCATGAGCAAGCGAGTCACAGTGCCTAACCTCGGCAACGTCTGCCTGTTTTCCACAGGAGAGGGTGCAACATCAGGAACATTCATTTGTCGGGTCTGCCTCTTCAAATATATGGGCACACTGGTTCTAGTGTGGGGGTTATTCCTAATCATGTAACTAACTATGAGGCCCATCCATTAAGTTGAGCAAACTGGAGCAGCTGCTCTTTGGCTGAGCTTGGCAGGTGTGGTGGCAGGAGTTATAGGGGATGTACATTTCACTCTTGTTTTCTAAATATGATTACAATTCAGTTTTTAAAATTTTGTCTTTAATGATATCCCAAGGGCATCTGTGACGGCTGCTGGCAATTTCAGCAGCCTCCTTCAAATGAAGTTATGGTAGCGATCTTAACTGGTCGACTTGCCCCCAAGCTCAGGGCCTTTCCCATCGCCTTTGTTCTGATTCTTTGCTTGTTCACCAGGCAATTATCTAATAATTCACTTCCTGTGTTGGTTTCCTGTGAAGCCAGAAAATATTTCCCAATCTGCTTGATGGTAAACGAATATGCTGACATTCTGGTTTTACATACGTGAGAGTAGCATCTCATCTCCAGGATGATCAGCTGAGATACTGATGGCAGTGATGGAGCCAGGAACAGATCCTGGACTGAGGTTAACCCATCCGCCTTGCAGTGGCAGCAAGTGTCCCCTAAATTTTCATGTACTCCTTCCATAATATAAGTGTGTTACTAAGAAACAGCTTTCCAGTCAGAGACTGTGTTTCCCAGCCACTGTTAGATCGGCAGGCCTTTCTCCCGACAGAATATAGTAAGAAGTGGTCGCCTTTAGTGTATGAAGAATTAAATTACTGACCTTGGGAAGAAAATTTAGATAATAGCTCATTTAATCTATTATTATTTTCTTTGGGGCAAAACCTCTAACAAATACTTGAAAAATTTAAAGGGTCATATGCTTTCCTTTCCTGTGAGTGATGAGCTTACTATGAGTGATGTGTTGAAGAGTCAGAAGCATTGTGTTCCAATTTCAGCTAAGTCTCTAATAAGCAGTATGATCTGGCCCTAGTCAGTTAACATCTGTGGTTCTTATATTTTGCCTGTAAAGTGTGAAGATTTAGTTTCTTTCAAATAAAATATTTTATCAATAGGTTAATATAATCTTGCAGGTCTGAAACATCTTCCTTTTTATAAATATTATTGAGCTCTTCATGTCAGGTTCTAGGCTAAGTGCATCACACATATCTGATCACCCCATGAAGCATATTTCATTTTATGGATGACAGAAGGGAGGTTTTGAGAGGGGATGTCAGTTGATCAAAGCTAGGAGGCCGCAGAGTTGAGATTTATGCTCTTGTCTGCCCAACTCCATGCCCCATACTGTTAATCATTATGTTGTGTTCCTCAGATTTGGCACATATTATAAAAGGGTTTTTTAATCCCTCTTGATTTGGAGCATGTTTTACTTTCTACAGGGTGATTTCTTTCTTCCATCCTTGTAATTTCTCTGTTTTCTAAAACCTGTGGAATTGAAAGAACTTTTGTACTACCATTTGTTTCATTCTATAAACAGTCCCAGATCATTTGAAACCCACATCTTTTTGAAACTCGATGTACTAGTTTAATGTTCAGTTTTTTCTTCTCGGCGTACTCGTCTGTGCTTTCTTTGTGTAAAGATGGCAAAAAAAATGGAACTTTTAATGTTATTGAACATTCTCACAAATTAGTTTGGTTAAAGGAAAGAATCTTGGCTTAGGATTTAGGAGGTGCAAGTTCTAGTTCTTTCTCTGAAATTTATTGTGGAACAAATAATACTATTTTGCTATATTAAGTTATTGAAGAGTAAAAGATCAAATATGTGAAAAGCATTTAGGATCACAGAAACAAAGTTTTTCTGTGTGACTGCTGAATCATAATAGCTGCAGTGGATTATTGGAACCAGAATTAAAGCAAAATAATTTGGGGCCTATTGTTGCTTTACGAAGATCTGCTTAAGGTAATTATAATTCATAATTCATGTGGCTTGGCCTACACGTAATGCTAAACTTGGACTGCTGAATATATATAGGCAGAGAGATGATCAAATTGCTAACTGAATTATAGCAGTAACAGCGTGATTTTTTTTTTTTTAAAGACAAGGTCTCACTGTGTCACCCAGGCTGAAGTGCAGTGGCACAATTATAGCTCACTGCAGCCTTGAACTTCTGGGCTCAAGCAATCCTCCTGCTTCAGCCTCCCGAGTAGCTGGAACTACAGGCACATGCCACCACATCTGGCTAATTTTTTTATTATTTTATTTTATTTTATTTTTGTGGGTATGGAGTCTCACTATGTTGACCAGGCTGGTCTCAAACTCCTGACCTCAACTGATCCTCCTACCTCATAGATTTAGGACTGTTTTACTATCCAAGTTGTGTGGCATAAGACAAATGAATGGGAAGAAAAGGTGGATCATGAAAGTTGTAGAGTTAGAAGAGGAAAAAGAGAATTTCAGAGGACATGATGCTCAATAGAATTATTCAGAAATAGCCTGAGAATTGAATTGTAGATAAGCTACTTATTAGTAGCATCAGCTGCTGAGAGTCACTGGTAATTTTTCCATGTTGAAAATGCTATGCCCTTGAACTGGGCCAAGTGAAACTTAAAGATTTAAAGGGGCTAGAAGTGCTCTGCTGTCTCTGAAACATAATGAAATAGAGGGTGAATAGCTTGAGAGATCATCCACAAACATCTCAAAGTTCAGACTTATTTCTCCAGGACAGAAGGCACGTTTCAAGATAGTGTGTGTGTTTGTGTTTGTGTTTGTGTTTGTTTCATAGTGTTGAAAGTGGGAGAGTTGAGGCTGATCATCTCTGTAAACTCATTAGCCTTTAATGCCCTTTGTTTCAGTAAGCATTTTTGGCATTTCTCAAACTATAGTTATTTGGGTAGTACTTTCAACAATTTTTGCCATATTCATTTGCTTTTTTTTAACTTTTAAATTTAAATATATTTTAAACAGGAGTTTTGCGTATCTGTTGAAATCTCAGGTTTGATGTGGTATAGTTTTTCATAATGTACATGAAAATAAGTACATAAAATTAACATAAAGCCTGTCCATTTTTGGTCCACCTAAAATTATCTTGAAATATTCCTTTCCTTTAATTTTGGCACTTTGTACAGTGAGCACACACAATGTCTAGAGTGGAAGGTCAAAGAGAAAACTCAATGACTGGAAATAGAGATTTTTCAGTGAAATTTTCTAGACAGATTTAAAATGATGGATGGGTATTACTTCCTCTTTTAGGTTACCAGCCTAAAACAAGTTTGGGTTAGAGTTTAGTTAGGTTTAATTTCTTTTCTTTTTAAACTAGTGGATAGTTTTTAGGCTACATAAGTTTCTAGACTTCATACGTGTTTTCTCCCATTAGTTTCCTAGAGGGACTTTTTTCTGGAAAGTTCTAAACTTGCCTTGGCTTTAAATAAGGGGGAACAAAGTTTCTCCATGCTTATTTAATGATGAGGTCTGCTCTACCAACTCCTAAGTCCAGGGGTTTAGTTCAGCGCAGCCAGCATGCTGCCTTTTAAATGCCAGATTCAGTGCTAAGCTCCATGATACATAGAGGAAGAAGGTTCCCACCTTCTGTGAGGCATTGCATGTAAACAACCGAAATAGTCCAGTGTGATATAGGTATGTGTCAGATACAGGAGAGATCAACTCTTTGGGTGAATCAACAAAAGCCTTAATAGCTGGGAGAGCATTGGGGGCTGGGCACACTGAGTGGGGCATGGGGAAGGTAGTACACCATTTGTGGTATTGAGAATGCCACGGTTCTTTCTCCTCAGTCTTCACAGATGATTGTTCTGCAGAATCTCTGTGGGTTCTGCATTGGCTAACGTGGTATTCTGACCGAAATTAATATTTTAAATGTACAGTAATGCACAACTTTGCTGCTCTGACTCCCTTGCACGAGTTCGAAGTAATAGCTACAGAACCTTCAATAACAGTTGGCATGTTGAGATGGCATCCTTCCCAAAACAACATCTTAATGAGGTTCTATGCTTCAGGATCAGCTTTTCTGGTTTAAATATATTCAGGCATATCCTACGTAACTGGAAGCACTGTGGCAGAAGTGGCAGGGGTCATATTGTGAGTTTTGCTGAGTTAGGCATGTAGGCCCCGCAGTGTGAGGGACTCTTTGGAGCAGTCCTGAATATACAGTGATTCTGTGCCTGGGTGGGAGTGTGGTTGCACAGGGGAGGAGAAAGAACATGATGAATTAACCTTACCCACGTTTGAGGAAGTTTGTACAGAATGTGAGATGGAAAATTTCTAGTTTCCATATATTAATACCTACTTACCCATATGCTCATAGCCGGAGCCACTCCGCTATCCACCTGAGCTCCCACACATTCAAAAGCCAGTAGTTGAGGGATCTTTCATTGCATGTATGTTGGGTGTGTGGGGGGGTTCAATTAAAGGAGAAAGTGTCTAAAACCCCCACAGTGCTGATTGCATTGATGAAAGCATTCAGACTTAGAATTTTAGGGACTTAATATATACAGGATTTTTTTTTTTTTTAATTGTTAGCAGTATATTATTCTCTTTCTTTTTTTTTTGAGATAGAGTTTTGCTCTGTCACCCAGCCTGGAGTGCAGTGGCGGATCTCGGCTCACTGCAACCTCCGCCTCCCGGGTTCAAGTGATTCCTGCATCAACCTCCAGTGTAGCTGGGATTACAGGTACCCCCCACTCACGCCCGGCTAATTTTTGTATTTTCAGTAGAGACGGGGTTTCGCCATGTTGGCCAGGATGGTCTTCAACTCCTGACCTCAAGTGATCTGCCCGCCTCCGCCTCCCAAAGTCCTGGGATTACAGACATGAGCCACCGTGCCTGTCCAGTATATTGTTCTCTAAATGGAGCAAGGAATAAGCCCCTGGGGGGAACTGAGCATTACCTCAGACCCAGCCATTTCTCTGTGCTGCCAGAGACCACACCCCTCCTCAGGCATAACCACAGAGGACTATTTCTTTTGGCTGGATCTCTGACCTTGAAGGATCCAGCCTGCCAGCCGCCTTGAGACTTTGGGTGCTAGACATAATACTGGCAGAGTCCAAGAGTTATTTCTATTTCATATGTTTTATTTAGTATGGCTATATTAATTTTTTACTCATCAGAAGTTCTGCTCTTGAAATAAATGTAAAACGTTTTACAAAACCACTGCCATTGAGTTTCACATATATGTAGAAATATGAAAAACTCCAGAATAAGGTAGCACCCTCAAATGATGCCTCATTGCCTTTTTCATGGAAACACACACAGCAAGTTGAAAATGTAGATTGATCTTCCGTATCTGTTAAATTACTAGTTTTTCTCCTTCTGAATATGATGAGGCAGTTTTTCCTTGGAAAAACAGTTTGTGTTCAGCTTGGGAGGTTGATTTTCCACCATCAGTTTCTCCCTTTAATAATTGAAAACCACTGTTCATTATTTACATAAAACTGTCTTTTTCTGGTCTGCTTTCTATAACCTTTCCCCTCTTAAGAATTTTAGGAATTCCCTGACTCTCCTCTGGGGGATTTTCTGCCTGCTTTATCCCAGATGTGGGACATTGACTAGGCTGAGGTTTTGGGGATTTTTTTTTTTTTTTTTTTTTTTTTTTTTTAGTGTTTCTACATTTGAAAGACGTTCTTTTAACCAGTGCACAAATCTGCCACTGAAAAAAGGGCTTTGAAGAAAAATCAAGTAGTTAAGAAAATATGTGAACTTTGTTTACATTTCTCACTTATTGAATGACACCAAAATCCCATATGCCAAATGAAAAAGTAGACAGTAGTTTCAGATAATAAGGGGAAAATGCACCCATGTTATTTCAGCCTTTTAATTCTGGGATTTTATTCTCTGAATGAAGGCATGTCAGTTGCTGGTCCCAGTGGCGCTGTGTTTGGTCTTTAATACGTGCTTGCTGATGTCAGCTGAGGAAATACAGGGGCTTGGTAGATGGTTACATGGCCTTTGTCTTCTCTCTTTCTACCTTCTGCTCACATAAAGAGGATATTTAACCTTATTCATAGTATTTTGTCTGCTTACAGTTTTACAGATGTATTGATCCTAATCCCTGGTTCAGAAATGTTAGGAAAAGGAGATAAGTTACAGTGAAAGAGGCTGTAGTAAGAAATACAGGATTTTCTGGTTTTTTGTAATGTCTACTCAGATTCCCAGATGATTGTTCATTACCAGCTTTTGGTTATTGTGGTTTATGGATTAATGTCTAAAAAAAAATACAGTCTAATTTGTTTTCATGATACTATGTGAGAAGAATACCAAGAATAATTTTTTCCTTACTTGAACAAATATTATACATTTTCCCTAAGTCCAAAATTCTGTTTTCCATAATGAACACAATTCTGAGGTAGTATGTTTAACTCTATAAAATCAGAACTTGTTTTAGTTATTTTCTTCCTAATTACATTTTTTTGCTGTATTTTTAAAAATCTGAATTCATAAGCTTTATTTTCAAATATGGTTTCTACCTCTCATATGTTTCCACACCTGTGCCATGTTCCCTTGGCTGACAGACGCTTTTTTCCTTTTTATCTCGTGTAGGATCTTTCGAAGATGGTTTGGCTGCCTTGGAGATTTGGAGATCTGATGCCACGATGAGGACTCACACACGGGGGGCTCCCAGTGTGTTTTTCATATATTTGCTTCGCTTTGTGTCAGCCTACATCACCGACGAGAACCCAGAAGTCATGATTCCCTTCACCAATGCCAACTATGACAGCCATCCCATGCTGTACTTCTCCAGGGCAGAAGTGGCGGAGCTGCAGCGCAGGGCTGCCAGCTCGCACGAGCACATTGCAGCCCGCCTCACGGAGGCTGTGCACACAATGCTGTCCAGCCCCTTGGAATACCTCCCTCCCTGGGATCCAAAGGACTACAGTGCCCGCTGGAATGAAATTTATGGAAACAACTTAGGTGCCTTGGCAATGTTTTGTGTGCTGTATCCTGAGAACATTGAAGCCCGAGACATGGCCAAAGACTACATGGAGAGGATGGCAGCGCAGCCTAGTTGGTAGATTTTTGTCTTTTTCTTCTTACTGTAGTAACTCTGCATTAGAAAGAAACAAATCCATATGAAATCTCAGAGGCCAGATCTTCATATACCTCTTTGTGTATGTGTGTGGAGGAAGGTGTTATTTGTGTTGCCAGTCTTATGAATGGCCCTTAGTTTCAAAAGATGTAGTAACTTCCATGTTTAAAGTTAGAGGGAAAATATTTAGATGCAGCCTAATCTAAAGAAAAACTAATTTGCGGAATTGATTAAAGAGTATCATTTTGATTGTTGAGAGTTCTTTCCTCCATATTCAACATGCATATATTACTATCATCTGGTGTTAGGTTTGATTGACCCCAAGTGGTTAAAACTTTTTTCAGCAAGACATTTCTAGTAATTAAGACTTACTTGCATTTTATGATCGTAAGGAACTAAAGGTGAATGGGGTGGGACTGACTGGCAATTTATAAACACATCCCCTCCAATAACCAGCAGATTTCTGAGACCTGTAGGAAAACCAACATTATTGTGTAATTGTGTGAGGAATTCTAATTACATAATAATTTAGTTTCAGAAGTTTTAAGATTTGAGAACAAATTCCTGTCTTTTTGATAAGCTTAATTTTATTTTATTAATTTATAGTTAATGCTTCATATGCTTCCAAACAGATATGTGATGAGTTGATTAAACAAGGGATTCTACAGATGTTTTTACTCATGCAGTTTTTAATTATATATTTATGGTTCAGTTGCAATAAAAGAATTTATAGATTGTATGAAATATGCTTTTAAAAATTATGTAAGCTGCCTCTTGTCATAGGACTAGAGAGAGCTCATTTTAAATGCTTAGAAAAATCTGTGAATGCACCTAATACTTTGATGAATTACATCTTAACATATCACAAGGGTGAAGGATGGTGGTTTGCAAGCTTTCCGATAAATTTCTGGAATTTTGTAATGAAAAGTATTAGGCAAGAGTTGGCATTAGATCCATATCGGAGCTGATATTTTAGGCCTGTTGCTAAGTATATGTAGTTATTTTGAAGTTTACAATATTGTAGGTTGAAAAGAATTTTTTATTTGATTTATTTCAAAGCTTAGCCACGTATGTAGTTGTTTCTGACTTTGACTGATATTAACTGATCTTATTCTATTCTTGACGGCAAGAAAGAAAAGATGTATGAAAACTTTTCTGATATTTGAATTACCAGATTACATTATCAAATGCTACAGTAACCCACTAATTGATTTGTTCAATTACTTAGTTTAAAATGGCAACCATATTGACATTATTTAGAAAGAAACCTTTGTCATCTAGAAGGGTACTTTCTCTTTAAAGTCCTTCTTGTTTTAGATAAGTGGATTTTGGCAAATTAAGAAATCGATGTAAATATTCCAGAGATAGTACCTATAGAGAACCATGTATTTAATCTCACAAGAAAGTAATGGATGGTGAAATACCATTTTTGATGGAGATTGTTTAGCACAATATAGTAACATTATGAGAATTGTACAAGACTAGTATAATTTCCTCATTATAATGTAAAATATTCAGGTATATAAATACCAATGAATGAATGCTGCCATTAGGATGAGACTCCTTCTATGATAAGAGAAATAAATAACTTAAAAGAAATATAATTTTTACATAATTTCCACAAGTGCAGATTTATTGATCCCTGGAGGTGTATAGAAATTTACTAGGAGTCTAGCACTTTATTCATGGCAATATTGATAGAAATAGGTATAACTCTAGGCCATTATCTAGTAAACTAAAAGCCAATTTTTGACTTAATAGAGCTGAACAGTTGACTTCTTTCTCTTGACCTTCAAGGTAAAATCTTGAGAATTTACGCTTACATCTGGTTTCTAGTTCCAAAAGTGATCTTGAATTAGAAAGTTGAGCTACTTGAGCATTTTGTTTTGGCAGGTACTATTATTAAGTTGTGTTGTGTAATGACTTCACAGAAATTTTAACTTCTTAAAAACTACCACACCCAACCCTTAGACTTTTAAACTTTAATTTAGATTTGTGATTGAGCACAATTACAACACAATTATGTGTTGTAATAATTTAAAACAATGTTCAGTGATTTTATAGTTCAGCTACCTCTGTTTTAATTGCTCCATTAAATCATGTCCTCACTACGTACCAAGAAGTATACAATGAGTGTTATCATTATCTTAGGATGTAGTTCACCTATATTTGATTTCAGAAAAAAACCCAAAAAACTAGCTGTTATTTACAGAAGAGATCAATAATTAATATTATGAAAGTAAAAAAAAAAAAAAAAAAAAAAAAACAACAACTTTCTACAATAGTTTCATCAGGCTGCATGCATTTGCCATTTTCTTTGAAGAGCATTTCTACTCTTTTGAAAGCCGGTTACTAAATTATGTTCATTCACTGATTCATTTGATCAACAAACATTTATTGAGCATCTACTGTGTATCATGCGCTGTGCTAAGGTGCTGGGGATTCAAAGATGAAGAAATAGCCCAGTAATTTTATAATGTTTACCTAGGGCAAAGGTTGCAAACATTGGGTTCTTAAAGCCTCAGCTAGGAGTATTTTCTCTGCTTAGAATTGAGTGTGTGGATCATTTCCACACACTAAGGAGTTTTCATTCATGACTTAGTTTTCATTCATGACTTAAACATTTGTATCATGCTGCACTCTAGTGTGGTAGAAAAGCACCAACTCTGGAGTCACACTGCCTTTGAATCCCAGCTCCCTCACTCTTCAGCTGTGTTAATTCTCTTAGTTAATTAACTTTTCAGATTAATTTTCTTAATTTGTGTGAGCATTAGTGTCCTGATGTATAATGTGGCAGTAACAACTCTATCTACCTTATAGGGTTGCTAGGAGGATTAAGTGCAATAATCAATGTAAAGTACTTAGCACAGTTCTTGTCACATAGTAAGCCCTCGGTAAATGAGAATAATGACAATAATGGTAATTATTGATGCTGTTATTTTATCTACCTAGTACTTAGACCCTATTTGGTTGTAATTTGGTATATGTAGGCTCCAAGGAAATAGTATCCTTTGGGATTTTACTAATCTTAATTGCTCTCAAAACTAGAACATCTGTTTAACTCATAAAATTTTCCCCTTGGGTTTGTTCCATTAAAACTTTCATTGATGCTCCCCTGGGCCCTTTTTAAAATGTATACAAGAATCTAATGTTAACACCAATGAGGAAGGTTTAGGGGAAAGTAACAATGATATGTCATTTGTCTGGTATTAAAAAGAAGTACCTATGAGATATACATGCATACAGATTTATTAATGGGGTTCATATTATTTGACTATCTAGTAAATAAAGAGGTTAAAGTTCACATCTATAGATTCACTTAAGCATCCTGAAGAAGAAAGGTTAAATGGAAAATATTCAATTGTACTCTGTCCGTCTAATATCCTACAAAGTAAAACAGGAATCTCATAGATTTATAATGATACTGGTGGTTGAAAAATAACAGCATGCATTTTTATTGTGTGTGTCTCTGAGTATCCAGACGATTGGGCACCGCAGAATGATGAGACTAATCTATGTGCTATATCTGCTTTTTCAGAGGTGCTTGCATCCTCTCTCAGAAGCCCTCCCCCGTTTCTCTCCCTTTTGCTAGGGAACATACATTCTTCATTACAGTAAAAGTAACAGAGTAATTTAAGCTTGTGCTGAACTTAGTTTTAAAAATAAAATATAGGCCGGGCGCGGTGGCTCAAGCCTGTAATCCCAGCACTTTGGGAGGCCGAGACGGGCGGATCACGAGGTCAGGAGATCGAGACCATGCTGGCTAACACGGTGAAACCCCGTCTCTACTAAAAAATACAAAAAATTAGCCGGGCGAGGTGGCGGGCGCCTGTAGTCCCAGCTACTCGGGAGGCTGAGGCAGGAGAATGGCGTGAACCCAGGAGGCGGAGCTCGCAGTGAGCTGAGATCTGGCCACTGCACTCCAGCCTGGGCGACAGAGCGAGACTCCGTCTCAAAAAAATAAAAAATAAAATAAAATATAAAAATACATTATTTTAATCCAATATATAATGGCAAAATATCATTAATTTAAAAATTACAATGCCAAAGATATCACCAATAATGTCTTTGTTTTTACCCTTTTAATTAAGTCTTTTTCCCTCTATAAATCTTGCCTTCCAAATGAAAGCTAGAATTTAAGTTGCAGTTGGCTCTGTGTTATATAAAAGCTTTATTAGAACTTAACATGCACTACTTTTAGAAAGCTTTAATGAACTAAGATCATAAATCTAGGGCTGGAAACAATGGAAATATTTTCTCATACTTAAAGTGAGTTCACTATTTTTGAAATAGTATCACCTCGATATAAAACATACAAGTTCTGTATATGCCAATTGGCATAGGGGGCTATCCTCATTATTAATGGTTGCTTTCTGCATTCAATCCTTAGATAGTTGAAAAAAAAAAAAACAGCAGAATTTTAAATAACTGAAAATCATCCATCAGTTTTTCTTTTCTCAAGAGCCTAAATGATAAGGTAGGAAAATAATGAAAACAGTGCTTAGTAGAGATTTAAAATGGATTTTTTAAAAATCAGTTTTCAGGATTTTGGGGGGTCAGCACATATTATTCTACTTTTCTAAAATTCTCATAACTTATTTCTACTATAACTTTTCCCCTAGAAGGTTAAGGAAGCATAAAATACTATGCTTCAAATTAGAAGTAGCTGAGAGAGAAAAGAGGGGGGAAAGACTGGAGACATTGACTAGACAAGGAATGCGACAATTGCTAAAAGGCATCTGAAACGCACCATGAGTGGGCCACAAGTGGACACTGAGAGGTTTTATTTGTTTGTTGGTTGGTTGGTTTTAGCAGCACAGAAAGTAGGCTTAGTCAGTTTTGAAGTTTACAGTGACCATGGGATCAGTTACTCTGTAGAACTAACTACTCTTGGCCCAAGGATCAGAAGGAAGTTTCCCATAGGGCTTTTATGAAGAACCCTCGCAGCCTTCTCATCCTTGCAGTGCATGTATGATGAATTGCACAGTGTTATTTCTTTACACCAGACTGACCTGAGAGTGGGACCATGCCTCTTTTGCTCATGTGTGTATCCCTCGATAGAGGATCTCCAAAGCAAAGTTTACTAAAACCTTGATCAGGGAGGGAGTGGGGGTGATGAAAAGGATGGATATATGGGTTAGCCCAGGCCACTTTTTTCCTAATCTAGCTTAATCCTTTGGTAGATTTTGCATGTGTAGAAAAATGAAATGGCTGCATGTCCACCAGGCAGCATCCGTATACATTGTCTTAGCCAAGCTCTTGGTAGATGGGTTGCTATGAGCTTAAGATTACACTCCTCAGCAAATTCTTAGTGATTTTCCAGAGCTAAAAACAAAACAAAATGTACTCAAATAATTATTGGAAAACACTACAGATCCTGAATCACTTAAGAAAGGTGCAGTTAAGTTTACCATATTTCACTTAATAATATGGGAAGATGAATGAATGCATTTAAAAGAGATTTAGGATAGGATTGTAACTGAGAGCACTTACTGTTCAAGCCCTGGTTGATAACATAGAATTATCCAGCATCCATTTCCAAGCAGCAGGCTTTTTGCGGCTCCTTGTCTTAATTTGTAAACCCTGAGGAACAGATCTGCCCCAGTGGCCTTTGGATCTGTCCTTGCATCTTGGCTCTGCCATTGTGTTAGCCACATGTCCTTTGACAGGTTCCTTACACTCTGTAAACTTGTTTCTTCGTCTGTAAAATATGGATTATTCCTCCCACACAAGGTCATCCCAAGGATTGAATGAAGTAATGCATATAAAGCTCGTAGCATTATGTGCCTGCCACATAGTTTTACTAAAAAGTTTGTTATTATTACACAGAAATAGGTACGAATATATAACTTTATTCTTGCTAAGTTTCTTGGCACACAGTACTCCATTTTACCTATGTTGTCACTCTGGAGTTGTGTTTTTGAAAAGTATTTGTTGTGACTCATTAGTTCTCTCTTTCTTTATAGTATTTTTCCTTGCTTATCGTCAGACAGAAAATAAATCACAGAGGGAAGAAATTACTTCACTCTTGCATTGGAGCCAGTTAGCTACAGGAAATCAGGAGAACTGGTGAGGGAAACAAAGAAAGTTGAACTTTTGGACAGAGAAGTAATTGTGTTTTTACTGAGTATTAAATTCTTGCCTGTGATTGCAAACTTCTGGATGGTGTCATCTGAGGGTGCATTTGCAAAAATAAAATATAATTATAAAATATAAAGAGAGAAAAAAGAAAAATCTCCAGCATATTGAAATTAACCAGTTTCATTGCTGTACGTATGAAAATGAGGAGTGTGCCTGCCTTGCTCAGCGTTGCCTGCTGGGCTTCAAATGCAGTCCTCTGCAGCTGTTTCTCGGGTTTTTTACTTCTCAAAATTGCAATTTAAGACTGAGAATCAAAAGCCGGGAGGATGTAGCTGGGCCTCAACATGTGGAGCCACAGCCCTGTGAGTAAAAAGATCAGGTTTTCTTCTCATGACCTTACAGTGAGGAAGGCTGGCCGGCTTAGCCCAGAACGCACCTGGAACCCATTAAAGTGGACTCATGGAGACAAATGCTGGGCTGTCAGAAAACCCAGCCCCTAATTCCCCTGGCTTTTTCTCATTCATGTTTTTTCCTTTCTCTTACCCTTCCCCCTCACTCTTTCTGCCTGTCTTTTTCTCTGTTCTTTTCATTCTGTGACGTAAGGGAAGCTATTCCCTTTTATCCTGCTGCAGAGACTTAAAAATATTATAGAAGGGTAAAATAACTTATGAGGCTTTTTACAACGATCAGATTCTTTAAAATTTACAGAAACACACAGCCATTGGGAATTCACTTCTTGAATGCCATTTATTAAACAGGTTGTTGCCATCATTGTTACAGATGGATTCTTGGGCAGGAATCAAGGTCAGGTGCTCTGTGGTGGGAGGAAGCAGATGAAGAGGAGCCGAGGGAGAGGCATAGGCAGGTGTGCAGATTAGCTGAGCAGCCCGGTTAGAGTGCCATTGGACAGTGGTGTGGTGCACAATCACACCCTAAATAGGATGTTCTGCTCACCTAAA
Organism: Macaca thibetana thibetana; assembly: GCF_024542745.1. Taxonomy (NCBI): domain Eukaryota; kingdom Metazoa; phylum Chordata; class Mammalia; order Primates; family Cercopithecidae; genus Macaca; species Macaca thibetana. The sequence goes on along the minus strand of NC_065581.1, from coordinate 148,863,298 downwards.
CTGTTAGCGCTTAACTAATTTCGACTCTTCCCCATCTATTTCAAATGCAGGTGAAGATAAAGTTATTCTAATAATGCTTCTCTCTAACAATAACTTTAAAAATGTTATGACAGTTATAAATCATACATGATTGAAAGGAAATCTGCAGTTAATTTTCTTTATAGGATTTGTTTATTGACTCTAAGATTCAGTATTGGTATGACCCTCAAGTCATCTCTGTGATGAGTGATTCACTTGCTCGCCTCCCTCCCACCCTTTCAGTGTCATTTGATACCTTTTTAAATGGAACATGGGCAGGCTTTCAGAGTTGTCAGAGGGAACGGTGCTCAAGGCCAGAGGAGTTCTCATCCCTCTTTAATTGGGGCGTAAATCAGTGTCCCTCACCCCATATGAACAAAGGCGACATGAATATATTAAGTTCCATGTAGTCTTTACAATCTGGTCTTAAATTTTTCTAATATAAAAATCTGGCAAGCATGATGTTTGAATTTTGTGCGTGTCTTGCCTCATATCATAAGGAAAAATGTTAGTTGGCAAGCGCCGCATATATGTCTATATTCTTCATTGATACTTCATAATCACTTTTTAAAAAGTTGGCTTTATCTTTTGGATAAAATATTCATGCCTAACACCACTTAAGATGTAGGGTCTTGCTGACATTAACTTCTTGCTAATGCTCTATAGGTATATAGTAACTTGAGAGTAATAATGACACATATATGCTCATGCAGCCCTTTATAAAGCCGGGTAGTTCCTTTTACCTTAGGTATCTTAAGAATGGCTTTTTTACTGCTTCGTCTCCTTCTGCCATGTCCATTAAGGGAACACATTTCAGCCACGCTTACCACAGTGTCTCTCATCCATCTTTCCTTTTCCTTTCCAGTGTTAACATGCTAGTTCTGGAGGAGATACCATAGTCGGGGCCAGATCATTGCTTATCCCACATAAGCCTGTGGTTTAGAAAGCTTTGTGTTTAGGATGGCTTGGAAGGGATGACTCAGGAAAAAAGAAACTGGTTAGAAGCTTATAATATTAGTGTAGGAGAGAAATGAAGACCACAGTTAAAACAGTGAGAGTGGGGAGAAGAAAGCATAAATTTAAGAGACATGTAAGACTGAAAAATCTACACAGAGATTGATTAGATATAGGACACTCTTTCTCAAAGTGTGAGTCTTTCAGCATATTGAGTATCCTTAAAAAGACAGATTCCTGGGTTTCACCCAGACTCACTGAATCGTGTCTTCTTGGAGTAGGCCACAGAACCTGTATTTTTAACAAGTCCCCCAAATGATTCTTAGATGTACTAAAACTTAAATTGTAAGAGAGAGGGAGGCATAATGAGTGCCCTGGGTGACGGGTTGCATCTTGATACCCAAATGAGATGGAGAATATGGGGAGGAGAGAGTGGTTTGTGGGAGGGAAAAGATGGTTCACTTTTTTACATATCCTTTTGTGTCACTCTATTTCTTCTGTCTACTTTATTTGTCTCACTTTGTTGATATTGCCAACTATGTGGACAGATGACTTTCAAAGTTCTCTGTCCCTGTTACATTGCAAGGGCTCATAGATACCCTTAGCAGGTATCTTGGTGTATAGTTATTACTGTAACTTTTAGGACCTCCTGGCCATGTCTGCTCATTCTTACAAATTCACCATCTCCCACTTCTGCTTGTTCTGTGGCTTCTGCACTGCTGCTCCTATGCTCGTTATTTACCCATAGTCATTTTTCTCTTCCCTCCCCTTGCTCCGTTCTTCACTCTTGCTACTCTATGAATGCATTTTGCTGTTGGTGATTCTGTCATTTTTGAATGTAAGTGAGCTCTTCAGGAAAAAGTACCTTTGATAATCAAAAAAGATCAGTCTATTGTCACCCATCCAGAGCTTAGAGATTTTTTACTTTTTTTTCTAGAATTTTGTGATTTTTATTGTTTTAAAGCTTTTAACTGATAGGTATTTATGTGTGGTCTTCCCAGTGGTCCAGTGGACCATGTGGCACTGGTATTTTCAACTCTGCCTTGAGTTTAGGCAGTAATGAGTTTACAGACCAGCCCTGAGCTGGCCTTTCTGCCTACAAGTATGCCAGACTCATTTATACCTTGTCTTCCACCTTTCTCTCTAACCCCATCCAGACAGTATGATCCACCTTAACTTCTTCCACCATTACATGTTCTCTAGCCCCTCATCCATCTCAATTCCTATAGTTACTTTTTATTTAATTCATTGGTTTGCAGTCATAACTGGGTTGCCTGGTTTTCTGACCAGCAGTGTACATCTTCTAGATTCAGCTCCAAAGAAACTTCTTTCTAGAAACCTTCCAGACTCCATGTTCTATACCTGCCCTCCAGTGTGATTCATATGTTCCAAGGAACCCATGCAAAACTGTTATAGGTTGTTTTGCCTGCACTGCAATTCTTGGTTTGTTAGTCTTCCTTACTGGCACGTGAGCTTAGTGAGGGTAGCCCCAGCATTTTTGGTGGTTCTAGGAGCCACATATAGTATACCTGCCACAAAGACACTAATTAATTATCTTGAATGAATGGATGGATGAATGAATGAATGATCTGTCTTATTTTTATTGAGAGTCTAAGCTTACTGAGAGCAGAAATCCTGGATCTGTATACAACTTTGAAATTGATTTGGTGCCCTGTGTACTGTGGCTGATCATATTTATCTGATCTCACTTTCACTCTGAAGACCCACCTGTCATCAGTCGTTTGTCTGTCAGCCTGTAATCACAGAGACACTTTACCTTTGACCTACTTGCAGGCCAGTAGGAAGAATGTCAGGATTTGACATCTTGGTGCATAGCTCAGCAGAGAATCTCAGATTACCTGGTCTTTGAAGTATTCCTCCTGCACCTGGCCTTCTCTCCTCCCTGATCCCTTGAATTTTGATGTTCATCTTCTTACACGCATGTAATGTCCATGTGTGCTCCTTCTCAGGTAACTACAACAGAGTTTTGTTTTTATTCACTTTAAAGCTACGTGCTTCAGTCTTTGAAATGAATGGTGGTGCTGTTAAGCAAGGGGAGGCGATAGTTTGTAGAGCAAGGACTGTGGAGCCAGTCTGCCAGTGTTCCAGTCACATTTAAGACCTGTGTGACCTTGAGAATGTTACTTAGCTTCTCTGTGGTTCAGTTTCCTCATCTGTAACTTGGGGATATATATGATACATACTTCATACTATAGAGGATTGGTTAATGAAACAGTACATAGCATAATGTGTTAACTATTATTGTTATCTTTATTACTTCGCTTATATTTTGTGTTCTTATAAATTGATGCCAAAGGCAATTTTCACTTATCGATAAATGTATGCACATATTCACTTTATATAAGTTTATTGTATACTTACTCTGTTCTTGGTATTTTATTAGGCATTGGAGATACAAGGATTTCAAGACATGTTATGTATCTGTTTTGCCTAGAGTTGTTGGTCTATGGAAGATATAAATACTAGTACTGTTAGCATATTAATACTAGTAGTGGGATAAATGCTATGACTAGGAAAGTACAGTGTGTAGTGGGAAGATATAGTAGTACTTTGCCCAACATTGGAGCATCAGGGAAGGCTTTCCTGCTGAGGCCTGAAGGACGGATAGGAACCAGCCACGTCAAGGGGAAAAAGGAGCTGTGCTTGACTGTTCAAGCACAAGTAGCTGCGCAAAGGCCTGGAGATAAAAGAAAGCAGAGTGCTTTTGAGGAACTGAAAATTCAGTGTAGGGAGGAAACTAGCAAGTGTTGAGGCTTCGGGTAGAGAGCCAGATGCTGCCGGGCCTTGTCTACCATTTAAAGGAAATTGGACCTTTTTTTAACAACTACTGTGAAACCACTGAAAGGTGTAACAGGGCAGTGATGTGATCAGATTTATGTATGTATGTTAATCTTTTCATTGAAAAAGTAGAATATTATATGACTAAAATGTGTAGCTTAATAAAGTATTTTAAAGCAAACACCCTGGTAAGTACAACACAGTTCAAGAAATAAAATTTTGCCAGTCACTCCCCGAAGCCCCTTCACGGGCCCCATCCCAGTCCCAGTTCCCTCCCTTCCCACAAAGACTACCCTGATGCCATGATACCTACAGTAGTTGTGTCCTTGTGTTCCCTTATAGTTCATCCAAGTGTGCATCTCTCGGCATCATCATTTAATCTTGCTCATTTTTTAAAAGTCTTTTAAGGTTTTTTAAAAAGTCTGCAGGCCGGCGCGGTGACTTACGCCTGTAATCCCAGCACTTTGGGAGGCAGAGGCAGGCTGATCACAAGGTCAGGAGATCGAGACCATCCTGGCTAATACGGTGAAACCCTGTCTCTACTAAAAATACAAAAAAATTAGCCAGGCGTGGTGGCATGCACCTGTAGTCCCAGCTACTGGGGAGGCTGAGGCAGGAGAATGGCGTGAACCCAGAAAGCAGAGCTTGCAGTGAGCCGAGATCGCTCTACTGTACTCCAGCCTGGGCGACAGAGCAAGACTCCATCTCAAAAAAAAAAAAAAGGAAGAAGAATCTCGTTGTGGGAGTAGATTGCTGATGTGAAACCAGGAAGTCAAGTAGGCCTTTTGTGTTTATCTAAATGAAAGCCTAGAATTGGAAATAATTGCTAGGTTCCAGTGATAAATAATTAGCATTCATAAGACTTGACAATTGTATTTGAGGGCCAAAGGAGACAAAGAATTTTCTTTATGGGATGGTGGGATCTCTCAGTGGGCTTCTAACACTTGGAGCTATTGAGGAATGCTAATGAAGGTTTGGATTTGGAGATACAGAATTGAAGTGCCTTTGGGCCCAAGAGGAGATGTCCAATTTATCTCTCTCAAGCTTTATTTTTAGCTGCTTCCTGTTTGCCAGTGGTACATTGTAACTTAAGACTGTGTGTGTGTGTGTGTGTGTTGTGTGTGTGTCTCAGTCTTAAGGAAAAAAAATGTATCCAATATGAAATATGCTTTCAGGTACAATATATATCCTTTCTGTTGATGATAGAAAAATGTAGAAAGAAAATCCAAAGAAGATCATATTTAGTTCAAGTTGTCCTACTACAATAAATAAATGAAGAATAGCTGGAAGAATGAGAAGTTGAGGTGCTGATACAGCACTAAAGCCACGTGAGTGTCCTCAAATCACTTTCTGGAGCTGAATCCAAAGAAACATTGTGCAGGCTGCACTCTGGGAGAAGGGCATCAGCTTGAGTGAGTCGTGCTGCTGCTTCTCAAGCTGAAAAAGAAAAAAGGTTCCTGAAGAAGTGTAGATAGCTATTAGGGCTTGTAACAACTTAGTGAGCAATTTTTAGTTCATATCTGTGATTCATTTACAGTGAATTTACTATTACAAGAAAATAATTGGAAATGAGATAAGAATAAATCAAATATGTATGTACTGCTAATATTTTATATTAACTTCAGCATCTTCCCATTCTAAATCCTAATTTCTAGAAACCACATGAAGTTTACTGTTTTACTTTCTTCCAAGAGTCTGTTGATGTGAGAAATATTTTAAAGTATTACTGAATCCAGTTTGAGTCTTTTGCCCTCTGCTTTTCTACTATAACCTGTCACTTGGTCAGAGAAGTTGGGACAATATGATTACATTCAGCATCTGGGGTTAACTTTTATTTTCAGTATGGCAGTAACTCTAGATCTAAAACTGGGGAATGTGTTTAATGTCTGGGGCATATCGAAGACAGCTCACAAGTTTGGCTCATAATTTAAATTTATTTATTCTGTTTTTTGGCAACGTAGGAGATAACTATACCCCAGAACAATTTTTATGATTCACAAAGAAAAGTTCTAAATTGACTTTTGTCCACTCTACTGCCCAATTACTTTTTAAAGACATATTCTTTGAAACTGTATTCCCAGGACAAAAAAAATAAATATTATGGGTTCAGAGTGTTGTCACAGGCATTATTTCATTATTTCTCTTGAATGTAAATGGCTTCAAAGCCAAACAAAATTGTTTTGGAGGGCAAGGGATGTTTTTCTTGTTTTTTTTTTTTTTTTTTCCACACCATGACAAATTATGTTTTCCTTCCTGAATTGAGTGAGCCGGTTTAGTGTCTCCATGCCTGCTCCCTTCGTAGAGCACCATTTGCCCTCTACTTTGAACATTCCGAACTTCTCTGGTCTCCTGGGTTCCTTCCTGATGATCTCACGGTGAGAATTTTGTCTTAGTCCTGGCTCCCTACCCTCTGCTGGGAAGTGCCTGGGCAGCCTGGATTTCAACACAGTTCCTCCCACTGAAGCAGCCCTCCATGCCAGCAGTATGCCTCTGATGGGTGGCTTATTTTGGATCACATTTACCCTCTAAGACAGTGGCTTTGAAACTTTTTCACTGTGACCTACAGTAAGAAACAACCCAATACAGACATAACTTTTTTAGTTTATTTGTTTCTAGTTTTCAATTTTATTTTTCTTTCTAATTTTATTATTTATTTTTATTTCATCTTTTAGATTTAGTGGGTACATGTGCAGTTACATAGTATGTATGCTGCGTGATGCTGCGATTTGGGGCTCAGTTGATCCTGACACTCAGGTAGTAAGCATAGTACTCAATTGGAAGTTTCTTAACCCTTGTTCCCCTCCCTCCCTCCCCCATGTAGTAGTCCCCACTCTCTTGTTCCTGTATGTCCATGTGTACCCAATGTTTAGCTCCCACTTACTAGTGAGAACATGCGGTATTGTGGTATTTGGTTTTCTGTTTCTGCATTACTTTGCTTAGGATAATGGCCTCTAGCTCCATGTTGCTGCAAAGGATGTGATTTCATTCTTTTCTATGCCTGCCTAGTATTTCATAATGTATATGTACCACATGTTCTTTTCTTTTTTTTTTTTTTTTTTTTTGAGACGGAGTCTCACTCTGTCGCCCAAGCTGGAGTGCAGTGGCGCCATATACACTCACTGCAAGCTCCGCCTCCCGGATTTCCGCCATTCTCCTGCCTCAGCCTCCCGAGTAGCTGGGACTACAGGCGCCCGCCACCGCGGCCGGCTAATTTTTGTATTTTTAGTAGAGACGGGGTTTCACCGTGTTAACCGGGGTGGTCTCGATCTCCTGACCTCGTGATACGCCCGTCTCAGCCTCCCAAAGTGCTGGGATTACAGGCGTGAGCCACCGCTCCCGGCCTCACATTTTCTTTATCACCGTTGATGGGCACCTAGGTTGATTCTGTGTTTCTGCTGTTGTAAATAGTAGTGCAGTGGACACACAAGCTGATGCACACATAACTTCAACTTTACATATATAAGTATATAAATAAATGTTTCATGAAATAGCCCTTGCATTTAAATTATGCCTTGTCCTCTATTTTCTATTTCATTCCATTAAAAATACACTGATTACAACCCATTTTATTCATTTCACAGTATATTTGTAGTTTGAAAGCCCTGCTTAACATTGTGATAAATACAAATTTTTTTCCAGAGAATCCCTTCTCAATATCCTTTCTTGGATATCTCCACTGAGGAGACCATTCCACTCTTTGAGATGGCCTCTTTATTCTATAATTCTAGTGTTTAGAATGCTTATTCTCAAAATATATTGGGAAGCATCTTTATTTCATTAAGAAACAGTACAGGCCTGTGATTAATGATTACATGTTGGGTTTCCAGGGCTGAATGGAATAAACTGTGCAGAGCATTATTGCCTACTGCACCCAGAGTAAAATCAGCCACAGTTCATTCACTGTTTTAAAAAGGCCTCTAGATTTTATGAAGCTCTGCATAATTTCAGCAAAACCTTTAAAAAGCAAATTATCAAAGAAAAATTTTGATAAAACATTAAAAGCAGGAGCAGTGGGTAAATATATTAACCTTACTCTAAGAGATGGCAAAATATCATTTCACGTATGCTAGTCCTCCAGGCCTACCTCACTTTGGATTTGACATTTTCCCATGAGGGCAGCAAAAATTGGCAATTTGACTACAGTTTTTGCCATTGTGAAAAAGTGTCCCTCATATTTTGAAACTTCATTCCTCAAGTAATTCTTTGCCCTTTTGCGTGTCATGTTCTCAGAATGTGAGGCAAGTGCTCTTTCAAGTAAACAGGAGTAACTGAGCGTTCGAGCGGCAGCAGGAAGATGATGGGGAGGGTACGAGATGGCAGCAATGGCCAATCAGATTTTTTAGTGTCGGTGTATTTGTTGCCAGGGCTGCTGTAACAAAATACCATAGACTAGTAGCTTAAACCAACAGAAATTTATTCTCTCTCAGTTCTGGAGGCTGGAAGTCTGAAATCAAGATATCAATAGGCTTCATTCCTTCTGGAGGCTCTCTGAAGGAGAGACTTTCCCAAGCTGCTCTCCTAGCTTCTGGTGGTTGTAGGCAATCTTTGGTGTTCTTGGCTTGTAGTTGCATCATCTCTCCCTCTCACTCTGACACAGATAAGTTATTTGCATTATAATATAGATCTGTCATATTTTATAAATATGCCATAATTTTAATGAGAGGAATATCGTGTTTGCATATATATGTATATATGTGTGTATATGTGTGTGTGTGTGTATGTATATGTGTATATATGTGTATATATGTGTGTGTGTGTGTGTGTATATATTTTTTTTTTAGACAGAGTTTAGGCACGATCTCAGCTCACCACAACCTCTACCTCCTGGGTTCAAGCGATTTTCCGGCTTCAGCCTCCCAAGTAGCTGGGATTACAGGCATGTGGCACCACACCCAGCTAATGTTGTATTTTTAGTAGAGATGGGGTTTCTACATGTTGGTCAGGCTGGTCTTGAGCTCCTGACCTCGGGTGATCTGCCCACCTTGGCCTCCCAAAGTGCTGGGATTATAGGCGTGAGCCACTGCGCCCGGCCTGTTTGCATATTTTAACAAGGCAAAAGTTATTGACAACTGAACTATATTGTATACTGTAATGACCTTTCAATGTGTGTACAACTCTGTTTTCTCTTGGATTCATAATAGCTTTTTGTTTTATTTATCTCTAATGACTAGCCAGACTCTCAGCCAGTTGTGTAAGTTTTCTATCTATTCAAACAAGACATTCTTAATAAGACATTTTTAAAAAATAATTCATCTTTTTGAAGAAGTAATGCTACAGCTTTTTGACTTGCTAGGATGCAGATTGCTTGCGGCCAGGTCCGCTCTACAGCCATCTTTGTTCTTTTTTCTCTTGTATTGGATTCCTTGTGCCATGTCTTCTTTTTGATATACATCCTAATTTAGGTGGAGATATTTTCCACTGGCTTCCAGAGAAAGCATTTATGAGAGGTAAATTTTGAGACCTTGGATGTCTGTGTGTGTTTTTTCTTCCCTCATGTTTAAAGGGTAGCTTGGCTAGATATGAAATTATAGTCTGGAAATTGTCTCTCCGAGTTTTCGAGTCATCGTTTTATTGTATACTGGTGTCTAGTGTTGCTGTTGAGATGTCTGACCCCAACTCTTCCTGATGCTTTGAATGAAACCTGATATTCCACTCTGAAGCATTTAGGATCTTTTTATGTTACCAGTGTTTTGAAATTACGAGATGATGTATCTTGTTTTGAGATGAGTCTGTGTTCATCCACGTACTGTGTACTTCATGGATTCTTTCAATATGGAAACCCATGCCCTTTAGTTCTAATGACTTTCCTTGATATATTTGGATCTCTTTTTCTTTCCTTTTTTTCTTTTTTCTTTTTTTTCCCCTCTTTTTCACATGTTTAACCTCTTGGGCCAGTCTTCTTTTTTTTCCCCTCTCCTGTTTTCTATTTCATTTTCTTACTTTTTTTTTTTTTTGCATTTTCAAGGTTTCTTCAACTTTCGCCCCAGCCCTTTTATTGCACTTACCTTCCTGCTATTTTGTTTTCCATTTCAAGAACTTCTTTTGTCTTGAAATTTCTTTCTACCTGCATGATTTAATTTCTCCCAAGCTGTATTAATCACTTTGTTCGTTTGGGTCTCTTTTGTCCTATTATGGGATTTCCTCAAGTCTCTGGTAGTCCTTGACTGCCTAAAAATGCATACAAAGGTTGTAACAAATTACCATGTACTCTGTGGCTTAAAACAGCACAGATTGATCTTACAGTGTTGTAAAAGTATAACACAAGGCTAAAATCAAGCTGTTAGCAGGGCTACATTTTATTCTGGAAGCTCTAGGGCAGAATACTTTTCTTTGCCTTTTTCTAGCTTTTGGAGTTAACATATATTCCTTTGCTTGTGGCTCCCTGCCTTCACCTTCAAAGCTAGCAACCTTGCATCTCTTTGATTCTTCCTCCATGGTCACATCTCTCTCCGACCACGGCCAAGAAAGGTTCTTTGCTTTTAAGGACCCATATGACTACATTGGGACCACCTGGGTAATCTAGAATAATCTCCCACCCCAAGGTTTTTAATCATATCTACAAAAGTCCCTTTGCCCCAATGGAAGGTAATGTATGCATAGATTCTTGGGGGACTGATATTTTGCCTGTCACAGGTTCTAAACAGCTAATTGGCCTCTGTGTGTGTGTGTGTGTGTGTGTGTGTGTGTGTAGCTTTTTGACTGCACTGTAAGGTTGATAGTTTGATTAAATCTTTTTCATTGGGAAGGACTTAGTGTTCAGAACCTTTAGATTTTTATTCTTCATTATAGACTTCTTGCCCTTCGGAGTCATGTTATATTTAAAATAGATGGTATATTTTTGATGTGTCTTATAAAATTTATATTAAACTTTTATAAGGTAAATAAATGTGTCAACTACATACAGTTATTATAACTGCTCAGTTCTTGCCCAAGCCAACATTTATATATTATGTTTTCTTCTCTGACAGGGCTGGCCACTGTCCATCATCCTGGCTGTTCTTGCATGTTTATTTTTTTTTCTTAAAATCATACTGACTACTGTCAGTTGTTAACTGGCAATTGTCTGTATGGCTTCTCACATGATCACTGGATGCTTGCATAGACATTGACCGAGTGATAACATCAATAAGTTGTCCAACTGAACTTTTTGAAACATATTTTACACATATAGTTGTAAAACACGTTAGATATTTAAAATATGAAGCTCCTTTTTAAAATGGGTAAATATCATTAAATCATGCTTTTTGTGAACAATATAGGCAGACCTGACCTGGTTATTCCCTCCTATTGCCTTTCCAGGTTTTAAAATTTCTCCATTATAATAGATTCTTTCAGAATTTGTCATTAGAATTTGATATGTAAGTGTATTTTTAACTGTAGTCCTTTGAGCTCTGCCATTCTACCAAAATAGAGGTCTTGTTCCTAAATTTGAATAATTTTTACTTATATGTTTCTTCCTCTCACCTCTTGTAGGTTGAATATTAGGGCAAAGCATACTTATTCAGTTAAAAGGGGTTACAATTATAAATGTTGTTTGATTCCATTTAAATATATTATGTTTGGGTGGCATGCTTGGATATTTGGGTAATAATACTTCATGTCATTGAAGTAAACATTGAGATAATGACATGGAAATGCCTTTTCCCATTTAACAGCACTACTCTACATTTTATTTTCATTAACTTGGTATATTCCGACACTTCAATTCTTTTTATTTACAAATCATCTAGAATACTTTTCATTTGAGTAAAATATGTTTCTTTTAGTTTCTGCTCTGGCATAATTGACTCCTCAGTATTCTGGTTGAGTGGGGCCAAGTTGACTTAAATTTTATATTTTAGAATTTAATATTTGGAATATCGAATTCATAGCATTAAAATGAAATTAAGTGGTAATATGCTGCTATATTAAATCCAGTGATTTAATTAATATAGAAATACAGACTGTGAGAGGAAATGGTTTTTTACATTTCAGGGCGCATAAGTTATTTTCCCTGAAAATGTCTTAACATACAATGAGTTCCCATTCTGTCATACTGTTCACCCTTCTAGCAATTGTTTCCAGAAACGGAAAGTAGTTTTGTTCCCAAAGTAGATATTGAAAAAGGAAAGCTCATTGTCCATTTCTGTGTACTCTAGCCCTGGCCAGTGTCAAAGGTAAACAATACCAGACACTAAAGTGGCAAGGATAAGTTTTAATCAGTAGTAACTATTTCAATAAGGGAAAGAGTTCAGCATAAACTGAACTGAACTTCAATTTGTACAGAGGTGAATAGGTATTTTAAAGGGAGGAGGGCAAGCAGGGGCTTAGTAGAGCCAGGAAAGAGAAAAATGACAAAGGGTAGTCAATGTACATGTGATTAGGCTAACTAATCACATGTCTGCTAAGTGGCAGTTATCGAAGGTAGAATTCTATCCTCCCACAGAGACTGGGAGACAGAGACCCTATCCTCAAATGTTGACTGGAACAAACACATTTTTTGGAAGCCCTGAGTTTCTTAGGCAGACACTTTCAACAGGGAGAGGGTCATCTCAGGGATATAACCTTGAGCTATTAGAAACATGTTGGTGTTTACTCTTCATAGAATGAGGTTGAGGCCTAGCCAAGAAGAAGGCACAGAGGAGCCTGGCTAGGGTTTGATCAAGAAGATAGTGTTTGTTACTACCTTAAGGGGCCCAAGGTTCTGAATTGCAAACCAGAACCACCATCCCCTGGACCAACTCTACCTTAGAGTAGTACATTAGGTGCACAGGCTCATGAGGGAGGGAAAGAGTTGCTCAGGAATTCTAGATGATTGGTGTCTCATGTTCCTTGGGTGGGCCCTGAGCAAACACATGAGCACAGCATTGTAGTATCTTTTCTTCTACTGTGTGCCCCTTTTCTCAGATCTCATGCCTTGTTCTCTGTCTTGGTGTCATGAAAATGGCAACGCTTAGAACCCTGTGTTGTGTTTCAGCATATAGACCCTTCTGCCTAGCTGTTGGTAGAGCCACTGACTCTGGCATGTTCTGACTCAGTTCTTATTGCAAACTTGGTGACTTTCTTTGAAAGCACTGTTCTTCCCCCTCACTAAGAAGTAAAACCTATTCTAGATTCAGATAATTCTGGTTTCCATTCTCAGCTTCACCATTTTAACTATGTGGCCTTGAACAAGTAATCTCCTATCCAAATTGCCTTTTCACAATCTATAAAATGGGGATGGAATACCTAATGTTGACTTGAGAAGATGAAATGACATAATGTATGTAGAGGCTTGGGCACATAATATGTGCTTAATTAATATGAAGTGCACCCTCCTCTCCTTTCCCTCCCTGTGCATTTTGTTTCACAATGCCAGGGCTAACCTTTAGCCACCTGATCAAACACTTAGAATATGGATGCCAAGCCAGGCCAGAGATTAGCTGAACATTCCCCTTGGATTGCTGACTACCCACTCAGAGCCTCCTAGATCAAGTCTCTATCTTCTAGGCTTACTCTGATCCTCTTGGCAAATGTCTGCCAAGGCCCAATGTGCTTTACAGATGAGGCCACAGAGGTGAGAAATCCACTTCCCTTTAGCTACACTTTATAGGAATTCCATACCAAATTTAACAAGTTACTAACATTTAACATTCGTGGTTAGTTTTTGCATTTAAAATGGAGGGAAAAAAAAGATGAATCATTGCTGCATTAGTCATGTTTTTAAAAGGAGTGGTAATACATGACTGTCTTAACTTACTGGAGGTTGTTTCCAAACACACAAAGGCGTTTGGTTGAATATTAAATGGTTTTCTATCAAGTTACTGTGTTCAGGAGACTTTTAGAATGAATAGACTAATTTACATTTTTAAAATAGAGTTGACCTAATTCTGGCCTATTTTGATGGTGTGGCCAAGTGCACGTGGACAGAGGTGTGGCATATGTACAGCAGACACAGCTGCAGCAAAGCTGGCAAATGGGAAGCTGATGGTGCACTACCCTGGTAATTTTAGAGTTTGCAATTTCTAAGGAGTTCACCGTTGTGTTCTGAATGTAAATTTATAATTTTTGTAAAGCTTGTTTCATTTTAACTTAAATTTGTAGTTCCATAACTATCTACTGTATAAAATCAGATTTTAAACGTGAATCTTCTACTTTATGGATTTACTAAGTAAATATTTTATAGGTTGGTAAAACTATAGTTATTCTGAAAATGAGAAAAAGAACATGGATCATTTTAATGGAGTTCTCCTCCTTTGTTGGAAAGGTCTGACAAATCATAAAGTCTCATTTAAATACACTTTCAAAAAATATGTAGATTTGCCTATACTGTGGATCAAATCGTGACCTTTGGAACATAGCTACATATGGAACAGCCCGCTATAAAATTGTTAGATTCTGAAAAGTACTAGGAAATAGGATTAATTATAAGGGGAATTATGAGTTCTGCTATTGTTCCTAGTTATTTGTTTCTTGTATACTGTTGATTAATTTAAATAAGTATGAGTGATCTCTTGGCACATCTTTGGTTTCAAAGACCTAATTTATTTTTATTCCAAGTGTTTATTTTAGCAATATTTGTGTAAATGAAATAGACAGTTGCTGTGGACTGAATGGGACCCTCCTCAAAATTCATATTGAAGCCCTAACCCCTTGTGTGGAAGTATTTAGAGAATAAGGCCTAAAGGAGAGAATTAGATTTAGATGAAGGTCCTAAATGCAGGGCTCTCATGACAGGATAAGTGCCCTGATAAGAGGAGGTGCCGGAGAGCTTGTACTCCTGTGCAGTCTCTCTCACACTTGCCCTATCCCCACACCATACACCTAGGAAAGGCCAGGTGAGCACACAGAAATATGGTGGCCTTCTAAAAGCCAGGAACAGAGCTCTCACCAAAATCTGACCATGCTGGCACCCTGATATCAGATATCCAGCTTCCAGAACTTGTAAAAAATAAATTTCTGTTGTTTAAGCTACCCAGCCTATGGCATTTTGTTATGGTAGCCTGGGCTAAGACAACAGTATACAAATTTAAATAATATTCTGTGAACCTTGTAATATTAAATTTTAATCTTTTCACAGGTAATTATTTTCTATAGACTGTCTATATCAAAACTATATGAAAATTTTAAAAATGGAAGCATTTAATCACTTGTAGTTCAAATCTATACCAATAAAAATAGATACCAACATTGTTTTTAGAGTTCCTTTTAATGGTTATTTAATCAAATAAAGAGTCACATTTTTAGTGATACAGACTTCTTAGATTTCCTACTATTATATTCCTTACATAATCGTTTAAAAAGCATTTATGATAATAGAAGCAGACTATCCATTTAAAATTGGTACAAAAATTTGGATTAATGAGACTGCTCAACTTTGGAAAAACAGTTATGGCTCATTCCTCCTTTCAGAGTCACAGCTTCATTCATAGACACAGCACATCATGACCAACTCTATGCCTTTCCACACCAACGTTCCACCCTTACCCTCAGAAAATCAATAGCTCTCTCCTGTATTCAGATTAATTTATTTCACATAAATTCACCTTTGCAAATATTCAAAGCATCATTTTTTAAACTTTTTGGACTTGGAAGTACTTTGTACTCTTAAAAATTAACAAGGCCTTCAAACAGCTTTGTTTATTCGGGCTGTGTCTATCAAAGTTTACCATATTAGAAATTAAAACTGAGAAGTTTGAAACATTTGTTTGTTCAGCTCATTTCATATTAAAATAACCATTTTTAGGAAAAAATAACTATATATAGACACACACACACATACATATATATATATATATATATATATTTTTTTTTTTTTTTTTTTTTTTTTTTTTTTGGTACAGAGTCTCACTGTGTCACCCAGGCTGGAGTGCAGTGGTGCAATCATAGCTCACTGCAGCTTTGAACTTGTGGGCTCCAGCAATCCTCCTGCCTCAGCCTCCTAAGTTGGGACTTCAGGTGCATGCCATCATGCCCAGCTAGTTTTTAAAAAGTTATTTTGTGTAGAGACAGTTTTGCTATGTGGAACTCCTGGGCTCAAGCAATCCTCCTGCCTTGGCTTCTTAAAGCACTAGGATTACAGGCATAAGCCACTGTACCCAGCCAAACTATGTTTTTTAAAACAAAAAATAGAAGGAAGGTGTTGTTTTACGTTTTTGCAAATCTTATGTGTCTGCTTCTGCATTTGGTTTGTTGCTATGTGTTTTTTTGGTTGAAGTATATGAAGAAAATCCAGCTTCACAGGAATATGTGATTGACGAGGGAGGAGTATTTTAATAATCTTTTCAAATAATTGTGAATATTCTTCTTTGACACTACACTAAAACTTGACTGGTAGTGGTTCCATAAAAATTAATTGCAGTATAGAATCTGAAGCCATGTGAATGAACTCTTCATACTCTTTTACATTAAAATCCATTGGCGTATTTTACACTTAGGAGTGGCTGTCTTACCCGTGCATGGTTTTATAACATCATGCCTTTGTTATTTTGCATGTTTGTTCACTGAGTTATTTCAGTCTACCGAATGTTAACACATTTATTTATACAATATAAAAATCATTTTTGTTGATGTTCTCAGTGATTTCATCAGAAAAATCTTATGAGTATTGGTAAGCTCTTAAGCTCTTGGTAATGGATACAAATTTTCCAAAATTCTTATTTCCGGTTGAAAGCTCCAAGTTTGTCACTGGCAACAAAGGCTTTCAGCTTTCCTTGAACTGGCAGGCCTTCCTTGTTTATTTTCAAGAAAATTTCTATTCTAACACCCAAATCAAAATAATTATAATTTGTCAGTTGATCATTCTGTCACGTAAAAATGATGTTTCATGACAAAACCCAGCTAGCTCAGCTCTCAACTCAGTGCATGACTTCTTTTATTTGTGACAGTCTTGTAATTTGGTACTCCATTTAATCACATAGGATATTAGAAAGATGTATACTCAAAGAGTTGAGATTTTATAAAAATTTATCATTTTTACTACTTCATCAAAGACATTTTTAAATAAAATTGGTTTTAAAAATTAAACAACAACAACAACAAAAACGTGAGTGCATGGCAGTGCAAAATCATACAAGGACTACTAGGGCAGTTTAGTGCCCCTGCTTGGATTCCTGCTAAGGTTACAGCAGTTTTACTTAATACTGCTTTTGTACCATCAGTGCAAATATCAACATATAACATCTTTATGTTATTATGAAAATAATTCTTATTTGTGATTTCTCCAAAATATAGTAGTCTCGGAAGCCCCTCCCTGGGCCTTACTTTGAGAACAGCTGCTCTAAGGGGTGAAAGTGTAGTTTACAAAAGAGGAATGGCGTAAATATTTCCTTAATTAACCTCCCTTAACTAACTTGCCAGTGAACCTAGCTTCCATTCCTTGTGTAACACGGTAGCTGAATGTCAGGACTTGTAGGTTGCCCTTTACATTTATTTCTGTTCCCCCTAGTACAGTTACCTGCTGAGCAAGTGTCAGCTGTATTTGTTCTCAAACCAGGTAACACAGTTTCCCTAATACCTGTAATGAGACAGTTTTAATAATATAAAGAGATAAAGTGTGAGTTCAAAAAGAAAAAGCTAATATTTCTAGAACCAACTTAAAAGCTTTGGAATAACTTACTGTAAAAAATTGCTGTCGTGATATAGTGTGAATGAGATTTGTAGAAGATTAGGGAAAAACTCATAAAAATCTAGAAGGCTTCTGTGTTCCCTCACAGGTATCTTTAATTTCTTCCTATATTATAAAGAAACCAAAGCTGGAAATTGTGATGATGTGTCATGTGTGTTCTTTGCAGGAAAGAACAATGAAACTCCATCTGTAGACCCATATTCAGAGAATAGGTTTTGGCTCACCTTCAAAAGATTGGTGAATGTGTGTACACATGGATATATTTTAAGTTGAAATACAATTCATAAATTAATGTCTGTCTGGTTTTTTAAAAAAATAATTTCCCACTTAACCACCTTTTACAGTGAACTGATTTATTACTGGTCAGGATCACATTGGATAAGATAGTTTCTCAGCTGCCATCTATGAACTAAGAGCAAATTTCCGTTGTTTTTTGTGACTGTAAAATATAGTCTCTTCCATTATTTCACTTTGTATCTAGGCTGGGTAAGACCATGTTGGTAAAAGATTTAGATAACTTTTTAGAAATACAACTATTACAGGTCAGCTTTTCTAATGATAGAGGGACAGACCTGAAGGTGCCATAAACTTTTTTCTTTTGGGATGCCAATGTTTCATTGAATTTGAAACTGTTTGAAATCAACAAACTGCACGTTGGGGCTTAGACATTTTCACAGAAATTAGCATGACATTTCCTGAAGGATGAGAATTATATCAAATGTTCTGCTTATCTATAAAAATAAACTTATTGGTTAATCACACATGTGAGGGTTTGATGGCTGGTAGCGATTCATTGACATCAGCTTTATCATGAGTCGGTGTATATACTGCCATTTATAGATGCATCATGACATGGTACAGTGACACAAGTTGGGAAACAAATGACCTGACTTCCCTGCCTGGCCCACCAGTCACCATGAGTCAGTGAAGATGATATTGCCAACTCCCTGGCAATGTGTGTGCAGTATGAATTGTTTTTTCCTAGAAGTAGGGAATTCATTCACACACTCATCGTCTGTTTACAAATAGTACACACACCGGCAAGCTGACTGGCTAGAGCAAGGCAGCTTTGTCTGTTACTAGATTACTAAGAAACTGCTCAATCTTTTTAGTACCAAACACTGAATGGTAACCAAACGCTGAAATTATTACTAAATATAAAGGGATCTCTCCAAATTCCTGATTTCATAATGATCACATAATCACTGTCAGCAGTGTGGCTGACAGTGAGTTATAGGTTTGTTCCTCCACTTTTTCCTTCTTTCTGAAAATATTTATGGAGCATCTGCCATGTGCCACACTGTTCTATGATTGGGGATCCAATTGCGAATACAATAGTGAAGAAAAAAGTCCTGCCCTTGTAGAACTTAAGTTCTAAGAGGGGATACATATACATAGACATATTCATACATATATTTGCTAAAGGGAAAAAAAGGGGGAATTAAATATTATTTTGGGAGGATGATGAAATTCTGATAGGGTGACCAGGGAAGCTCTCACCTAGGCCATTTCTTTAGCATAAACTTCTAAAGGAGAAACATAATCTGGAAGAGGTAGTCTCTCAGAACATTTTAAAGTATTTTTAAGCTGAGGTCTGTAAGGTTTGTTTGAGAGAACTAATACATCTTAATTTTTACTAACTTTAACTGAAATCCAACATTTCTTCCAGTCATGAGTAGAGATAACTAATTGTGATGGTATTGGGAGAATCTGGAACAAAGTTACAGACAGGTTATCACAGATATTTTCATACTACATTACAGTTGTTATAGATATTTCAAAATTTATGTTTATTACCACTTATAAATTATGGTAGTTATTATCCCTGCTATTAAATGTTAGTATTTCATGTCTTAATAAAAAAGCTAGCTGTATTACTATTTTTTAAATATGTGTATTGATAATTATATTTCAAAATAATAGATTTCCATGTATCCTTAATTATGTCTTATGAATTTTAAAACATTTTGAGAAACAGGTCAAGGCTTCGCTAGATTGCCAAAAGAGGTTCGTGGCATAAAAAATGTTAAGCTTTAGCTTCATCCCTAATTAAGTGCTGCTTCTGCCTCCCACAGGTACAGCACACTTTTGATTTGTTTCCCTCACTTGGAGATTACTCAAATACATCCTGAACAGATGGGAAGGGTTTTCTGGATAATTCCTTAGAATTCTGATTGTGAAAGATCCTTTTTTTTGCTTCCTGCTTAATGCAAGCCACACACTAATTTGCAGAATAATATAACTAGTCAAACAGAAATTTGGCTTCCTGGAAAATGACAATGTAATTCTTAACAGAAGATCAACTTTTAGATTTCTTACAAAGATATTTGAAAGACCTTTAAGGCAGTGCAGTTCAGTTTATGGGAAAGAGGGATATAAAAATTCTGAGTTAGAATCAGCTCCCACTCACGTTAGTCACGCTTCGCACCATGGTGATGACCAAGTGGGTCTGTGCAGATTGAGAGGTCATGGATTATGGACCACGATACCTTCGCATTGACCAGCTATGGCAAATAAGAGGAAATACATATGTTCAACTGTCTTAGCAAGGTGGCCATAAGCATAGAACTGAGAGTGTCTTATTTAAGCAAAAAGGAGGAATGGGGTGAGCACTGGTTAAATTCGTACTCCAGAGAATTTTGCCCTGCCAACACATGTTCTATGCTTTAGATCTCTTTGAATATATTCTACTACTTCTTGTCATGAATAAAAAATCAAAAGTAAAAGTTCTCAACATCTTGATGTTGCCAGAATCCTGAGAGAGAAAACTGTTAACTGTATAATTTTCACATTTTAGACTATGCTATATGTTTCATTATAATGTGGAGGGAAGTCAGTTGTGTGTCATTAAGCCCTTGGATTGTATCTTCAGTTGTGCCCTTTAGTTCTGAGAAATAGACACTTTAGAAGTGTAATGAAAGCTGTGAGTCTGATGAACTCATTTCCATGATTTATTTTCCTTTACAGGTTGGTGAAAGATGCTCCTTGGGATGAGGTCCCGCTTGCTCACTCCCTGGTTGGTTTTGCCACTGCTTATGACTTCTTGTACAACTACCTGAGCAAGACACAACAGGAGAAGTTTCTTGAAGTGATTGCCAATGCCTCAGGGTATATGTATGAAACTTCATACAGGAGAGGATGGGGATTTCAATACCTGCACAATCATCAGCCCACCAACTGCATGGCTTTGCTCACAGGAAGCCTAGTCCTGATGAATCAAGGTGTGTGTGGACACAGCCGAGGTGATGCCTGAGCTGACAGAAGTCGTAGTTGCCATGTTGTGAGCAAAGCATTTTTATAACCATTCTTAGTACGTGTTCATACTTGGATCCTAACTAAACCCATAAGATGAAGTAGTCCCTACAGTGTCTCTTAGTTAATTGAGGGACATCTCCTCCTTATTTTCCGCTAGTATATTAGCCGGCGTGTTATCTAATTATGGCTTATGATTATCCCAGAACAAATCTTCACAACTCAGGGTCAGTGATGAATATTCATTTTTCCAGAGAATTTTGACAGTGAAGACAGCCCTCCTGGAATAAACGAAATTTTAAAAAGCTAAACAGATGGTTTGTTATTTGAAATGAAGATTTCCAGCACACAGATGGGAATCATAACACCACTACTATTTTTCCCTCTTAATATTTAAAACAACCAATCTGGATTATTTACATCCAAATTGGAAGCAACTTTTGTGGATTGTGTAGCTACTTTGCCTTAACATATTGCATAATTGCCAATAATACATTTTCTTTGTTCTTTTAACTCTAAATTACAACTTCTGTAGAAATCTATAAATGATTAAGATTGTGTTTAAGAAAAGCAGCTCTAAGATCACAGGGAATTATCAGAATATTAAATATATAATTGGGGCTTGGAAATCTAACAGAATTTAACTCGATTATATTCCCCATAAGAATTATTAAGCATTTTGTTGATTATCCAACATCAGATTTTACCCAAATCTAGCTTTCTCCCTTGTCATTTCAACCAACCTTCACTTTTAATTGGGTCTTAGAGGAAAAGAAACTAACATTTACTGAGCATATGACACGTGCTAGTCTTTTTCCATATTTTATTCAATCTTCACATCAACCATATAAGGCAGCTGGGATTTGGACCCACTTCTGGCCATCCATAAAGTTCAATCTCTTTCAACTGTATTTTGTTATCTCTCTCAGAAGGGAAATTTCATTTATAATAACTTAAGCAAAATTTAATTATGAAAGTGAATTTTCATGCTAGCTCCCCTTTTCCCCTACTCTCACAAAAACATAAAGAAAATTAAAACATCAGGTCAGGCGCGGTGGCTCACGCCCATAATCCCAACACTTTGGAAGGCCAAGGCAGGCAGATCACTTGAGGACAGGAGTTCGAGACCAGCCTGGCCAACATGGGGAAATCCCGTCTCTACTGAAAAATGGGCGTGGTGGCGCATGCCTATAATCCCAGCTACTCAGGAGGCTGAGGCAGGAGAATCACTTGAACCCGGGAGGCAGAGGTTGCAGTGAGCCGAGATCCCACCACTGCACTCCAGCCTCGGCAACAAAGTGAGACTCAGTCTTAAATAAATAAATAAATAAATAAACAAACAAATAGAAAGGAAAAGAAAAGTAAAACGTCAAAATGCAAACAATGTGTTAATCTACTAACAAAGCATTTATAAACCCCCAGGCCTGTGAAACAACACCATCATGAAATGGTGAAAGGATCTCTTGGGTGAGCCAAATTTCTGCCTCAGGGCTTAAATTTAATCTACTATAGTTTTATTTCCTTAAATAAATTTTTATTTATTTAACAAGAGGAGTAGTTTCTTTCTTCAGTCTTTCTAAATAACATTATTCCAAATAATAAGCAGTGACCCAAAATAATACTGGTTTAGATTGAATCAAAATATGTCATTTTGCCCTGGCAGGAATTTTCCTATGCATTTATTTTCTGACTAAAGTTATGGTGGCCCTGGCAGACACTCTTCCAGAGCCCCCACATAAGTACACACATTTATGACAAGACTGGACAGAAGGAGGTAGAAATCAGTTGGAAAGAAGACAGATGTGAAATGTTTAAATGATTACACCGTAGTTACAATAACCACAGAGAGTAAAATAAAAGATACCATGAAAAGCCTTATGGTTAAATATAAAATGAGTATATTAACTTGGAATTCAAGAGAGCAGTGTTCTTTAGGTAATTTTCTTCCTGTAACTTTGAAGATAGATAGGAGAACTTAAGGGGAAGTTAAAGAACGTTCCAGGCAAGGTATACGGGTGGCAGAAAAAAAATACAGGGCATAGCTTCAGTTAACAACAATATCAGTACCTTGTATTGACAGAGATTTGCAATTTACAAAATATTTTGGTAGACATGGCCTCATATCTTCTGAAGAGGGTTGTTGTAAGGAACAAATAAGGAAAATTAGGTAATGTTGGTATCCTGGGGACAGTGGCCTGATTTTAGGCATCAGTCACATTGGTATCTGGTGGGAGATGGAAGACACAGAGGAAAAGAATGAACATAATTAGAATTTTAAACTGGAATGGTAGAGAATGGAAATCGAAAACTATCCAGAATATTGACATGTCAGCTATAGGTGGCAGAAGAGGCCAGGCCTGAGAGCTGAGTTGCCCGCGTTAGTCAGGAGCCAAGTCTTAGCCTGTGACCTATATTTAGGCCCAGAGCTGGTTGGACCAAATTGCAGTAAAGCAGTGTGGCTACATCCACACCAGGAAGCATTGGGCTTAATTTTATTCTCAAGGGTGGCGTGTTTTTAAGCGAACCCTTAAATCTAAAGACCTAGGTTGAGATTAAAGTTGTATTCATTTTTAGTCATGTGCCAGAGGTCTTGAACAAGTGAGCCTTTCTGTTTTGGGGCAATAATACATAATTGGGTTGTTAAAAGGATTAACTAAGATTCTGCTCAGTGCTATATAAATTATAAATGTTACAGAAATGTGAGGAGTTGTTATTGTCAACTAAGTGCAACAATTCTAGAAAGCGAGCATTTCTGAGTTAAAAGGTTTTATAAATTTTTATAGACTTGATTTTCAGTGGGGAGATTAAAATGTGACAGATGGAAGAATTGCTTGGACAAAATCATGTAGCTCATTTTCTGGTGGTTTCAGGATTCTTAGTTGATTTTTTCATTATTAATTTGCCTTTCCATTGGTTTCTCAGCCCCACTTTGCTGCCTTTTCAGATCCTGTGGGATCTAAAGCACATAAAGGATGAGAGGTTGCTGTCTAATGACAATATGAATTGAAGACTGTCTGTTTAGCATTTATAGTATGTGCAACCTATTACAAATTCTATAAAATAATGATGCAAGTTTTGTGAAGAGATAAACTTTTAAAAATATTTTCAAGTATTGTTTTTTAGGAACACTGATTAAAATCTTAATATACAAATCCTCTCTTGCCAACATAAAGTTATATGCATTTGTGATCTTACATGTGATAGAGTTTATTAAAGATCAGAAAGTGACTGATACTCATTTAAGGGTTTATCTTCATTTATAGAGTCAAGAACTTCTTTTTTTTTTTTTTTTTGAGACGGAGTCTCGCTCTGTCACCCAGGCTGGAGTGCAGTGGCGCAATCTCCACTCACTGCAAGCTCCGCCTCCTGGGTTCACACCATTCTCCTGCCTCAGCCTCCCAAGTAGCTGGGACTACAGGCACCTGCCAACACGCCCAGATAATTTTTTGTAATTTTAGTGGAGACAGTGTTTCACCATATTAGCCAGGAAGAACTTCTTAACTTATACCAGGGACCATCACAAACCTAGATTACAGGATGTTATTTATACACTGACAAGTTGGAGTTTTACGAAATGCAATTTGTAATATAAACGAGTTAGATAACTCAGAGGGTTTTATTTGGCCATATTTTTGTTTATGCTTTGTCACAGCCTTTAGTCATTGCTTCCATGTGTTTTCATCCTTCAGGATATCTTCAAGAAGCCTACTTATGGACCAAACAAGTTCTGACCATCATGGAGAAATCTCTGATCTTGCTCAGGGAGGTGACGGATGGCTCCCTCTATGAAGGAGTTGCATATGGCAGCTACACCACTAGATCACTCTTCCAATACATGTTTCTCGTCCAGAGGCACTTCAACATCAACCACTTTGGCCATCCGTGGCTTAAACAACACTTCGCATTTATGTATAGAACCATCCTGCCAGGTACAGTGAGGAGTCAGAAGTGTGAAAACATTAAACTATTGTAATTTTTTCTGATTATGAAAATGAGCTAGACTAAGCAGAGAAATTAGGTCCTTAGAGTTTGTCATATTGAAATTAAATAGTTTTTTTTAATCAAAGAAAAATTGAATTCAAGAGTTGCCTATAGCCAGAACATTTTGGAGGCTAATGTATTTATGATTTAGGTATTACAAAGCTTGGAGGGTTATGGATTAAATACAATTTCTAGGCCCCTCAATACTTTTTTTTATATATAGATCCAAACTTGAGTACATATACAGACTCATCTTCATCATTGAAAGCAAAATATAAACATTTGTGATTACCTGTCAGTTTTCCTTTATATGTGATCCCTGATCAATCCTATTTTTAATTTTTGGTTTTCAGTTTTTTCTTTCAAACTACACAGACACGATTCAAAATGAAGGATTACACCTACACATTTAAGTTGGAGCTTTAGTATTTTAATATTTTATTGAAGTAAATAGTATAGAAAAGTAAAAAAAAATTGCTGTAAAACTTGTAATTTCTTATTGCTGTGACATTTAGCCTTCTAAGAAAACTAGCTCTAAAAAAAAAAGATATACATGATTTAATAATGTATTCATTTCTAGAGAACTTTGTAACCTTTTTTTATTTCTAAAACAGGACCAAGATGTTAGAACAAGTTATAAAGGAAAATTTTATCAGGATACATATCCCCTACTTCCTCCTCCTTCCCCAAGGAAATGCAATTTTTAAATGGTGATTCTAGACCTACAACAAAGAATTCAGTATTTAAATCTTTTGGCTCTGGTAGTATACATACAGATTAATAGAATCTCCATTATTGGACTAGTGCAAAAAATACTGCAGAGCATAAGAACCATTTTAAGATTTAGTTTAGACTTACGTTCAAAAAAAATTTGCTTTGTTGCTTTTTCTTAGACATATAGGAGAGGACTGTTTTGCAATTCATCTTAGTAAACAAAGGCTACCTAAAGCAAGGGGCCTTTCAGAGGTTTCAGTGCTTTGTAATTTAAGCTGAGATCTAAAGGCTAACAACATCAGAAATTGTATTTGCTGTGAGCTGTGTCTGTGGCTACTTCCTAAAGTGGAAAAGACAGTATGAACATGTCTAAAAGCAGCATTTATATGTTTGTGTTAATTAAACAAACTTTTATTGAACATCTGTATGCCAGGCACTGTACTAGGCAGAGGATTCAAAGAGGAATAAAACACATCTCCTGCTTTCAAGGAATTCACAGACTAGTAGAAGATTCAGAAAATATCATTTTAAAATAGGGTATACTTACAAGATCACTTACTAAATTATTAGGAACAAAAACATTAGCTGTAAATTATAAATATAATCATGGTAACATTTTAGAAGAGGTTCTATGTTAAAGCAATCTGTTTTCAACTACATTTCTCCTTTTTTTTTTTTTTTTCTACAGTTGATACTCTAGTAGCATTTTTTTTTTGTCTGGCTGAGTTTTCTCCCATGCTGCTTCTTTTTTCATGAACACATGGAGCGTATCCTGTCTTACCTGCTTTTATTTTTCTTCCCTATTCCAAAAATGATATATGGCTTTAAGATCCTTGCATTTTCTTTCCTTTAACTTCCAGCAGTACATACTGGCAGAGCTACTCTGGGAATTAAATTTTCTTCCTGTAGAAACTCAGTCTCTCCCCTGAACTTTATATGTAGTATAACTTAGACTTTATTGAAGCCAAATTAAAGCATGTTATTTTATTATCTTGGCCTAGAATGCACGTTGAGTTGTGGGAGAGCTAGTGTTCATTCCAGGTTCAGGAACCCAAACTGCGCAAGAGGATATCCCATGTATATATGCAAATATAATCATGTATAGCATGAACACTGGAAAATGAGAAAGGCAGACAATAGGTGTAGCACATCTGTTACCAATGACAGGTACCACATAACAAATACAAGCTTACACACAACATATCATGAAGACCTTTTGAGGGATTCTAATTAACTGGTCTGGAATAAAATCAGAGGATTGTGATTTTTCTTTTATTTTATCCCCTCAATTACGCAATTCTAATTTGCAACTAGATTTGAAAAATCATTGTTTAGACCTATATAGGAGTATGAAGTTTTTAATGTATCTTAATTCTTTCCAACTTGTTTCCCTAGGGTTTCAAAGGACTGTGGCTATTGCGGACTCAAATTACAACTGGTTTTATGGTCCAGAAAGCCAGTTAGTGTTCCTTGATAAATTTGTCATGCGTAATGGCAGTGGTAACTGGCTAGCTGACCAAATCAGAAGGAACCGTGCGGTGGAAGGTCCAGGAACACCGTCCAAAGGGCAGCGCTGGTGCACTCTGCACACGGAATTTCTCTGGTATGACACACTGGGCTAGCTTTAAAGAGAAATGGTACCCAAGGGTACTATTCGTGCTATGCACTTGTTTTTTTGCATTTAAAAAGAAAAACTAAAGCACTTTTTAAATATTTTCTCCATGCCACCTGAGTATATGAAGTTTCAATTCAACTCATACCACAGTTTTTGAAACTCTTAGAAACTTTTATTTTTTTAAAAAAAATTTCAACTTTTATTTTAGATGCAGTGGTACGTGTGCACTATACTCCGGTAGTGAGCATAGTACCTAATAGGTAGTGTTAGAAACATTTCTTTATGTTTAACATCTAATTACTGTTTTCAGTTTTTGGTTCTCATATTAGAAATGTCCTACACTTGCATTATTTCATAAATAAACATGTTTTGATTTTACATCATTTTTTGAAATCATATAAAACGAAACACAAAATTTAGGTTATTCTGATAATCACACCAAAAAAAAGGTAGTAAAATATTTTGTTTTGGTAAATGGAGCATTATAATCTTCTAATAGCAAAGCTGTTGCTAAATTTTCAAAAGTGTTTAAAAGTGTTTGACAGTATTTGACAGCTTCACTTTGATAATAAAAGGACCGTGTAAATTTTTTTGCCTTAATCTTTTAAGCCCAGAAAGAGAAGCTTGGGTCTCCTTTTTAAAGTATTGCCAAATATGTTGTTGGCATCCAATAAGTTAAAATCAAAATTAGAGGGAACTGATTAGTCATTAATCCCTGATGTCTTTTCAAGCTGTTGAAATTTGCATTCAACTCCAAAACAAGCTTTCTTGTGGTTTGCTTCTCTTTATTCTTTCTTTTCAAAATATAAAAAATTGAGGAAAAAATATTAGTAAAATGGTAACTGGCTATAGTTTAACCAACAATTTAAGATTATTTTCATAGATAAACTAAATATATTAAGATGCAACCATCCTTGAGTTCTCTCAGGAGTATGACGTAATTACTTAATAGTGTGACTCGTAAATAAGTTACCCGTAAATATCCAACCAAGAGAGTTCTATAAAGCTAACTACAGGATTAATATAATAGGTCAGTTTAATGCTAAGTCTAACTTAAAAATCTGCCTTTATGGCAATATGCAAACTGACCAAAAACTGAGAGTAAGATGGCCCATTCAGCTTACATCTACACCTGTGAAATCACATTTATTAAGCCAACATTATACTAGACCTAAGTAGAGATATAATTTCTGATGTCTTGAAACTGAGACTGTAGAACAACAGATGAAGCAGTCAAAATCAAACACTAATAAGATTAACTCTACTACAGGTGATTGATTCACTTTAGGGAAAAAGTACATAGTACTAAGAATAAACATTTATCATAAATAAAAATAAGAAGTGATTTATTGTCCAAGAAGCATGGCATCATCTGCAGATTAAAACAAAACCAAACCTTTGGTCCTGGCTAGTCAGTGGTAGGCACAATTATAAATCCCCCAGTATAAGACAGTTGGCTGAAACTTCATTCGTTTATATTCTGAGATGTGGTGTTGGTGATACATTTTATCTAATATGTGAAGTCCTTCTCTATTTCAGTTTATTTTTTCAAGGAAAAAAATCTTGAGGGAGAACTGCTTTCAGTGCCAAACATTCAGTAATATCAGTTACTGCAGAACTATACTTCATTACAGCTCAAGGCTTGTTAGAGTCCAGATTCTAACATGGCATTTCTAGAAGCGGAGCCCCTCAGCCAGAAATTTGGATGAGATGCCTAAATCCACGAGGCCCAGTAGATTGGATGGTTACTCTGACATCATCAAATGAAGATGGTCCATGTAGAGATGAGAGCAGAAATCATTTTGGTCCCAAACCCAAGGATCACAAATGATAAAGAAATATTCCTCTTCCAGTCACCAAGGGTTTCCCTTTGTGTATACTGATTGTCCTTGGATATTTTCAGAACTGTCCCTAATCCACTCCATGCTGCCAGTGCTCTGGGTAGCATTTGTGTGTCGCATCTTCCACATTACCATGTTATGTGTTATTTTCACTTCCATCAGAAAACCATTTAATTTTTTAAAATTAATTTCAGGTATGATGCCAGCTTGAAATCGGTTCCTCCTCCAGACTTTGGCACCCCTACACTGCATTATTTTGAAGACTGGGGTGTCGTGACTTATGGAAGTGCACTACCTGCAGAAATCAATAGATCTTTCCTTTCCTTCAAGTCTGGAAAACTGGGAGGACGTGCAATATATGACATTGTCCACAGAAACAAATACAAAGATTGGATCAAAGGATGGAGAAATTTTAATGCAGGGCATGAACATCCTGATCAAAACTCATTTACTTTTGCTCCCAATGGTGTGCCTTTCATTACTGAGGCTCTGTACGGGCCAAAGTACACCTTCTTCAACAATGTTTTGATGTTTTCCCCAGCTGTGTCAAAGAGCTGCTTTTCTCCCTGGGAGGGTCAGGTCACAGAAGACTGCTCATCAAAATGGTCTAAATACAAGCATGACCTGGCAGCTAGTTGTCAGGGGAGAGTGGTTGCAGCAGAGGAGAAAAATGGGGTGGTTTTCATCCGAGGAGAAGGTGTGGGAGCTTACAACCCCCAGCTCAACCTGAAGAATGTTCAGAGGAATCTCATCCTCCTACATCCACAGCTGCTTCTCCTTGTAGACCAAATACACCTGGGAGAGGAGAGTCCCCTGGAGACAGCAGCAAGCTTCTTCCACAATGTGGATGTTCCTTTTGAGGAGACTGTGGTAGATGGTGTCCATGGGGCTTTCATCAGGCAGAGAGATGGTCTCTATAAAATGTACTGGATGGACGATACTGGCTACAGCGAGAAAGCAACCTTTGCCTCAGTGACATATCCTCGGGGCTATCCCTACAATGGGACAAACTATGTGAATGTCACCATGCACCTCCGAAGTCCCATCACCAGGGCAGCTTACCTCTTCATAGGGCCATCTATAGATGTTCAGAGCTTCACTATCCACGGAGACTCTCAGCAACTGGATGTGTTCGTAGCCACCAGCAAACATGCCTACGCAACGTACCTGTGGACAGGTGAGGCCACAGGACAGTCTGCCTTTGCACAGGTCATTGCTGATCGTCACAAAATTCTGTTTGACCGGAATTCAGCCATCAAGAGCAGCATTGTCCCTGAGGTGAAGGACTATGCTGCTATTGTGGAACAGAACCTGCAGCATTTTAAGCCAGTGTTTCAGCTGCTGGAGAAGCAGATACTGTCCCGAGTCCGGAACACAGCTAGCTTTAGGAAGACTGCTGAGCGCCTGCTGAGATTTTCAGATAAGAGACAGACTGAGGAGGCCATTGACAGGATTTTTGCCATATCACAGCAACAGCAGCAGCAAAGCAAGTCAAAGAAAAACCGAAGGGCAGGCAAGCGCTATAAATTTGTGGATGCTGTCCCTGATATTTTTGCACAGATTGAAGTCAATGAGAAAAAGATTAGACAGAAAGCTCAGATTTTGGCACAGAAAGAACTACCCATAGATGAAGATGAAGAAATGAAAGACCTTTTAGATTTTGCAGATGTAACATATGAAAAACATAAAAATGGGGGCTTGATGAAAGGCCGGTTTGGACAGGCACGGATGATGACAACTACTCACAGCAGGGCCCCATCACTGTCTGCTTCCTATACCAGATTGTTCTTGATCCTGAACATTGCTATTTTCTTTGTCATGTTGGCAATGCAACTGACTTACTTCCAGAGGGCCCAGAGCCTACATGGCCAAAGATGTCTGTATGCAGTTCTTCTAATAGATAGCTGTATTTTATTGTGGTTGTACTCTTCTTGTTCCCAATCACAGTGTTAGCACTGAAGATATAAATTACCTGGTCATTTTGTGATCACAAGAAGCTATACAAAATAAAATGTCTTTACCCCAGATTATCAGATTTTTTCCCCCTTAGATTCATTTTAACAAATTAAGGGAAGATATTTTGACACAAAAAAGCAGGAACATGGAGAAATTGGAGCAGGCAAAGAATTTATCAAAGCAGTAGAAATAGCTTGGTGGTCCTATGGTGTTTCTGGAAGTGTTTGTCATTGCTAATTGAGCAATCCATGTAGGACTACTTTTAGAAGAAACAAAAAGTCTGTTTTTTAAAGTAATGTTTTTTCTTATGAGAAAAAGGTTTAGATAGAATTGGGTTTTATTAATATTAATTTAATGCTATTAGCAATTTCCTTATACTATATTATGGAAAAGACTGAAGAATACAATTCTGAGAAATATAAAAAAATTTTAATGGTACAGTCATGTTGAAAGATAAATGTTGCTAAGTCCTGGTATGATGGTGTCAGCTTCCTTGGGGAAGTACTTCTTGAGTTACGTAACTAATAGGATCTTTTACTACAGGTCTGGATGGCTATTCAGATAATATAGCAAAAAATGATAGCAGAAGATCATTAAAAACTTAAAATATATTTTATTAGAAAACATTTATCTGAATGAATATTTCCTTGATGCTGGTCTCTGCACACATATAATTGGTTACTTGTATGCATTCATTGGTGGTTCAATAAGTAAAATGATTACAGATAATACTGTATTTTCCTTATATGGAAAACTGTTGTACACCCAATGACTAAACCTTTCAAAATAAAATATTTTCTATTATGAATGTTGATTTTCATACCAAAGAAGATGGAGAATCTAAAACTTGGATATGATTCTTATGTTTTTTTAATAGGAAAACTTTTTCAAGTTTATTTTGCTAAATAAACATCGTAATTGTGAATTTTCTCTAGTGTTTTTCTTCTCTGTTCCATTATATTCAAAATGCATTAACATTTTCCAAAATTTTTGAAGAGAGATCTTTATTTGGATGTATATTCATTAAATGTATAAAATAGTATTTGAATCAAAAGAAGTATTTTCTCTGCTTATTAACCTTAATTGTTGTTTAAACACATTTTAAATATTTAAAACAATAGCCAACTTCTGATATTTAAGTAGCACCCAACTTTCAAAAGCATAAAATTTTCAATCAGCTCCTCAGAAGGTAACAGCAGCATACAATACTAGAAAAATAATCCATAGTTTCCATTTGAGCATAAGAAAATGATATACTTAAAAGGAACTTAATAAATTATCATACATTCAGCATATATGAGTCATATATTTCTCCTTTGAAACAGAAAATATGTTCAGCTCAAATTTTACAGTAAGGACACACTCACTGATTTATAGGTGTAAAGTAACAACAGTAACCTTTCCTCTTATTTGCTCTTTTAGTTCACAGCCATACCAGTATGTAACCAAAAGACAAGTTGGAGAAACTTATAAGTACCTTTCTGCAGTTCTAATTTTGAACCTTCTTGCATAAAGAAAACACAAGTTTGACTTTTAACTGTGCTTCACTTATTATGCTTGGAATCCAGAAAACGACTTCTGAGGAAGTAATTTTTTTCCCCTCTCATGGAAAGTCTCTAGGGAGGATGTCATTACACACTGTTTAAAAGAATAATGTTTTCAAAAGAATAATGCTTCCGTTTGTCCTGCATGGATGCTCTTACTAGGATTTAAACTTGCTTTATGTGACAGATTCTCCGTTTACTTAACCTCACTCAACATTCCTCTCTTTTACTCTTTCTCACTCAAAAGGATGAACTGTCTGAAATGATCAAAAGGAAATTTTGAAAGAAACAAAAAAAGGAAAATTACTCTTTGAGGTTACCAAGCAAACCTGATCTCAGATCCAAACTGAGACATACTTTCTAACAGAGATGAAAAGTGCAAGTGAGTGCCAAATTCGCTTTTCTTTTGTTTTCATTAGGTTAAGGCTAGACAATACATTAGTCACCACAGCATGATCCAGTCTAACATATTAGTTCATTTTAAAGTAGTTTTTTAAAGATATGCATCTTTAAAACAAAATGAATTAAAATTATGTGGTTTTTTTTCTTCTAATGAACCTGGTATTTATTTCCTTAAAGAGAAATTTCCTCAGGCAGTGACTTAAGTGGTTAAGTGGGGAAAAAATGCTGAAATAAATCACAGCTCTTCATAATGAAACATGTTTTTTATCAGGGATAGTGCATATTTGAGTAAAACTAGGCAACTTTTTGTAACTTGAAAACCAAGCAATGTTGAATCTGCCTTGAAACTGAGTAATCAATTATGGAATCTGTTTCAGTGCTGCTCACTATGACAGGAGTGTTTCAAGTTCATTGGATAATGTGTGAGCTGTTGTTCAGGGGATTGGCAGGACTCTTGGTCCTAGCCTTAAAGAAAATTTGAGAATCACTAGCATACAGAGCTTGTCAGTGCAGTAAAAGTGGTATATTCCTGGGAAGCTGAGGTGGGAATATTGCCTGAGCCTAGGAGTTCTATGCTGCAGTGAGCCATGACTGTGCCACTGCACTCCAGCCTTAGAGACAGAGTGAGAACCTGTCTTTTCTTTTTTTAAGTATATTTCCTTGTTTGTAACTGATTAGCTTATTTCAGTTGATGGTAGATGAGACCTATGATGGTAGATGAGACCCAGAATCTTCAGAGAGAACATTCTTTTGAGAACATTGTTTTTATTGTCAAAGTCAGGTAGAAGGCCGTGTTCTGGAACTATTTTAATTATTAAAATATATCACCTAAGATAATGAATTCTTCCGCAAATATTTTAGTCATAGTTTTTAGTACCACATATTCTAAGGTTATCAGAAAATATGTCTTAACAGAATGTTTTGCATACTGAATAATTTGTTTTTGAGAAGGAAAATTTACATTTGACTTACTCAGTTCTTAAAAAATTATTTTTATTTCTAGAGACAGGGTCTGTCTCCATCACCCAGGCTGAAGTGTAGTGGCGCGATCATAGCGCACTGCAGCCACAAACTTCCTATCTCAAGCGATTCTGCCTCAGCCTTCCAAAGTGCTCGGATTAGAGGCATAAGTCATAACACCCAGCCAAGTTAAAAAAAAACTTTTGGTAGTTCACAAACCACTCACAAAAGAATCTGAAGTTTCTCCAAGTATTAAGAGAAAGCAAGCTGTGAAGTGCTATATGTGTAAGCTTAAAAGTAAATTCGTGTGATTTCTTACAAATATAAAACAAGATTAAAATGAATACAGTCATGGGTATGAGGAGCATGTAATTTATCTTCTAAGTGGAGGCACATTTGAGAGTTAAAGGAAGAGCAATTAATTGTTATTCGAGGACAACAGATATAAACCGAGATTATACTAGGTGAACTGGGACATACGGTCATCTTTGTCATAGCTTAATTTGGGGAAAAAGGAGTTAGGGAAGTCTGTCAAGGTCTAACTCAAAGTTTGGTGCTTTTTGAGCAAGTTTAAGGAACTTGAGATGACCTGATTGAGACCCCTAAATCTACAGATGAGGAAAGCAAGGCTCAAGCAGGGGAGCCTGATCCTTTGCCTGTTCCCTGTGTATTCCCTGTCTGTGGCAAAGCCCATTGGCTTGATTCTCTTCTCTTTAGCTTCATGTTAAATAGTTTCTTTCTGCAGTTTATTTAATTTACTGACCAAATGACGTATTTTTTTTCAGCAATGTTTCAGCTAGATATTTGCTTTATGCATGTAATGTCAATGAAGTACTCATAAGTTTTCAAGAAATGACTGTGATAAATCATACGTTCCACTACATAGTCTAAATATTTAGTTTTTGTCATCTATTTTAATATGTTCAAATTCTGTTCAACAAGACATGTAGTCACTATGTAAAGAATAAAAATAGACAAAGTTGTATTATGACTTTTCTTCGTGGATATACAGTTTCCCTCTTGGTTTTGGGATTTTGTTAATTGAATTTTTATTTGGCATAAATTATAAACATACATGATTGAAAAAGTAAAATGGTACTAGACAGCTTATTTAAAAAACAGAACAATAAATTCTCTGTCCCTTCCCTTCTCATTCTTAGTTTGTACTTCCCAGAAATAACCAATTTCTAAATCTTTTGGCTGTTACATCTATTGTGTACTTGTTTACAGTAAGGTCTAAAACTACCTACTAATGAAGATTTAGCTCTCTTATCCATTCCCCTCTTTCTTTTTACTTATTGGAAGATAATAGGTGCTATAGAGGGAAAAGGCAGGGTAAGGAGACTGGGAAGAGGGGGCCGTAATTTTAAATGTGATCAGGCTAGCCTTTATTGATGTCTCCACTTCCCTTCTATGTGTCATTTTGAAAATCTATTTGCTGTTAATTTAATGGGGTTTTGGAAAAGAAGTGAAGAAAATTTATATATTGAGTGCAGTATGTTTAAATGGAAGTCCCACATCACTTTTCAGTTGAGTTAACAAATAACAAGAATGACAGTAACATGTTTACAGAGCATCTACTATATGCCAAGTATTGTTTTAGGAACTGAAGATATGGTAGAGAATAGGAATAATAAAAGCTGGCCCTCATATAGTTTATGTTTTAGTGGGAGCAAATAATAACAGTAATAGTGCAGGATGTCAAGTAGTGGTAAGTACCGTGGAGAATAAAGCAAGGGGAGGGGATGTAAGGTGATGGTGAATTGATACTGTCCCATAAACAGTGGTTTCTGATGTGATTACTTATGATCAGACACTTGAAAGAAATAAGGGAATGAATCACAGAGACATCTAAGAGAGAGGAGCATTCCAGATAGAACAGCAATTCGAAGGCCCTGAGCTCAGTATGTGTTTGGTGTGTTCAGGACTAGGAGACCAGTGTGGCTAGAGCAGAGTGGGTGAGGGGAGGGTGATAGGAATAGGATCAGATCATACATACCCTCACAGACTGCAACAAAGACTTGGATTATGAGTTGGGGATGTGGCTGACTGCAGGAGCAATAAGTAGTGGGAAGTGGGTCCAGGAGGCCGTTTTAGCCATGTTAAGTTTAAGATATTTTCTAAAAATCCAAGTGGAGATGTACAAGCCTGGAATCCAGGGGCAGACTTTGGCTGAAGATACAATTGTTGATGCCTTCTTAAAGGTTAAACAGAAATTTACTAGCTGTGAGAGGAAAAGTGCATTCTGGGTAAATAGAATAGAATAAAGAAACAAATACGGAAAAGCAAACCTGGCTCAGGAATTCTCCAGACTGGTGATGTTGGCCCACAGGGTGTGTGATGGCGAATGGGTGAAGATGAAACTGAAGAGGCAAGCAGGGAGGCTATTGTGCAGGACTTTGTAGGACATGCTAAGGAATCTGGACTTTATTCTGCCATGACGGCTGCTCAACCATTTTTATGCCTCAGCGTAACTGAGGGCTACAACATAACACCCATCACTCAGCAAGCATGGCAGCAATTTTCATGGGATGGGAAATGTGTATGGGAGCAAAAGGGACATGGGTGAGGGGTGGTGATGATGCCACACATACCTGTGTGTGTGAAGCTTTGAAAAATCCCTGAGATGGTTCTGATATGCCCCCATATTCCATATGTTTACTCCCTGGGGTGAGGTGGGGCGGGGAAGGGGTACCCTCTACTTAGAAATTGCTGCAAGCAATGGCAAGCCATTAAAGAATTTTCTTTTTAAATAATCAGATTTGCATTTTAGAAAGGCAATTTTAGCTTCAGTGTAGAGGGTGAGCCCAATGGGGAAGAGGTTAGGAGGCCATTTTCATAGTCTGGGTAGAAGACAATTAGCTCCTTGAATAAGTCTGGAGAGGGAA
Source organism: Macaca thibetana thibetana (assembly GCF_024542745.1). Taxonomy (NCBI): domain Eukaryota; kingdom Metazoa; phylum Chordata; class Mammalia; order Primates; family Cercopithecidae; genus Macaca; species Macaca thibetana. The sequence goes on along the minus strand of NC_065581.1, from coordinate 148,826,789 downwards.
TGTTTAACTCCTAGCCCACAGGCAAAATGTGTGGCCAAAGGAATGCATATTTTGTGAAAGTATTGCTCAGAAAGATAATGAGTCAAGGATCCCTAATGGTATAGGTGTCTGAGTCTTATTTCTTATAAAAAGAGCATGTTTGCCTGCCATGGCTCTGCTCCAGTCATCCTGGCTATCCCTTAATAAGCCCAGGAAATTGTTCAAATATTTCTGCCATTTGTATTTTCAGCTTGCCTTGTTTAGGGACTTCACCTGGAATGGTATAGCTGGAGTACAGGGTGTATATGTAGTGGCGGGTGATAGAAAATGAGACTGGAGAAGTAGACCAGGCTCCAGGGCAGGAGGGTCTCTTTTCCTCGCTCCATTTAATTTAAAAAAGAAATAGTTCCAATTATATAAGCATTGTGGTTAATGCAGACAGTTGGAGTACTTTCTAAATCAGAAAAGTAAAAGTGCTGCTCCTTCAACATATCTCTAGAAATTTGTTATGGGGAAGTCTTTATCAAAGAATGTTCACATGATTTCAGTAAAATTTCTGAAGAAAGGGGCTTCTAAAAACAGTCAGCCAGCCCAGCACATTCCAAATTAAATAATGAGATGTGTTTTTAGTATTTATTTAGGAATTCTTTTCTGAACAAAAAACGTTTTCAATGGTCTAGGCACTCCTTTCTTCTTCCAAAGAAATGGTAGTAACAGGACACTAGAAGCACTAGAAGTACCTTTCTGTGTAAAGCGAAATCTTGTCGGTTTTCCTCACTTTGTACTTTTCAGTGTCTATTGTTTACCACTCTTCTCCAGGATCAGAGACCTCCAGTGAAATAAAAGGAATTTCTATTTATTGTCTCCTTAATAATCTTGATTTCTAAACTCCTTTACTCCTCTCTTGAAGGAATTTGTTTTACTGACAAAGGAATGAATCCAGGCCATTTAATGGAGTTCTGAGGAGAATTCTTAGAGCACTCTATATATTGAAACCTCCATATTTTTTGATACAAAAAGGACTAAGGAAGTCGTGATTCTTTTGAAAGATTAATTCACAGAATATTTTTTTATCACAATTGAAATATCAATTGCAGTAACAACTGAAAACTGATTGCTATTACTGAACACTGCCCTTAGGTGGCTCACTCTTAGAAGACACAAAGTCACTGGACTACAGTCCTTTAGGGCGGGGATTGTGTCTCTTGCTCGTTGTATATACATGGTTCTTACACAATGCCTGACATTCAAAAAATGCATTCAAAAAAATTTGGTAATCAAAAAATGCTTGATGAATTGACTGACTGCCTGAATGAATAAATAAATTGGTGGATTAATGACTGAATGGAGTACAGAAGACTCTGGTCCCAGAAGACCTTAACATTGAGTTTACTGCAGACTGAATGTTTGCCTCCTCTCAAAATTAATATGTTGAAACCTAATCGTTAATGTGATGGTATTAGGATGTGGGGTCTTTGGAAGGTGATTAGGTTATGAAGGTAGAGCCCTCGGGAATGGGAGTAGTACCCTTATAAAAGATACCCCAGAGAGGTCCCTTGTCCCTTCCAACATGTGAGGCTACAGTGAAAAGATGGCCATCTGTGAACCAGGAAGTGAGTCCTCACCAGGTACCACATCTGCTGTGCTTTGATCTTAGATTTCCCTGTCCCCAGAACTGTGGTAAATAAATTTCTGTTTGTAAGCCACCTAGTCTATGGTGTTTTTGTTATAGCAGCCTGAATGAGATAAGAAAGAACATAGTTCTTATAATGAGCTAACATCACTAACCTCTCAGCTGTGAACTGTGGCCCTGAGAGATGCTCCAACTAGATCCTGGAGCTGTTTCAACACTGTCACCTCTGAGCTATGGGGAGGCCCTAAAATTCAATCTCCAGGACAGGGTACATGTGAAAGACAGATGTTAACAAGGTAAGCAAGCAGCTGCTTATATGACTGCTAAACACAGGGTGGTCCCAAGTGGGATAGAGAGCCCAGTTTCCAAAGCACAACTTAAAATAACACACCACTTGTGTGGGATGTTGTAAACCACCAGTAATCAACAGACTGTTGCTAAACTTCAGCCATTGCCCATAAGAATGCCTTCTGAGTTCATGACACTGTGCAATCCAGAAAGCATGGCCATGCCAGCAAAGCAGACTTCCTAGAGAACATGGGACAATGTGGTGTGGGTGTAAAGGGTGTGGGCAAGCAGTGTGGTTGGGAGGGTTGGTTATTCAGCTGGCTTTTCTGCCACACCTGCACACGTGGAGAGTCAACCATGGCACCTCAGAGTACACTGGATCTCCTGAAAAAGACCCTGGCAGGGAGAATATCTTATATAACTTACTGCATGTTTTCTCTACTTCTAAATAGGGTTTCTGTGTTGCCTAGTGCATGTTTTAAGAGTCTTATGGATGATGAGAGGACCTTTGTGAATTCACTACTGAAGAGAGGTCATTTTTAATTAAAAAAAAATTTGGATGTCAGAGGAAGAAGTAGGGAATGAAAGAATATTTTATAATTCTGTAAAAGAAGTTTTGTTTCTTAAATGGTATGTAATGAGCCCACATGAAGGCTTATTTTGTAAAATGTGCTAAAATTCATAAAAACATTGCCTAGTCCAAGTTTACACCATTATTATGCTAAAGCTTACTGGAGAGCAATGATAATAGCAGTCTTACTGAAGCCTAGCAAAGTTTGAAGAAATTTGTACACATCTGCATACTGTAAGGAAGATAATAGCTACAGCCGCATCTTATAAGTTAGGAAGCTAGGTTCAGATAGGCTAAGAACTGTAAGAGACATACAGCCAACAGTAATTACGGATTAGAGCATAAAGCTCAAAATAAAACAATGTTCTAAACTTGAATTTTAATTATTTAAAGTACTCAAAATGCTACATTATAATCATTAGAAATATTGAGTTATAAGCATAGCTACATCAAAACTATTAAACTTTCACCATAATTGTTTACCTTTAATCTCATGAAACCTAAATGAACAAGCAAAAAAATTGTCAAAGTAGATCATCTTTGTTAAAGATAGACTGCTGGACCAGGAGAGGTACCTCTCGCCTGTAATCCCATACTTTGTGCGGCTGAGGTGGCAGATAGCTCAAGCCGAGGAGTTCGAGACCAGCCTGGGCAACACGATGAAACCCTGTCTCTTCCAAAAACACAAAAATTAGCTGGGTGTGATGGTGCACGCCTGAGGTAGGAAGATTGCTCGAGCCCCAGGAGGCAGAGGTTGCAGTCAGCCAAGATCAGGCCTCTGCACTCCAGCCTGAGCAACAGAGTCAGATCTTGTATCAAAAAAACAAAAAATAGACTACTGAGCATCCTCACATTTTAGAAAATACTACAACTATTTGTCATAGTTTAGGATCCTGCGGCACAGCCTACAGACATCATAAGATAATCAGTTGCAAAACCAGACTTCCGCTTTTTGTGTCTACTCTCATCTTGCACCCAAACTGTGAGTCACTTCGATTGAGCTTCATAAACATAAAAACAAATCATTTACTAATAAATGTATCTACAGTCTCCATCTCTTAATTTGGTATTGTTTCCTGGACTTTTAAGACTTTTTGTCATAAATGTTTGTGGTTTTTCAGGTGGTTGAAGTGAATGGAGTCATTGTAAAACGCTTTCAATCAGCTGATGAATGCTTTATATAACATAAACCTACTTTATCATCCTCTCCTAAAGAAGAGAAGATTTAGCTAGAATAATTATTAACAGAAGATGTGGAGATATAGAAGAAACTAGAAAATATTTCACAATCAACACATCTTTCAGGCAGCCAATCATTTGTCACTCATATTGCTTTTTCAAACCCAGCATTACATGGAAGGAATAAATGGAACTCCAGTTTGGTTTTGCTTCTTCTTTTTTTTTTTTTTTTTTTTTCTGTTAAGGCAGATTTTAATTTTTTGTTGTTTACTTTTCATTGAATTTTGTCAGTTCTTGGTCAAATATATGTATGTGTGTGTTTTTTAAAGAGGTCATGCCTGTTTCTTTAATGAACTAGAAGTATATATTATAGAATGTTAGAATTGAAAGGGACCCCGAAGATTATCTAGTTCACCCTTCCCATTTGACAGTTGAGGAAACACCTTGTTTGGCATTTATTTACTTTAGGGAAAGTTGGGGCACTGCCAAAATTAACACTGCCTGCTTTGACTTTTCACTGCTTGACAGACAAACACTAGGTTGGGGGATATAGACAAACAGGGACTAAAACAAGCAACATTATGCCATCGGCCATCAATCTGGTTGTTGTGTTATTCTTCCCCAAAATAATTTCAAGTCAACTATAGACATAGACACTTGAATTGTATTAATTAATTTATTAAATAAAAATGGCTGATATTTTGCTTATTAAAAATCTGATTCTTTCTTTGGCACCTGGTTGGATAAGCAAGTCAAATGTTAACAACCTGAGTACAATAGTCTATTACAAAACAGTGAATCAGCGCCCTCTAGCACATTTCTGAGTCACTACTTTTTAAAAAAACCTTTACAACAATGTAACTGAAACTAAAACATTCTAAACACTGTGCTGGGCTTTTCATACTATCTCATTTTTAATTCTCATAAAGTTGTACAACATAACTTGAGACAGCTCTGTAAGTAGATAAAGATAATATGCAGTGTAGTGAGGGCTGCTTCGTGTGTGGGAAGAGAGCTGTGGGCAGAGAGCAGCTGACTCTACCCAGGGAAGCAATGATGAATGAGAAAAGGCCCTGAATCCCTGGGAGCTCCCAGCATAGTAGGAGAGACAGATCCCTGGAAAGGAACGTTGCAATAGGCATGTCAAGAACTATTGCACAGTTATTTCTTTTTAAATGGTATGAGAGAAAAAGAAAAAAAAGAAAGAAAGAAATGCTAATTCTGGGGGTTTTGAAGATAACTTCAATGAAGAAGTTACGTCAGACTGAGTATTGAAAGAACAGAGTAGTTTGCCAGGTGAAAAACAGAAATGCCATTCAAGAAAGTCAGAAAAAGAAGTGAGAAGGCATGGTATTGAGGAAGACTGTGATGTGTATGCACAGGAAATGTAAGGGGGTCAGTGGTGCTGGAAACCGGGGTGCATGGGATGAAGTGGGATGGAGATGTGTGGAACAAGTCTGGGACAAGCTTCTTTGCCAATGTAGGGATACGGAAGTTGTCCTCTGGACAACTGAAGTATTGGAGGTTTTCAACTGGAAAATAATGTCATTGGATTGCTTTCTTTCTCCTGCCATAAAAATTAAGAAGTATAATCCTTAGTGAGGAAAAAATACTAAAACATTAAAACAGATATAGTGTATAAAGCATAATTATAAACACCTCTGTAACATATAACATTGTGAAAACCCTTCATCTCCTCCCCGGTCATACATCATGAAAGCCCCAAAAATGATAACCACTGTCCTGATTCTTAATCACTTATTTTTTGTTCCTTAGTTTTTTCACTCATGTATACATACTCAGAAAAGATAGTCTATTTAGACTATTTCGGAACTTTTTATAAATGAAATCATACCGAACATCTTCTTTGTGTTTCAGTTTTATTCCTCAATGTTTTGTTTTAAAGATGCACCTTCGTTGATTGTTCCTGTAGCAATATTTATTTACATTGCTATGTGGTATTTTCTTGTTTGACTATTTCACAGTTTATCTTGTCTGCTGTTGTATAATTTTTCTTTGGTTTTTAAAATTAGTTCTTATGTTTATTTGATCAGTTTTTATGTTTACTAACAGTTCTTTTATACCAGCTTTTTAAAAATAGCAATTATGAACAATACGAGCTTTTGTACTCTGCATCCCGTTCACATGGTGCATAACAGTCTCTAGGGTATACTCAAATTCACTTTTAAAAATATTTTATTTTTCTATGAGCACTTTTAGGTTTATAGCAAAATTCAGAGAAGGGTATAGCGATTTCCCACATACCTCCTGCTCCCACACATGCATATCCTCCCCCATTATCAACACACTCCACCAGAGTGATATGTTTGTTGCAACTGATAAACCTACATTGACACGTGATAATCACCCAAAGTCCACAGTTTATATTAGGGTTCAGTCTTATATACATTCTACATGTTTGGACAGATGTGTAATGACCTTTGTCCACCATTAGAGTATCCAGATTAGTTTCATTGCCCTGAAAATCTTCTATGTTCTGCCAGCTGATTCCTCTTGCCCCACAACTCCTGGCAACCACTGATTATTTCACTGTCTTTAGAGTTTTGCCTTTTCCAGAATAGTTGTAATTATACAGTATGTAGCCTTTTCAGATTGGCTTCTTTCACTTAGTAATATGCATTTGTTTCTTTCATGTCTTTTTATGGCTTGATAGCTCATTTCTCTTTAGCATTGAATAATATTCCATTGTCTGGATATGTGATAGTTTATTTATCATTTATCCATTCACTTACTGATGGACATCTTGGTTGTTTCTAACTTTTGGCAATTACGAGTAAAGCTGCTATAAACATCCATTTGCAAGTTTTTGGGTTGGCATAAGTTTTCAATTCCTTTGGATAGATACCAAGGAGCATGATGGCTGGATCGTATCCTAAGAGTATTTTAGTGTTGTAAGAAACTACCAAACTGCCTTCCAAAGTGGCTGCACCATTTTGCATCCCCACCAATAACAAACGACAAATTCATTTTTCAGGAAGTTAATTCTGACAGGACTGAGTTGCATATACTGCAGTGAGGTGATGTAATGAGAATGTGGACCACATTCAGTGAGGTTGGAGAGGAGAGGTCCACACTGAGGGGTGGACCTGAAGCACACTTAAGCTGCACAAGAAATGGAGTGGCATCACCAGTGACCCTGAGTTTCCTAGCTTGAAAGATTGGTATCCTTATCTGACATCAAAACTCAGGAAAAATAAGTTGTAACATAAGCTAAGTTCTATTTTAGTTGAAGAGATTGCTAGACAAATAAGTGAAGATATCTTCTAGGCAGTTAGAAATGCCCATGTAGAACTTAGGAAAGGGAGATGAATATTTGGAAATGTTAACATAGAGGTTGGCTGTTGAAGCCGTAGGAAAAGAGAATAATGATCATTACCAACACTTTTGAGTGTTTACTATGTGCCAGGCACTATTAGAAGAATGTTGTATGCTTCAACTCTTAATTTTCACAACAACCCAATGAAGCAGGTAATATTATTTTCATTTTACAGATAACTGAGGCACAGAGAGATCTATTAGCTTGCTCAAGGTCACATGTCTAATCGGTGGTGGTGCCAAGAGGAGATTATTTCAGAGTGTGTATGTGGAAAGTACTGAATTTTAGTGAGTACCAATATTAATGGTTGGGAGAAGGAGGGAGAGCCTATGAAGGAGACTTGGATGAATAGTCATGGAGTCTGGAGGAGAGCCAGAGAGTGTTATTAGCAGTCAAACTTAAATTACCTTAATAAGGTAAGTACTGCAGGTGCCTGGCACTACCAGAGGAGGTCAGGTATCATGCCAAAGTACAGTCACAGATAGTCAAGCTCTGAATCTACCTGTGAATGAAACTTATTCAAGATTGGTTCATTGCTTCCAAGAAAGGAGGTGAACTTTTTTTTTTTTTTTTAACTTTTTAAAGAAATCTAAAAGTAAAATACAGAAAAATATTTCTTGCCCTTGGGTTGCTCTCTCAGCTAAAGTTAAAAGAAAAATCCCTCCCATAAATAATTCAGTTATGTGTGGGTATGGAAAGATGGTGGACAATGGGGAGTCGAATTAGTGGGGAAGAGAACTGTACTGAGTAAACAAGACAAAAGCAGTTGAGCTGAATAGGAAGGAGAACAGGAAGAAGTCTGGGACAGTCCCTGCTCTGCCCAGGCCTGCACCTCCACCATCCCACAATGTGGCTTGGTAACTCTGATTACAAAGTGGGTGGGAGTAGGTGTCCAGGTGGCCCTTCAGCTGCACTTGGAACTTAACCCATGACCCTGTTTCTTCCTGGTGTTGCCTTGTTCCTCCATGGATAGGCTACCTACTGTTTTTCACAGGGTTGGCAATTCAAGATTCCTAATGTTATTGTGAGCTATGTGATGTGCTCAGACCGGCGTGGCCTGTGCAGAAGGGCTCACATTCTGAGCTGAATAAAATAGGCATGGTGCTGGCTCTGCAGTAAGAGAAGAGAAAATCTAAGCCCGCTTCTCATTCATTTATTCATTGTTTCACTCACTATTCCCACAAATATGTACTGAACATCTACAATGTCCTGGGCACTATGCCAAGACCTGTGTAACTAAAAGAGGATTAAGTCAGGTGTTACCCATGCCCTCTTGGAATGTATAATCTAGTGGAGGAGATGAACAAAAATTAACAAGCAACAAATGAAAGATCAAACTGCTACATGTAATAAGGAAAAAATGCAGCTAAAAAAAGTGAAGGGGTGGATGGGGAACTATTTAGAAAGACTGGTCATAGATGTGGTGGAGACTTCCTGTACTTGTCCATGTCAGGTTCTCTGCCTTTAAGGCATGGGAAAGAACCATACTTCCTCTTTCCATTGCAGTTAGGTGAAACCTTGTGGATAGTTCTGAACAGATATTGGTATTTGAAGCAGGGTGCTTTCTTAATTAAAAAACCCTAAAATATGTGGCATGGCCTTGGCAGTTCAGTGGTGGACAGCATATAAATTGATAATGGAGGCTAGATAGATGACAATTCTTGTTATGTGGTGGTTGGCAAAGCCAACTTCTGTATCAACTTGGAGGAAGATTATGTAGCTAAAGGAAATACGACTCTAGGAGAAAGGATTGGAAAATAATGTGTCTACTATGTGTTGGCAACTACTAGCTATTTTTTTGGCAAGGCTTTATAACCTCAAAAAAAAAGAAAAAGAATTGGTTGATTGGTTAATAAATATGAGAAAGAATGGAGATATTTCAGAAAATTGGGGCCTTGCAAAATTGGAAATCCGAACAGGCTTTAAACTCCAAATACCAAGTCAGAAATTGAGAAAGCCTTGAAAGATGAAGCCCATTAAAATAACCTGTGGAAAGGTAAAATTAAAAGTATGGTGTCTCCACCTATCGATAATGCCTTTCAATAGATTAAGGAATTTCAGGGCAGATAAAATTAAGGTATTCAATTGGATAAATACACAGGGCAATGATCAAATTAAAGTTGTGGCTTTTCCACAGGAAATCATAGACTCATGTATATTCAGGGTATCAGTAATGGCAAGAGAGAGATAAAGATAGAGAGACATGGAGATCTAGATAGAGAGGGAGGAAGAGACAGAGGAAGGTGGGGTGGATGGGAGGACCAGGGAAAGAGGGACAGAGTGAGACAGAGAGAGAGAGAGAGACACGGAGGATGGGGCAAGAAAGCAAAATGACAGAGTATATCTGAGAACCATGTCTTGGAAAGAATGGTGGATATTGGCAAATACGGTTTACTGGAATCAAAGAAATAAGAAGCTTACTAAATTACCACTTGGCAAAAGCCATAAAAGTCCCTACCTTGAGTATACAGAAATGTTCCTTGATTTTCAGGACTCCACCCTCTGGAGGGTTTTCTGTTATCTTCCTTTGTCATGTACTAATGGGCATATATTTGTCTTGGGAACTGTGTAATTCTCTTAGTGCGTGTCCTACTTATGTAATGTCAGAAGACCATAGGTCTACTTGGGCTTGTGATTTCTTTGACTGTAAATTTCTCCCAAATTTTAGTAAGCTCCTTATCTTTTTGATTGCTGCAAGCTGTATTTGTCAATAGCCACAGTTCCAAGCTATATTTGTCAATAGCCACAGTACTTTCCAAGACATGATTCCATTCTTCTGCTTTCTTGCAAAGTAAATTTCCTTTCGTATACAAATGAATTGCTTGAAATGTTCTTGCTTATCTTTTCCAATTAGTATGTCTTCCATGTCTTTTCATCCATACCAGCACATACAGATCTACCTCAATGGTATGGATCTACTTTGTACTCTGTGCATAAATACTACATAATTTATTTAAATAGTACCCTACAACTTGACGATTTAGCAAGTTTCAAGTGATGCATTCTTTTTGGGAAGCTCTTCCATGAGAGTTTATGCTCTCCATAGAGTTCATTTAAGTTTCTGAGATTTTATAATAGTGTCATCTATAATTTGAAGAACTAAAAATTTTGTTTTATTAAATTATTTCAATTTTCTTCATTCTTATTATTTAATCTTGTTTGTTATTTATGATTGTTGTCTTTGGAAATTCATATCTCTGATCACATATCATAAATTAGTAAAGGAAATTTGAGTTCAAGAGAGCTGGGCTTGTGATGATAAATGCTGTATCACACATTATCACACATTGTGCTCTGCAGCTGTCATAATAATGCAGACTAATGGCATGACTCTGCTTGAAATATGACTGCTAGATTGTAATACAGCATTAATCTTGGCCCCAAGACCCTCCAAAGAGAGTCAAATCAAGTTAAGATTCAAATATCTTAGGTATCATGGGCAAGATGCAATGCTAGATGCCAAAATTAACAAGTTAATTTACAAAATCTGACACTCCTAATCCCAAAAGGAATATATTTCTGAATGTTAAAATTTGTGGATATATTCTGGATATATATTGTGGGTGTATAAATTTGTGGATATATATTGTGGCTATCTCTATGTCTCTGTGTCTCTCTCTCTCACCTTTGAAATAACAATTTGATTTGATGGGTGCTATGGTCTGAATGTTGGTGTCCCCCCAAAAGTCTTATGTTGGAACTTAATATCCAATATGATAGTATTAAGAGGTGAGGCCTGCTGAGAAGTGATTAAATCATGAGGGCTTCACTCTCATGAATGGGATTAGTGCCCTTACAAAAGAGGTTGAAGGGAGGTGCCTTGTCTCTTCCACCATGTGAAGACACAGGAAAGTTGCCATTTATGAGGAATAGGCTTTTACCAGACACCAAATCCGCTAGCATCTTGATCATGGACTTCTCAGCCTTCGGTACTGTGAGAAATAATTCTTTGTTTATAAATTACCCAGTCTAAAGTATTTTGTTATAGCAGACTGAAAGACTAAGACAATGAGCAAACATTATTTCGCCAAAATTGCTAATAGACATAGGTCGTAAAAAGCACAGAGGGAAAACTAACTAGGACCTTTAATAGCCTCTGAGTATCAGATGATGTTGATGATGGCAGTGACAACAACAATAGTAGCAATGATGATGTCAGCAGAGACTTGGCCAGATCTAGGTTCTCTAAGTTGTTAAATCAAGTTTAGCCTAAAGCTGCCTCCTTACGTATTTCATGTTCAGCCTAAAGGTTTCTCTGCAATGTAAGCAGACTGTAACCTACTGTTGTGCCAGTCAGCAAGTTTTGGCCAATCAAAGGGGGTCAACTGTTCAAACTGTATTCAAACAAGGTAAACGCTAAGCTGTAACCAACCAGGCTGTTTCCATACCTCACTTCCGTTTTTCATACGTCACTTTCCTTTTTCTGTCTGTAAGTTTTCCACGGGATTCTCTCTGAGCCTACTCTGGCTCAAGAGGCTGCCAGATTCATGAATCATTCTTTGCTCAATTAAACTCTGTTAAATTTAATGTGGCTATGGTTTTTCTTTTAACAGAGTTAAAATAACCATCTGCTGCAAGAAAAAAAATTAGTGTGTTAATCACTAAATACTAAAACTTTTGTGATAGGCGTAGGAAATTCATGCTAAGAGAGGAATAAAAATCTTTAAAGAGATTTTTTTGGAAATGTCATGGGATTGCCATTTAACAAATGACGGCTCTGTGCCAAGGAAAGAGTCTGATCTTTCCCTCCTTCTGCTTTACACTTCCGTTGGAAAAACTTTTATAAACATTTGAAATACGTCAAGATAATAGCATGTTCCAGATTTTCAAATATGTTATCTAATATGAGCAATACATCCACAAATTTTAACATTCAGAAAGATATTCCCTTTAAGAGTAGGAGTGTCAGATTTTGTAAACTAACTTGTTAATTTGGCATCTGGCATTTCTTCTTGCACATGTTACCTATGATATTTGAATCCTAATTTGATTTTACTCCTTTTGGAAGGTCTTGGGGCCAAGACTAATGTTGTATTAGAATCTAGCAGTCATATTCCAAGCAGGGTCATGCCGTTAGTCTGCATTCTTATGAAAGCTGCAGAGAACAATGTTTGAGAACTAGCACACATGAAGACAAATGCAAGACACTTTCAGATTCACAGTGGGTATGTGCATTTCCTTTCAAGAAGTTTCTTTTCCAAGAAATGCTCTGTGGTTTCTGAAACCCATTGCTGACATTGAAAATGATAGTGCTGAAAAACAAAGTACTATACAGTTAAAGGAAACCAAAGAGAACCCATAACCATTGGCTTTACACTGTGCTTAATGTGAGACTCAACTACTCATTTATTTATTTATTTATTTATTTCCACCTCTGAACTTTTTATTGGCCTCCTGCTCCCCAAAGGGTCCCCTACTTCTGCTGGCTTAATACCTCAGAACTTTGGTATCATTGGTCTCAGACACCACTTTGCCAACCACTATCTGGCAGATGGTCGTCTTTTGGATGGTTTGCATGGAGTTGCTGCTGTCCAGGGCATCACCAAGACTGAAGTCCTCACCATCTTCCAGCAGGCATTGGCAGGTGGTGATCTCAGCCTCCAGCTTGACCTTGATGTCCAGCAGGGCCTCGTACTCCTGGGCCTAGCACTGTCCCTCTGCCTGGGTCTGTGCCAGCTCTGACTCCAGGTGCATCAGGTCCCATGGGGCTGCTCCATCTGCAGGGCATAGCGGCATCCACCTCCCTCAGGCTGCTCTCCAAGCTGGCCTTCAGATTTCTCATGGAGTCTAGGTCGATCTCCAAGGACTGGACTATATGTCTCAGCTCTGTGAGTGTCATCTCAGCAGCTCCAATCTCGGTGGACTGCATGGTGACCACTGTGGTGCTCTCCTCAATCTGCTGAGACCAGTACTTGTCCAGCTTCTCTCAGTTCTTCCCAGACAACTTGTCATATTGGGCCCGGATGTCTGCCATGATCTTGGCAAGATCCTGAGATTTGGGGGCTTCTACCTCCACAGTCAGCCCAGAGCTGGCAGTCTCGGCTTGTAGGCCTTTTACTTCCTTTTTGCGGTTGGTTCTTCATGAAGAACAGCTCCTTTCTGAGAGCTTCAATCTCTGTCTCCAGCTGCAGTTGAGTGACATTGGTGTCATCAGTGACTTTGTGGACCCCATGGATGTCACTCACCACAGACTGGCACATGGCCAGCTCTGTCTCATACTTGACACTGAAGTCATCAGCAGCAAGACAGGCACTGCTGATCTGCAGAACGATGCGGGCATTGTCCACAGTATTTGCGCAGATTTGAGCCCTCAGGTCCTGATGGTCGTGAAGTAATGGCTCCAGTCTCTGGTCTGGGGTCCCTTCTTCTCCAGGTGCTCCTGGATTTTACTCTCCAGCTTCCAGTTCTCAGTCTCCAGGCTCCTCACTCTGTCCAGGTAGGAGACCAGACAGTCATTCAGGCTTTGCATGGTCTCCTTCTCATTCTGGATGCCTCCTATTCCTGCCACACCCCTGGCCATCCCCACGGCCAGGCCCCCAGATCCCATGCCGCCCCAGAAGCTGGTGGAACGGGACACAGAGATCCAGGAACCAGAGCCCCTGGTGCCTGCATAGACACTGGCCACACTGCTCACCAGCCGGACGATGAAGCTGGGTGCCTGGACAGAGCCCAGGGAATGGTAGTTGGTGGAGAAGGCGGAGCAAGTGGTGAAGCTCATGCTGTCCAGGGAGGAGAGCAAGAGGACAGGATTCAGGCTTTGTTGACGACATTCTACTACTCATTTCTTAACAGCTAAAGCAAATCACAGCCTTTCAAAAGTGTAAAGACGTTTAAAATATTATTTAGTCAACCTCTCCACACCATTAGGGTGTCAGTCAATTTCCACTAAGGGCTGAACTTCTGAGCAATATCCTCTCAGAACAGAGCTGGGTATGGAGGACTGGGAATCTTCAATAGACCAAGAGCTAGAACCAGTCAATCCAGTGGAGGTGGGAGTGGATGGCAAGGTACTAGACTCAAAGCCAGATGCTGGGGAAACATTCAGGCTGGCAGGCAAATCCTGGACTCTCAATTATAGAAACCTGTGCTAAGTTCTGAATGATCATTGCATCTGGGAGATTTGTGTTTAGGAGAGTACAAAAACAGCAAACCCAGGAAGGGGTGTTTAGAGACAGAAGCTCACAATGTCAGGATGCAGCTCAGTCTGTGATAAGTTTCAGAGGCAGAATTTCAGACTACATATTCTGGTCTATGAAGCACCTAAACCTGACCTTCCAACCTGCAGCTTTGGCCTCATGATGTGCCAACTTGCCTGTCATTCTCAATGCTCCCATCACTCTGGCCTTCTTTCCAACCAAGCTCCTTTGTACCCCAGACTCATTCAGATTAAATGTCATTTTCTCATAGAGGCTCTTTCAGGACACTCTCTAACTCCAATTTATCCTGTGCATAATCTTCAGAACCCTTTCTCTCCATTTACTATATCATCTCTACTATAAGTTCAAAGATGGCTGGATACCTGTGTCTTCTTCCTTGTTGTATCCAGCAATTCCAAGTACTTTTGATAGATACCTGACATGTTCTGAGTGTTTATTAAACATCTAAATGAATGACTGAATGAACAAATGAACTAATTAATAACTGGTTAACAAACGAATTAATCTATTTGGGGGAGGGGGCTGATAGATTAAAGTTTCTGTAAGTAAACATATTTCAAACAAATCATTGACTAAATAACAGAAGCCAGAGAAGAGAAGGTGATGGACTTCATTAGAGTCTTAATAAATGAAGGGAACAAAACCAGACCATAGGAATGAGGTGAAGGAGGAGATGGTGCTGATTAGATTGAGCCTTAGTGGATGATAAACTATTACAGCACAGTGGTAAAACCCTGGGATGGCTATCAGTAGGTAACCAGGAAAATGCCAGCCATCCCTCTTGGTTTGAGAGATGTGGGAGAATAAATTAATCTCACTCAAGAAGACAGAAGGGTGCATTTTTATTAGGTTTCAGTTAGAGGAGATTTGGATAAAGCCATCTGCACAAAGGTTGTGGATATACTGATGTTCGTGCATGATGGAATATGGGAAGGGTGGAGGAGAGAGGACACAATAGAGTATTATGGTAGAGGTGAAGAAGAGTGCAGCAGTAGGAGGAGAGTTACTCAAGGCACAAGGGAAGAAGTTTATATTGGGAGATGAAAAATTACAAAGATAATGGTCATAGCAGAAGTGATTTGCTTCAAACATGCAACTTTGCTGCAAGTTGACAGGAAGCCTGGTAGTATCTGGTCTAAACTCAGAGAAGAGGGCTCCAACTTTCCTGCATGACCATGAAGACCCTCATCTGGGGTTAGCCTCTAAACACACAGAAAAAGATATCTATTTACCACACCACTATGGAATGACAGCTTTTGGCACTATGCTAGGCACCCTGCTGGTGGTGTTGGAGGGAGAGTAGTTAAGAAGGCAAGTTAGACTAAGAAAATAATAATAAATTTCTTGTCCCTTCTCTAACAATTCATTTGGTTCCACGGGCTACCTATTCTTCCCAGATAAAATAAGGCAAGCCTAGTGGATGGGCACCAATAAGAACCATTTCATTGTGAACTGCCCGCCCAAGCTCCATATCCAGATACCCTGCTTGTGGTGAAGCAGACAGCTAAGGTGTACACCAATTCTCTTAAGGTAGCAGAGTCATATTGAGTCACTTAATACTACCCACTGAATTGATCCACGGTTTAAAATTCAAAATTCAGTATTCATCAAGATTGTTAAGTTATGTACAATGTAATTATTTGTTGTCTATTCCTCAAATTGCATTGTAAGGGGTAAACTCTCACACTGAGCATTCATTTAACAGACATACCCTATAGGTAAAGACACTTTACATATGCTGCTCAATCTACTCATATCAATAATCTTGAAAAGTGGGCACTGTTATCCTTCTTTTACAAATAAGGATGCTGTGTCTCAGAGGGGCATACTTGTTAAATACACCACAGACACGATGTGCTTGACTTCAAACTCCATGTTCTTTCAAGCAGACCTCAGCTCACTGTAACCTACTCTGGAGTCACACAGAGTAAGACTCAATATCACAAAAGTGGTTACAGTGTTTGTGTCAGAACAATGCTGCCTTCAGAAAACTGAAGGTGGAGGAAACAACAACATTAGATAGATGTAGCTGCAGTTTGCAATTTTGGGTTCAACTAGTATTCTTTGAACAATCATGTATCCCCTTCTGTGCTGATCAGCTTGGTGGTCAGAGTCAGAATTTTACCCTCCTATAACACTGACCATGTTATGACATACCTGAAAGAAAATGACATTGTATTGATGAGTAAATCAATACAGTATATTTGCTCTAATGCCCTGAAGGAGATCAGGTAGAGGAGAGAAGAGTCAGTGTGAACTAGGCTGGTGGTTCTGTCCAGGAGGGAGACAGAAAGCGTGCCGCACGTTATAGAAGTACCAGAACTTGAGCTGGACTTTGCTATGATTTAGCTTATGAAGGAGGAACCAGAAATTTGTCCTTGAATAATGTTTCCCGTAAGTAGTCAGTTTTTCGATAATTATTTGGTTTTACTGTGATCTGGCTTAGTGACTAGGGTGGCTGCAATAGAGGAAAATCTGGTATTTCCCAGTTTTCCCAACTGGTGGCTGTGGGTCAAGAAGGTAGTTTCCTGGTTCGTTGTCAGATTGGTGGTAACAAAGGAACAAGGTCAATCTTCTGTCAGAGTTCTTGAATTGGGGGAGGAAGATAACTGGTGCCTCTGCCTTTGGAACGGGGTGGGCGCCAGAGAGGTCAAGGGTCCAGGGGGTGTCTGTTTGCCTGGTTCTCTTCGTTAACCAGAACTGGTGTGGCTGAAATGAGAAAGTGAAACTTTAGGAAGGTCTGAGAAGCCCTCTTCCCTTTTAAAAGAGTTGCTTCTCGCAGAGTGGAAAGCCCCGGTCCCCAGTCCACCAAAACCATTTGACAAGCAGGACAGCGAAGAGGCAGAAGGATCAGGGCCTGTCCGCGACGTCCCGGGGGACGAGGCTCATGGAGAAGTTTCGGGCAGTGCTGGACCTGCACCTCAAGCACCACAGCGCCCTGGGCTACGGCCTGGTGACCCTGCTGACGGCAGGCGGGGAGCGCATTTTCTCCACCGTGGTGTTCCAGTGCCCGTGCAGCGCCGCCTGGAACCTGCCCTACGGCCTGGTCTTCTTGCTGGTGCCGGCGCTCGCGCTCTTCCTCTTGGGCTATGTGCTGAGCGCACGCACGTGGCGCTTGATCACCGGCTGCGGCTGCAGAGCCCGCGCGAGTTGCGGATCTGGGCTGCGCGGCTCCCTGGTGTGCGCGCAGCTCAGCGCGGCCGCCGCGCTCGCGCCCCTCACTTGGGTGGCCGTGGCGCTGCTCGGGGGCGCCTTTTACGAGTGCGCGGCCAGCGGGAGTGCGGTCTTAGCGCAGCGCCTGTGCCTCGACCGCGACCACAACTGCGCCGCGGAGCTGCCGCTGGTGCCCTGCCACGAGGCCAAGGCGTCGGACGTGCAGGACCTCCTGAAGGATCTGAAGGCTCAGTCGCAGGTCTGCCGCTGGCACTGGGGGCGTTTGGGGAGAGCCGAGGGGCCGAGATTTCGCTGGGCGTCTGGGGTGAGGGAAAAGTCGGTGACTTTTCTCCAGATATTCAATGCCTAAGAAAATCTAGAATGGCTCCTTGCATCTAATTTGCCGTCAAACGAATATCTAAATAAAACGCATGAAAAGGAGAAAAAAGCATTCCTGTAGTATGTGCCACTGTACATGAATCGTGGAAAGTGGGAGTGAGAGTGGGCACACCTACTCTGTGCCAGATATTGCGCTAGGCCCTTGACCGCCTGCATTATTTTTACGCCTCACAACAGCGGTTTTGCCATTACAAGTGTAGTTTCATATCTCCACTATATAGCGACTTCACTGAGTCTAAGTAGTTTGCCCAGTCAGTGGAAAGCAGAAGAATTGTTACAATTAAAGGCGTCTATACAATAAAATGGGTCTGTCTGGCTGTAAAGCCAGCACCCCACATTGCATCTGGACTTAGAAAGCTCAGAAGTTCTTTAAAATGAACACTTCTTTCCCAGGATTTGCAGAAGTTCCACGTTTTGAGTTCTAAGGGAGTGGTATGGGCTCCTCCCTGGGCAGAATCACAGTGCATAACTTGGACTAGAGTTGACCTTTCAAGCAAGCAGTTGTACTGGGGGTCGAGGGAGGTTACTGCGACACCTTACTCTTAAGGAATTAAGACCTAAAACTGTTGCTTGTTCATCGTCGTAACTGGAGAGTAGTTGAAGCTTTATTTGAGCATTTTTAAATTTCTTGTAAAAAAAAAAAAAGTAACTAAATTACTATTTTGTGTTTTCTTAAGGTGTTGGGCTGGATCTTGATAGCAGCTGTTATTATCGTCCTTCTGATTTTTACATGTGTCAGCCGATGCCTGTCTCCAGTTAGTTTTCTGCAGCTGAAATTCTGGAAAATCTATTTGGAACAGGAGCAGCAGATCCTTAAAAGTAAAGCCACAGAGCATGCAACTGAATTGGCAAAAGAGAATGTTAAATGTTTCTTTGAGGGCTCCCATCCGAAAGAATGTAACACTCCGAGCGTTAAAGAGTGGCAGCAAATTTCATCACTGTATACTTTCAATCAGAAGGACCCGTACTACAGCATGTTGCACAAATATGTTAACAGAAAAGAGAAGACTCACAGTATCAGGTCTACTGAAGGAGATACAGTGATTCCTGTTCTTGGCTTTGTAGATTCATCTAGTATAAACAGCACTCCTGAGTTATGACCTTCTGAATGAATAGAAAAAAAAGTCATTTTGAATTATTGCTTTATGAAAAAATAAACATTGATATTTTTAGGACTGCTTTTTTTCTTCCAAATTGTGGAATTTTATATATGAAATTAAAATATAGAGCTTAACCTCTTTATAATATTATTTAAAACAAACAAACAAAAAAAGAAAATGATTCATCCAAAGTAAGTCTTATATTTATTCATCTAAAATAAGTCTTATATCCTTGTTCTAGAGTCCTTTTCAAATAAAAGACTTTTGGAGCAAAAACAGTGACAGAACAATTGAACTTCAGACATTTCCTTTAGGTTATCTGATGTTAATTTCAAGTTCATTTTCTTGCCTACAACATCTTGTTAGGAACTTTAAGATTATGGCATTCTAACTGGTTCTATAGCACTATGGATGGCACATTGGGCTTCTAGCCGAACCTGCTGTGGGCATTCAAAAATTAGAGCATTTTGTGACTCTAATGGGGTTACAATAATAAATTAATCATGAAAAGGAAAATAAACTTTTTAAAATATGGAATTAGAAAAAGTAGTTAAGAATTGCAGGCAACAACTGTTGTTTTTAGTTTATAGGATCAGAGGGAAAGTGTTAAAACTTATATGTTATGGTAAATTTAAAATAAACACAAAAGTAGAGAGGATGGTTTTATGAGCCTCCAAGTGTTGTTACGGAGCTTCAACAGAGTTGGGAAGTCAGATAAAACCAATACTATACAAATAATTGCAAATTGTGACCTGATTTAGATTAGGGGAGAAGAGATTTGGGGAAGCTTTTTAAAAACTGAATCCTGCAGGGTAGCAAGAACGAGCATTTCAGTCATTCTGAAAGTACCCTGAGCATTTCAGTCATACAGATAAAACCAATACCATACAAACAAATGCAAATTGCGACCTGATTTAGATTAGGGGAGAAGGGATTTGGGGAAGCTTTTTAAAAACTGAATCCTGTAGGGTAGCAAGAAGGAGCATTTCAGTCATACTGAAGGAACAGTATGTGCAAAGACTAGGGTGAAAAAGATGTTAGCAGAGTTGGAAACCTGAAAGGCGACTGAAAAAATGAGCAAGGGACTGAGTGTGCAATGCCTGGAAACCAAGAGAAGGATTTTGGTTTTCATCATATGAGCATTTTAGGAAGACAGTTTGCTTTTCTTGAGAGAAAAGGAATGACATGGGAAGCAGGAGAGCCAGTGTAGAAGTAGAGAGACTAATTGGGAGGCCACTGCAGTGGAAATAGGTGGGAGTGAACTTGAACTGAGTGGATGGGGACCAAAATGGAAAAAGTAGATAGATTCAGGGTAGACTTTGTACATAGACGTGGCAGGATTTATTGATAGAAAGGCTCTAAAGATTTGGTGAGAGCAATTCTATCTACAGATAAAATTCTGTAACTTTATAATGCCAGGACTTTTCAGCGATCCTTGTCTTCCATTAGCTTGTCACTCCTGTCCATTCCCCAAATTTATGGCTGTTTTCTGAATTTTAAAAAATGATATACAAAAACTTTATAAAATAATTGAGCACTGGTCTTATTTAGCCCTTTTTCCTCTTTTGGCAAACGCTTATGCTGGTTTCTGTTTACCTTGCCTGCATAAGGCCGTTAAAGAGAACTAAGCTTCAGGGCGGAATATCCTGTTGTTGAGAGTCATGTGTAACAAGAAAGTTGGCAGCAGAAACAGCATGATCAGTTTTTTTTTTTCATTCCCTAAAAGAATGCTTTTGAAAATATCCTGCCTACTTTCATTTTTACTTCCTTTATTTCATTTTCCAATTTCTTCTTCCTTTTTCTTCTGAGACAGGATCTCACTCTTACCCAGGCTGGAGTGTAGTGGCAAGATCTTGGCTCACTGCAAACCCTGCCTCCCTGGCTCAAGTGATCCTCCCACCTCAGCCTCCTGAGTAGCTGGGACCACAGGCATGTGCCACCTTGCCCAGCTAATTTTTGTATTTTTCGTAGAAATAGGGTTTCTCCATGTTGCCCAGGCTGGTCTCGAACTCCTGGGCTCAAGTAATCTCCTCACCTCAGCCTCTCAAACTGCTGGGATAACAGATGTGAGCCACTGCGCCCAGCCTCCAATATCTTTTTGTACATTCTTCCCTTTCAAAACATTTTTTAATGTTGCATAACTTATACTTGCATCTTCAGTAGTAACATATTGTCTCTATTTTGTTGATTCATGTTCCACCTCCTCTTGCACAGTCTTTAATAATTATTGTGAAAATATATGTGCTTAAGAAAAAAATCGTAATGGTGGAGAATGGTGAGAAATAAAATAAAATTACCTCATTCCTTTGCAATATATTCTTCTCAGAAGTAGCCATGTATGAACTCTGTGTCTGCATAAACACTATGATAAATGTTGTTCTGTAACTTTTACACATAAAATATCATTATTCCATGTCATCATGTGACAATTTACTTCATTAAAAAAAATTGCCACGCCTGTAATCCCAGCACTTTGGGAGGCCGAGGCGGGTGGATCACGAGGTCAGGAGATCGAGACCATCCTGGCTAACACGGAGAAACCCCGTCTCTGCTAAAAATACAAAAAATTAGCCAGGCGTGGTGGCGGGTGCCTGTAGTCCCAGCTACTCAGGAGGCTGAGGCAGGAGAATGGCGTGAACCCGGGAGGCGGAGCTTGCAGTGAGCCGAGATCGCGCCACTGTACTCCAGCCTGGGCGACAGAGCGAGACTCCTTCTCAAAAAAAGAAAAATTGCTACATAGTATTTTACTGGTTAGTAGGATATTATCCCTTTTTTGTTAACCCCACCCACCAGCCCCCACACACATGCACACACATTCATAAAGTGTAGAAAGGTAAGCACGAAATTGTCAAATGTGGTCCCTTCTGAAGACGAAGATTGGTGCAGGAATTTTTTTAATTTCATGCACTTTTGATCTTTGGGGTTGTTGTAATGAATAATAAATATTAAATGTATAATTAGAAAAATTCTATAAGTAACGTTACTCTGGTGTAGAGTTTTACAGTCAACAAAGCAGTTTTGCATCTTTCATTTCATTTTCACAAGTTTCCAGGATACCCATGAAACACCTCACTCACATTTACAAACAATGAATCGAAAGTTAAAGAGGTTACATTATTAATCCAAAGTTACATGTCAATAAAGGCAAAACCAAAGGTAGGGTACGGATGCTCCCCAGATGATGTAGTTTAATGTGGCTACTGGCTGTTTTTGTTACTGGCTCAGATTTTTCCCTTCCTAGCCCATGTGCGTTGTGGGCAGAAGAGATACGGATATCCTTAGTGACATTCAATATTTGACATTTTATCTTGAAACTCAACAACTACTAATAGCAAAGACCACTTTGAATAAACATGGTGAGACTGAGACGCAGTAAGTTATTTCTTGGTGGGAACAAGGTCACTGCTATTTGGCAGAAATCACCACTCGTCTGGGCCTGGCCCAAACAGGCTGCATCGTGGGCTAAAGAAACATTTCTATACTCAGTATGTATTTATGTGCTTGTTTACCAAATGATTCTTCATCATCACCCCCAGCTTTATGCTGTCCTGAACCCTTAACCTTTAAAGAGATTCAGATGCAGAATCTGCTGTTAATATCTGCTGGAAAACAACCACATTGTTATAAGAGATGATTCTACATTTTATTGAATACTGGCAAGATAATAAACTTGCAAGGCATAAGATTAAGAATGGCCTCCTTGCTTTATCCAAAGCCGTGGCTAGAAATATCAATGCTCAATGAACTAAAGAAGCAAGTCCTGAGGGGAGTATCTGAAAATAGAATTTGCCAAATACTCAAATGTCTCTGGCTGAAAAACATCTTGGAACTCTAAATTTCACAGCATCCTGCATCTTATCTACCAGGTGGCCTACAATAAATTATTCTTCCCAAGACAGAAGATGGAGAAACCCTCCCTCTCTGAGTCAGCCCCAGCAGCAGTAGCCAGGGCCTGTTTTGACAGCAGTGCACTCCCACTGAGTGCCTAGCACACTTCACACACTGAGCCTATCCCAAAAGCAAAGCCTTTAGTTGACTTAATTTTGTCCCTTTCTCTTCATTACCTACTTATGAAATGTCTCTTGTAAATTGCAATGTAAGGACTGTGGAATTGATCGTATTATATTCTTATCCAGTGAAAAAGACCGAAATCCAGGCTGGTACAGTGTCTCATGCCTATAATCCCAGCACTCTGGGAAGCTAAGGCAGGAGAATTGCTTAAGACCGGGAATTCTGAGACCAGCCTGAGAAACATAGCAGGATCTTATCTCTACCAAAAAAAAAAAAAAAAAAAATTATCTGGGTGTGGTGCTGTGCACCTGTAGTACCAGCTACCCTGGAGGCTGTGGTGGGTGGATCACTTGATCCCAGGAGTTCGAGGTAGCAGTGAGCTATTATTGCGCCACTGTACTCCAGCCTGGGTGGCAGAACAAGACATGTCTCTAAATAAATAGATACATACATAAAATAATTTTTAAAAAGATCCAAATCAAAAAAGGGAATATTCTTTCAAGACTGTTTGCCACAAGGACTAGAATATTAAGAAGTTCCAAATGAAAGGAATATCCTACAAGATCAGGCAATTTATTGTCATTTTAAAAATTATGAGATATGAACCACAGAGAAGAGTATGTGAAACATTTAGGTACAATTTAATAATGATTACAAAGCAAACATCTCTGTAACCACCAAAGAGTGGAAGGAAATGTACATTTCCAGCACCCCAGCAACCCCTGCCTCATACATCCCTTCACAATTCCAACTCTTTCCACCTGGAAGTGAGAAGTGATCATTTATTTCTTTTTTCATAGTTTTACCACATAAGAGTACATTCCTAAACTATCTATGCTTAGTTTTGCTGGTTTTTGAACTTTAAATGAATACAATCATGCTCTGATAATTTTTTTGTGATATTCTTTTTGTTTTTAAAAGAGTAATCCATGTTTTGTCTAGGACAATTTGTTTATTTTGATTGCTGTGTGGTGTTTTATTGTTCAAATATATCATAATGTAGTCCATTTAACTGCTGATGGACACTTGGGTTCCCAGTTCTGGCTCTTATCAGCACTGCTGGTATGAACATTCATGGACTTCTACTCTGAGAAACACGAGCAAGTGTTTCTTCAGAGTGTGTTTCTGGGAATCAGTGGTAGCATGAGAGTATGCACATATTCCAGTTTGCTGTATCATATCAAATATAAAGGATTATATCGATTTATACCACTATAAGAGTTCTCATTGCTTCTCACTTCTGCAACAGCTGGTATTTCCAGTCATTTACTTTTTGTCAGGGGAATATGTAATGGTATCTCTCATTGTGGTTTCAATTGACATTTCCCCAATCATTACAGGCTTTAGGCATCTATAAATCTCTTTTCTAGTCATTTGGATATCCTCTTTTATGAAACGCCTATTCAAGCCTTTTGCCGATTTTTTATATTTAGTCTTCTTCCTGTTAATTCGTAGGATTTCATTATTATTTCATTCACTTAAACCAACAAATATTTATTGAGTGCCTGATACATTTGGGCATGTTCTAGCATACGTCAATGAAGCAAAACCAAAACTCTGTCCTTGTGGAGCTTACATTCTAGGGGGAAGAGGAGGAAAAAAGAGCAGGCATAAATAATAAATAAATAAATAAATAAATAAATAAATAATTGGGTATGTAAGGAGAAGATTAATACTATGAAAAAAAGAAAAAGGAGAGCACCCCAAGAAGCATTAGAAAGGCTGGAGAATGGAGAGCTGTTGCCTTCATGAAACGCAAACTTTGAGCAAAGATTGAAGGCGTGAAGGGTTAATCAGGGTGGTCTGAGAATGGCGAATTAGGAGACAGAAGTAGGCCATGAAGTCAGAGAGATAAAGGGGTTGGGGACTGATTATGTGATTATGTAAGCCTTTGGACCACTATAAGCACTCTGGCTTTTATTCTGAATGAGCTGAACAACTACCTCACACATTCCCTACAACAGGAGTCCCCAACCTTTTTAGCACCAGAGACTGGTTTCTTGGAAGAAAATTTTTCCACGGACAGGCGTCAGGGTGGGTGGCTTCAGGATGATTCAAGTGCATGACATTTATTGTGCACTTTATTTATATTATTATTACATTGTAATAATGAAATAATTATACAACTTACCATAATGCACAATCAGTGGGAACGCTGAGATTGTTTTCCTGCAACTAGATGGTCCCATCTAGGGGTAACGGGAGACAATGACAGATCATCAGGCATTAGATTCTCATAAGGAGCATGCAACTTAGATTCCTCAACTTAGATGCTGACGATTTAACAGGAGGTGGAGCTCAGGCAGTAATCCAAGTAATGGGGAGCAGCTGTAAATACAGATGAAGCTTCACTTGCTCTCCCATTGCTCACCTCCTGCTGTGTGACCCAGTTCCTAACAGGACATGGACTGATACCAGTCCATGGTCCAGGGATTAGGGACCCCTGCCCTACAACACTGAAATGATCTGATGACTGAAGCTGACCATTAGACTTTCTGGGATAATCAACAGAAGATAAGAACATACTGACTTAAAAGACAGGAAGTGATGCTCTCTTTTAGAATGTAGGTAGCCCTAACCCTTGAGCTAAGGAAAGATACCTAAGACCAAATAGAATGTGTTACTGTGGAATTAAAGTCAGATGGTAAGTGTATGGGCATGCATGCGTGATGTGCATGAGTTTACTTATGGTACTTTGAGTACATTTTTTTTATAGTTTGTTTTGCTAGGAGAATATTATGTGAGAAACTTGGTGTGATAAAATTATTGATACTGGTGATAAGTGAACTTGTATATTCAGTGGTCACAGTTTGCTTTTAAAACTCTGCAACTCACTTTTCAGTGACCCTCCTTGTCAAGTTTTGGGCCCTATTTAACTAATACCCTCAGGGTCACCATCTACTCCTTAATATATTTACTTTCAACCATTCAAGAAATATCCCTCAGTATCTGTGGAGGATTGGTTCCAGGACCCTCTATGGATACAAAATCCATGGATACTCAAGTCCCTTGTACAAAATAGTGTAGCATTTGTATATAACCCATGCACATCCTCCTGTTTATTTTAAATCATCTTTAGATTATTTATAACACCTACTACAGTGAAAATGCTATGCAAATTGTTGTTACACTGTATTGTTTAGGGAATAATGACAAGAATAAAAGTTTGTACATGTTCAGTACAGATGTTCAGTGCGGTCACAACTATCGAAATTTTTTTCCAAATATTTTTGACCTATAGTTAGTTGGTTGAATACATGGATATGGAGAGCTGATTGTGTTGAGAGGGGATACCGTATGTGGGAGTCTTTATAATCCCATGATTCAGAGCTCAGACATTAGAGGCAGATAACTCTGGGTTTATGGCTTGGCCTCTACTAAGGATGTGACTTCAAATGCCTCTCCAAATCTCAGTTTCAGCATTTGTAAAATGTGGAATAATCGTATTATTTACCCAGATGATTTTGTGAGGATTAAATGAGATAATGCCTAGAAAATGCTCAGTAAACAAAATGTATTGTTATTATTATAAGGCAGTAGGCTAAAGGGATGAGAAAAGGAGAGAAATAAGATGTCACTTTTGCTCTCAAAGAATCAGTAGGCAAATATGTAAATAATTAGCCATAATGGGAATTAAAAAAAAAACTATAATAAAAGAATAAGCAAAGTGTTTTGAGAATACAGATCTGCCTAGGAACATTCACATAAATTTTATTAAAGAAGAAATATTTTAGCTAAGGCTTGAGAATGAGTTAGATTCCAATAACCAGGGCTGAAAAGAAAAGGCTACTGAAAATCTAATCTAATAAACTTGCTGGCTACCCAGAGCCCCAAATGAAGGTCCCTTCCATTACATTCCTACTGAACAGTGCTTTCTAAAACATACTAATCAGTATCAAGTCCTAAAGGATTCCCCACCAACATGACATTTCAGGGTTTCTCCACAATGGCCCATCCCTTTGGCATGTTCTTTTCTTCAGTTCATTCTCTTTTGGTGGTGGTACAGGAGGGGGTTGTTATATTTCTCAATGTAATATTTCATTCAGTATGATTCAGTATGGATAGAATCTTTTTGTTTTTGTTTTGTTTTGTTTTTTGTTGCCCAGGCTGGAGTGCAATGGCGCAATCTTGGCTCACTGCAACCTCCACCTCCCAGGTTCAAACAAGCCTCCCGAGTAGCTAGGATTACAGGCGCCCGCCATCACACCTAGCTAATTTTTGTATTTTTAGTATAGACAGGGTTTCACCATGTTGGCCAGGCTAGTCTCAAACTCCTGACTTCAGGAGATCTACCCACCTCGGCCTCCCAAAGTGCTGGGATTATAGGCGTCAGCCACCGTTCCCAGCCTTGGATAGATTTTTTTTTTTTTTTTTTTTTTTTTAATAGTGGCAGCTTAAGAATCTAACTCAAACCAATGTTGCTATGGAAAACTAACTTTCTCAGACCTCTTCTCGGCATGCTCATGGTGTTCTGGTGATCTTTCCTTATGTATTAAACTGTGCCAGTCACCAAGAACCCAAAATCCACAAATAATTTTAGTTTAACACTCTTTGTGGATCAAAACAAACCAAATCCTTGCTATATATGAAGCTCTCAGGTGGTTCCTTATTTTTTCTTTCTGTCAGAAATTTTCCGCCTCTTAAAGTCACTTATTTGTTTTTTCAGTAATATTTGATGCCATAGCTGAATGCACTGTACTACTTTGTTTAAAAGGTCAGATGTAAGGTGCTGAGATGAATTCCAAATTTCACAGACTCTATCTCCTCTGATCCTGGGTTACTCTAATAGTCTCCTACCTGGTTTATATATCTGCAATGTCTCTCTCTTTTTTAAAAAACATTTATTTATTATTATTTTATTATTTCAGTAGCTTTTGTGGGACAAGTGGGTTTGGGTTTCATGGATGAATTCTATAGTGGTGAATTCTGAGATTTTAGTGTACTCATCACCTGAGTAGTGTACATTGTACCCAATATTTAATCTTTTATCCCTCACTCCCCTTCCATCCTCCCCACTACCGAGTCCCCAAAGTCTGTTATATCACGCTGTATTGTCTCTGCATCCTCATAGCTTAGCTCCCACTTCAAGTGAGAACGTACTGTATTTGACTTTCCATTCCTGAGTTATTTCACTTAGAATAAGGGCCTCCAGCTCTATCCAAGTTGCTGCAAAAGACATTATTTCGTTCCTTATTATGGCTGAGTAGGATTCCTTGGTGTATATATACCACCATTTCTTTATCCACTCATTGGTCAATGGGTATTTAGGTTTGTTCCATATCTTTGTAATTGTGAATTTTGCTGCTATAAACATGCATTGTGCATGTGTCTTCTTCATATAATGACTTTCTTTCCTTTGTGTATATACCCAGTAGTGGGACTGCTGGATCAAATGGTAGACCTACTTTTAGTTCGTTAAGGAATCTCCATACTGTCTTCCATATAGGTTGCATTAATTTACATTCCCACTAGCAGTGTAAAAATGTTCCCTTTTTACTACATCTATGCCAATATCTATTGTTTTTTGACTTTCTAATTATGGCCATTCTTGCAGGAGTAAGGTGGTGTCTCATTGTGCTTTTACTTTGCATTTTCCTGAGGGTTAGTGATGCTGAGCATTTTTTCATATGTTTGTTGGCCCATTGTATATCTTCTTTTGAGACATGTCTATTCATGAAAATGCAGGATCAATTTTCCTAAAACACATCCTATCACCCAGACTGAGAGATCCGCATTATCTGTTTTATCAAATCTAGACTCTAAGCTCCATGTATTAAAGGAGACTACTACTCAATTTCTGACACAAGCTGCATTTATTGCTGGATAAGCCAAAGAGAGCTGTGCTTCTAGGTCACAGTCTCTTTAGACAAATCTGCTAATTTTATATAGAGTTTTGGGAAGTGCCCCAAGCAGCCCCTTCACTTCATCTCACCTATGTTTATTTTTTCAATATTATGTAATAATATCTAATCTCTGACTCAGTCAGGCCTTCTGATCATTCAACCAGCTGAAACATACCTGGCTCAGTCGCATTTCTCCATTCAACTGACTTCTTTTTTCTCTCATTACCCCAATGTCAGGTCTGGAATTTTATTTTACCCTATTTACAAGCTAATAGTCTATTACTATATCATGAAACTTGGCAGAAGAGGTGAAATGTCTAGTCCAGTGACAAAAATTGTATTAATCACAACTGCACAAACAGCATGAGCATCATGTTTGCATTGATTCCCCTTGTCCCTAAGCCCTACAGGGGCAACAGAGATAACTAAGATGGATATTTGCACACACAGCAGGTTGTATTACTGGAGAGAACAATGAGCTTGGGGGAACTGCCATTTCATAGGAACTAATAACCAAACCTGCTCTTTGTCCAAAAAGGAGACTTTACTTCAACTCTTAAATTTGCTTGCTGCAAACACAACTCTAAGAAATGGCCTGGGTACAAAGCAGTTAGAGCTTTGCAATCTTGGCATATGGCAAGACATGTGAAAGTGTGAGAGACTGAGAAGGACAATCTTCCAGCTGTCAGTATTTTCAAGTCCTATTTCAAATCATACTTCCTCATCAGTGTGTGCCCCAACTGTATCAGTCCACTGTAACTTTCTCCTCTGAATCCTATGACTTTACCTCTCAAACTTACTGTAACACTTGACCATAAACCTTGTTGTATTATAATAAAACTGTATGTTTCCTCTTTCCAGCATGATTTTATAACTTCTGAAGACTTTTTAAAATCTATATTTGTAATTCCCACAAAATAGCGACAAAACTGATAAAAACACATGAGAAAAATTAAATATGTTTTCATTTTAAGACGAAAAAAATTTTTAAGAATCACAAATATTTCTTGAAATGTTGAGACACAAGATATATAACCATAGACAATAAATTTGAAATCAGATGTGGCATTTTGGTAAATACATTATCATTCCTAGACCTCAAAACAGTGTGAGAGTGTTCATAAATCCATGTGTTCATAAATCAGGTGATTGCTAATGTTATTTGTTGGTCTTTTCTGTATGGCATTTCATTTCATAATGGCAGATTATATACAGCACTATAAAATTATATAAATATATTTCATATTTTTCTTATATATAGTAAAGCAAGAAAATTTAAAAAACAAAAACAGGTTTTTTTTCCATATAGTATTCACCAACTTAGGGGTTATTGATATTTCCCAGAACACACAGTTTGGAAAATGGTACCTCAGATAATCAGAGGCAGATGGCCACCAACAGTTGTTTAATTTACTTGACGATATTCTTAAATCACATCGTCTAATTCAAAAAAGGCAACTTAAATAAACTCATATCTGAGATATGGTCAAGTTGTAGGGCAACTTATTTCAATGGCCAAGCAAGTAGATGGATGCATAGGGGATTCCTTAAGACACGGTTTATTTCCTGGAGACTAGATCATCTTGCATCTAGGCGTCTTTAAAGATACTTAAAAGCACTTGGAGAGAGGGCAGTGCATAAAATCAAAAACAGATGTTTTTCCTCTTAAAAATCAAAACAATCCTAACTTCTTTCTCTACTTCCAGTTCTGCTCAATATTTCTTGATGAAACAAATGTTCCTATTCAATTCGTATATAATCTACGAGGACTAACTTTAACAAGTCCACATTCTTTAACTTTTAAGTCTGCTTGCCCCTGTTCATACCAACAGAATTCCACAATCTTTCCTGGCTGCCAAGCACATTTATCCCAGCTAGAAGCTGCCTAACTTTCCCAGCAGATGTATGATAAAGCTCACTCTTTAAAATTGTCAGTTTTATTTTCTTAAAATCTACACCAGGCCGGGCGCCGTGACTCACGCCTGTAATCCCAGCACTTTGGGAGGCCACGGTGGGCGGATCATAAGGTCAGGAGTTCAAGACCAGCCTGGCCAACATGGTGAAAACCCGTCTCTACTAAAAATACAAAAATTAGCCGGGCATGGTGGTGGGAGGCTGTAGTCCTAGCTACTCTGGAGGCTGAGGCAGGAGAATCACTTGAATCCGGGAGGCAGAGGTTGCAGTGAGCCAAGATCAGGCCACTGCACTCTAGCCTGGGCAACAGAGCGAGACTGTCTCAAAAAAAAAAAAAAAAGAAAAGAAAAAAATCTACACCTTTATTCCATATCCTTCATATTCCCCCTCTGATTTGAGATTCAACAATTTAGACTTATTAAAAGTAGTGCTTGGTAAATACGATTGTTGGCAATGACTAATATTTGGAAAAGGTACTTCTGTTCAAAATTGTTGATTTGAAAGTTCACATTTTACCACAATAAAAAAAAGGGATATTTTTTAATGGCATAAAGCAAGCAGAGAACAAGAAGGAGAACAAAAACAAGCACAATTTTGGAGAGCTAGAAAGTAGATGGTGGCCAGGCCCCACGGCTCACACAAATCCCAGCACTTTGGGAAGCCAAGGTGGGTGGATCGCTTGAACCCAGAAGTTCAAGATTAGTCCAGCCAACATGGTGAAATCCTGTCTCTACTAAAAATACAAAAATTAACCAGGCATGATGGGTCGCACCTCTAGTCCCAGCTACTGGGGAGGCTGGGTTGGGAGAATCACCTGAGCCCGAGAAGTTGAGACTGCAGTGGGTTGTGATCTCCCCACTGCACTCCAGCCTGGGCGACGGGAGTGAGACCCTGTCTCAAAACAAAAACAAAACCAAAAAACAAACAAACAAAAAAACATAGATGGTAACTGATAATTGGTCTAATAGACCTGAGGGAAAAAAAATCTGAAAC
Organism: Macaca thibetana thibetana; assembly: GCF_024542745.1. Lineage (NCBI taxonomy): Eukaryota > Metazoa > Chordata > Mammalia > Primates > Cercopithecidae > Macaca > Macaca thibetana. Next base: position 148,795,232 of record NC_065581.1, on the reverse strand, counting down.
CCAAGCCAGAAGTGGAAAACAATAAGCAATATGATTTACACCATGGAATCTGTAAAATTCTCAGGAATTAGCAGCACCATTCACCTCTAGATATGGGTCTGGAGGTGGAGTTAAAAGCAGAATTCGTTGAAAATCTTTTTAAGGAAAATTGTCCCTCAGATATTGGTCCCTGTTCCATGCAGCCAAGCAACTGCTTCTCCCTACCCTAGCAGAAGATGGGAGCTTCAAGCTCTAGATATAGGTTTTCAAAAATATTTCTGGACTGAGGGACAATAGGTATAACTGAAGGCAGGGACACCATATTGAACAAATGGAAATTAAGTTAAAATGTACATACTGAAATTTTATTTCCGCAATTCTCTTTCCCACCTGGCTTGCAGAAGGCTGAAATGAAGCCTATATTCTCCAGGAAAGGGATCAGAAGACTCACTTCTGATGAGTCTTCATCAGAAATTTGACTGCCCCCAAAAAAGTGACTTCAAAAAAATGACCATTTTGAAATTCACATTTAAATCGCCCAATTTATCCTATGTCGAAGCCCATAATCTACAAGCTCCACCAAAGTTTACATTTTATCCAATATAAGTGGATAGCCAAGTAGCTCCAGAGATTTGGAAAAGTATGAAAGGCAGAGACCAAAACAAACAGAAAGACAATTACTTGGAGGAAGCAGAAACTAGGCATTTTAAAGAAAAATTTTTTTAAACTACCATTAGTGATTTTAGAGTTATAAGAACAGATGTTACATGTAAAAAGTAAGAACAGAATGCTATTTTAAAACACTTAGAAAATGCAATAATTCTTGGAAATTAGCAACATGATAGAAATTACAAATGTAGTAGAAGGTCTGGAAGATACAATTGAGGAAATCTCTCAAGAAGGAAAGGATTAAGATAAAGAGATAGAAAAGAAACAAAAGTAAAGAAAATTAGAAGCCCAGTCTAGGAGATCTAACATTCTACTAATAAGATTCCAGGAGAAAGCAGGGAAAATGTAGAGAATAGGATAAGAAATTATCAAAGAAATAATTCAAATGGAGGAGCATGGATTTCTAGATTGAAGAATTCCATTAGTTAATCAGTACAGCGGAAGGATACAGACACATTGAGATTCATCATGGTGCAGTTTTGGAACACTCAGGATATGGGGAAAATCCTAAAGGTTTCCATAGAGAAAGAACAGACCAAGATAAAGAATCAAATGGCACGGCAATTCTGAAAAACAATTGGAAGCTGGATGATCATACACTTACAAACTTTATCTCCTGTTCACTCTTTATCAGGAAGTTAGTAAAGTATGCTCTCTTTTGGAAAAGTGAGCTTCCCCCTCAAGAAGGGGAAGTAATGGGATCAAGGAAACAAGGGGCCCCATGCAAGATACAGGAGAAGGAAATCCTTAAGCTGATGGTGAAAGGAAAGCACACTACGTGATGGCAAAATCAGCTCCTCTGTAATACAATTAGCCCTATATCTCAAGAGTTAGAGAGGAAAAACGTTAAAATTTTAATAAAACTATGAGTCCTTAATGTTTTACTGGAAAAATCACTGAGACCCCTTTTAGATAGAGTGTGGTCATTTTAAAGCATGCCCACAAATTCTTTGAAACTCTTTCCTATGAAAGATAGAGATTAATTCCCTCCCTTGATGTGTGCTGGACTGAGTGACTCATAATGAATAGAAAAAAACTGAAAGCGATGAGATATGTTTTCAGAGCCTACTATAGTAGTAGGATTGATGATCAGGAAATATCCCTATGTGTGTGGTTGAGGCGGTGGTTGTGTGTGAGAAAGCCTCATCTTTCTCATGCGGAAGTATTATAAAAACTAATGACTCAGCCAGGCGCGGTGGCTCACGCCTTTAATCCCATCACTTTGGGAGGCCAAGGCTGGGGGATCACAAGGTCAGGAGATCGAGACCATCCTTGCCAACGTGGTGAAACCCCATCTCTACTAAAAATACAAAAATTAGCTGAGCATGGTGGCACGTGCCTGTAATCCCAGCTACTCAGAAGGCTGAAGCAGGAGAATCGTTTGAACCAGGGAGTCAGAGGTTGCAGTGAGCCAAGATCGCACCACTGCACTCCAGCCTGGGTGACAGAGCAAGACTCCATCTCAAAAAAAAAAAAAAAAAACTAATGGCTCAAACAGAAAAATCAAGAGAGGGCTATAAGCATGCTATGTACAACAATGCAATAAATACCAGAAGAATTGGTTACAAGTGTAGAGAGAGTTGCTGTTATGAAGCAGGAAGTGGCAGCACATGTGGAAGTGGTGGAGGTCAGGGAGGGGAGGAGAGGTATAGGCAAATGTTTACTCTTTTCTGGATCTTTAAACTGTTTGCATGAATACATTTTTAAAAGTAAGTTAAAAAAGAAAAGGGAAGCAAGATAATTACTTAAATAATCACCAAAATGTATGGAAAGAATCGGTAAATGTTACCAGTGTTACTAATCAGGGTTTTACATCTTTTGCTAATTCTCTTCATGGGGTCCCCCAAATATGGTCATTGCATATACAGAAAGACATATCTACATGACATTAATCTCCATTTAAGATCTTCCAATGTTTTCTTAACAGATTCAAAATAATCCTACGACTGGAGTCATAATAATGTGCTCTTTGACAAGAATCTGTTAGTGTTTGATGTGAAACTAAACCTCTAGTGACCACTTCAAGCAGCTATGGTGGTTAGTATTTTGCCTCTACTAATTGATAGTATGAAAAAAATTCTAGTTATTAAGATTTCCTTTGTTTTAACCATTGCTTCTATTCACAATGTCACTTAAAACATTTTAAAGCAGGAGCCAATTTGATTACAGAAATATATATCAAACGTTCACTACATGATTATAGTTTAGTGGGGGCAGGAAAAGCCTATAATGAAATAATTATAACACTTTGGGATTCGTGCAGATTAATATAATGTACATGTCAGAGAAATAGTAGAGTGGTAATTTGCCTGGGACCTGCCTCAGATATGCATGGATTGAAGCAAGATACACATTAACAAGTTAATTAAGGAGTAGAAGGGTGATATGGGAAGGTTTTATAGAACTTAAACGCTGAAGAGGTTTTTGCAAGATGGATTGTTTACCAGGTGTAAAGAAGGGGAAGAGCATTTCAGGAAGAAGGAACGGCTTATGAAAAGGGACGGAGGCATGAACGGTATTGTGTATTTAGGAACCAAACTAGTTCAACACTGCCCCAGCACCAGATGCAAGAGCCGGAGTGAAAGGCAGAGGGCAGGTGACAGAAGGCTTTAACGGTCATCATAGGATAATTAGCCGGAGAGAACATGGAGAGGCAGTAAAAAAACTGGTGATACCATCAAGTATAGATGGATCATTCTGATGAAGGACTTTTTTTTACTTTATATAATGACTACTATATAAACACAGAGAAAAATAGAGTAGTATAATGAACCACCATAGACAAAGATTTGACAATTATTAACATTTTAAAAATAATATTTATTGAGAAAAATTTCAAGAATAAACAAAAGTGAGAAAATAAGACAATAAACCTCTATGTACCCATGAACCAGTTTCAACAATTATCAACTCATTGCCGATTTTATCTATGTTCCCACACTTCCCTCCATTACCAGATTTTTGGGGCACATTCCAAATATATCATTTCATTTGTAAACATATAAATATATATCTCTAAAGAAAGGACCCATATAAAAACCGCAACATCACCATCATATCTAAGAAATAACAACGATTTCCTTTTTTTTTTTTTTTTGGAAAGTGACTTTTTTAATTATTTCAATAGGTTTTGGGGGAGCAGGTACTCTTTGGTTATATGAATAAGTTCTTTAGTGGTGATTTCTGAGATTTTGGTGCACCCGTTACCCAAGCAGTGTACACTGTACCCAGTGTGTAGTCTTTTATCCCTCACCCTTCTCCCACTTTTTCCCCTGAGTGCCCAAAGTCCATTGTATCATTCTTGTGCCTTCGTGTCCTCATAGCTTAGCTCTCACCCTTTTTTTTTCTTTTTTTTAGATGGAATCTCGCTTTTGTTGCCCAGCTTGGAGTGCAATGGCATGATCTTAGCTCAGCGCAACCTCTGCCTCCTGGGTTCAAGCGATTCTCCTGCCTCAGCCTCCTGAATAGCTGGGATTACAGATGCCTGCCACCACGCCTGGTTAATTTTTGTATTTTTAGTAGAGATGGGGTTTCACCATGTTGGTCAGGCTGGTCTCAAACTCCTGACCTCAGGTGATCTGCCCACCTTGGTCTCCCAAAGTTCTGGGATTACAGGCGTGAGCCACCGCGCCCGGCCAGCTCCCATTTACGAGTGAGAACATACAATATTTTATTTTCCATTCCTGAATTACTTAACATCATCAGATATCCTGCCAGCATTTAAGTTCAAGCTTACCTCATACGGGTATCTGTTTGAATTGGGATTTAAATAAAGTTTATATATTGCACAATTGAAATGCTCCTTAAATGTCTTTTTTGTTTGTTTAATCAATCCTTTATTTGCAGACATTTGATTCATTAAAAAATTTTAATTGTGGTAAAATACACATAACATGAAACTTATCATCTTAACCATTTTTAAGTGTACATTTCAGTAGTATTAAGTACATTCACATTATTGTGGAACCATCACCAATGTCTGTCTCCAGAACTCTTTTCATCTTGCAAACTGAAATTCTGTACTCATTAAACAATAGCTCCCCACTCCACACTCTCCTTAACCTCTGGAAACTGCCATTCTTTCTGTCTCTGTGGATTTGACTACTTCTAGGTACTGCATTTGAGTAGAATCATATAGTATTTGTCCTTTTGTGAGTGCCTTGTGTTACGTAGCATAATGTCCTCAAGATTCATCCATGTTTTAGTACATGTCAGAGTTTCCCTCCTTTTTAAGGCAGAGTAATATTTCATTGTATGTATATGTCTTGTGTATCCGTTCATCCATTGAAGGACACTTGTGTTGCTTCCACATTTTGATGATGTAAACAATGCCGCTATGAACGTGGGTTTACAAACATCTCTTTGAGACTCTGCTTTCAATTTTGTGAGACATATTAGCAGAGCAATTTCTAGATCTTTTGTCAATTCTTTTTAAGTTTTTGAGGAACCAGTATAATGTTTTTCATAGCAGCTGCACCACTTTATATTTCCACCAACAATTCTCAAGAATTTAATTTCTCCACATCCTCACTAACACTTGTTATTTTTTGGTGTTTTGATAGTAGCCATCCTAATGTGTGTAAATTGTTTTCTCATTGTGGTTTTGATTTGCATTCCCCTAATCATTAGTGATGATGAGCATCTTTTCATGTGCTTATTGGCCATTTGTAGATCTTTGGGAAAATGTCTCTTCAAGTCCATTGCCTATTGTTTAATCATTATGGTTTTCTATGTTGAGTTGTCTCAGTTCCTCAATATTTTGGATATAAACTCCTTGTCGGATATATGATTTGCAAATATTTTCTCTCATTCTGTGGATTGCATTTTATTTTGTTGATTGTGCCCTTTGATGCACAAAAGTTTTAAATCCTAATGTAATTCAATTCATCTATTTTTTAAATTTGTTGTCTGTGCTTTCGTTGTCATATGCAGAATTTTTAAAGGATAAAACTGTTAAGAGTTCATACTGACAGTTTCGAATTCAAATTCTGCACTACAGGTTTTTTCTTTTTAGCTTAACTTTATCAAACTTTTTAAAATTTTATTTTTTATTAACAAATAATAATTGTACATATTCATGGGGTACATAGTGATGTTTTGATACATATTATGTACAGTGTTCAGTTTAGGGTAATTAGCATTTCCATCATCTCAAACATTTATCATTTCTTTGTATTGGGAATGTTCAATATTCCTCCTTCTAACTATTTGAAACTATACATTATTGTTAGCTATAGTCATCCCACAGTGGTATGGAGCACAAACTCACCTTCTTAATCCTTTCTCATGCCAAAAATCCCAGGTCCTAATAGCATCAACATAATTACTACTTTTCTCTATACCACAATATACATCCAAATAAGTGTGCAAATCACTTTACACAATAAACAAGGTGTATTTTGAGAAGTCTGGCCTTTATCCTTATTGCATTTGCATCCACCCTGTTTCCTCCCTCAAATGGCAGCCTTTTAAAAAATGTTTTGAGTTAGCCTTCCATTTAAAATATATATATATAAAATCCCTCCTTCTTAGATAAATGTTAGTTTATGATGTACACTTTTATCTACCTCGTTTTTTAACTTAATATATTCTAGTGGTCATCATGCCATGCAGTAAATAAGATTTTACTCATTACTTTTTTTTTTTTTTTTTTTGAGACAGGGTTTCATTCTGTCACCCAGACTGAAGTGCAGTGGTGTGATCACAGCTCACTGTAGGCTCAACCTCCTGTCCACAAGCAATTTCCCCACCTCAGACTCCCAACTCTCTGGGACCATAGGTGCATGCCACCATGCCTGGCTAATTTTTTTAGTTTTTGTAGAGATGGGGGTCTCCCTGTTTCCCAAGGTTGTCTTGAACTCCTGGGCTCAGGTCACCTCCTGCCTCAGCCTCCTAAAGTGCTGGGATTGCAAGCATGCACTATCGTGCCTGGCTACTCATTACTTTTTAAATAGCAATATAGCACTCTATTCTGTTTAGATATATTATAGTTTATTCAATCAGTCTTCTATTGATAGACGTTTGGTGGTTTTTATTTTTAGTTTAGTTAATACAAATACATCTACCATATTTTGTCACATTTGAGTGATCTTTTTTGTTAATTAGTTTAAAGAAAAATACAGACATGTTATTTTTTCCGACTTAATATATATCTCAAAAATAATATGCTAAGTAATCATGCTACTATTATCCTACATAACATAATGAACAAAGTGGCAATTGGTTTTCAGAAAGAGCAAGAAGAAAAAGCCACCACTGTGGTGAGAAAAAACAAAACTAAAGCAGTGGCAGTGTGTACTGACAATAGGAAATTTACTCAACAGACATTTAGGGGTGGGGTGTTGAGGGGAGTTATTCAGGAAGCCTTTGTGATATAATAAGCATTTTTATTGTGGTTATTTTAAGATGACTTCAATTTACCTACTATGAGGGTAAAACAAACTCCTTTGATTACGTACACACTTCCATTCTATTATAGTCCATATGGTTTTAATCTTAAAGCACGAGCCTTGACGAAAATGAATCTGTGAGGGAACAAAAAGATAGGTAGAATAAGAACATTTACCCCATTTGTCACAAAGACTTTAGTGATACCAGAAAATTAAAGGGGACAGCATATAACTCAGGAAATATGCAGTAAAATTATGGTCTCCAGACTAATCCCCACTTTCTTGAGCAAAACAAAGCATATGGTTTTGTCCATGACCAGTCAAGATATCCTAGATGTCCTCATGACCAAATGAGTCTGTAATTACAAAGGTGCATTCCATAGATTTTATATTGGTAAGTTAGAGAATCTTTTATGAAAAGTTTGACATTAACAGTAGAAAACCTAATGCATAATATGAAATGGAGAATAATCTTCTGCAATAGTACAACTACACATGTAGATTATCATCTCATTTATTCAATCATTCTGCAATTTCATAACATAATAAAAATACCATAGAGTATTTGACTGAGTGTCAGGGATTGTGCCAGGTGCTGGGAGTACAAAGACAGATAATATGTGCTCTTTGCCAAAGAACTCACAGACTATCTGGGAAGAAAGACATGCAGGAAAATACTCAACATATAGGGTAGAGACATGTGAGAGACACTAAGGGAGTTGGAGATTAGAGGAAAACTCAGTCTAGAGGTGGAGTGGGGACATGAGCCAGTAAGGATAGTTTTCATTGAGTAGGTGACATATGCAGGAGGTTGATCAGTTGGACTTCATGTGATGGATAAGGAGCATAGTATGAACTGGAAATGGACAGGAATACTTCTGAGAGGTTTCTGGTGTGGATGTACCACTATCTCATCGGTGTTTTATGAAAATCACTTGATTTTAGTGTGGAGAGTGAAATGGAGGTGGGAGTAACTGCCAGTGGTTTCTAACCACTTAGAAGTAACTTTGAGAATACAGATGAGGCCCTCAACTAAGGGGCAAAGGAAAATCAAGATGAATTTAAGATGTAGGATTAAAAGAACTCGATGATGGATTGGATGTAAATAGAAAGAGAGAAAGCGGTCAGAAATAAATAGAACTTTTTAGTTTTGACAATGGGGTCATTAACTAGGAAATGAAATTTTGGAGAAAACAGATTTAGCAGGGAGAAAAAGAAATAATGAGTTGGGTTTAGGGCACACTAAATACATGCTTATGGGACATGTAGTTGCAGTCACTATTAGGCAATAGTAGCAGATCGGTGAAGAAGGTAGAGAAGAGAAGTTTTCTGTGTAAAGTCTATCCAGGGAACACATCTACCTTGAGAAAATGCCAACCATAGAGCCACATGCATACCACCATTTGGGGAAGGTAGAAGAATTATAGGAGACTGAAAGAGACTTAGAATTATTAGCCAGCAGAAAGACAGGAGAAGAATCAAGGTGGAGATATTTCTCTGAAGCCTATCAAGAGGAAAGAACCAAGGAAGGAGAAGTCAGGAGTGTCAGGCACTGTAAAGAGATAAAAATAGACCAGGAATAAAATGCTGATTTTATTGGGGAGATAAAGATGTAATTTGTGACAGTAAATAAAGTTTCAGTAGAACATGGGATTAGAAACCAGACTGCAGTCAATTGGGATGTGTCAGCAAATGAAGAATCAACAAGTCTGAGAACAACGGGTGCCAGTCATTAAGTACCTAATCTTTCAAAGAAGTATTATAGTATTGTGCCATTTTACTCAAGGGAAGGAGACTTGCTTAAGGCCACTGGTCTAGTCAGTGGCAAGGTAAGCATTTTAACATAGGATCGTCCAGTTTCCAAACTGGCAATCCTTCTGCCACAACATGTTTTCTTAAAGTTTGCCAGTGAAAGGATGAGGGAGACACTGGTGGACTCTTAGGAAAGAATTGTCAAGGGAATGTTCTTTCTAGAATGGTAGAAACTTGAGCATGCTTTCAGATGTAGGAGAAGGAGCCAGTGGAAAGAGAAGAGAGATAGCTGATGAAAGTCACTGAAGACCTAGTAGGAACTAGAGCACTCATGTCTCTCTAAGAATAAGCAATTCCATATACTAGTAAGTATTTATTCAATTTGCTCTTCCCTAAGATTTTCCTCATGACATCAAATCAACCCTGCAGGGCTCATAATTTCATTAACTGAAAAAGATTAAATATTTTATATCATCTCGAATACCATCTTTAGTCATAAAATTTTATCTTCATAGCTTTTCCTATAAAGTCTGCCATCCCAGAACTAGAAAGAACTGACAAAGATTACATAGTTTCTATTTCTGTCTCCAACCTAAATTTGCCACAAATATTCCTGTCTCTAAAAGGTAGCTACCAGGAATATCATCAACACTTAGTTTAATTATGTTTAACTTTAGATAATAGAGAACAAATCTTTGCCAACAGACACCTGGCTGAATTCGTGCATGGAAGTACCATCATAATTGCCAGGACCGGAAACATGGTATTCTTGATAAAGAGTTGCCCTTTGAGCTGTCTAGACTTGAGCAACCAGTATTGGTACCTTTTTCTTCCATTCATTCATTTTGATTTGATATCTTCATGAGGGACTCCACCCAGCAGGTGTTCAGAAAGGTTTAAATTGGCATTTTTTCAGCTGTTTAGGGTGCAAAAAAAAATACAGTTTTGACCTGAAGTTCTTCCAGACTGTCTAAACATCTTAGGCAGCCACAAGACAATCACAGATAAGATTCTGGGGGAACACTGACAGTGGGGGGAGTACTGACAGTGGGAGTAGAAATTTTCTTCTTTATCTCATTTTTTAAGCACCCCTACAGCAGTAAAAATCATCTCTGGTCTATTTACTTAGTGGCTCCAACTCTTGTGCTGCTTTTTCTGGGGATTTTTTTTTTTTCAATAGTGGCATTTGTCAGCTTTTCACATTTCTTTGACATCTTTGGGACAATCATTATACAAGCCTTGGTAGTCCTAATATGTGGCTTTCTATGGCTTTCTTCAGTGGTCATTTCTATGTGTGTATTATGAGCATTTTTAGAATGCTCAAAACAGTATACATTTCCGTGTTCTAGATGCAAGAGTACTTGGGGAAATTGTGTAGCCACAAATCTGCTCCTTGTTTGGAAGAGTTCCCTAAGACAGCCTACAATCAAATCTCCCATCTCCTTGGAGACACAGGAAATTGTACTTATGATCCATGGGGAATCTCAGGTAAGTATATCTAGGCAGGCTGTCATCCCCATGTTAGTGCCTTTGTAAAGAATCATTCATTAGAGCACAGGGAAGTAAAGGTCATGTGTATTTTCTTCCCAGGCATTTGCATGATCGTGCACTCTGAAGGCTGGATTATTTTCTACTTTGAGGGCTTAAGTGCTGAGAATATGGACAGCATTCTACAGCACAAAGTATCCTCATCCAGCCTCTATCCACCTACGTCTCTACAAAGACGTTGAATCATGTTTCATAGGGAAGATTAAGGCCAGCGGTCATGAGCTTGATCAGCGTCTTCCCCACACGTCTCTAATCCAATCCCCTAATCTGCCCACTTTCAACTTCATCATGGCTTTCTAAGGAGAAAGGGTAATATTTATGAAGTTCAGAGTCAAACCTTTCTCCCATCATCTTTATCCTGCCCTCTCCCACTTCCTCACAAGTTATTCCCTCTCTTTTATGTTTTCAAATGCCTGGATTCTTAAGGAAAACAACAACAACAACAACAAAACTAAAGTTAACAGAGCAAACAGCCCAACCTTGCACTCAGAGTCCATTTACAGTCCAGTACCTTAGCAGAATTATCCGCACATAGGGTCTCACCTCCCGTTGACTCCTCTATCTTTAACGAGGCCTCTGCCTCCACCACTGTCCTGAAATTGCTAAGATGCAAAGACCTCCTCTACACCAGTTCCAACATCCTTTTTCTGGCCTAACTTGATTGCTTTTCGGTGGCATCTAACACCTCTGACCCCTTTATCTTCCTTGAAATTTGACTTTGGTCTCACCAGTTTCTCCCTTCTACATCTCTGGCTGAAAGTTCAGCCTGACTTGCTCTTTTCTTTTCTTATTGCCCCTTGAGTGGTGGTATTTCTCAAGATTCTATCTTTGCCCCTTATATTTTCTCAAGTCCATATCCTGTTCAGATGTTACCATTCATCTCCACTGCTGTTACTATTGTTTATACGCTGATGACTCCGAAGTCTATCTTCAATTCAGACCTCTCTTCTGAGCTCCTGGTATTGTTTGGATGTTTCAAAGTCACCTCAAACTCAAAGTATTCCAAGGTTATCAGCTTCTTCTTTTTAGCTGACTTCTCCTGTGGTTCCTCCACTCACTCAGCCCCCTAAGCAAGATCCTCAGGAGCCATTGCCAACTCCCTGTACTCACCAGCTGCACATCTTAATGCGCTTAAAGCACTGGCAAGTTTAGTTTCTTTGTAATTTCACAGCTACCCCCACTACAAACTTAATGCCTCACAGATTGTTGAAAAGTAAACGATGTACCACATATGCCTGGCATCTGATAAAAATGTTAATTGAATCTAAATCTTAAAAATCAGCATTTCCAGGTGCTTGAATTGTTTGATATCCATTGGGAATTAACATTTCCTCTTCCATGTCATCAAAATCTATGCGATTCACACACTACACCAGAAGGGCAAGTCACTAAATACAGTCTTCTGGCTTTAAAGATTTATATCACTGAATAGTTCCTGAAATGAGAGGGTTGTTCTGAATTTAGAATCCTTAGTGACTCCTGATGTGATTTAGGATTCCAGTGGAAATAGGTGTAGCAAGGGCCTGAAATGTATAATTATTTTGGCTGTTTTATTTTAAGAGGTACCACCAATTCAAAACTGTGTTTTCTCCCTGTGGAATCTCCCTTTTCTAGGTCTTGTGTGCTGAGTAGTTGTACAACATAATGCAACTTCTATTTTCTTACTCCTGTGAACGTTTCCTTTTTGTGAAGAGGAGAGTCATGCAAATACAAGTTTTATTTCATTGAACATTAAACCATGTGAAAATGTAATAATAAGTAATTAATATTTTTGGTATTCTCAAATATATTACAGATTATCTGACCTATCACGTATTTGTCATACAATGAACTTTGTTGCATTGCTATTAATAGAGATGAGAGAATCAGAAAATTAATTAGTTTGGATCCTGTTGATTGCAGGTAACAGAAACCTAACTCTATTCTCTTAAGAACACAGTAAATTTATTGAGGCGAGTAACTGAAATTCCAGAGGCAGGGCAGGCTTTTCTTCTCTTTATTCATCCTCCTCATCCTCCCTATGTCAGCAGGAACCAGAGCCAACTATTTCCATAGACAGACAGAATAAGAAAGAAGCGGGGTGGCAGGGCGGTGGGTCAGAGAGAGAGACAGAGAGAGAGAGAGAGATCCTCTTTCCATAACCATAGAGTAAAAATTGCAGCAATTGGGCCATGCCAGAACTATTGATTGTTGTCTGGAGAATACCATGTGTGGACTGGCTTAGATCTGGAAGGCAAAGTAGTGGTTTTAAACTGAGAATGAGCCACCTGAAGTAGATGTGTTGTTTAATTAAATGGTGGCTCCTAAGGAGAAATGTCACTGAATTAGAAGAGGGGAAGATATAGGAAGCTAACAAATGTCTATTACATGAAGCATAATTTAAAAAAATGGAAGAGGAAATAAAAGAGAAAGTAAGGAGTTCCAGGAAGATTCCATGGAAAAGGAAAAAGAGAAAATTCTGTAGTGGCCACAGGTCTGCTAAAAAATGGAAGACAAAAGAAACAGAAGGAAGAAAAATAAAGATTTTTTTAAATTTTACTTTAAGTTCTGGGATACATGTGCAGAATGTGCAGGTTTGTTACATAGGTATACGTATGCCATGGTGGTTTGCTGCACCTATCAATCTGTCATCTAGGTTTTAAGCCCCACATGCATCAGGTATTTGTCCTAATACTCTCCCTCCCCTTGCCCCTAACCCCCCACCAGGCCCTGGAGTGTGATGTTCCCCTCCTTGTATCTATGTGTTCACATTGTTCAACTCCCGCTTATGAGTGATAACATGCAGTGTCTAGTTTTCTGTTATTGTGTTAGTGTCCCTGCAAAGGACACGAACTCATTCTTTTTATGACTGCATAATATTCCATGGTGTATATGTGCCACATTTTTTTTTTATCCAGTCAATCATTGATGGGCATTTGAGTTGGTTCCAAGTCTTTGCTATAGTAAATAGTGCTTCAATAAACATATGTGTGCATGTGTCTTTATAGTAGGATGATTTACAATCCTTTGGGTACATACCCAGTAACGGGATTGCTGGGTCAAATGGTATTTCTGGTTCTAGATCCTTGAGGAACTGACACACTGTCTTCCACAATGGTTTAACTAATTTAAAATCCCACTGTCAGTGTAAAAGCATTCCTATTTCTCCACATCCTCTCCAGTGTCTGTTGTTTCCTGACTTTTTAATGATCGCCGTTCCAACTGGCGTGAGATGGTATCTTACTGTGGTTTTGATTTGGATTTCTCTAATAACCAGTGATGATGAGTTTTTTTTTCATATGTTTGTTGGCCACATAATTGTCTTCTTTTGAGGAGTGTCTGTTCATATCCTTCACCCACTTTTTGATAAGATTGTTTTGTTTTTTTCATGTGAATTTAAGTTCCTTATAGATTCTGGATATTAGCCTTTTGTCAAATGCATACTTTGCAAAAATTTTCCCCCATTCTGTAGCTTTCCTGTTCACTCTGATGATAGTTTCTTTTGCTGGGCAGAAACTCTTTAGTTTGATTAGATACCACTTGTCAATTTTGGTTTTTGTTGCCATTGCTTTTCATGTTTTAGTCATGAAGCCTTTGCCCATGCCTATGTCCTGAATGGTACTGCCTAGGTTTTCTTCTAGGGTTTTTATGGTTTTAGGTCTTACATTTAAGTCTTTAATCCATCTTGAGTTAATTTTTGTATAAGGCTTAAGGAAGGGGCCGAGTTTCAGTTTTCTGCATATGGCTAGCCAGTTTTCCCAGCACGATTTATTAAATAGGGAACCTTTTCCCCATTGCTTGTTTTTGTCAGGTTTGTCTAAGATCAGATGGTTGTAGCTGTGTGGTATGATTTCTGAGGCCTCTGTTCTGTTCCATTGGTCTATATGTCTGTTTTGGTACCAGTACTATGCTGTTTTGGTTACTGTAGCCTTGTATATAGTTTGGAGTCAGGTAGAGTGATGCCTCCAGCTTTGTTCTTTTTGCTTAGGATTGTCTTGGCTATATGGGCTCTTTTTTGGTTCCATAGGAAAATTAAAGTAGTTTTTTCTAATTCTGTGAAGAAAGTCAATAGTAGCTTGATGGGAATAGTATAGAATATATAAATTACTTTGGGTAATATGGCCATTCACAATATTGATTCTTCCTATCCGTGAGCATGGAAATTTTTCCATTTTTTTGTGTGTTTCCTCTATTATTTCCTTGAGCAGTGGTTTGTAGTTCTCCTTGAAGAGGTCATACACGTCCCTGGTAAGTTGTATTCCTAGGTATTTAATTCTCTTTGTAGCAATTGTGAATGGGAGTTCACTCATGATTTGACTCTCTCCTTGTTTATTATTGATGTATAGGAACGCTTGTGATTTTTGCACATTGATTTTGTATCCTGAGACTTTGCTGAAGTTGCTTATTAGCTTAAGGAGTTTGGGGCTGAGACAATGGAATTTTCTGAATATACAATCAAACGGAGACAATTTGACTTCCTGCCTTCCTAACTGAATACCATTACTTTCTCTTGCCTGATTGCCCTGGCCAGAACTTCCAATACTATGTTGAACAGGAGTGGTGAGAGAGGGCATCCTTGTCTTGTGCCAGTTTTCAAAGGGACTGCTTCCAGCTTTTGCCCATTCAGTATGATATTGGCTATGGATTTCTCATAAATAGATCTTATTATTTTGAGATGTGTTCCATCAATACCCAGTTTATTGATAGTTTTTAGCATGAAGGGATGTTGAATTATATCGAAGGCCTTTTCTGCATCTATTGAGATATTATGTGGTTTTTGTCATTGGTTCTATTTATGTGATGGATTACCTTTATTGATTTGCATATACTGAACCAGCCTTGGGGAGGAGAAATAAAATCCTTTCCAGAGAAGCAAATGCTGAGGGATTTTGTCACCACCAGGCCTGCCTTACAAGAGCTCCTGAAGGAAGCACTAAATCTGGAAAGGAAAAACCAGTACCAGCCACTGGAAAAACACACCCAAATATAAAGACCAATGACACTATGAAGAAACTGCATCAACTATTGTGCAAAATAACCAGCTAGCATCATGGTGACAGGATCAAATTCACACATAACACATACATTTAATTGACCTTAAATGTAAATGGGCTAAATGCCCCAATTAAAAGACATAGACTGGCAAATTGGATAAAGAGTCAAGACCAATCGGTGTGTTGTATTCAGGAGATCCATCTCACGTGCAAAGACATATATAGGATCAAAATAAAAGGATGGAGGGAGATTTATCAAACAAATGGAAAGCCAAAAAAAAAAAAAAAAAAAGCAAGATTGCAATTCTAGTCTTTGATAAAACAGACTTTAAGCCAACAAACATAGAAAAAGACAAAAAAGGGCAATGCATAATGGTAAAGGGATCAATGCAACAAGAAGAACTAACTATCCTAAATATATATGCACCCAATACAGGAGCACCCAAATTCATAAAGCAAGTTCTTAGAGACCTACAAAGAGACTTAGACTCCCACACAATAATAATGGGGGACTTTAATACCACTGTCAATATTAGACAGACCAATGATACAGAAAATTAACAAGGATATCCAGGACTTGATCTCAGCTCTGGACCAAGCAGACCTAATAGACATCTATGGAACTCTCCACCCCAAATCAACAGAATATACATTCTTCTCAGGACCACATCACACTTATTCCAAAATTGACCACATAATTGGAAGTAAAACACTCCTCAGCAAATGCAAAAGAACAGAAATCATAACAAACTGTCTCTCAGACCACAGTTCAATAAAATTAGAACTCAGGATTGAGAAACTCGCTCAGAACTGCACAGCTACATGGAAATTTAACAACCTGCTTCTGAATGACTACTGGGTAAATAACGAAATTAAGGCAGAAATAAATAATTTCTTTGAAATCAATGAGAACAAAGAGACAACATACCAGAATCTCTGGGATACAGCTAAAGCAGTGTTAAGAGGGAAATATATAGCACTAAATGCCCATATCAGAAAGCTAGAAAGATCTGAAATCAACACCCAAACATTACAATTAAAATAACTAGAGAAGGAGGAGGAAATAAATTCAAAAGATAGAAGACAAGAAATAACTAAGATCAGAGCAGAACTGAAGGAGATAGAGACATGAAAAACTCTTCAAAAAATCAGTGAATCCAGGAGCTGGTTTTTTGAAAAGATTAACAAAATAGATAGATCACTAGCTAAACTAATAAAGAAGAAAAGAGAGAAGAATCAAATAGACACGATAAAAAATGATAAAGGGGATATCACCACTGATCCCATAGAAATACAAACTATGATCAGCGAATACTACAAACACCTCTATCAGATCAGTAAGAGAAAAAATCAACAAGGATATCCAGGACTTGAACTCAGCTTTGGACCAAGCAGACCTAATAGACACTACAGAACTCTCCACCCCAAATCAACTGAAAAAAGATTTCAACAAATAAACTGGAAAATCTAGAAGAAATGGATAAATTCCTGGACATATACACCCTCCCAAGACTAAACAGGAAGAAGTCGAATTCCTGAAAAGACCAATAACAAGTTTTGAAATTGAGGCAGTAATTAATAGCCTACCAACGAAAAAAATCCAGGACCAGATGGATTCACAGCCAAACTCTACCTGAGGTGAAAAGAGGAGCTGGTACCATTCCTTCTGAAACTATTCCAAACAATAGAAAAGGAGAGAATCCTCCCTAACTTATTTTATGAGGCCAGCATCATTCTGATACCAAAACCTGGCAGAGACACAACAAAAAAAGAAAATATCCCTGATGGGCATCGATAGAAAAATCCTCAATAAAATACTGGCAAACAATCCAGCAACACATCAAAATGCTTATCCACCACGATCAAGTTGACTTCATCCCTGGGACACAAATAAAGATTTAATTGGGAAAGACAGAGCCTGAGTTCAAGGAAGAACAAGAATTACCCCCAGAAGGCCTATTTCTTAACTTTTTTTTTTTGTGAAAGAGCCCCAACTTTTGATTTGTTTTGTTTAGTTCTTCTTTTCTAATGAAAAGTAAAATTTTGCTAACGATTGTTATGGCTGTGCCTTGTTTTCAATGTTAGGGTGACACTTGCTAACTGAATAAGAATTGACCATTTCCTTCTGAGATCACACACTGGTACATTGTACCTGCTACATCCCTCCCTGTCTGTTGGTGGTTTGTCATAGACCCTACTGGTCGACCACTGGTTATGTCCAGCTAAAGTTCTGGAAGGTTTATTAGGATGAAGAAATGCAGACACTGGTCAGATTTTTCAAGGAATATGCAACTAAGTGGAGTAAACAAAATTTAGCTTTCTCTCTTAACAAGAAGGATACAGAGTCTTTTGTCATATGAAGTTTCCAGAGCTGGGAGGATGCATCCATCACAGACTCCTTCAGTGTTACTGAAGAGATATTAGCTTCCAAAGCTGGTGAAGTAAACTGAAGTATAACAACTACCCAGAGTCTACAGCCCAGTGGGAGACACTTAACAGTGACACTTAGCATTTACTGTGTTAGTTAACATTTAGCAGATCTTTGTTAAAGTAGTAGCAGATTTTTCTTAAAGTAGTCTCTGGATACAAAAGTTTTAATATCATCCTCTTACTTCAAGCATGTGATTTTCCAAATTTCTCCTTTTGTCTCTCATAAACAGGGAGAAGAGGAAACTGTCCACTTATTCACCATCATTCATTCCAACTGCTAAAGAGATCCAGGCTCCTAACAGCTAATAAATGAAACTGAGAGGTTTGAGAAGACAATAAATAAGTGTACAGGACGCTGAGGCAGGTATTTCTGATTCCTGGCAACTGCAATCAGTGAATAGACAACCAAAGCAGGCCTCCTCAGTTAATAGCTTGGGCAATATCTGGTGTAGTCATTTAAGAGCATTGCACTACGTCTCTGCCCCAAACATTTCCTCCTCTTTTGCTTTGCTGAGGTGACAAAACAACTCTGCTTTAATCAAGGTTTTGGGTTCAGATTAAAGGCTTTTATAGAATAAAAATATAAAATAATATAAAATAAAAACATTATATAACCCTGTAGTTATGCTGTGTAGTTATGCTGCATAAGTTCCTTAAGCTCTTTATCAGAGAAACCCAGCTTTACACAATGGTGATGAAAACATACTTGGAGCCCAGGGAAGGATGTGTAATCTCTCTTTATTGTTTCTATGGGTCACCGCTCAGTTGGTAGAGAGAGAGCATTTCATGGGTCTCTGATAGTCTTATTGACCTGATTTTCTTTTATTTTTTTCTTTTCTACCCATTTCCTCTCTTTCTCTCCATGGTACTGGATCCTCTCCATTCATTCTTTGTATCAAAGGTCAAGGAGACACAACAAATCTTTGACTGGGAATTCTAGACCAGTGCTGTCCATTAGAGTAGCCACTAGACACACATGGCTATTGAACATGTAAAATGTGACTAGTGTGACTGCATTTTAAATTCAGTTTAATTTTAATTAATTTAGATTCAAAAATTGAGGCTATTAAACACCATTAAACACAACTTTATTATTTTGGTAGAACTACATTTCACTCTAGCCTTTGAAAATTTACCATGAGTTGAGATGTGCTAAGAATGTCAAATACACACTGGAGTTCAAAGACTTAGTATGAAAAATAATATAAAATGTCTCGTTAATAATTTTTATATTGGCCAGGTGTGGTTACCTCATTCCTATAATCCCAACAGTTTGGGAGGTCAAGGTGGGAGGATCACTTGAGGCCAGGATTTAAGACCAGCCTGAGCAACAAAGCAAGATCTCCATCTCTACCAAAAATAGTAATAATGAAATTTATTATTATAGATAATAATATTTATTATTATATTACTATGTTGAAATAAAAATTTTTGGATAATTAAATGATATATTATTAAAACTATAAAAATAATGTCACCTATTTCCTTTTATTATTTAATATGGCTATAAGAAAATATAAAATTATATTGGTGGTTCTCATAATTCTAATATATTCAATGCCAAGAGGCTCCCCTCCTTCCACAGTGAGAAAAACAAGGGATGGGGAACAAGCCTCATCCTGAAGCCATCATCAGTTCCAATACCCAGCATCACTGAGAATACCAGATTAAGCTGCCTTCAGCAGGGTGGAGAACAAAGACTTTGGGCCAAGGGACTTTTGATGGTTGGGTTAGGAGAGAAAGAAGAGGAAGGTATAGACAGGCAGGAGAATACTCCAAGACCTGGAGTATTTTCAGGATAGTTAGTTGGGTGCTGATTTAAGAGAGAGGGCCTTAGGCATGAATATCTTGGGTTCCTGGGAGAAATGCATATATTATAAATGAGAAAGAGGCAACTGAGCAGAAGATGGAAAAAATCCTAAAAAGAAGCTTTAGGATAGATTGTAGGCAAGAATTCTTATGGAGGTATCAGTTTAAAATACATGACATTGTGATACCCCTTCTAATGTCAGATATCTTCTTCCAGATTCTATTCCTGGTTTTCTGTGGAGCAGGCTTGAAGGTTCTTCCATTGATGCCTCAACTGTGTGCCAATGACCCTATTTCCTTTATGCCTATTGTAATGTCCTTTTGAAGAGACAGTTGAGTAAGTGGAGAACAAACAATTTCCCTACAGTGCTCTAAAGTCCAAAAATGTAGAATTTCAGTGATCATTTATATCGTTTAAACCCACTGATACAGTTTTAGACCTTTATTGCATCCAATGTCCTGATTTTAAAGGGGTGGGGAAAGAGAGAGAGAGAGAGAGAAAGGAGAGAGAGAGAGAGAGAGATGGAGAGATTATGTGCCTTGCCCAGGATCAGTCACTACTCAGGATCAGCTGAAGCCCCTAGAAACAGAACTCGACAGGGACTCAGAATAGGCTCCTGAATCCTAGTTGACGTCTATTACTAACATATCACTTATACCAGTTTTATTTATTTTGATTATTTTTTAATTTTTATTTTTTGCGGGTACACAGTAGGTATATATATTTATGGGGTACATGAGATGTTTTCATACAGGCATACAATGTATAACAATCACATCGGGTAAATGGGGTATCTATTACCTCAAGCATTTATCTTTTCTCTCACAAACAATCCATTTATAATCTTAATTATTATTAAATGTACAAAAAGTTATTATCAACTGTACTCACCCTGTTGTGCTGTCAAATACTTGATCTTATTCATTCTTGTACTTTTTTTTTAAAGACAGGGTCTCACTCTATTGCCCAGACTGGAGGGTAGTGGCACAATCATGGCTCACTGCAGCCTCAACCTCCTGGCCTTAATCAATCCTCCCACCTCAGCCTCCCGAGTAGCTGGGACCACAGGTATGCACAAGTATGCCAAAAAAAAAAAAAAACCCAAATATATATATATGTGTGTGTGCGTGTGTGTGTGTGTGTGTATGACCTAAGCTGGTCTCAAACTCCTGAGCTCAAGCAATCCTCCCACTTTGGCATCCCAAAGTGCAGAGATTACAGGCTTGTGCCACCATGCCTGGCCCAGATCTTATTCATTCTATCTAACTAGATTTTTGTACCCATTAACCGTCTCCACTTCTCTTGAAACTACCCTTTCCAGCCTCTGATATCCATCATTTTACTCTATATCTTCATGAGTCCACTGTTTTAATTTTTAGCTCCTACAAATAAGTGAGAACATTCTAAGTCTGTCTTTCTGTCCTGACATATTTCATTGAACATAATGACCTCTAGTTCCACCCATGTTGTTGCAAATGACAGGATCTCATTCTTCTTTATGGCCGAATAGTACTCCATTGTGTATAGGCACCACATTTTCTTTATTCGTTCATCTACTGAAGGGACACTTAGATTTCTTCTAAATCTTGGCCATTGTGAATAGTGCTGCAATAAACATGGGAGTACAGATATCTCTTAGATATACTGATTTCCTTTATTTTGGGTATGTACCCAGCAGTGGGATTGCTGGATCATATGATCATTCTATTTTTTGTTTTTTGAGGAACCTCCAAACCGTTCTCCATAGTGGTTATACTAATTTACATTCCCACCGACAGTGTACCAGAGTTCCCTCTTCTCCACGTCTTTGCAAGCATTCACTGTTGCCTGTTGTGGATGAAAGTCACTTTTAACTAAGGTGAGATAATATCTCATTATAGTTTTGATTTGCATTTCTCTGATGACCAATGATGTGGAGCACCTTTTCATATATCTGTTTGCCATTTGTATGTCTTCTTTTGAGAAATGTCTATTCAGATCTTTTGTCCATTTTTAATTGGATTATTAATTTTTTCCTATGGAGTTGTTTGAACTTCTTATATATTCTGGTTATTAATAACACAAGGGTGTCAGATATGTAGTTTACAAATATTTTCTCCAATTCTGTAGGATAGTATCACACCAATCATAACTTGTACTTGTGAGTTATCTGCAGAGCCCAGTAGATTCTGGGCTGCCTTGTAGGCTGCCCTTGTGTGCCAATGGTCTGGTGAAGATTACTGTGTATTTAATTCAGCACATATGAATTTTAAATGTGTTCTGGTCACAGAGAAAACATTCTGTGGAAGACTTTTTAGGGGATTAAAATGATAGTAGAAATTCTAAATTAATAAGCTTTGGGGTAAGAAAGTATTTTCAAAGAATATTATTTATCCTTTAATTAAGAGGTTTCCTGGCCTGACCATCAAGCAATATTTTATGAGAAAAGGAAGGAATTTGGTTAATATCAGCTATATTAAAACTAAATAAAATAAATTAAAATTAAATGTTATTTATAATGTTTCAAAATTATCATTGAATAAATAGCTTGACTTGGTGATTACAAATCAAGGGTAGCATCAGGAGGCTAAAGCTATAAGCCAAGCTAATACATGAGAAAATCACATTATATGAAATTTTGTGGACATGAGATTGAAAATATGTGATCTATAAGCAAAAGGAAAAAAAAAAACTTTAAATTTTTGTGCCCTGCATTTCAAATTTCTGGGTGATTTATAAGCCTTTCAAAGTTTATGCTATTAAGCAATTCAAAATTTCTATGTCTATACATGTTTAGCTAATATTAACTCAACTAGCCACCCTGTGGCATTTTCCGTGCTATTCTTCATTTCTTCCGTCTATATTTTTTCTCGTCTCGCTTTTTTAGAAATGTTATTCCTATTTCTGTCACACTGTCACCTTTTAGTCTGTCTTGCAAGAATGTAACATCAGCAGCCAAATGAACCTAGGAAAGAAGAAAAATACAGGTCTGTGTCATTTAATTAAAAAACAAAAAACTAAATTTTTCTCAGTCTTTTGTCAGCTTTCTTTACGTTCCTTAAGAAATGATTTTTTAAAAAGCTTGTTCGTGGATAAAGGGCCCTTTACTGAGTGTCCTCCAGAGATGGTACAGCTGTGTGTCAGCTCTGTGGTGTGACTCTGCAAAGAGAAGGGTGGTCCAGGCCAACTAGGATGACTGGGACACCCAGACTCTGCCAAGCTTAGCTCACTGTGCAAGGCTGAATTATGGATCCATCTTTAGAAGAACACAAATTCCCTGCTCAAAGATAGCCTTGACCCAGTGTGCTTAGTCAGCAGAATTTCCAGGAATAAATGGATTCTTAAATGATTGCTCTCAAACAGATTTGCCATAAATCATTCTGTCATTAGCTAAATAACATAATCACTTATCCTAACAACATTTAGCGGTCACTTATGGTTTGAAGGCTTTGAGAATAATATCAATTAAATGAATTATAGATATAAAATTGAAGACTAAAATTACAGACATGAATATTTGATACTCAGGCCTTCTTTTTCTCTGTAAGGTATTTCCCATTTCCCAGGCACTGAAGTAAGCAGGGCTTACTTCTTTATTCATTAACATGTGTCCACATAAGAGCAGCATGATATTGCTGACCCACCCCCAATAGTGTATTTATTCAGAGTTATTTTGCTTTATTGGGAAAAATAAGATAAATAAGTAAAAGCACCAAGTAAAAGCAAATAATATGTGAAAAATGCTCACGTGTAGCAGGAAATTAATTGATATTTATTGAATCTTACCTGACTCACTCCCCTCTCTCACTAAGAATTCCTTAGCTAGTCAGCCTCAATTTGTTAAACCCTTAGTGTACCAAATTATCTGACTCATACTGGGCCCAGCCTTGCAATGCCTACCATTTAACAGAAGGACGCAGACTGCACTTGGAAATACAGAAGCAAAATTCATCCTCAACTTTTTCTTCCATAAGATTTTTTAAGTCTTTGTCAAAATTTAACAGAAAATAAATTAAATTAACAGGCAGACAATGTTGAAGCTATTTGGATATTTGGGGACACATGAGGTCTGATGCCAGCTGTCATTCAGCAAATATAATCAACTGTTATCTATGAAAGTAGAAGACATTCTTTTCCTATTTTTGACTTGGTTTTATGGTTTCTCCCTTTGCCCATAAACGCTCAGAATGCTTTCCCACCCCTTCCTTGATCTCATGGCCACCGACTATAGGACAAGTCTAAAAAGATGCTAGGGTGGAAGCATGGAGAATCTGTGTGAACAATACATTGTTTCTATTGTTTTATGCTTTTGGAGTACTTGTTATTCTGTTTTCCCCTAATTATCACAAATAATTTAAAATCACATGCATGCCTCATTATTAGGTAGCTCAACACATGGCAAGACTTTGGTTGCTATCTGGTCCCACCATTCTTAATAGCTAAGCTTCTGGAAAAATGAGACTTTGATGACTGTCATCTCTTCCTAAGCTGTTGTTGGCTCACCAATCTTTGACAGATTGTCTTCTTTCCCTCCACTTTCCCAAAGGAGCTTTTACCAAGGCTTTCCTGGGTCTTTTGGTTCCTAAATGTTGTGAATATTTTTCAGGTCTAGTTTAACTTAGACTCTCTGCTGTACTTGTTCTTATTAATCACTCTGTCTTCTTGAAATGCTCTCCTCCCTTGTTTCTATGACTCCTTCTTTTCCTCCCTCTGATTTCTCTTTCTTGGTATCCTTTTCAGCCTTTGTGCTATCTATTTAACCTACTTATTATATTTTATTGCTTCCTACGGTTCTGTTACTCCCTTTTCTTCTTGCTCTACAGACTCTGCCTAGACATTCTTTTCCAATTCTAATGCTTCTTCAATTCATGTCTCTCTGTGAACTCCTGACAGGGATAAACAACAGTTTGCTGGATAGCCTCAATTGCGTGTGTTAAACACCTCAACTCCAGCAGGCTCAAAATTAACTCCTCACTTTGTCTCTACCAAGCCCAGATGTACTCCTCTTGGTTTTGCTCCTCTTGGTTTAATAGCACAACCATCACTATAGGTTGCTCAGAAACTTACAAATCATTCTTGAATCTTTTTCTGAATTTCGTTCCTTTCAGTCAGTTCATAACCTAGCCTTATCTGTTCCATCTTTTTGATGTTGTTCAAATGGTCTTCCTCTCCCTATTCCTGCTGTCAAGGCTTTGTTCTGGTTTTACCTGAGGTTACCATCATAACTTCCAAAGTGCCCTCATCCTTTCCTTCAGCATTGTTCCCTCTGATATACTTTCATTTGGTTGATAAGCAAATGAAATTCCTAAAACACAAGTTTCAAAATATTATTCCACTGTTTTTAAACCTATATTGATTTCTGTTGCTTCCAATGTAAATTTCTGAATTTCCAAGCTTGTCATATGAACTCCTTTTCTTAAAATCAGTCTTCCGTAAAGAATTTAAGCCTTCTTTCTCATGACAATCTGTCTCTCAATTTATATGTCAGTCATACTGAACTAATTCAAGTTCCTTGTTCCTTGATTGAAACATTCTTTTTGTACCTTTGGACATGCTGATTCTTCTACCTATTGTATTATTTTCTCCTGCTCCTCTTACCCAAGGCTTTTATCTAACTCCTATTTTTCTTTCAAAAGCCAGTTTAGAGTTTCCTTAGGAAGTCTAGGAAGTTTTTCCTGCCACAGGTTCTCTCATAGCCTCAATTATACTTATTTGTGCATCTGACTTCTCCATTAGAAAGATTCTTTAAAGGCAGCAACTATGTCTTGTTCATCTGTGTATACTCAGTGCCTGACACTTAGCAGATACTAATAACTGTTTTAGTTAAACCAATTAATAATTCAGGTGTAAAATCCAGCCTCCAAAATGGCCAATGATCCCTACCTTCTGTTATTCACACCCTCAGGTAACCCACTCCTCCATGGCACCAGGGTTGGCCGCATAAGTGGCCATGTTGTGATTAGATCTACAAAGAGGTCCATGTGGCCAGGAACCTCATGAAGCCTCCTACCAACTGCCAGCAAGGCACTGGGGGTGTGTGAGTGAGCTTGGAAGTAGATTCTCCAGCCTCAGTCAAGTTGCCAGAGGTTGCAGCCCTGGCCAGCAGCTTGACTGCACGTGTACTAAGCCATGAAAGACTCTGAGTGACAACAACCTAGCTAAGCTGCTCCCAGATTTCTGATCCTCAGAAACTGTGTGAGAAAATAAATGTTTGTTTTTATAGCTGCTACATTTTGGGGGTACTTTGTAACACGTTATTAGATAACTAATGTACCCAGCAAAATGAATTATGCATATTGGTTATCTTATTTTAGTCTTAGAAGGACTAAGAGATTCTTCATTCATTCTTCACTTATTCAACTTTACCATTTCCAAGGCACCTCTGATAATCCCACACAGCAAGTTGCAGTAGCACAGAGAAGATCGTCCAGCAGGGAGCTCTTCCACAAACTCCACCAGAGGATTCTTGTCTAGAATCAGGGAAAATTCATTTCTGCTTGAATTGTTACAGGTCACACTTGGTGTAATTCCCAGATACATCTTGAAAGCAACCTGATAAGAAGAAAACAAAATTACTAAAACTTGGTCTAGAACAAATAACTATTAGCAGACTAAACAAATACCCTGTTCTAGGCATTGCAGCACAATGGTTAAGTACATGGAGTCTATAGTCAGGAAATATGGCTTCACCCTTAGCTTTGCAATTTATTGATCCTATGCTGTGAAATTTTTAAATATTTTTACTTGTGAATCACTTCCAAGATTCTTGAATAGGAACAGCTCCGGTCTACAGCTCCCAGTGAGATCAACAGAGAAGATAGGTGATTTCCAACTGAGATACCTGGTTCATCTCACTGGGACTGGTTGGACAGTGGGTGCAGCCCATGGAGAGCGAGCCAAATCAGGGCAGGGCATCGTCTCACGTGGGAAGCTCAAGGGATCAGGGGATTTCCCTTTCCTAGCCAAGGGAAGCCATGAGTGACTGTACTTGGAGGAACGGTACACTTTTGCCCAAATACTGCACTTTTCTCGTGGTCTTCACATCCGGCAGAACAGGAGATTCCTTCCCTCAGGAGATTCCCTCCCTCAGGAGATTCCCTCCAAAGCCTGTGCCTAGCTTGGCAGGTCCCACACCCACGGAGCCTTGCTCACTGCTAGCACAGCAGACTGAGATTGACCTGGGATGCTGAAACTTGGTGGGGAGAGGGGTGTCCACCATTGCTGAGGCTTGAGTAGGCAGTTCTATGCTCACAGTGTAAACAAAGAGGCAGGGAAGCTCTAACTGGGTGGAGCCCACCACAGGTCAGCAAGGCCTACTGCCTTCCTAGATTCCACCTCTGGGGGCAGGGCATATCTGAACAAAAGGCAGAAGACAACTTCTGCAGACTTAAACGTTCCTGCCTGACAGCTCTGAAGAGAGCAGTGGTTCTCCCAGCATGGTGTTAGAGCTCCAATAACAGAGAGACTGCCTCCTCAAGTGGGTCCCTGACCCCCATGTAGCCTGACTGGGAGACACCTCCCTGTAGGAGCTGACAGACACCTCATACAGGCAGGTGCCCCTCTGGGACGAAGCTTCCAGAACAAGGATCAGACAACAATATTTGCTGTTCTGCAGCCTCTGCTGGTGATACCCAGGCAAACAGAGTCTGGAGTGGACCTCCAGAAAACTCCAACAGACCTGCAGCGGAGGGGCTTGTCTGTTAGAAGGAAAACTAACAAACAGAAAGGAATAGCATCAACATCAACAAAAAGGACATCCACACCAAAACCCCATCCGTAGGTCACCAACATCAAAGACCAAAGATAGATAAAACCACAAACATGGGGAGAAACCAGAGCGGAAAAGCCGAAAATCCCAAAAACCAGAACACCTCTTCTCCTCCAAAGGACCACAACTCTTCACCAGCAAGGGAACAAAACTGGAGATGGAGAATGAGTTTGACAAGTTGACAGAAGTAGGCTTCAGAGGTCAGTAATAACAAACTTCTCTGAGCTAAAGGAGCATGTTCTAACCCATCGCAAGGAAGCTAAAAACCTTGAAAAGGATTTAGACAAATGGCTAACTAGAATAACCAGTGTAGAGAAGCACTTTAATGAACTGATGGAGCTGAAAACCATAGTACAAGAACTTCATGAAGCACACACAAGTTTCAGTAGCTGATTGGATCAAGCAGAAAAAATGATATCAGTGACTGAAAATCAAATTAATGAAATAAAGTGAGAAGGCAAGATTAGAGAAAAAAAAGAGTAAAAAGAAATGAACAAAGCCTCCAAGAAATATGGGACTATGTAAAAAGACCAAATCTACCATCAGTGTACCTGAAAGTGATGGCGAGAATGGAAGCAAGTTAGAAAACCCTCTTCCGGATATTATCCAGGAGAACTTCCCCAATCTAGCAAGGCAAGCCAACATCCAAATTCAAGAAATACAAAGAACACCACAAAGATACTCCTTGAGAAGAGCAACCCCAAGACACATAATTCTCAGATTCACCAAGGTTAAAATGAAGGAAAAAATGTTGAGGACAGCCAGAGAAAAATGTTGGGTTACCCACAAAAGGAAGCCCCTCAGACTAACAAAGGATCTCTCTGCAGAAACTCTACACGCCAGAAGAGAGTGGGAGCCAATATTTAACATTCTTAAAGAAAAGGATTTTCGACATAGAATTTCATATCCAGCCAAATGAAGCTTCATAAGTGGAGGAGAAATAAAATCCTTTTCAGACAAGCAAATGCTGAGAGATTTTGTCACTACCAGGCCTGCCTTACAAGAGCTCCTGAAGGAAGCACTAGACATGGAAAGGAACAACCAGTACTAGCCACTGCAAAAATATGCCAAATTGTAAAGACCACTGACACTATGAAGAAACTGCATCAACTACTGGGCAAAATAACCATCTAGCATCATAATGACAGGATCAAATTCACACATAACAATACTAACCTTAAATGTAAATGGGCTAAATGCCCCAATTAAAAGACACAGACTGGCAAATTGGGTAGAGAATCAAGACCCATCGGCTGGGTGTGATGGCTCACGCCTGTAGTCCCAGCACTTTGGGAGGCCGAGGCAGGTGAATCACGAGGTCAGGAGATCAAGACCATCCTGGCTAACATGGCAAAATCCCGTCTCTACTAAAAATACCAAAAAATTAGCTGGGCATGGTGGCAGGCACCTGTAGTCCCAGCTACTCGGGAGGCTGAGGCAGGAGAATGGCGTGAACCCAGGAGGCATAGCTTGCAGTGAGCCGAGATCACACCACTGCACTCCAGCCTGGCCAACAGAGCGAGAATTCGTCTCAAAAAAAAAAAAAAAAGAATCAAGACCCATCAGTGTGCTGTATTCAGGAGACCCATCTCATGTGCAAAGACACACAGAGGCTCAAAATAAAGGGATGGAGGAAGATTTACCAAGCAAATGGAAAGAAAAAAAAATAGCAGGGGTCACAATCCTGATTTCTGATAAAACAGACTTTAAACCAACAAAGATCAAAGGAGACAAAGAAGGCCATTACATAATGGTAAAGAGATCAATTCAACAAGAAGAGCTAATGATCCTAAATATATATGCACCCAATACAGGAGCATCCAGATTCATAAAGCAAGTCCTTAGAGACCTACAAAGAGACTTAGACTCCCACACAATAATAATGGAAGACTTTAACACCTCACTGTCAATCTTAGACACATCAATGAGACAGAAAATTAACAAGGATATCCAGGATTTGAACTCAGCTTTGGACCTAGCAGACATAATAGACATCTACAGAACTCTCTACCCCAAATCAATAGAATATACATCCTTCTCAGCACCACATTGCACTTATTCCAAAATTGACCACATAGTTGGAAGTAAAGCACTCCTCAGCAAATGTAAAAGAACAGAAATTATAACAAACTGTCTCTCAGACCACAGTGCAATCAAATTAGAACTCAGGAGCAAAAAACTCACTCAAAACTGCACAACTACGTGGAAACTGAGCAACGTGCTCCAATGACTACTGTGTAAACAATGAAATGAAGGCAGAAATAAAGATGTTCTTAGAAACCAATGAGAACAAGACACAATGTACCAGAACCTCTGGGACACATTTAAAGCAGTGTGTAGAGGGAAATTTATAGCACTAAATGCCCACAAGAGAAAGCAAGAAACATCTATAATCAGCACCCTAACATTACAATTTAAAGAACTAGAAAAGCAAGAGCAAACAAAGTCAAAAGCTAGCAGAAGACAAGAAATAACTAAGATCAGAGCAGAACTGAAGGAGATAGACACACAGACACAGACACACACACACACACACACACACACCCTTCAAAAAATCAATGAATCTAGGAACTGGTTTTTTGAAAAGATCAACAAAACAGATCTACCACTAGCAAGACTAATAAACAAGAAAAGAGAGAATCATCAAATAGACACAATAAAAAATGATAAAGGGGAATATCACCACCGATCCCACAGAAATACAAACTACCATCAGAGAATACTATAAACACCTCTACACAAATAAACTAGAAAATCTAGAAGAAATGGATAAATTCCTGGATGCATACACCCTCCCAAGACTAAACCAGTAAGCAATTGAATCTCTGAATAGACCAATAATAGGTTCTGAAATTGAGGCAATAATTAATAGCCTACCAACCAAAAAAAGTCCAGGACCAGATGGACTCACAGCCAAATTCTACACAGAGGTATGAAAAGAAGCTGGTACCATTCCTCTGAAACTATTCCAATCAGCTGAAAAAGAGGGAATCCTCCCTAACTCATTTTATGAGGCCAGTATCATCCTGATATCAAAGCCTGGCAGAGACACAACATAAAAGAGAATTTTAAGCCAATATCCCTGATGAACATCAATACAAAAATCCTCAATAAAATACTGGCAAACCAAATCCAGCAGCACAACAAAAAGCTTATCCACCACCACCAAGTCGGCTTCATCCCTGGAATGCAGGGCTGGTTCAACATATGTAATCCATCACATAAACAGAACCAAAGACAAAAACCACGTGATTATCTCAATAGATGCAGAAAACGCCTTCGAAAAAATTCAAAAGCCCTTCATGCTACAAACTCTCAATAAACTAGGTATTGATGGGATGTATTTCAAAATAATAAGAGCTATTTATGGTAAACCCACACCCAATATCATATTGAATGGGCAGAAATGAGAAGACTCCCTTTGAAAACCGGCACAAGATAAAGATGCCCTCTCTCACCACTCCTATTCAACAAAGTATTGGAAGTTCTGGCCAGGGCAATCAGGCAGGAGAAAGAAATAAAGAGTATTCAATTAGGAAAAGAGGAAGTCAAATTGTCCCTATTTGCAGATGACATGATTGTATATTTAGAAAACCCCATCATCTCAGCCCAAAATCTCCTTAAGCTGATAAGCAACTTCAGCAAAGTCTCAGGATACAAAATCAATGTGCAAAAATCACAAGCATTCTTATACACCAGTAACAGACAGAGAGCCAAATCATGAGTGAACTCTCATTCACAATTCCTACAAAGAGAATAAAATACCTAGGAATATAACTTACAAGGGATGTGACGGACCTCTTCAAGGAGAACTGCAAACCACTGCTCAAGTAAATAAGAGAGGACACAAACAAATGGAAAAACATTCCATGCTCATGAATAGAAAGAATCAATATAATGAAAATGGCCAAACTGCCCAAGGTAATTTATAGATTCAATGCTATCCCCATCAAGCTACCACCTTCTTTCTTCAAAGAATTGGAAAAAACCACTTTAAATTTCATATGGAACCCAAGAAGAGCCCACATAGCCAAGACAATCCTAAGCAAAAAGAACAAAGCTGGAGGCATCACGCTACTTGACTTCAAACTATACTATGAGGTTACAGTAACCAAAAGAGCATGGTACTGGTACCAAAACAGATATATAGACAAACGGAACAGAACAGAGGTCTCAGAATAACACCACACATGTACAATCATCTGATCTTTGACAAACCTGACAAAAACAAGCAGGGTGAAAGGATTCCCTATTTAATAAATGGTGTTGGGAAAACTGGCTAACCATATGTAGAAAGCTGAAACTGGATCCCTTCCTTATACCTTATACAAAAACTAACTCAAGATGGATTAACGACTTAAATGTAAAACCTAAAACCATGAAAATCCTAGAAGAAAACCTAGGCAATATCATTCACGACATAGGCATGGGTAAAGACTTCATGACTATAACACCAAAAGCAATGGCAACAAAAGCCAAAATAAACAAGTGGGATCTAATTAAACTAAAGAGTTTCTGCACAGCAAAAGAAACTATCATCAGAGTGAGCAGGCAACCTACAGAATGGGAGAAAATTTTTTCAATCTACTCAACTGACAAAGAGCTAATATCCAGAATCTACGAAGAACTTAAACAAATTTACAAAGAAAAAAAAACCCATCAAAAAGTGGGCAAAGCATATGAACAGACACTTCTCAAAAGAAGATATTTATGCAGCCAACAGACATATGAAAAAATGCCCATCATCACTGTTCTTCAGAGAACTGCAAATCAAAACCACAATGAAATACCCTCTCATGCCAGTTAGAATGGCAATCATTAAAAAATCAGGAAACAATAGATGCTGGAGAGGACGTGGAGAAATAGGAACACTTTTACACTGTTGGTGGGAGTGTAAATTAGTTCAACAATTGTGGAAGACAGTGTGGCATTTCCTCAATGATCTAGAACCAGAAATACCATTTGACCCAGCAATCCCATTACTGGGTATATACCCAAAGGATTATCAATCATGCTACTATAAAGACACATGCACATGTATGTTTATTATGGCACTATTCACAAGAGCAAAGACTTGGAATCAACCCAAATGTCCATCAATAATAGACTGGATAAAGAAAATGTGGCACATATACACCATGGAATACCATGCAACCATCAAAAAGGATGAGTTCATGTCCTCTGCAGGTACATGGATGAAGCTGGAAACCATCATTCTCAGCAAGATATCACAAGAACAGACAACCAAACACCACATGTTCTCGCTCATAAGTGGGAGCTGAACAATGAGAACACATGGACACAGGGAGGGGAACATCACACAATGGGGCCTGTCAGGGGCTGGGGGCCTGGGGGAGGGATAGCGTTAGGAGAAATACCCAATGTAAATGACGAGGTGATGGGTGCACCAAACCATCATGGCACATATATACCTGTGAGACAAACCTGTATGTTGTGCACATGTACCCTAGAACTTAAAGTATAAAAATAAATAAATAAAAATACTATTTTTACTTGTATAGAATTTTGTAAGAGGCTAATTTTCTGTGGAAATGTAAACTAAAACCACAATGTGATACCACCTTATCCCAGTAATAATGGCTGTTACTAAAAAGGAAAAAACAATAGATATTGGTATGAATTTGGTGAAAACAGAATTTTGGTAGAATGCTGGTAGGAATGTAAATTAGTACAACCTCTATAAAAAATAGTATGGAGATTTCTTTCTTTCCTTCTATTTATTTATCTATGAGATAGGGTCTTGCTCTATCACCCAGACTGGAATGCAGTGGCATGATTTGGCTCACCACAACCTCAGCCTCCTGGGCTCAAGCAATCTTCCCATCTCTGCCTCCCAAGTAGCTGGGACTACAGGTGCATGTAGTCAAACCAAAATTTTTTGGGTTTTTTTATGTAGAGATGGAGATTCACCATGTTGCCTAGGCTGGTCTCGAACTCTTGGGCTCAAGCAATGCACCTGCCTCGGCCTCCCAAAATGCTGGGATTACAGGCACGAACCACCGCACTTTTCTTTAGTTCTTAAAGAAAGAGCTTTAAGTACTAAAAGTAGATCTATTATTCAATCCAGCAATCTCACTACTGGGTATCTATCCAAAGAAAAAGAAGTCATTATATATTTTAAAAAAAAATCTGCACATGTATATTTATTGCAACACAATTCACAATTGCAAAGATATGAAAGCAATCTAAGTAACCATCAACTGATGAATAAAGAAAATGTAGTGTATATACACCATGGAATACTACTCAGTCATAAAAAAGAATGAAATAATGTCTTTTGCAGCAACTTGATGGAGCTAGAGGCTGTTATTCCAAGCAAAGTAACTTGGAAATGGAAAACCAAAAATGTAGTTCTCACTTATCAGTGGGAGTTAAGCTGTGGGTACATAAAGGCATATGGAGTGGTATAATGGATTTTGGAGACTCAGAAAGAGGGAGAGTGGAATTGGGGTGAGGGATAAAATAATACATATTGGGTACACATACATATCCGGTGATGGGTGCACTAAAATCTCAGAATTCAGCACTCTCTCTCTCTTTCTCTCTCTATATATATATAGACACACACACACACACACACACACACACACGCATAATTCATCCATGTAACCAAAACCCACTTGTACCCCAAAGCTATTGACATATATATATATAATTTTCATGTGTATTTATATATATGAAAAAAGAAAGCAAATCCCTATCTTCCAAATCTCAAGTCATAGCAAGAGGAAAAAAATTCAAGGTTTGCAGATTTGATTTGTCTCCTGATCAATCGGCTGAAACCTCTTTCTGTTAATGTTGATTCCTTACACTGGAAAATTCCTAGACTATTATTTGTATGAGTGAGAATTTCTCTTCTGACTTTCAATCCAAGCCACATGGAAAGAATGTAAAAATGGAGCCTGTGCACTTTGAATTTATTCTCAGCCTTTAGGCTGCAGTATCACAGCCCTATTTCCACCAGTAGGAGGCATTATCTAAACATGTTGAGAAACAGTCATTCCTAAGGAATGACACTGTTTCCTTATCTGGCTCAATTCAGTCTGAGAAGAAGGACTGTTGTTTCTGATGAAGAAAGAGCTCCACTCTCAGCTACTGCCACAGCAGCTCTGCCAATAACAAAGGCACAGCATTTTCCCTCTTTGTGCATCTCCAACATGGATGCTTTTCAGGGCATTTTAAAATTCTTCCTTAATCAGAAAACTGTTATTGGCTACAGCTTCATGGCTCTGCTGACCGTGGGAAGTGAGCGTCTCTTTTCTGTTGTGGCTTTTAAGTGCCCCTGCAGCACTGAGAATATGACCTATGGGCTGGTTTTCCTCTTTGCTCCTGCCTGGGTGTTACTGATCCTGGGATTCTTTCTGAACAATAGGTCATGGAGACTCTTCACAGGCTGCTGTGTGAATCCCAGGAAAATCTTTCCCAGAGGCCACAGCTGCCGTTTCTTCTACGTCCTTGGCCAGATCACTCTGAGCTCATTGGTGGCTCCAGTGATGTGGCTTTCTGTGGCTTTGCTCAATGGAACTTTCTATGAATGTGCCATGAGCGGGACGAGAAGTTCGGGACTCCTGGAGCTGATTTGCAAGGGTAAGCCCAAAGAGTGCTGGGAAGAACTTCACAAAGTTTCTTGTGGCAAAACTAGCATGCTACCTACCATCAATGAAGAACTGAAACTGTCCCTTC
The DNA here is from genome assembly GCF_024542745.1 of Macaca thibetana thibetana. Classification (NCBI taxonomy): domain Eukaryota; kingdom Metazoa; phylum Chordata; class Mammalia; order Primates; family Cercopithecidae; genus Macaca; species Macaca thibetana. Next base: position 148,760,231 of record NC_065581.1, on the reverse strand, counting down.
AGGCCCAGTCTCAGGTAAGAAAACACAAACTCGCCATTTTCTCTCAGCATGAGCTTGAAGTATTCTCTCTGTCCTCCTTTCAGCCAGGGCTGAGTCTGTGTCCTGTCCGAATATTTTGAAACTAAATGGAAACTGAAACCTGATGCAGCATTGAGACTATCTCAGGAAAAGCTTTTGAAAGGCTGGATGGTTCAGTAAAGTTGCTGACTGGATTATCTCTTTTCCGGTTCTGAAAAGAAAATATCCACTGGATTGTCCATATGTAAATAGTAAATACTTAAGTACTTTAAAACATTCTCTCTGGGTTGACTTTGTAAATAAATAATGTCTAACACTAAATCATAAATTGAGTGTTAATGGCAGAGCTGTAACTGGAAATTACTGCCTTCTGTCAATTATTTATATTCAAGTTCGTTTCTCAAACACACACATATATTATTCATCTATTAAAATGTAGCTGAATGAAATGAGTTAATACTTTTCAAAGTTGCGTGTAATATAATTAGTGTAGAGAGTCTCTTGAATGATTTCTGGCAACCGCTCTCTCTGTGTATAAATATTACCAAGATTGAGAAGAATTTCCCTTGTAAAGTAGGAATCAGCAGTTTTTAAATAGCTTCTGTGAAAAAGTGACCGTACTCTCTAGGGAGATTATGTTTTATACTCTTTGTGCTATACAGCTAAAGAGGTTCTTAATTACTTCAGAAGCTCAAGATTGGGGCATTGTTTTATGTAACAGAAGGAAATCATATCTTTACCTAATTGATGCAGGGAAGTAGCCTGTCATTCCTCCAGGCACATGAACACAAATCCAGATGTACAGCCTTAGGAAGGCCTGACCTCCCATTTATAGGTAGTAAGAATTGCATTCCCAAAAGCAAAACAAGCGGTAAGAGTTGATAAGCAGATCTACAAATTGTCAGGAACGCTATCTGCGTCAGAATAAAGGCACTGAAATAGCATTATTCAACAAGGATTTGCCTTGGTAACAACACATCAAGGCAAAGTCTGTTTTTAAAATCATATACTCCAAAGCTGGTTGGCAGTAAAGTCATACTCTTCATAAATTGGTAAGTCAAAAAATTCTCCAAAACAAAATCTTTTCTTTAATGCATAAAGCACATCTTAGATAAAACATATCAGGCTCCCAAATGTCTTGTGTCTTTTACTGAAGAAGGGTATAACTTACAACTCTTATGATAGAATGATTGATTTATGGTTTATGTCCTCAGGCACCAGGCTCCATTCAGTCAGTGCCAGGCCCAAACACCTATCACTGTGTGAGCTTCTCCGCTCTAAACACAGGCACTTGGAAACCATGCACATCATGTCATAACTTAGACTGAGCACACTGACTTGCTGATTCTTCGTCAGAATGAGAAGGACCTGGGGCTGATTCCTGTGGGAAGATGCATAAGGAATGTGGGCAAGAGGAGTCGTATCAACAGCAGGTGCTGAATACAGAGGTTCAGATAGGCAGGAGGCAACATATAGTCCAGACCAATAATAGTTGGACATGTGCCTGGAGGTGGAAAAGAACATTCATCCATGGGTGGGGCAGATAAACAAAAATTCTAGCTGGATGAGTCTCTATTCTTAAGGAAGATAGAATGGAGTAGTGGAAAGAGCTCAGTCTTGGAATTGTCTGGCCTTGGGTTTGTATGCTGACGCTATCAATCACCAGCTATGTGACCTAGAACTAGTGGTTCGACCTCTTTGAGTCCCAGTTTTCTCATAGTTGGTGGTAATATCACCTACTTTGGAGAGTAGTTGGAAGATTTTGAGATGATAGACATAAATGGGCATAAAGTTTCTGGTACACCAAGTCAATGAGGAAAACTGCCAGGGTTTGGGGGAGAACATATGCAAAATAAGACACTATTGAGGGCTGCTATGGAAGCATCCACCATGCTCTAGTTTGACTCTGGGTACTGTGAATTGAGGGGAAGCATCGGTCAATGCAAAGGTCATGTGAAAGGGAGAAGGGGACCTGAAGCTGATGGAATAGTTTATAACTCAGCTGAAACTGGCTCCGATACTGAGATGAGATGGCGTACAGAAGCTTCAGCTGTGGAAAAAGAGGAAGATAGACAATGAAGGAAAGAGGAAGATACAAGGTAGCCAACCACAAGCCATTCAAGGACTTTCACATGATGGTAGTTGTGCCTCACTCATTAATTATAAGTACAGAAAGATATTATGAATTCATTAACACAATTACATAAGTGTATATACATTTGAAGAATAGCAGCATATAATATTAGCTAAAACTGAATGAATACATGTGTCCAGCATGATTTCATTAGGTCCACCAAATTACCCTTCAAGGTGAGTAACCCCCATTTCACAAGTGAAGAAACTGAGATACAAGAATATGCACAGTAAGGGGAAAGTTTAGATTTAAACCTGAGTAGTGCCAGTCCAGAGTTGGCATTGGTGCAGAGATTGAGACCCTTCACAGACACTCTGTATCTGAGCCAGAAGTTGGGAACCACTGATTTAAAGCTTATTTGTGGTTTTGTTATGGTCTGAATGGGCTCATTTGTAGATTATTTCTATTTTCAAATAGGCTCATATGCTAAAGAATATTAAGGATCATTTAAACTAAATGTCAAGAGACACCTTGAAAAAAATGTTAGTTTTCCAAACATAAAATTAATTCCAATTGTGAAAATAGAATTAGAGCCAAAAAAGTTAGAAGATAATTTGAGCTATTTAAACTTTTGCTTTTAAGATCCAGGGGAGAAAAGCTGAACCATTTCATATTTAGGAAAGAGTTTGTTTTTTCTAATTATCAAAAATCAAGACAAATCATTTTCAAGATTTTAATGATCCTAATTTTTTCTCAGCCTTTAAATTCTTATGGCTTCAGCTTCCTGATTGTATCGTCTGTCTCCCTTTTCCATGGACAGTAATGACAGAAAAAAAATCAGTCACTAGCCATGTATATACATTTATCAATGCCTAAAAATGCGTGGCTGAAGAGCTGGTCATTTGCTCAAATGACCACATTTACTTATGCACAGAATATTTTCCTCTCAGAGCTAATACTATCTGAGCTTGATTTCTGTAAGTCTTATGTAATCTATACTTTGTACTCTTTTCCGTCTGCCTGCCTTCTTTGCATCAGCAATGTTGGGGAGGAGAATAGAGATTAGGTAAACCCTAACTTTATTTTGAGTTTACCTAATAAATTCAAAAAGTGAGTTTAAAGTGTTTACAAATTAAGATGAATGATTTCAAATGAGGTATGCCAAAGAACATGGTAATAATTTAGCTATACACTTCTCAGTAATACCACCCTAGCTCCCTAAATTACTTTGCTTTCATGTGTACTCAATATTTCTTTCTTGTTAAGATTATAGGATGGTGCCTGATTTGTTCAGCATCTTTCTTCTCTCTGCTCACCACATGTTATGCTCGCTGCCGATCTAAAGTTAGCTACCTCCAGCTGAGTTTTTGGAAGACATATGCACAAAAGGAGAAGGAGCAGTTGGAAAACACATTTCTGGACTATGCCAACAAGCTGAGCGAGAGGAACCTGAAATGCTTTTTTGAAAACAAGAGGCCAGATCCTTTTCCCATGCCTATGTTTGCTGCCTGGGAGGCTGCTTCAGAGCTGCATTCTTTCCACCAAAGCCGGCAACACTACAGCACCCTCCACAGAGTGGTGGACAATGGTCTGGAACTTAGCCCTGAGGATGATGAGACGACAATGGTCCTTGTGGGTACTGCCCACAATGTGTAGCTCATCCACCATCACTGACTCATGGTGCTGAGTGGGAGGCTCATTCTGGGATCCTCCTAACTTATCACCAGTAACCTGTGTATCTCTGTATTTTCTTACATTTGGAGTATCTTTACAAGACAATAACACAAAGGAAACTGCTTTGAAGGTCTTAAGTGGAGCATCAGTATGTGCTCAAATTGATGCTGAAGGGTGATACTCTTGCATTGGTGGAGAGTTGGGCTCAGTAGGCCCAAATGTTGCTCCAAGATCTAAGATTTTATCATTCAACAGAGAGACTCATGTGAGAGGGCTCATTGGTCTCTGTAAATATTGGTTGCAGAATTTAGGGGCAGAAGCAATGGCTTGTGAGTGAGCAAGTTACTTTTAATACAGATTGCCTTACACAGTGGCTCCTGCAGTGTGATCAGCAGGAATCTTTGTCCTTCAAATCTATCCTTTTAAGGATGTATGAAATTCTGGAATTCATTCCCTCAGAATCTGAAGACCTCAGTTCTCAAAAATGAAAAGTTGCAAGAATATGATGCCTGAAACTGAAAGTTTTTCACGTTTTCACTGTATACTGAAAATACGTCCCTGGAAGCAGGGCTGCATCATGATTTGTGTGAGCTTTATGTACTTTTGCCTTTGTGAACCACTTCCTACATTCAAAGTAGTAGTAACAAATACATATATATATAGAAATATATATTTATAACTGCATTGATAAATATATAACATCGATAAAAGTTATATATTTATAACTGCATTGACTAGCATTTTCTTCAGCCTAAAAGTTTATGTATTTTCTTCTGATTTTAAAAGAAATTAAAAACATTTAGTGGACCCTTACAAGTATTGTGGGTCAGGTTCTGATGAGAGCAATTTTCCAGGTTGCGAACTGCTTGCTGCCTTCTCAGTGAACTTCCATGGTGGAAAGTGCAAATCAACTCCCTTGAGCATTTTTTATAAGGCACTGATCCCATTCCTGGAGGCTCCACCTTCATGACCCAATTACTTCTCAAAGGCTCTGCTTCTTAATACTATCAGCTTGGGGGTTAGGATTTCAACATTCTCCCCCAACATGAAATTGGGGGGAGACACAAACATTCAGACTATACTAGGGTAAATTGACCCTGACTAAAGGTCTGGGGACACTGTCCAAAGCAGTACTGGCATAAAACTGTATTGCAGTCTTACATTTATCAGAAATAATGCAAATCTTGCATTCTACAATGTACTATATCCACGTCAGTATATACATACATATGTGTATGTGTATATGTACATAAATTCTCCTTAAATCTCTGGGAAGAATTGTGCTTAAAAAAAGAACTATGTTTTGTGCTGTGGCTCATACCTATATCAGTGGGAGTCTATGTCTCCTAGTTTGAGAAAACTGAATATTAACTTTTTATTAACATGAAACATGGTGGCAAACTGAATCCTACAAGTATAGGACCCAGAACATATCTATGTTATTGTCGTTTACAAGAAGAAATATGTGTTTGATCTTTCTTCCTATTCCTGGTGCAGAGCTCCTAAAACCTTTGGGACCTCCCAAGTGATGTGTCTGGTAGTATGCAAATGAGATGACTGATGGTTAGTGGCTTCTGAATGGCCTCAGAATGGGGTCTGGTTGCCAGGGGAACCATCCATGTGTTTAGAGGGTTGGAACTTTCAGGCCCACTTCCAGACCTTGGGGAAGGGAGAGGGGCTGAAGGTTGAGTCGCTCACAAATGGATAATGATTTAATCAATCATGCCTAAGAATAAAGCTTCCCATAAAAATCCAAAGGACAGGGTTCAGAGAGCTTCTGCGTTGCTCAATACATGAGGGATGGTGTGCCCAAAGGGACCGTGGAAGCGCCATGCCCCTTCTGCCAAACCTGTTCCTGTGCATCTCTTCCATCTGACCGTTTCTGAGTTATATTCTTTTATGATAGATGGATGAAAGTAAATAAAGCTCTTTCCTGAGACTCATTGGAACTTCTGCTTTGTAGCCATGTCAGATAGAAGATGTGAGTAACTTTGGAAGCTACTGCTTGTGACTGGTGTCTGAAGTTGGGGGAGGTCTTATGGGACTGAGCCCTTAACCTGCTGGGGGTCTGCACTTAATGCCGATTAATGCCAGAATTGAATTTAAGATATCCAGTTGGTGTTGGAGAATTGGCCAATTGTGTGGGAGAAATTGGCCAATTGCGTGGGAGAAAACCCATACAATTGGTGGCAAGCAGTGTTTAGTGTTGAGTGTGAATGTCAATTAAAAAAGGTGTTTTTTCTACATACAATATCTTTGGGAACTTGGAGGTGCAGTGTCAGACGTCTGTGTGTGTATCTGGCAGGGACAGAACAGGGATTAGGGATGTGAAGGAGTAGAGTTTTCAGAATAAAGGGAGACAAAATTCAGCAAAGAATTCTCTTTCTTAATCTTTCTTGACTTGAAGTTTGTCTGCCTTTAAGTGTCTTCTGAGCTGGAAAAATACACATAGGAACCAAGGCCCATGCCTCTCTTGCAGTGCTTGAGAGGCTGAAACAGAAATTCTATAGAAGTAGGTTAGTTGTGAGAAACTGAGGATTGAGGAGTCATATCTGGGGCATATTTCTGCTACCCTCAACTCCAGGGACTTTCTGCACTCAGAAAGCTTACACTCATGACAATGACTGCCTCATTCAAGAAACTCCAAGCTGACTGGCAAGAAGCCGGCAGGCTGGGTACTTGGTGCTGCAGCTTCATAAGTAGCGGAGGAGCTCATCCTCCTCCTCTGGAAGAAGCCACTTAACAGGTTCTCATCCTGACTCCTGGTCCTAAATTTTTTAACAGTCCTTTACTCAGGAACAAAACAAGTCCAAGAAAACTTATCTGTCCCACGAATTGTCCTGGGAGCAGTGGAGCAAGATAGGGAGAGCAAATTGGTGTCTGCTCTTGAGTATCCTGAGGGAATGGGTATCCGGAGGCAGCAGCATGAGCCGGCTTTGATAGCAGAGACTTTAAGATGTGTGGACCATTAGTTGTCTTTGGATGTGCTCCCTAGAGGCTGCGCCTGACACAGGGAGCTGTGTATACATGATTTATTAAGAAGGAAATCCTCTTAGGAGAAATGTATTAGCAGGATACACACAAGAAAGAATGCAGTTTCAAGTGGAGTCTCAATCAATCCCACAGGAAATTCTGGGACTTCAGCCTCAGCTTGACCTATGGGGGCTCTGGAATGTCAGCTTCCTCCTGACCCAACTGTGCTCTGGGGCTTCCATTGCAGCCGAGAGTCGTTCCGGGGCAAGAGAGAGCGTTCCTCATAAAACTCCAGGTGAGGAGTCTCCATTGGTCCAAGGGTGATCTTCCAGAGGAGGTTATACCGCAGAACTGGGACATTGGCACCCTGAATTTGGATATCTAGAGAGGGCACCCAAAGGTCATACTAATGTCTGCCACAACAGTCTCTTCCAGGTCTAGAATTGAAGCATATGGAGGGGGTCCTTGGGCTAGAGTTAACCCAAGCCCAGGCTGACTCCCTTTTTATACTTCTAATTTTCCCTGAAGATCTTGTCTTCTCCCTACCACCACTACCCTATTACACAAGAGGAAAGGATTGCAGAATGCTCTTGAAAAGAATGTCATGCTTTCCCATACAAGGAATATACTCAAGGAAAAATTGCATGGCACCTAATGCTGATTCTGTCCAATTTATCCCATGAATAAATTGTGTACACATATATATGATTCTTTTGTTTTTCCTGTGCAGTTCCTTCCTTTTTTCAGGCTCAACCACTTAATTCGGCTTTAGGATACATTCAGCTTATTCATATCAAATATCAAGTGGGGAAAAAAGGTCTTTAACAAAGATTACAAAAAGACATGGCAGACAAATCACTACATAATTATATGCATTATACCTTAAAGTAATATGTTGTAAAATAAATGTGTCGAAAGCAACTTTTAAAACTTTTGCATGGTTTTCTATTTGAGACCTTTAAAGCATCACTGAAAATGTATACATTTAACAAGAGAACCATGACATTATTGATTCAGATTAGTTGTTTCAAAGCCTGATGATCCACTGATTTACTCTAAAAACTGCTTAAAGCAATCTAAAAGTCATTGGGTAACAGAAAACTGCTATCGCTCCTCACATGATATATTTCGGGTACTTCAACTATTAATTATATTATTCTATTTAGACTTTGGTGGTTCTGAATTCTCTAAGGTAATTATCTTAATTTTCTAATATTTCCCTCTCATTTTTCTCTGTTGTACAAGCCAGGGGATATTTAACTTCCTTTGTGGGTAGTGCCTGGACTTCTCTCATTTTAGATCCCAAAATCATTAAGAAAAAGCTAAGAGGTTGGTGTGAGAGGTTTGATGGAAAGCATCTATCTGTGTTTGTCAGCAGCTGTCGATGCTGGCTGCACACTGGAATCACCTGGGGCCCTTTGACAATCTCAATGTCTGGTCCCATTTCCTAAGAACCTGATGTAACTTTTCTGGGTTAGGGCCTGAACATTGAAATTTCTTTTAAAAGCTTTCTAAGTGATTATAATGTGCAGTCATGGTGAAGAACTACTGATTTTATATAGGGAGTCAGTGAAGGTGGTGAGGGGCTGTGAGGTTGAAATATTGGAAATGTTATCTGGATTTCAAACAGCAGAGTGTGATGAAGATTTAAAAACTGGCTTTCTGGGAAAAAAAGAGACGTCCTAATATGACATATTTGCCAATATACCATGGGTTTTCTTCGGCTGGGATGAACTTTCAGAAGTTTTACAGTGAGATTTTTTTTTTTTTTGGATTTAAATTGGTTCTAGCTAAGCAATTTTGGGCTATCTTTGGTGTACCTGGGTCTCTCATTTTAATAAACGTTTAACAGTGGTATATTAGTCAGGGTTCTCCAGAGAAACAGAACCAACAGTACAACAGTATATATACATACATACATACACATGTGTGTGCATGTGTGTGTATGTGTGTGTATGTCTGTGTGTGTGTATTCATGTGTATATATACATAAAATATATATGAAACGGGATTTATTGTGGGAATATATATTGTTATATATATTATTGTATACAACAAAATATAACAAATATATACCAAAATATATGTGCTATATATATATTGTGTGTGTATATATATATAAGAGGATTTATTGTGGGAATTGGCTCATGTGATTATGAAGGCTGAGCAGGCCCATGATATACCACCTGTAAGCTGGAGAATCAGGTAAGTGAGTAGCGTGGCTTAAGCCCCAGTCTGAGGGCCTGAGAACTAGGGGAGTTGATGGCACAAATCCCAGAGCCAAAGGCAAAGGAACCTGAAGTTTTTATTTCTAAGGGCCAATAGAGAAGGAGAAGATTGGTCACCCAACTCCAGGAGACAGAGAAAAGATTGGTGACCCAACTCGAGGGGAGACAGAGAAAGAGAGAGAGAGAGAGAGCGCAAATTTGTCCATCCTCTCCCTTTTTGTCCTACCCAGGCCCTCAGTGGATTGTATTGTGCCTGCCCAGATTAGGTGAGGGAAGATTTTCCTTACTTACTCAGTCCACTGATTCAAATGCCAATCTTTTTTGGAAACACCCCCATATACATACCCAGAAATAATGCTTTAATAACTATCTGGCTACCCCTTAATCCAATCAAGTTGACATCTAAAATTAACCAGCACATGTGATAAATTAAACATGGTTCAATGGCTCCTTCTGGCAGATGTAGTCTTGTTATCCTCACTTTGAATCTGACCTTATGAACCATTCAACTATGGCAGACATGAAGGTAGGTTGTTAAGCAGTATCACAGTTTATGCCTTGGTCTCTTACAATGTTGCAATGCTCAACAGTCTGGTAAAAGCCACTGTGTAAGAACTGCAATTACCCTGGGACTACCAAGCTCTGAAAAGGCCCAAGCTAGCCAGTTGCGGGGGGTGGGGGCAGAGAGAGAGAGATAAAGATAAAGAGAGAGAGAGAGAGAGAGAGAGATCCCAATGGCTCCAATTGTCCCAGATATTCTAGCTTAGGAGCCAGACACGTGAGCGAAGGAGTCATTTTAAGTATTCAGGCCCCAGTGTACGTGACATAGAGAAGGACCAGGAAGTCCAACCAACAATGAGAACAAAAGGCCCCAGATCTATGGCCCTAGTCAAATCATTGCAGCCATCTCCAAACATTTGACCCACTCCAGTGGAGGCTGCAGGCTTTGTAGAGAAGTCCTTGCTATGTCCTATCCAACTCCATGACCCCAAAAATCATGAGCTTAAATAAATGTTTGTGGCTTTAAGTCACTGAATTTTGGGGCAATATGAAGCGATAGAGCCTGAACACTAACATGAAAATCAAAATTTATAAAAAGACAAAAATTAGAGGCAAATTGTATTTATACATTTATACATTCTCACTATGCATAGAGAACATTTTCTTCAATAATGTTTTCTTTTTCCTTAGGTTCCAGTTAGCAGTATAGCATCTATAGCATGATTTGATAGATGCTGATAAGTATCTCTCTAAAATTTCTCCACCAAAGCTGGAGATTCACTTTTAATTATTTTTTTAATATTTTAATTATTAAACTTTTAATTATTAAAAATTTTAAAATAAATTTTGTTTGAAAGGAACACAAACATATTATTGGGAGGAGAAACACATTAAGCTATTATTTGTCATTAATATCTAGGAAAAAATAGCAAGCGAGGGTTTCAGACTAGGCTGGCCTTCAGTAAGCTGGAAACAGACTGTTCTTCTAGTCTTGTCCCTCAAAATGTTATCTTCAGACCGTCAACATCAGCATCGCGATGAAGCTTGTTAGAAATACAGAATCAGACATTATCTAAGACCCGTTGAGTCAAGCCGGCAGTTTAACATAATCCTTGCTGATTCCAGTTCAAGTTAAATTTGATAACACCAAGGCAGTGGTTCTAAAATTTTGGTCCATATAAAAATCATCCGGAGGGCTTATTAAAATGTGGATTGCTGAACTCCACCTCCAGGGTGTCTGATTCAGTAGGTCTGGAGTGAGGCAAAAGAATCTGCATTTCTAACAGGTTCTCAGGTGATACTGATGCTACCGGTCTAGTGACTACATCTTGAGAATAACTGCTCTACAGCACAGAGCAGGCTATTCTGGGGAAAGCAGGCTGTAAGAAACTCAGAATCTTGGGCTGCACTCCAGATCTACTGAATTGGTCATTAACCTGTCCAAGACTTTGGGGTGCCTTTCCATTCATTCAAGGATACCTTTTGTCCTTTAGGGATATTTTAAAGTTTACTTCATGTAAGTTTTACATGTTTCTTGTAAACTCTATTTGTAGGTGTTTTCTTTGTTCCTATTGTAAATGGTTTCTTTTTTCCACTACATCTTTCTAAGTGATTGTTATCTGAGTATGTGAAAAGCTATTGTCTTATGTTTATTAATTTTATCTCTCTACTAATTATTTTATTGTTTATAGGGCTTTTCAGAATTTGAAAGTAAACATTTTGCAACCTCTGATGACATAATCAATCTAGACAATAAATAATGAATTCTAAACTATTAGGTGAAAGCAGAATGGGGTCAGACCTATGCAATTTGAAGCCACTCATCCATATTAGCATCACTAAAAATCAAACCAGATATTACGTGCCTTAGGAGGCAAGGCAAGAACAAATACACAGTACCACCTGTGAAATATTGTTGCCTAAAAAGCTAAACCTAATCAAGTATTTAGACATTACTGCTAGTTTATAGGAAATGTGAGTAACAGAAAACAAGGCAATTAGCCCCACAAGAAAACAACCAGGTACATCTAGATACAGAACATTCCATTTTACAGATGACTCAGTTTCCCCACAGATTAACAGTATTAAAAAAGGAGAATGAAGGAGATATCAGTGACTTAATAACCAGATATGCTATATAGACCTTATTTGTATCTTGTTTCAAAACAACCACCTGTAACAAGATATCTTTGAGATATTTAGGAAAATATGAATATTAGATGATTTTTAGAGAATTATTAATTTTGCTATGTGTGATAATGGTGTGCTGGTTTATGTTTTTAAAAAGTTCTTCAGTTAGAGATGTATATTTAAATATTTATATGTGAACTGCCATGATGTTTAGAAGTTTCTTTAAAATACTCTAGAAAAAAGAAAGTTTAGGGAAAAAGCTGAAAGATGAAACAAGATTGGCAAAATATGGAAACTTTTGAAACTGGATGGCAGGTACATGGAATTCATTACATTATTCTCTTTACACTTGTATATGTTTGAAAATTTTCATAAGGTACACAACAAAATAAATGAAATCAGTTATTTTACTAAAGTTTCGTCAATCACCTCCTGCTTGGCTGGAGTTTACCTTCTAGTATCATTCTTAGCAAAGGCTCATAGGAACGCTATTCCCTGAATTCTTACATATTCAGCCTGTTGGCCTGTTCTCTAATTGAAGGACAGCTTGTCTGGTTCATACTTTCTCTACGTGAGTGTATTGTAAGCGCTACTTCATTGTCTTTTGTCATTGAATATTGCTGAGGTGCCACACCTTGATGTCTGATGCCATCTTTATTTTTTCTTTATTACTAACATGACATTTTATCCTATATTCTCATTGGTTTCTTTATCTTTCATGTCCAAAAATGTTAAATAGGCCTTTGGGTAGGTCTTTTTGGAACAATTTTTCCTGCTACAAGTTTACTCTTTCATTCTGGAGAATCATTTTCTTACATTTCAATAAAAGAGTTGGAAATTTTTCAACTTATTTTCCTTTCTGTGCTATATCATTTTCAAGAAACTATATTGTTTTGAATTTAAAACTAAACCACTCTATGTTACTACTGGAATTTCATTAATTTAATTTTAAAAACTAAGTCAACTTGAAGTCTTGGCTCTTGTTTCATCTAAGTGTCACAAGCATACTGGGAAGGAAGTATTACCTTTTCTATGTTTATAAATAATGCTAGAGCCCAAAAAGGCTAAGGTGGTTAAGCCATTGTTAAGTTATTGAGCATCAATTTGGACCTACATTTGTCTAATCCTAATTTCCATCACACAAATTCTGCCTCACTTTAGTATATTCTTGATTGTTCATATAACTTTTGAAAGCATGTTCCCTCATTTGTAAAATGAGGATGTTGAATTCGTACATCTCAAAGTCTCTTTCAACTCTGTTGTCCTAAATCTTACAGTCAGTAGTGTGTGAATTCCCAGTCAATTGGATTCTTGGTGTCCTCTTGGGAATAGAGGTCTATCTCCAAGTTTCCTGGCCTCTGTCTGGGCCCCTGGATTCTTTCCCATCCTGAACAGCTTTTCACCTTGGGTTTCTAAATACTTAGGATAGTTATACTCAAACTGTACTTCTACTGTATCACTGAAGTAAACTTTCCATTTTATTTTTTAAAAATTTCCTTAGATAAAAATGACAATTGATACAGAAGGAATTTTTGGCAGTGGAAAGTTTATAAAAGATTTCAAATAATCCCCAAACTTTAATTTTTATATATTTTAGAGTGCACCTTTCTTTCCGTCTGGCCAGCTATCTTTTTAGAATTTCAGGTTTCCTGAACCTACAACCACACCAATTCCAGAGAGAAATCTTCACAAGTTTTAAATTGCAATGAAAACTGAGATTAAAATGGGAAAATGAATTAATTACTTCACCTAATCACATTCACTGGGTCATTTTAAGAAATAGGATTAAGTCAGCAAAATAAGAACTCATGATATTGAGTAACAAGATAAATGCATTCTTTGGCAGTTTATAACCTATAAAATGGTGACTAGTTGCATTGTAAAAACATTCTGTGCCTATATTTTATCATAAAGACATGTGCTTCTGCAATCACAATAATTTCTGATAGTTTCAACAGAACACAATTATTTCTCTCAGGGGGTTCGTTGGTATTTGTGTCACGGAGGAAGCACGAGGGATAGTAATCAGTGTTTTAAGAACGGTTACTTCCTTAAACAGTTGGCTAACTGTGAGTGGGTTTCACCGACCCTATGCATGAAGTCAAGCAATTAAAGAAATATATGCTTACAAACTGGTCAATTTCCATCTTCTTTTGAGAAATGTCCTCAAAAACACGGCCTCCTTCCCTACCTCTTTCCCTACAGACAAATTTGTTGTCCCAACTAAAGGTGAGATGGACTTTGTTTCAATCAAAACTGTTCCACTTTTATCATATCTCTCTAGTGTTTTCCACTTTTTTCCCAAATGGATTTTTATTTATTTGAAGCATGTAAAAGACATAAAATAAGAGGAAACTAGGGGTAGAATTTGGAGGGAGGGTATGGAGGAGTGGCAGCCTTAACCTGCAGCCTCACTTCCACAGGAATCACCCTAGAGTTCCATAGAACACAGTTAGGGAACTCTTCTTCTAAACAGTGGAGGCCCATTAGGATCACTCGGAGAGCATTTAAAAGTTCTAATGCCTGTGCCTTATTCCCAGAGACCACAATTTAATGGGTCAAAAGTAAGTTCTGAACGTCAGGTTTTTTTGGAAAGCTCCAGGGGATTCTATGTAGGAGCTAGAATTGATAACCCTTGCCCTGGAGTATCACTGAGAGGTCAATGCAAGTCTGAACCAAATCTTACTTCTGACACAAACTAAACATCACACCAGGCAGGGATGGCCTGGAATTTGGTGTTCCTGATGTGTCTCTGAATCCTTAGACCCAGACAGACCTTGCTTTAGGGTTTTGTTTCCCAGGGTATTTACTTCATGGTTTTCTTTTCTTAATAAAGAATTTTATTGTAAATAGTTACATTAATAAAATGTTCCCAAAGCTATTGTTATTTTCAATCCACTTAGGTTTGTTTTAAAGGAGTTCAGAATATGCCACCCCAAAATATTACCACTTTGACATGTATACTCATTCTTTTGAGTTAAAGGCACTTGAAAAGCAGCAGTCACAAGATTGCTCTGACCTTCCTGCTGTTTCTTAAAGGCAGGAGAAGAAATTCCCGTGCGAAGGATATCCTCCCTATACTAGAAATAAAGCAACACTCTTATCATCAAGGAGGGGCAAGTGAGGCTGAGAGGATTCTGTACAGATTTTATTAAAATCATTATTTTCTTCTTGCCTCCCCAAATAATTTAGTTGCCTTTTTGCAAATTACTATTCTTTGTCTAATTCAGTAGGTAAGTGTTCAACTCCTTGGGCCTCCATTTCTTTATTAAAGATTCCCATGCTATGTATTAAGTAAATGTGTATGCTTCTTTTTCTGTTGATCTGTCTCCTGTCAATTTAATTCTTAGGATAACTTTTAAAAAAAGTCCTAAGAGGATAGAGGTGAAGTTTTGCCTTCCCTACAGTTTCATGAGTCAGTTTCACATGAGTTTCATCCAAATAACTTAAACAGCAGAAATAAAACCAATAATCTTCAATGCAAAGGCAGGGCAGCCTAGATATTCATGTGCTGGGATATTCGGAAGATTCAAAACTTCTCCCCTAGAAGGGAGAGCATTTGGACAAATGCCTAATGCATGCAGGGCTTAAAACCTAGATGACAGGTTGATAGGTGCAGCAAACCACCATGACACATGTATACCTATGTAAAAACCTGCGCGTTGTGCACATGTATCCCAGAACATAAAGTTTAAAAAAACTTCTCCCTTAGAGCATTTTTAGTAATAGAGCAAAAATGACATCTACATGCAGCCAGATTTCTTGTAAGTCCTGATTATGAACAAAAATGGAAGATGGACATTCATAAGGAAAGTGAGAGGCAGTGCTAAGTTATTTAGTGACTTGTAGAATTAGTAATAATCAAGCCCTAAGAGATTATTCTCTGTGACCAAAGAAAAAATAATATTATGCAAATGCAGTCATAATAAAAGTTTAAGGGTAATTCCCTTGCAGGTGCTTTGCCTTCATGTTGGAACTCTGCCATAACGGTGGATGTGGCCTTCTGGGTTTGATCCAATCAGTCTCAAAATCCACAGAGCTTGTGGCTGTACGCATATGCTTTTCCACAAAAGAAAATTTCCTACATTTTTCCTCTTTCATCCCGCCCAGAGGTACAAAACAGAATAGAACAAATGTGTGAGTGATTATATAAGGCAGTTCTTGCCTATTCAGTGGGGAGAAACAAGCCTAAGTGGCTATGCTTGTTTAAACAAGTATCATATTTTTAATAATCTCTCTGCTATATTTCTGACCCAAATTGTAAGATGTCTTAAAATAATTTATAAATTGCTTTGCTTTTGCTATGAATATTCATCATTTTTTAAATATTGAGAATTTTATTACCACAAAGAATTTTTCTTTCCTTTTAATTGATTTCCGCTCCCTTCTCTATTCAAAACTGCTACTAAATAGGAAAATGGTCTGACATTCAGCTAACTGTGATGCCAGCCTTCTCTGGAATGTTGTGTTGTGTTGGGCTGTGACTTCCATGGAATTCAATTCCTGTTTACCAAGGGCTCCCACTTATTTAATTTTAATATAGTATGGTGAAAAGAGTGGAAAAAATAAAAGCAATTCAATAGGCTCTTACAACTAGGGTTTGAGTTAGCCTTTGAAAAACAGTAAGAGCAAAGAAAGATTTTATATTTAGGCTTATCTGATGAGCTTCCTTTGTTGTTGTTGTTGTTGAGGGATTAAAGGGATGAGTAATCTTAGCAAAATGCTGAGAATCAGGCATATATGGTGCTTTAACCCTTGGGTCCTCCCTTGCTTACACTGTGCTGAGAACTGCTCTCTCTGACCAGGTCTCCTGTTTGTGAACCTGCATTCTCCACATTTGTCCCGACTCTTCAGGTTAATAACTGAACCTCTCACTTGGCTTTGCTGTACCCCTTCAGCTCTGTGCATTGTAAGGAATGCCTGGGTTGCAAATCTTACTAGACCCTGGGGATTCTGTTCCATTCCAATAGCTGGGTTTCCTACTTCAATCTTTTGGCTGGGGTGGGAGGCATGTACAATAACAGCTAATTTCTCAAGTATCTATTTACATGTTATTCTAAGATAAGACAGTGGTGAGATATCAAAAAATTTTAGCATCTTTGTAATGAACAGAGTCACAACTGTTGGCTGTCTGATGGAAGTTAATATGGGGTAACCTCCATGCACCCTCCTGCTTCCCAGGATTCCCTTAGGGATTTCCTGTCAGGTTGCTTTTGGTAGACAGAGCACTGTGTTGCTCGAGGTAAAGTAGATTGGAGCTGAGTGGAAGTTGTCCACCACTCGTATCTGCCTTCAGTATCTATGTGGAGAGCACAGAATCCCCTCTCTGTGTCTTGCAAGGCAAAAGTTACATGTCATCTGGTGAGGTTAACAGGTAGGCAGTTGCCGTGATGTGCCTTCAGCCCTCATGAGGTGAATGCAGCATGAATGAGTCACTTTTTCAGAGGACCATGAGCAAAAATCAGTCTTCACAATATCAGTGAGAGATTTTAACCAAGTGAAGGGCAGAGATTGCATGAAAATAAACAGGTCCTAAGTCTTTTATTTTATGGCCCCCAGGCTGCATTTCTGAGCCTATACCTTAAAGTAAGTTGTTGTGTGTAAGAGAAGGAGTGTTGAGGAATGGAAAGCAACTCTAAAACTGAGGTTTAAATATTCATCCTAGTAAAAGAAAGAACATTCAGAGGACAGGAAAAAAATGCCTCCCCATTTTGTGCGCAGCATTATGATGGCAGCGAAATTCAAGTGTTGTGCATTGTACCGGGTGTGTTACATCTAGACTTAGACCCAGAATTGTGAAATACGGTAACTTTTAGAGAAGTATTTGTTTTTAAGATACATGTTATTTAGAAAATTAAGGAAGCCAAATATAATCAGAAAAAAAAGAAAGCAAAGTAAGTAAAATACAGAAGCATAAGGAACTCCGCCCCCCCCCACCCCACCCCTTTTTTAAGAGAAAGGTAAAAACAGCCTAAGATATGTTGCTGTCTCTGACTTGAATGCCCTGGTTTAAGTTCATTTTATCTGGGCACTTTTCCCTATTCACATTAAAAATCAGATTATCTCTGGTAACATTCTTTGAAAAAAAAAATACACAGAATGTCAAGAGAAATGACTGAAAAAGACTTAGAAAAAAGAGTAACAAAAGAAAAAACCCCACAGGATTAGATGACCAGAGCAAACTTTTGTAATTCATTCCTTTATAAGAAGTTCAAAGGGAAACCTAATACTATCTATTGTAGCACAACATCATTTTTCTTAGGAGAACTTGGTTATCTCCCTTCTACCAACCGTTCCTCTGAGCTCACTGTCCTGAGTAATGTTAGCCCCATTCTTGCTAATGGTCTAAAATATTTACTTTGCATTAACAATGTGGTTTCACTTGACTGCTTCCAAGTGCAGAGGTATTTTATTTTGAAGCGTTTGTTTTCTTTGTTATTATCTGCAAATATATAACAAAGACAGTTTTTTCTACTTCAATATCTTATAGTTAGCATACTAAATGGAGTCTGCAACACTAGTTATTTGCCCCAAATTCTAGCTCTGAAACAAAGAAAAACAAACACCAGCATCAGTAAGATAAATACTGTGAGCAGAAGATTCATAGATAAAGTGAGACTCATATATATATATACACACACACACACACGCACACATATATCTGTTACTAATTTCCTAGACAAGGAACAAGATATTTATCAATTACTTTGTCCTGTTTTGGAAAATCTTGGAATGTTTTCATACCCAGATTCCCTTCCTGAGGGGCTCCCTGTGATTGCCATGCTCTGTCTAATTATCCTGCCATTCTGGCCACAGTTAATGGATTAGGGTGGGCATTTTGAGCCTGGACAGTCAGTTCACAGTTTGGCTAGGGCCCTGGAAGTGAGCTAGCATGAAACTCTACCTAACACAGGGCTAGTGATTGGCTGGACAGGTTAAAGACTCTCTTTTGGGGACTTTAAATATGAAACACATAGAGAAAGTCACAGTTTGGGTGATTGGGCAGAATGCAAATGACACCCAGAGAAAAAAGAGTAAGCAGAAGCCATGAGGCAACAAAACTGTGAAACACCAGAAGCAATGAGGTGGAGAGAAGGAAAAGAAAAATGGAAAGAAATTATTAGGTAATTATAAGAGCAGAACAAGCAGAGAAGGTTTGAGTCACGAAAATGGCACAGGACTGAAGTAGAGAACCACAAAGGCTTGCTGCTGAGGGTTCAAGATAGACTAAAACTGGAAGGATTTTCCAATTTTTGTTCTTTCATGGGGTCTGATTATTGTGTCCCAGAATATCTCTACGATAAACCCTAAAGATCTGACATAAACTAAATGCTGGTAACCTAAAGGAGTCTACCTAAAACAATTTGGCTCCATGATGAATTTTAGGATAATTTTCAAGCATTTTCCATAATAATATGAAGCGCACTATGTAATGATTTGATTACCTACTTAATATCTGCATTTGAAATCACAATTGACCTCAGAGTAGCAGAATGAATATCTCTCTTCTGAAACATACTACACTCATATAATAAATGATAATGGAAAAACAATAATAAATATATAATTTAATATAATTATAATTTATTTATATTTGATTTATATTTAATTTTAAAATACAATATAATAAACAATAATAGAAAACACAAATGTTTCAATAAAATTATCAAGTTGAGTTCGCTATCATTATTTAATAAGAATCAGTTATTTTCCTGTTCAGGATCCTATCGCAGTTTAAATCTTGTTGTTGTGGATTTGTTATTGTGAACAGCCAGGTACTTTTAGAGTGCTAATTTTCAATGTAATGAATATTGCTTGAAATAAGAGGGCAGCTTCTGCATGTGGTGTTAGTATTGAGCAGACAGGGTGGGAGTCTTTCATTTAGAGACAAATGTGGACCACTGCCCTCTTCTGGACAGACTAGGAGGAGCAACAGGATGTAGATGAGTGAAAAGTTCTTCAAGTATTTTCTAAGTTCACTTCAACAATATTTAATAAATGTCAACAGGTGTGGATTTACCTGGTGAACCAAATCCCAAGAATGCTATAAATGATCCCTCCTTTGGAAAAACTTACAGATCTGATGGGGAAATGAAATTGCAAATGAAAGATAACTTCACTGGTTAATACAATAAAGAATCAAATTTAAAAACTTTACTAGTATTATCATAACTTTGGGAAACTGTATTACTTCCATTTTTGTGAAACATTTTTGCTTTCTTTAGATGGAGACTGGAATTATGTACAAAATAAGCTGGTCAACAGCAAATCGTTGGAAGATCAACAGGCACAAAACACGATAAAATTGAATTTCACAAACTGATTGAAACATTAAACTAAAATGCAGACTTACATTGCTCTGCTTTCATAATAAAGATAGTTTAAGTAAGGTTAATCATGGGTTCCCTTACCTGTGCATTTTTGCTTACTTAACACTACAACTCTTGCCTCACGTAATGAAAACTAATTATCTCCCTTTGGCACAGAAAGACCTAATGAACATTTCAGAAAGTGAACTTGGTTAATTTAAAGCCTATGAGGCCCACTGGCAGGCTTTAAGTCTAAGCCTCCAGCTACATCTTTCACTGGGTGGTAGCTTAAGGGCCAGTCTGCCATTTATCCTTGCATATCACCACCTTGGGCTTCCAGGGAAGAAAGTACAAATTATTGGCAGGTGATATTCTGGAGTTCTTGGCCACAGTGTCGTTTAACAGTACTTCCAACAGTAATCAAATAGAGAGAGTAGATTTATAGTCATTGGAGGGATTCAGAAAGGGAACATAGATTTGGTTGTAGAAGTTGAAGAAATTTATAGGAAAAAAGAGGTAATGGTTGTATTTAACAAATTTCACAGTATTTAACAAAAAGTCTTTATTTCAGAAGAAAAGTTTGCACACTGAAAATTGTGCTCTTCAGCCTATTTTGTGTCTTCAGTGGCAGGAAGTTGACACCACTGTAGCAATAAAAGCGTGTGGCTTCCTTTGCCATCTCTTCCTTCCACCAGACAGCTAGATTTGCACTGAGCGGCCAGATTCATTCCAGCGTGGGAGAGCAGGTGTAATAGGGTCAAACACGAGGCCACCAAAATTTAAGATGGCCATAGAAATGTAAGTAACAATCAGGATGGCTCATGGCTTCTGTGCTGGTTGTCAGATTATTGCCTCTCAGCTTAAAACCTACTGTTCACTGCCCTGCTTGTAATGCTAGAGCTCCATCATGCAAACATTTGTCCTTGGCCAGAAGAAGGTGTTGCAGGGACACTGCAGGAAGAAGGGGCTTTTCTTCTGTCTCTAGCGTGCCTTTTGTTGGCTTGCTCCTCCTTAAGAAGTGGAACTCTGTCTAAAAAGGATTCCTCCTTTGGGTGCTCATTCTCACCCCTAAATTCTATAGTGTGGTTTTTTCCCCCTTTCTCAGTAACTAATCCCCTGTAAATAGCTAATAATGTTTTCTACTCAACCTTTCATTTTGAAATAATTGTGTGATTCCCATCTCCTGACTGAACCCTCTCTGGCTCACCTTCCAAGCTGTGGGTCTCCCCTCTGAAAATGTCTAATAAAATCAGATTTGGATATCCTTGTTGAAGTGTCAAATCAGTGCTTCTGAGCACAAATCTGTATTGGAGATTGGCAATCATAGCCCTCGTGCTGTCTCCATTCTAAAGTGGCTCAGGAGTTTTGGCTTGAAATGTTTTCATTCATCCCATAGATTCAGTCCATAGCAGTCTTGTGCATTCAGATCAGAAGCAGAAAAAAATGTATGTGACTAGTATGATTTGCTGAAGTTTTTCTGCATATACTCAACTCTAATCTCAAATGGACCATTTTATTGAAATAAAAATGATTTATCCACTGGGAAAAAAATTCCCTCTGCTATTTTGTTTTCTCTCTGGATTATGTGCTTAAATCTTTTGCCCTAGAGTTTCCGCTTACAAAATTCACCACTTAGATTTACTTCGTTGCTTTAGGCACCCTCATTCATATTGCTTCTTATGACCATTTCCTTGATTTTTTATTACTCATCCCCCAAAATCATTGCTCACATTATTTAATTAAGGTAAAATTTCAATTTATACTATAAAAGGAAAAGATCTCCTCTTTTGCTTTCAGAATTTCCAACAAGCACAGTATATTAGATGCTGATTTTTTTAACCTAAAAGTCAGGGTTTCAAGTTTTTAAAGTCTTTTTATGCTGTGTTTAAAAATCCCCTCTTACAGTGAAAACAAAGTAATGTGATAATTACACTGAAAAATGATAAATTCCCCCACGTCCCTCAGAGTAATCATCATATTGACATGGACTTGAGAGCAAAAAGCTTCCCCAACTTTGACAAACATAATTTGTGCAAGGCCAAGCAGTTATAAACACTGTCAGTAACTAGAAGGTATGGATGCTTTGCAGGAGGCTTTGGAAGCTACATTCACCACACTCAGTTATTTATGATTATAATTCAATGTGCAGATGGTAGCTAGTGAAAGTAATACCCGAAATTCAGGAGAGTGACAGCTGAAAGAGGTCTCTTCTGACAAATATGGAAACCGACGTTTGGACAGCCTAAGCAACTTGCTCAGAGTCACGCAGTGGGAATGTAAATCAGCAGGATGTGGACTCTTCCTTTTTAATCTCCACTACATTGGACATGGTTAGGCCAGTGCTCATCTACTGATGAGGATCGCAGCTCCTTGTGTCCAAATTACTTTCAAAAGACAACATGATTATAGTTATTGTCAAACCTAGCCTTTGTAATCATCTTGATTTAAATGATCAAGTTTATCTCTAATTAGCTTCTCCTAATAACAAAACTGTTTTATCATAAATGTGTTTGGAAACCCTAAAATATAGGAGGTTTTTGGTTCTTTGATCAGAGACAGGTGCAATTGCACCTTCTGCTTTCCCTTATAATAAACAGAAAGATATACAGGTGTGTAAGTAAGTTAAATTATCTAATATTTCATTACTACAACTAAAATCAGCTATGGTAATTCTACTGCACATTACACATTTTCATTTAGACCAACTACAAAATTTTTCTCAGAACAATTATCATAGTAGAAAAAAATCTTTAAAGACACATTTTAAATAATCAGTTCGTAGAGAAAAACTACAATAAGGTCAGAAGAATTAAATTCTAAGCTGGGTGTTCTTACTGTGTCCATGGTGATAGCATATAAGTCTCAATTATACTATCAGTAAAATGGGGCTAATGACAGATGATAGATGTTCTTTTTATTTCAGAAGGTTCTTATAAAGGAAATACAGGTAATAGGCAGGAGTTACTTTGAACTTTTATAAAGAAAATATCAATGCTATTAAAGTTTTTCAATATCGTGTTATAATGCTGCTGACATTAATTTTCAAAATAAATTAGTCTTATTTAATATTTGTAGTTGTACTTTGAAGTAACCACCACAAAAAGTTGTTGTATATGATAAAATTCTGTTTTAAAAATGGATGCATTTTAATGTTGTGGGAACTAGACTTTATAATTAGCTTGGCATCTTTTTTTATATATAAAATGCAAGGCCAACTAAAGATTTTTGCCTTCAATGATTTGGCCCTTGCCGTGGGATTTCTTTTCAGACCACTAGATGGCGCAACTACAGGTCTACTACATGTTAAAAGACATCGTCAGAGGCCTAATGACAGACCAACCTCCTCTTTGAAGAAAAAAACAAGTGAGGAGAACAAGAGAGAGGAATGTTATGAATACCTGAAGTTACACAGTCCTTCTCTCACAAAGGCAGAGGTGTGCAGAGTGCAGCGTAAGTTCAGGAAACCTGTTCCTACATGCAGTCTTTTTACTAACTCAGAGGCAGGGATCACTTCTCCTGTCTGGGCATAGGTTTCTTCATCTAGTCAATTCTCTTTAAATGCATTCCTTCTCTCTCTTTCCTTCTCTGGAGACAGAGCAGAGATCATGAGTTCTATGGCTGCCGTGGTCTCTAGCTGCTCAGTACTTGAGAAGGATGATAATGGTGTTCGGTAGAAGTGTGTGGTCTGAGAGGGCAGCCAAACAAATTTCACAGCCATTAGGTTCTATTCCTGACTCTGCCATGCTCTGGGAGCAGCATGTGACTACAGTAAACTTCTTCTGAACTTGGCCTAGTTCTCTGTAAAACTGACTGTATCATTTGACATCTGCCTCCTCTGAGCAGAGTTTACAAGGATTAATGAGATAATGCTGCCAACAGGCCCGACGTTTGAATGAAAGCTGCTAATTACTAACAAAGCCTCAGTGGGCAGGTCCATAACTAAAGTCTGACCTTTCATCTTTGTCAAAATGCTCTTTAAATGGGTGACATTATTGCTACAAATAAAGGAACATTTTGTTGGAGAGGTAAAAATGATTAAGAGGAAGGACATCAGGCCTTTGAAGGAAGGTGCAAAGAGCAGGGACAACTGTCCTACACTAGAGAAGGGTGAAGGTGATGAATATTCTCCTCATTGACAAGAAAGAATCTTGCATAGGAGTGGAAGTGGATCTTTTTCCTGTTCACTGAGGACAGAAGACACAGGAAGGAATTCATCAGAATGGTTGATAAGACATGAAAAGCTTAGAGAAGGGATATTTGGAAAGCAGATGTTGTACATGTTTCTAATAGGGGAGAATCAAACAGACTTGTTTCTAACTTGGTGAAAATTGTGTACCATTAGGAGGTCAAATTTCATTAGAAGCTTCTTTACTCTTTTGAAGACAGAATATGATTTTTGAATATAATTTCTAAATGGGGAACATTCTGGATTTTTTTCATGGGTCTCTTCCTGCTGAGATACGAATTCATTTTCTTTCTTATGCTCTCCACAGAACATTTCTTACTCGATTCCTCTTCAACCTTTTCTTTTTTAATCTGGAGCATTGAAAGAACTCTTGTTCTATTTCCACGTATTGAAGACTTCATTATCAGGTAAAGTGAGGAGTTCCTCATGGAAGGGACCCGAGGAGCCCTTGAATGTGTTGGGCAAGGTGAGGAGCATTCCCAGGCTACCTCTTGCAGAAGAAAAGCAACTTCCCAAGGGGCCTGAACAAAAGACTGCTTTGATTCCTTCTTCCTCCTTCCTCCCCTCTTCCCTTCATCTTTTCTTTTCTTTCAACTAATTTTTATTGAGTATCTACCTGGTAAGAAGGCCTACATTACGCCCCACATAAACATGTACTTCCTATTGGCATATTTAACTTGACTTTCAGCTCTGTAATTTTCCTGCGGCTAATAGAGAAATATCCTGATTGAGGACCACAGGTAGCAAGAAAGTTTTACATGAAACTTCTTAGACACCTCTAGGAAGGATTTATATGGGATATTTGTTAGCAGCTATTTTGAACTTAATGACACTAATTTTTAAAAGTTATCATTTTTATTTTCTACTAGAGAAGCCTTGTTCCTTTATGTTCCTCTAATTAAAGTGAATATGTGGAATTATTTCTTCTGAGTTCCTTCAGAAGCTTTGCAGTGATTTGGATGGTGCCCTCAGTGCCAAGAATAGACAGTAAGAAAGAACCAGAGAATCCTCCCATTACACTGCACTATTCTAACTGGATCAGCCAATATTCTCTGGGCCAAGGGCATTTACAATATTGAGCATATTTCAGATGATCTCTGACCCTACATCGTGTGATAGAATGTAATTCCAGATTCTCAGCAATGAGGTTGTATATGCTTCTACTTCCAGTTGGTTACTGCTCTTTTTTCAAGAGATTTTTCTTTTGCTCTGTTAATCATCTTCTTAAATAAATAAGTGAATACATTAATAAATGGAAAAAGATGTGTACCATACATATACAAACATATCCAGAGGAATAAAAATTTTTGCTAGTTGTGCTAACATATCTTTAGAATGAAGTCTCCAAATCGCCCTTGAAATTATTTTCTTCAAATGTTCAAAGTCTAACAAACAACCTTAAACACATGAGTCAGGTTTTATTTTCCACATTCTGTAAGTTTTCAGATTATTGGTCAATGTTCTACCGCCGTATGAATTTGCAAGACAAAATCTTAAACTTTTCTCTCTTTTTTTTTTTTTTTTTTTGAAACAAGGTCTCACTCTGTCACGCACGCTGGAGTGCAGTTGAATGATCTCGACTCACTGTAACCTTCACCTCCCAGCCTCAAGTCATCCACCCCTCAGCTTCCTGAGTTGTTAGGACTATAGCTGTGCCACCACGCCCGGCTAATTTTTGTATTTTTTTGTAGAGATGGGATTTCATCATGTTGGCCAGGCTGGTCTTGATCTCCTGAGCTCAAGTGTTTTGCCCACACTAAGCTAATGGGATGAATTTTGGCAAAGATCAAGAGGGAGTCCTTCTCAAACCAATCTAATTATCCTCATTATAGAAAGACTGTGTCTTACTAATCAAAGAGCCTAGAGGGCTACCAACTAGAAATGCAACAAAACACAACCATCTGCATTTATATATTACAAGTATTTACTTTCCATTAAAACAGCTGTTATTCTTGTAGTATTGCCCATATAATTAGTTTCATTAAAAAAATGTTTTATTTTATTTTTCAAACTACTGTTTTGGGATCTTACTTATATTCTGACAATATAGAAAGGGACTTTTTTCCCCAACCTGGTTAGTGGTGTGATAAACTCACTGCGCTAAGGTTGGAAGATACTCAGATAACAGTTTCGACCGCATTATCACTAGCCATGAAATAATACAAGTAATAATATCAGTAAATGGAAAAATCTTTCATTTGGATTGTATTTTTTAATGTAGAATTTTTCCCCACATATACTATTATTTACTGTTCATCATATTATTTCTGGAACTTAATTTTCTTATCTGGAAAATAGGGATAGTAACTCCAGTTCTGCCTACTTCAGAGGGTTACTGTGACAATGAAAGACAAAGAGTATGTAAAACTGCATTTAGGCTCAGAAAGCATGATAGTATAGAATGACAGCCATTCATGCACAGAGTCAGTTCAGCCATATATAACAATATTAAGGACTAGGAGAGGGAAAAAAAAATGAGACTGACTTAATTGCTCAGTTGTGTAAACCTGGAGACGTGTATCTTCTGAGTCTCCTACAAATTAACAACACTTCATTAATAACCATAGGCCAAGATTTTTTAAATGCTGGCTGAAGATGCATTTTCCAGTTGAATTTCTAATAACAGTGAGCTAATCCTGGATAATTCCTAGTTGTCTTCTATATATCAGGGCTATGAAAGTTCTTAGAACAAATATATTTACAGGAAGTTCTATTTTTCTCTTGGGAAAATACTCTGGGAATGACTAAACAATATTCTCTGATACTACCAAAAACCATCTCCCTCCATGTGCTGAAAATGATCATAGAGAAACTGGTTTGGGGCATGCATGTTGTCAGGTTGCCCTATTGCACTCCCCTTTTGTTTACCTTCTGAAAACGCTTTTCCCACTAGAAGACATACACTCTACACACTCCTGTAGTCAGGAAAATCTATAGTTGCTTAAATGCATCTTTCAGTTCACAGTAGCTTTATCTCTGTGCTGAAATAAAATGCTTTTCAATTAGAATCTCCTTTCTCAGCACCTAACAATGAATGCAGATGGAACCCGTCCAATCTGAGCAGAAAAACCACCAAACTTAAAAATAATCAGAGATTTTCAAGACATATCGACAGAGCTAAAAACATAGTTACCTGGGCAATTATGTCCGTAATTTCTGAATAACTATGGCATCTTCCCACACAGGATCGAGCCAGAAAGTCTTCTACAAGCCGTGTTCCAATGCCGTAACCCCTGTGGATGAAGGAAAGAGTGTGGTCTGAAAATTCTAAGAAATTAGTGAAGTCTATCAGTTTTTAAGAAGGGATTTGTGTGTTTAGCACTTGTGCAAGAGAATCACAAATCATACCAAATATGAAGAGTCAAAATGGCTTTTGGCCGTGGGCTTCTTATTCGTCCCACAGACCACAGAAGCAGAGAGGAACACACCGAGGAAATATTAACTGGTCTCCTACAAGCAGAATAGTCTGCCTAGAATCAAGACTGGCCCAAACTTGACAATGTAAATTAAAATTAAGGAAGGCTGGTGTCTGTAGCCTAATGTTTCTCAGTGGCAACTAATTTTCTCATCATTAGCTATGATGGAAATCAAATGAGAGTCTAGCTAAAGTGTCTGCTACATATGTGATACCCGGATGCTCGCTCTTCTCTTAGCATTGTTACCAGGGTAGAAGGGCAGGCATTTCCAGGATGAGCTCTGGAAGGAGGGGAAGAAAGGAGCAGAACAAATTTTTGTTGTCAGTGAAAGTTTCGGCAACTTCAGACTCTGAAGTTTACTAAGAAAAAAAACCTCGTTTTTCATTCCAGGGAAACAAACTATGGGACTTGGGGGAAGGTATTGTATTATCTCCACCCCAAGAAAATAGCTCTAGTAGTGCCTGAAGTACAATTTTGAGAACCTTCGATTGAGATGTGATTATACACACACTGAATATGTAGCTAAGGTGGCTGAGCACACACTTTCAACAAGATAAACTGAGAAACGACTAAATTTCCCAAAAGGATACAAAGAAAGGTCAGAGTCTCTGTCTTATAAGAACATGCAATCTAGCTGAGAAAATGTGACCTTCAAGTGGAAATCAAATGGAACACTGTTTTTGCCAAACCTCTATCACAAAATTGGTCTTTTAATTTCACAGCCACATGTACATAGACAAGTGAAACGATTTCCAGTGGAGCCACAAAACGCCCAATGAGACACCAGTGTTCAGAGGCAATGATTACTCCAGAGGCTCTAAAAAGAGATGAAATCTTTGGTGACTAGGTGGTTGGAGGGAGACAGATTTGATGTGAGAGTGCTTATGAATTCAATGAATCTTGTGAGATATCCTATTTATATTTCTGAGTGGATAGAAATATTCAGTTTAGCTTCCTTGACTTTAGAGAAAAATGGTTTATAATTTCAGCCAAGAAGCTCACGCTGCAAAGACTTTTAACAATCAACATGTCTACTCTACAGAAATAGTTGTATCAGGATTAAAAAATATTTCCAGTGTTTTCTAATTATCACTTTGCATATCCATAGCTCAGCAACTGGGAATAGTGGTCAGAAGCCAAAACGTTAATGAGCTGTGCTATATCTACACATATTGCTTTGGTCAAAGGGTATGTTTCTGCGAACTAGATATTTTATAAATTAAAAATGTAAGAGGCTCTCAGCAGAAGCTATTAAGGAAATCTAAATGTGAATTTTTTTCTTAAGGAAAGATCTTTCTGCCGCTTCTCAAAAATTTATTCTTTAATATTTCATTCATGTTTGTTAAATGTATACTCAATTAGCTAACTGAAGGTATTTTTTTAGTCAAATAAGTGAGCTTTTTTATTATTCACAGCTTTTTCACAAAACAATGCAAGTTTAACGTAAGTCAAATAAAACGAAGTAATTTCTGGAAATGCTATGTCAGATATTTAAGTGTGACCTTAGTGTAAAATAACCTTAACATTCCTCACAGCTATAGACAGTTCAGCTAACAAAGTGACCGAGAAATCTATAGGTGGACAGTTGGACAGTTCTCTTCTTTGTGAATGCCCTTGACTAATTAAGTAGAATGCAAAAAAAAAAAAAAAAAAAAAAAAAAAAGCATATGTACAAAATAAATTAGAACTTTTTAAAAAGAAAAATAATATGCATACAGAAAGAAGAAAAATGAGAGTTTTTAAAAAAGATTTTCAATCTTTATGTTGTCTTTTTCTGTATTTCAACTGAAAATACAATGAACCCTTTTAAAAAGCTCTAAAATGTTAGGCTAAATTTCCCCTTCAATCTGCCTAGATAAATCTTCTAACCAGTACACATTTTCCAGTCTTTCCTCTGTTAGAGTCCTCTTCAGAGTTTATAATTAGAAGCTCAAAAACCATTGACAGATGTTTTATTGTTTGGCAATCATCTGATGATCACATAGTTATTCAGAGAAAATCAAAAGGTAGAATTTGTGCAGGAGGAATCTCCAATAATAAAGACAAAGAGAATGGGTCTCATTTAAAAAGGAAGAAGTGAGTTTTTCTACCTAATGTGTTTTTAAGAAAAGCATAGTAAGGATTAAAAAACATTCAAACAATAAAAATGCTATCTCAAACAAAATAAACTCTCCCTTTAATTCATAATTCCCATTTTCTCCATCTTCCCTTTAGGAAACTACCATTATGAGTTTCTTACATATCTTTCAATAGATGGTCTGTGCTTGTGTAAGCATATATTTATATTGGAAGGAGTTGTGTTGGAACAAAAGACTTCTGAAAAGAATAAAATTTGATGTTCCCTCATGTTGTTAATAGAACAATTTCAATTTTACCACATATTTTGCTTATAAGCAACTCTTCAGTCACTTAAGAAATGATTTCTAACTAAAGAGAAAACATCCCACACTTGATATTTGTAGGAAAAAATTCCTTCCTATTACTTTATTCTATCAACCCAAATGGCACTTGTAAGAAATTATGTTCAGCTTTCAGATGTGATTAATTGAGATAGAAGAACCACTGGTGAAATGAAGCAAGGGAAGTCATCAGAGGCAGCAAGAATGCAGGTGATGTAAGAAACAACAGACATTCAATAAGAATGAAGGACTTCCACTTACATTTTATCTAAATATTGGTTCACATCTTCATCTTTCTCATAATCCTTACACAGCTGGGCAACCAGAGCTCCATAGGTAAGGACAAAGAGATCTTTATTCTGGAGAAAAAGGGGTAGTTTCTTGTTACAGGCAAGTTATGACAGTATACTACTGTATTTCTTTTTTTTACAAAATCTGGTTTGAAGTAGCCTTAGAGGTCATCTGTACAATTTTTCCTTCCTCCTATTATTGCAACAATTCACACTTTTGAAAACAAATTATATTAACATTTGGATACATTGATGTGGGGTGGGGGAGAGAGAGCTGTTAAATAAAATGAATTTCTCAACATGAGAACATCCTTCTATGCATTTGCTTACATGATAACTTGCAATGTATTTTCATGGAGGACAGTTTTTAAAAAATACTAATTTCTAACATAAATTTCTGTTTTCCTAAAATATATGCCAGCCATGTTTTCAGTTGGAAGGAAGAATTGGATAAGACTTCTCAGGAGTCTGCACAATCCCTAATGGCTCCCAGATCTGCCAAGGAGACCTTCAGGATAAACCCAAATGTAGCAGGAAATTTGTGAGTTTCTTTTCTTTTTACTTAGAGAAAAAAGGGGAAAGTGATATTTCCTTATAGATCTCCAAAATATGTCCCATTTTTAGAGTAAATTATAAATGAAAATTAAAGCTTAAGACAATTTAGGTTTGACTTAGGATTCTTCCAAGAACCTAATAATAAATCACAAGAAATGCTGGTAAATTATCAATGAAAAGTCTGCCTAACATATAAGAGCCACAGCAGAAGACAAAGTGCTGCCATATACTAATGCTACAGCATAAAGATAAACAAAGGTGAAGGAGAGAGAGAGAGAGAATGAGATTGTTGTAACTACCAGTAAAACAAAAGAATCTGAAAAAAAAAAAGTAAAAAAAAATTATACCCTACCTACATGCCATGGTCCCAAAATTGTGTCCATTTATAATTAAGGCCAAACTGAAATAATGGAATTTATTCTCTGTCCCTGATTGGTGGGCACTATTATATATTGAAACCTATTTTATTTCCAGCTGAGTTTCT
Source organism: Macaca thibetana thibetana (assembly GCF_024542745.1). NCBI lineage: Eukaryota > Metazoa > Chordata > Mammalia > Primates > Cercopithecidae > Macaca > Macaca thibetana. Next base: position 148,728,994 of record NC_065581.1, on the reverse strand, counting down.
GGTTCAGTACCCATAAAGGCCAGCTTTCTCTATTCTGCTTCATGGCCAAGGACTGTACCTTGAACTGCCTGTTCAGCTGGGTCTCAAATCCATACCACAGATGCTAGGAAAGGTCAACATAAGTTTATCTTCATAGTTTTTAAAACAATAAAAATAATCATGTGAATATCTGAGAGAACATCATTAACTATTTCAGTAGGTTATGAATGTATCAGGATAAAAATACATTTTAACTGCGTTATAAAATCAAGTGATTTTGGTATAATAGGAAGTATGTATCATTTATCTTTAGCACTTGAGAGTCCCACAGGAAAATAAATCAAGATACCAGAAGGCCAGAGGAGGTATCCGCAGGCATTTCAAACTGAAGTGTGCCAGTTAGTCACTACAATTCTAAACACCAAGTCTGAAATTACTTAATTATATCAAATGCCCATCAGTCTCCTGAAATAATTAACAGAATTTTAAAGTTAACAACGAGTTTTTGTATCTGTAGCTTCTGAATGGCTAAAACTAAGAGAGTATTAAAGAATGTTATTTAAAACTAATCTGCAAAAAAGTAAGGTTTATAAATAACTCTTAACCTGGAATATATAGAAAGGATAATAGGAAACATTTTTAAAGGCAATCCTTTTTTGATGACCTATTTCTATTCAGTTTTACACATAATCAACTATATATATACACACATATATATACCTGTATACACATACATATATATATAAATTCCTATTTCCTGAAGTATGAAATACAAAAAATTGCTAATATTTTCATATCTTCTGTCAGAGGCAAAAAAAAATTGACACTCGTATGGATATAATTAGTCAGAAAAGAAGACCTTAAAGTCTGTATAAAGAATTGATTATTCTTTATGTGGGAGATAATCATAATTATTCCTGGATGTATCATTTATGATTCACCTCGCTGAACACTCTCTTTCCTCCACTAAAAATTCTTATAGCATCACTTTTTAAAATAAATCAGAAATCACTCAAGAAAACATTTTCTCTGAAGTAGAAAAAATCTCTTTGTAGAAAGATCTTACTATTTTATGGTATTCTGGTCTTCGGTGTGCAGGGCGAGACATAGTGCTTGATAGATGAAGAACGTGATCTTCAATTTATCTTCTTTTGTCTGTTTCTTAAAGGTATATCAGTCCAGGTCTTTTTGTTTTGTTTTTGTAAGCTCTTCCTTGCTTTGAGACAGGAGTGCTACTTCTGCACTCTACTGCTTTTGCTCTTTGCTGAGCATAACAACAGGATTTTCTTATAGCCACGTAACTTGCCATGGATCAAATAACTGCTTCATTTGTAAGGATGAATTGTAATCTAGAGCCATAAAAGCTGATAATGTGAAGTCAGACTTGAAGCACTGAGACACAAAAAATTCTTTAGCCCAAGGGAGTTCAAGAGTGGTGTTTTGTTCTCATGCCAATACATTGTTTTAAAATCATAAACAGAAACCTTTGCAATCCAAGATAGATCTAAATGTTAGCATTATTCAGTCTTGGATTGATTGTTTTAAGAATTAGAGAGACAAGATCAGCAATCTGTAGGTAATAAATCCTGAGTTCAAACCTGATCCCTTAATTACACCAATGGTTATCATATTGTCCCCAAAACCATAGATCCCTATCTTGTGTGATTGCAGTATTGAAATATATCTGGTAACCTTTTTTTCTTTTCATTAGCAGCAATCAACAACATTAAGGAGTGATAGGACAGGCAATATTTTCTTACAAAACTGTTGTTCAAAATGGGTGTTCTACAGTATAATAAAGTATAATGATCTGGTAGAGGAAGTAAGCCCTTAGCTTTCTTTTGAGAGTTCTGGAGACGTTAGCTATTGAAGGCTCTCTTTATTTATGCAGAAATACTTAAAGTTCAAATAAAAAATCCTTTCACCTTGACAACTTCAGGGTGCAGAGGAAGATCAAAATCTTTCCAGAAACAGAAGCGGAAAATTCAGTTTAGGAAAGTAGTTTTCTACTACTTATAGTTTGAGTCCATTCGTCCTATTTGTTCTGGCAAATTCTTGCTATAAAGGGACAGCCTCAAGAATACTTTGAAGAAAAGTGTGGTGTAGTTGAAAGAACCTAGGAGGACTTGGAAGGCTCAGGCTGTTGCAGCCCTACCATTTATTGGCTGTGTGGCCTCGGGCAAGCCATTTTATTGCTCTATGGCTCAGTTTCCACATTTGCAAAATGGCAACAATATCACCCACCTCACAGAATAATTGTGAGAATCAAAGACACAGGTGTGCCGTAAAACACATTAAATGCACTATATAAAAACTAGTTACGATAGGTTATTCTTGTAGTTGGATAAATTGAATGGAATTTTACAATATCTACGGTATTTCCATGACTGCATATGTTCTATGACAGTATGATCTCAGGAAAATTAATTTCGCTTGGTTGTGGGGTAGGGGTGGAGAGTTTTTTAGTAGCGATTAATAGCAACTTATATGTATATCAAATTTACAGTTTACAACATGGTTTGCATTCTCTTTATCTCATTTTAATTCAAATACAATCTATGAAATATTACTGTAATTGTGGCCATTTTATAGGATAAGAATCTAAAAGTAGAGAGGTTGAGAAATGTGTTCAAGGTTATCTGGATGTTGGCAACAAGAAGGGATTTGGACTAAATTTGATGATTCCAAATCAGATATATTTGGTACTGCACACACTCTAATTATGTTAGAGCAAACTATTTTAGAGACGACTCACAAAGCTTACTAAGGTTCAGTGACAGCATGTTGCTGGGTCAATTTGTGGGCAATCCTGAGTTCTGAGTTAGATACTGCAGAGAATAACATAGAAAGGGCCTGTGTGCTTGCTGCGAGGTGATGGCAGTACTGGAATCAATTTCACCAAACTCTAATGGCTGTGGTATGGTCACGTTAGGGCCATCGGGAGAATTCAGGATGTCATTGGGTGTATTAGAAAAAGCCAGCTTGTATTTCAGACTGACATGGTTCCCCTTTGCCCCATGACCTTCCAGTCAAGACACAGAGCTTGAGGAAGGAGCAGAGACCCTGCCAGGTGCTACTGTACAAAGCACAACCTGCACGACCACAGCTGTACTCACTATCACAGGGGACACTGGTTTACTGGTTTTCAGACTATGAAGCCTACTATTCTTCAGCAGCTCTTAGGATGCCAGTGAGCCCTGTGTTCCACAGACTCCTTTTTTAATGTAAAAGTACTCCTCCCTTAAATAGAAGAAAGCACAGAGATGATGTTTCAAGCAGGCACATGATCTATAATGTCTGCCCTGGCAGCCAACTAGGAAAGATATTTATTCAAGATATTATTTCAAGATAATGCATAAGCAAAGTTTTTCGTGTTTTACTAAGAGTTCTTTAGTCTTGTTAGGACTAAATTTGGAACTGGGGTTAGGAGAAAGACGCATTCTTCAGTCTAGTCAAACTGCACTGCAGTCAACCAACCCAAGGAAATGGTGAATTGTGCTACGCTCCTAGGCTGGTCCTTTGGGAATACGTGGGCAGCAAAGTAGACACTTGGGAAGGTGCTAATAAAGGAGGACATCCACTGATCTGTGGGTTGTATGATCACCCACAAACTATCAGAGAAGACAAAGGTCTGAATGTCCCTAAAACTTACGTGTTTAAACTTAATGCCCATTGTGGCAGTTTTAAGAGTTGGGGCCTTTGGGGAAATGATTAGGTCATGAAGGCTCTGCCCTCGTGAATGAATTAGTACCTTATCAAAGGGCTGGAAGGAAATAGCTTAGACTTTTGTTGCTTTTCTGCTATCTGAGGATATAGCAACAAGGTGCCATCTTGGAAGCAGAGAAGAGCCCTTGCCAGAAAACAATGCCAGCACCTTGATCTTGTACTTCCCAACCTCCAGACCTGTAAGAAATAAATTTCTGGTGTTCACTAGTCTGAAGTATTATAACATCACAAAAGAACTGAGAAAATTGATTACTCATGAATGTAATCATTCACAGTCATTGACAAGTTACACATTGGCACTGCAGATGAAGTGATTAGTTCTTTCAACAGTAAGCAATAGTAAAACTTGGGAATTTATCATCTACAAACTCCTTTACAGCAAGAATTTTACAATCCAATAATGACATCTAATCAATCAATGCTCCATCCTTTCCTACATAATTCCCTGAAAGAATGGTCTACAGTTTCCTTCTCTACTTCCTTACTCCCCATATACAGATGCTCCTCAATTTGTGATAGGGTTATATCCCGATAAACCAATCAGAACTCAGAATGCATTTAATATACCTCACGTACCGAGCAACACAGCTTAAGTTAGCCTTCCTTAACATGCTCAGAACACTTACATTAGCCTACAGTTGAGCAAAATCATCTAACAGAAAGCCTATTTCATAATAAAGTATTGAATATGTCATGTAATTTATTGAATACAGAACTGACAATAAAAAAACAGAATGGTTGTATGCATGTTTGATGTAGGGTTTCTACTGAATGTATATTGCCTTCACACAATTGTAAGGTGGGGACCATCTATACTTTAATTAAGTTGATTTTTAAATATAAAATTATAAACATAAGCAGGCCGAACATGGTGGTGCATGTCTGTAATCCCAACGCTTTGGGAGACCGAGGTTGGTGGATCATCTGAGGTCAGGAGTTTGAGACCCTGGCCGACATGGCGAAACTCCATCTCTACTAAAAATACAAAAAAAAAAAATTAGCCAGGCGTGGTGGAGGGCACCTGTAATCCTAGCTACTTGGGAGGCTGAGGCAAGGGAATCAGTTGAACCTGGGAAGCGGAGGTTGCAGTGAGCTGAGATGGTGCCACTGCACTTCATCCCGGGTGACAGAGTGAGACTCTGTCTCAAAATGTATATATATGTAAAAAATAAAAATTAAATTATAAGCCTAAGGAAAGATGTGGTATTTACTATTAAGCTTTACTAAACATGTTGCTATATACACTTCAGGCTTTGCTTTTTAAAATTTTTGTGTTGATACATGATATTTATGAGGTACATGGATAGAATATACAATGATCAAGTTAGGGCATTTAGGGTATCCATCATCTTGAGTATTTATCATTTCTATGTGTTGAGAACATTTCAAGACCTCTTTTCTGTTTTGAAATGTAAATACACTACATATTATTTATATATATATATAAATCTCAGACAAAACTTGCTAACTTTGTTCTTTGTACATTTTATATATTTTCTGATATTTACTTGATTGATTCATTTCTGATAAAAGCATATTAAAAATATCTCTCCAACCAGACATGGTGACTCACGCCTGTAATCCCAGCACTTTGGGAGGCCAAGGTGGGCAGATCACCTGAGGTCAGGAGTTCGAGACCAGCCTGGCTAACATGGTGAAACTTGGTTTCTACTAAAAATACAAAAAATTAGCCGGGCATGGTGGCACATGCCTGTAATCCCAGCTACTCGGGAGGCTGAAGCAGGAGAATCGCTTGAACCTGGGAGGCAGAGGTTGCAGTGAGCCGAGATCGTGCCATTGAACTCCATCCTGGACGACAAGAGCGAAACTCCATCATATATATACACACACACACATATATATCCATAATTGTAAGAATTTTTCTTTATAATTTGATTAGTTATTGCTTTATATATTTCAAAGTTATGCAGTCACAGACACACAAGTTGACAATTGCCAAAATTATTCCTTTTGACACTTTTTAGTTAAGTTTTGCCTTCTGTTAATATTATTGCTGCCATTGATATATATTTCAGTACCTTCATTTTCAAGCATTGTGGTACAGTTTTGAGAGTATCACTTGTAAGCAGCATGACTCTATTTTCCAGTGACTTTGTAGGTAAGTTTAATCTAGCTCTGGAATAGTGGTTAAAAGCATGTGTCAGACCACCTGAGTCCCAATCCTGGCGCTTCTGCTCATCTGTGTGTGATGGGCGGAAGGGCCACGTCAATTTTCCTGGGTAATCTCTCCACACCTTAGTCCTCTTATCTGTAAAAACATTGAGGATATTAGTATCTCATCATAGGGTTATTGTAGGAACTAAATAACATAAAGTTCTTAGAGCAGTAACTAGTGTCTGTGATTGTTAGCTGTTGAAAAAATTTTTTTGTTGTGATTATGGATATATTTAGTCCCATTTCTACCATTATTTTCTGTTTTCTCTTTACCAGCCTCTTTCCATTGTTTACTCTCTCCTTTCTTGTCAATATTCTCTTTGTATTTCCTCTTTTTTGAATGATCTATGCGTTGGATTTCTATTCTTTTAGTGATTACACTTATACCCCGGAAGCCACCAAATAAATCAATGTAATTAACATTTCCATCATCCCTGTTCTAGTTGAGTTTTCTCAGATTCTGTATTTGTCTATTCGGCATCCATTAATTACAAGGTCAAATAATGGCCAAGTTGCTTACATCACCCCTGTGATCAAAGCCCATAATCTGAACCACTTCCTTATCTAATTTTCATTTACCAAGCCAATATTTACCCTCCCTTAAATAAACTATGGCCAGGTCACAGGCAATATCCCAGGTCACAGGGATAGCCTCTGTGCCCCAAGGCCAATCAGAATTGTTTAAGTGAGCCAACCATAAGTGTCTTCCCTGACCTCCCTTGCCTTTTCCACACAGTGCCCAATAGAGGCTCTAGCTAGGCTTTCCCTGCCACCTCTTGTCCCTTGACCAAACCTGATGTGCCCCCATGATCTTATGTGGCAATAAATTATTTAAATGGCATTGGCCTCTTTGTGTTGTCACTCAGTCACCTCCTTAAATTAAAATTCCGCGGCACAAGTTGATACAACCCCAGAATTACAAAGGGATATTTCTCATATTCCTTTGTAATCTCTCTCTTCTTATCCCTACTTCCAGACTTCCTAGGCAAGCACTGGTCTGTTTTCTGTCGGTATAGATTAATTTACATTTCCTAAAATTTTACATTAAAAGAATCATACACTATGTACTTTTCCTGAATTATTTCATCCAGAAAATTATTTCTGAATTCATTCATGTTACTAATATATATTAGGTTGGCACAAATGTAATTGTGGTTTTTGCCGTTACTTTCAATCGTTTTATCCTTTTTTTTTTTTTTTTTTTTTTTTTTTTTTTTGCTGAGTAGTATTCCTTTGTATGAATGTATAATACTTTGTTGATTCATTCCTTTGTTGATGAATATTTGGGTTGTTTCCAGCTTTTGGCTATTCTAAATAGGGTTGCTATGGACATTCATGTGCAAGTTTTCATGTGGACATGTGCTTTCATTTCTCTTGTGTAAGTAACTAGGAGACAAGTGCTTATGTTATATGGCAGATGTATGGCTACCTTTTAAATAAAATGACAATTTTCCAAATTGTTTACTTCATTTCACATTCCCACCATGAGTATATGAGAATTTCAGTTGCTCTGCCTCCTTGCCAACATTTGGTATGGCTAGTCTTTTTATATTGGACATTTTAGTAGATATGTAGTGACATCTTATTATAATAATATATTGCCTTAGTTGTTACTTTTGAAATAAAAATTAGTTATTTCTGAAGTGAATGGACTTTTAAAAGATTATACTTGTGCCCATCATTATTTTTTGCTTCTGTGTCTCTCCTCAGGGCTCATTTTTCTTTTTGCTGTAATATATCCTTTAGTAACCCTCCTAATGAGGTTCTGTGGATGGTAAATTCCCTTAGCCTTGATGTGTCCTTATTTTGCTCAGTCTTGAATGATAGTTTGGCTGGTATTAAGCACTCTGAAGATAATGTCTTCTGGTCTTTACTGTTACTGATGAGAAGTCTGCTGTCAGTCATTGCCCTTCTTTTGTAGGTTATCTGTTTTTTTCTTTCTGATAGTTTTAAAGAATCTCTATTTTTCACATTCTGCAGTTTTACTCTGTGTTTAGTTGTGCATTTATTTTTCTGTATATTGCTCAGAATACCCAACATTCTTCGGATGTAAGAACTTTTCTTTGATTCTGCAAAGTTCTCAGTTATTTCTTCTTCAAATATTGCCTTTCTATTCCTTCCTTTTTTCTTCCAGAACTCCTACTAGACATATTGTAGAGTTGCTTAACTGTTTTCAAAAATAATTATTTTATTTCTTTGTTTGTTTATACTGCATTTTGGGTGAATTTCTCAGTACTACCTTTCCATTCACTAATTATGTGTTTAACCATGTTCAGTTAAAAGTTTATTTGAGAAGAGAAATGTATATCATATTCACTTTGTATAAACCCAGTCAAACCTATTTCGGTGCCCTTTATATTGAAATTCTATAATAAATATTTACTGGTTAAATACACAAAGAAAACATCTTACATCTTACTTTTTGTTTTCAGATATATAACTTTATTAAAAACCAAATATCGGCCAGGTGTGGTGTCTCACACCTGTAATCCCAGCCTTTGGGAGGCCAAGGTGGGCAGATCACGAGGTCAGGAGATTGAGACCATCCTGGCTAACACGGTGAAACCCCGTCTCTACTAAAAATACAAAAAAATTAGCTGGGTGAGGTGGCAGGCGCCTGTAATCCCAGCTACTCGGGACGCTGAGGCAGGAGAATGGTGTGAACCCTGGGAGGCGGAGCTTGCAGTGAGCCGAAATCGGGCCACTGCACTCCAGCCTGGGCAACAGAGCAAGACTCTGTCTCAAAAAAAAAAAAAAATCATATTTTCATATAACAAAAAGATACCTATAAGCAAATCTGCAACTTAAATTTTTAAGCAGCACATAGCAATATTCTGTGAATGCAAGCAGATTTAAAATTTTTATGCAAAGTTAGAATATTTTGTTGTGATTTGGCTTTAGGGGCATCTAGCCTTGTTCTTTCCTTCGGGAAATCTTTTGAGCTCTTCTAGCAGAACCCTTAGGAACATTCCAGCCAGCCCTAAATTTTGGATTGCTCTAGTATTTAATAATTTCCATTAATAATTTTATTATAATTTTATGGTGACAAGATGCTGGTCTAGTACAAGGTTAAGAATGTCTCGTTTTGCTTTCAATGCTCTATTTGCTGGTGCTCAGCATTTTGTGTCATACAAAGCAGCACACAGAAAGATGGAGGCAGCCTGCTTTCTAAGCGAGCCTCCTTTTTAATTATAGTAAAAAAAAGAAATTCCTCCCTTCACTCATACCTAAAGGAGCTTGCTCTCAATTTCTTTCAGCTGTAATCAATCTGAGCTCAGCGTTTTCAAAGTACACAAGGAAAGATGCTAGAATCCTTTAAACATGTAAGGATGTTGGATCACTTGACACAACCAGTTAAACCAGTAAGATCCCATAAAATGGTTATAGCTGGCGGAGTCTAATGATCAGAAAGGGCCACAAGCTGATTTGTGTAAGAGCTTCCCACGATGTGCCCAACTCTCAACAGTATTGTGTCTTCTCTGCAGAGAAATGGTATATTTATCAATTCTTTAATTGCAGCTTTGACTGCTGGTGGGCAACAGCTCTTCTCCTCTTCCACATTCAGCTGTCCTTGTCAGGTTGGAAAAAATTTCTATTATGGTTCTGCTTTTCTTGTCATTCCTGCCTTGATCCTTCTGATTGCTGGCTTTGCTCTGAGAAGCCAAATGTGGACAATTACCGGTGAATACTGCTGCAGCTGTGTCCCTCCATACAGGAGAATCAGCCCCCTAGAGTGCAAGCTGGCTTGCCTTAGGTTCTTCAGCATCACTGGGAGGGCAGTTGTTGCTCCTTTAACCTGGCTGGCGGTGACCCTGCTGACAGGCACGTACTATGAATGTGCAGCAAGTGAATTTGCATCTGTGGACCATTACCCAATATTTGATAATGTCAGTGCCAGCAAACGAGAAGAGATCCTAGCTGGGTTTCCATGTTGCAGATCAGCTCCTTCTGACGTGATCCTAGTAAGAGATGAAATAGCTCTTCTGCACAGATACCAGTCACAGGTAAGTAGATTTTTTCCCCCCTGCTATGTTATCCCATAGAACTACAGTCACTGGAAACATTGCAGATTCCTACTGCTTCTCATATTCTCTGATTATAGAATACAATACTAGATACTGTTCATCAAAGTGAGTTCTACTGAGCGAATATACATAGTTAGCATGTTGGGCTTTGGAGTCAGCAGAACTGAGTTTTAGTCTTGCTTTGCCACTTATTAACCTGCAAAACCTTGAGTAAAATGGGGATATTAATGGCACCTACCACATGGGGTTGTTGTGAGGAATACATTTACCAATATATTGGAAGTGTTTGATATGATTTCTAGAATCTATATTAAGAACAATAGATTTTAGATATTATAATGAATATTATATTAGTAAATATTCATATTTACATATTTACTATATTAGTAAATCCCATCTTTATTCTTAAATATGCATTCTTTTTTTTTTTTTTTTTTTTTGAGACAGAGTCTCGCTCTATCGCCCAGGCTGGAGTGCAGTGGCCGGATCTCAGCTCACTGCAAGCTCCGCCTCCCGGGTTTACGCCATTCTCCTGCCTCAGCCTCCCGAGTAGCTGGGACTACAGGCGCCCGCCACCTCGCCCGGCTAGTTTTTTGTATTTTTTTAGTAGAGACGGGGTTTCACCGTGTTAGCCAGGATGGTCTCGATCTCCTGACCTTGTGATCCGCCCGTCTCGGCCTCCCAAAGTGCTGGGATTACAGGCTTGAGCCACCGCGCCCCGCCTTTAAATATGCATTCTAATGTATTACTATCTCATCTAAAATTATAGGGAGCTTAATTATAATGAAAAATAATTCCAGTTGTGATTCTAAATTTGGTGTCTATGGATAGGTTTATGTCAGAAAGTAGAGTGGGGTGGGAAGAAAGCCTGAACCCTACTACATTTATAGGTTAAATTTTTAAAGTGCTATTGTGCATTTTGTCAGTAGAAAGAGTGACATTGGCTGTCGTCAATTTCTCCAAGGGATTTGAGGAAAAAACACATTCTGAAACCACTGTCATATAGTAAAAGCATAGCTTTTTAAAACTACTTATTGCAAAGGCATGCATATTTTTTCACTGGTAATCTTAGAGTTACTACATTTTAGAAATGCTAAAGTTATTTAGTCGGGAAAAGCTACCATCAAGACACAGAATATCAAGTTATTGCAATATGGCCCAGTTTTTAAAAAGTTAGAAATACCATTAGATATGCTCTGTCTTAACTTTTAAAATACTAGCCCTAATGCTCAGAGGAGCTATGTAAAAATATGTGAAAATTCAGAAAATCAATAAAGTATAACTTAAAATAATTTTCTTGCTTAAGAAAAGCTAAATTGTAATACGCATTGGTAAGATTTTCTTAAAGTCAAAATAAAATGTGTTATTAAATGCATACACAAATTTCTGTGAAAAGACACTTTTACAGTTCTGAGTACCATTGCCAGTAGGTTGTTTGGTTTTGTGACAACAAAACTTACATTTATTGATGTACTTTTCATATACTGTATAAATATTTCATATCTTAATTCTAGTTCTGATAATATTGAGAGATGGATATTACTACCGCATTTTACAGATAAGTAAATCAAAGCTCAAAAAGTTTATGTAACTTGTATAATTCAGGGCTAATAAACTGGATCAAGATATCCCAAGATCATGCTATTTCCTTTTCACTAGGCCGTCTTCTGTGACTGTCTCAACCTTCAATCACATTTCATTAATATGTTATTTTTTCAGTTAGATTTTTGTGAGACAAAATCGCCTTAAATTCACTTATCTTCTTTGCCTATGCCCCATTCTAAAATATCTTCCTGACATTAACTTCACCCCATTTCAATCTACCTTCTAGACATATGCCAAAAATATCTTTCTAAGTCCAAACTGAATGATGAGATCCTTTCCCTACTGCATATGAAGCCCTTCAGTGATTTTCTACTAGCCTAAGAACAAACCCAATTTCTTGGCATAACATACAAGGCTTCAACATCTTGCCCTTGACCACTTTTACATGACTCCTACGAGCATGTGAGTCCAAATGTCTTGAGGTTCTGCCAACTATTCATGCTATTTTTCTTTACCTTCTTAGAACTCGCTTTACCTTCTTGCATCTGGTGAACTTCTTTTTAATAATTTAGGCTTTTGCATTATCTCCTCTGGGAAGTATTCCCTGATACTCCTTTCCCTTAAGTGAGTTCATTCCATTGTGCTTCCTCGGGTGCTCTGATTACTCATATCAAAAACTATCCCATTGTGTCATATTTCTTGGCTTGCTCATTTGTCTCCCTTTTCAGGCTTAAAAATCACAGAGAAAATGAATGCATCTTTAATTATTCACATCTGCATTCCCCATAACCAAGCATATGTATTACACACGGGGGAAGGTCAACCTGGAGCTCAGTAAATGATTGTTTATAGATTAATGGGCATCTGGGATGGCTTTTCCTCCGCCATGCTGGCCTCTATTTAGTTAAATGGTAATAAATATCACTTTGTAGGTTTTAACCTCCATAGAGTACAACTATCCCACTGTGCACACACTGGAAACTCCAGGCCTGTTGATAAATCATAAGATGCAGAAGAGGCCTTCAATACCCAGACTGTGACTGCATACTGCTACCATCCCCAAATATGTGGAACTTACTACTCTCACTTAACATAAGAAGTGCAAAATATTGAAAACAGTAAAATGAAAAGAAAAAAAAAGATTCTAAGAATAAAAAACAGCCATTTGAGTCAATCTTTAAAAGCCAACTCTAAATAGTCTCAAAAACTAGTTCATTTTCCTTTTAAAGTATGTTTCAAAGACACATAATGAAACTGGTCAGCAAATGATTATTTGAGGACAAGGGAAATGAAAAGGAAAACAATAATGTACTACATGACACAGTGACTATGCTATTTATTTTTTTTGTCTTTTTTTTTTTTTTTTTTTTTTTTTTTTGAGATGGAGTCTCTCTCTGTCACCAGAGCATTTTTATGGCATGATCTGGGTTCAGTGCAACCTCTGCGTTCTGGGTTCAAGCAGTTCTCGTGCCTCAGCCTCCTGAGTGCCTGGAATTACAGGCATGTGCCACCATGCCCGACTAATTTTTGTATTTTTAGTAGAGATAGGGTTTCACCATGTTGGCCTGGCTGGTCTCGAACTCCTGGCCTCAAGTGATCCACCTGCCTGAACTCCCAAAGTGCTGAGATTACAAGTATGAGCCACCATACCCAGCCAACTATGCTATTTAGAATACATTTAGATACATGAGTCTGTTCACTGACTTGCTTTTTAGCTGCAAAAGAGGAAAGAGCAACTCAGGAAGAAATATCAATGAACACCTGTTGGTACATCATTGAAGACACCTTAGAAGGTTACTATTATTATGTATCATATCATTTTCGTCACCAACATTATCAAACATTTATTAAACACTCAAAGAATGCATAGGCCTGTACCTGAGAGTTGAGAAGGAAGGTTGAACTAAAAGCAAAGAAAGGTATGTATCATATGTAAGGTTAATTGGTGGGTTATAGCATCTGTCACTTCAAGGACTGTATTTTGAATCCATTCCAAGTTAACTGGTCAAATTTCTTTGTAACTCAAAAACCAAATTGAAATGGCTGGGCCTATGCCCTCCATCAGATCTATTTCCAAATCATATCATTAAAATGTTGTTGATATATTAAAGATGGAAAAGCAAATTTAATGCCCATATTTTAGTTCTTAGGTTTGTAGGAATCCCTCCTCCCATGGCTGTTGCTTGAATATTTGATGTATTGATACTTCCTGTTTTTCTTTTTAATAATGATGTGAAGATGCTGGGTTGGATTTTGATCACCTTGGCAACCATTGCTGTCTTAGTCTCCTGCTGTGTGGCAAGGTGCTGCTCTCCCCTCACCTCTCTGCAACATTGCTACTGGACCAGCCACCTCCAGAATGAGAGAGAACTCTTTGAACAAGCAGCCGAGCAGCACTCTCGGCTCCTCATCATGCACCGCATAAAGCAGCTATTTGGCTTCATTCCCGGGAGTGAAGATGTCAAACACATCCGCATTCCTTCTTGTCAGGACTGGAAAGATATTTCAGTACCCACTCTTTTATGCATGGGTGATGACTTGCGAGGTCACTATAGCTCCCTTGGAAATAGGGTGGATGAGGATAATGAGGAAGACAGATCAAGAGATATTGAATTAAAACCTTGATTACAGCACCCTTCTCAAGTCAGATTGCTTAGCAGATACTTGGCTTTTATGATCAGGGTGTTTCAAAGTAATCTCTTCATCTTTTTCTTTCTCTTCTGATATTTATGTAAGTCCATCTCAAATATTATTTCTAAAATCAATTTATTAGATGATTGTGCCAATCTCTCATTTTGAAATTTTGCCAATGGTCTGGTAATGCCTAGAGTGGAATGTGAAGTCACGTGGAAATTTGCATCTGTGTTGTGTTACTTAGTAGCTGTGTGGAAATTAATATTTCTGCGTGCTATTTTGTCATCTGCACATTGTAGCTACCTCCTAGAGTTATTATGAGAATTAAACATGAGAATACAAAGTGTTCAGCACAGTGTCTTTCATCAAAATAGATGCCAATAAATGTTACTTTCTCTCTTTTTCTTTTGCATTCCATGTCTTCTATCACTGTTTTTCCTGCCTCTATTTTCTGGTTTTATCAGTTTCTACCTTTATATAATATCCAGAACTTTTCGTAGCCTCCGCCTCTTTCTTCAGACCTAAATATCTGACCTTTCGGGAAGCAGGACAGAAACCGCTTTCTAATCCGGTAACATGTGAGGGAGAAGCCCATGCAGGAAGGTCTTGAGTTATCCTACTACAACCTGGGGACAATGATATATTATTGTATCATTATTAGTATCGTGTTATTTGTAGCACCTCCGTACTAGGAGCATTTTTATGGCCACGACATATAAAGTTTCTTCTAGAAGCTTCTCCACTGTGCTGTACTACAGAGATACCATTTGTACCTTTTCATTACCAAATTGCACCTTTGCCCTCAAATTCCATTTGTGAAACCAAAACTGCAATCTGTACTTGTGTATCCATTATCTGTAACTCCAAAAGAGAATAATTTCTGCCTGACGTTGCTCTGCCTGGCTTTACTAAATGCAGCCTACAGTATCTGGACAATTTTCTAATTTATCTCGATTATTTCTGTGATATATAGTGACTCGTGCCTGATTTTTGCTACATTCACTGAAGCAACTTGCTGATTAGCAAAAACAAGCTATCTGAGGGCTTCTATTTATTTCATTAGTCAAAACAATACTTACGGGACAGTGGACCAACTGCCAATAGTCAATCCAGTTTTCAAGATTCACTTTCAAGGAGACCAAGGAACTTGACTATACTATCTAAAATGCAATCAATTACTTGGTAATCTACTTTTACACAATTATGGAAGGTTCTATTTTGTATAAAGTTCTGGGTCCTTGAACTTAAGAAGAAGAAGCAGAAAATGATTTTTAAAGAAATTGATATGTTTTCAGGTTTTGTTTTGTATTCCAACAAGAGACTGCATATTGTAGTTCTTTGCTGGGAGAACTGTCCTGCCCTCACCATTACTCATCTGTCACCTGACCTAGGAAAAATCAGTCCATCTCCCTGGGGCCTGGATTTTTTTATCTATTCAATAAAAAGGGATGATAATGTTTTACCTCTTGGAAGAAAATAACTGAACTAAATAAGTGCTTAAGGTCTCTTTTACACCAAGTATGATTTTTATGTTTATGTTTATGTATATACAGGTCAACATGCACACAGCTTTCTGAAATGGTAGTAGACCCAGGTTACTTCTCTTGGAAGGAAAATATCCCCAACTCTGAATCTGAGCTTTCTCTGAAGACATTTACTGGCATTCCACTTTTAAAAGAATGTTAATGTACTGACCTTTTTCAAGTCATCAAGGAAAGCCATGACATTACATGAAGGATGTTAAAAATACAAATAGAAGTACGTTGTGGAAGGCAACTAGGGTTCTAGTTTCACTCTGATACAAATGAGCTGTGTAAATATGGAATGTCACTTCCATTTTGTTCCCTAAGGTCTGCTCCAGTTCTAATGCTCCAGTTCTCAAATTCTGTTTCTATATACCTGATAATTTTTTATATCCCTCTGTATTGGAACATACTAGTTAAATGGACACTTTCAACCACGCTCAGAATTAATTTATTAGTTGTCAGGAACTATACCACAGTAAAGACTCTTCAATAAGATTTTCGGTTAACAACAAAATCAAAGAATATTTGAAGTTATAGCATTACATCATCAGAAAGAGGATTAATAGTTGTTTATACCCTAATACCAGGAAACTATATCCACTAGCTTCTGAAGCCCTTTCTACATCAAACTCTTTTAGTGCATGATATAAAAATTTTATATTTTGAGCCACTTAATCATGATCTTCTCCTATAACTTTCTGGCAAAGGATTCTAAGTATTCGTTGGCTCTTCTACATGGCTTCAGAGTGATTTATAGCATCTATGTGAACACTTAAAAGGTAGTACATACCCCTGGGATTTCATCATACAGTACATTATCTCAGATCAAATAAATTGAATTTTTAGTATTGGGGGGGGGGCTATGGTCTATAGCATTTTTTATTCCACAGCTAGTTAAATGAAACTTTTTCATTATGAACATGGTACTCCTTCCCCTTCATGCTTAATGGATTTATGTAATTATAAAACATATAATTAAAGTAATTATGTGCTAATACTACTTTATATTTTGCTACCAAATGCCTTTGGCTACTACATCAAACCTGGAGCTTGACATATATAAACCTGCTCCTTTCTTAATTTCATTAGCTCCTCCACAGTGCCACCATGACCTAAGTTGCCTCCTTCCCAGGAGACAAATACAAACCAATGTGTAGATGTGTTTTACTCAACTTTCTTTGTTTTCCAAAGCTGAATTGTAGAACCTAATTTATACTCTGTCCTTCTCTGTGTCTCTTTTCTCTGTTCTCAGTCTTCCATTCATTTTCTGTACAAATTCTAATGCATGATTGTAATAAACAACAGTGAGATTTTACTAGTTGTTTTCTTGCATTCGGTTTGTAGCACAAAGGGAAATCACATTAATCCTATAAAACTTTGAAGTATCATGGCCAACCAAAGGCCTTCTGAATGCAAGACTAGGTAGGTCTTTGCTATCTCGAAAACATAAGGTGTGGAAATACAACTTTAACTTCTAAATAGAGTCTATGGAAAATTAGTACCAGTCAATAAAGAACAGATACTGGCAGGCTGAGGAGCATAGACAGCTACACAACTGGCTTCTTCAGCTGGGGGGCGTAAATCCATAAATGTGATGTCTGGACCGAAGAGCAATGAATACAGAGAGGCAAACTGTATTATTCTTGACCTGAATTATTTTTCTGCACTAACAACCAAGTATGATTAAGCTTCTGTAATTTCAGTATACCGGAATTTCAGGAACAAAACAAAAAGCATGAATTTCAAGTATGGTTTCCTCTTCTGCCACCTAGTGGTCAAAACAGGTATCTGCGCCATTTGTGGTGATGGCAGTAGCAGTAAAAATAATATGTAGTGCTCACTGTATGCCAGTTACTTTCAACAAATTATCCTAGTTACACCTTTCGACACAGTGACAAATAGTCACCTATTGACAGTAAGTTGCTGAAATGACATTAAATAACATTAATTCTTTATTAATTCATTGAGTAATTAAGATACAGAGAAGTAATTGAGATACAGAGAAATTAAGCAATGTGCCAAGGGTCACGTAAGAGTTGAAGCCAGAATGCAGCCCTGGATCCTGCACTCTGCAGCACTGTGCTGGAATACAGCAGTGAGGTATGTTATCAATCTTCCAAGGCCTTGTAGGTGTTAGGAGGATATTCCTAATACTTCTGTCAATGAATAACTGAAACATCCTGGGCTCTGTGTGTTGCCATATCACATAAGCCGCTCTCTTTCCACCTAAATCATACCTGCATACATCAGGGCCCACTTTCAAGGCACTAAGCTTCTTAGCAAAGTCACCTGTCCACTCTCACTGGGACATCACATTGGACCCAATCTCCCCAACAGCCAGTGGCAATGATTCTATTCGCTGCAGACGAACCACACACCTGCTCTGGAGTCTCAGGTGTTCTCTTTCTCATGCATGGCATAGGCATGGCACTACTGTAATCTGTCCATTTATTTTGGGTAGGCCATAGTTATGAAGTGTCAAAACAGGGATCAGGAAAACACCATCTCCTATCATTTATGTTGTCTTGCACAAGTCAATCTCTCTGGGACTTCATTTTCCCCTCTACGAGAAAGGAGAGGGTGATTAAATTGCAAAGGTGGTTGATTAAACCATTTTGAATCACAGACCCCTTTGAAGAGCCATTCTGGGGAAGCTTTTCTGAGGACATATACAGTGCATACACACAGACACCAGCTCACATACCTCAGAGTTCTCAATACTGTCGTAGGCTAAATAATGGCTCCCAGAGGATGTCCGTATCCCTGGAACCTGTGAATGTGACTCAATATGGCAAAAGAGACTTTGCAGATGGATCAAGGTAAGGATTTTGAGATGTGGAGATATAATCCTGGATTATCTATGTGGGCCCAATGTAATCACGAGGGTGCTTATAAAAGGGTTGTAGGAGGAATCCGAGTCAGAGGGAAGGCAAAGTGACAACAGAAAAGGAGTGTCAAAAAGTGTCAGAGTTATACAGCCTGAGAAAGACTCGATCAGCCATGGCTAGCTTTGAAGATAAGGGGGTCATGAGCTAAGGAATGTGGGCAGTCCCTAGAAACTGAAAAAATCCAGGAAATGGACTCTCTCCAAGAGCCTCCAGAAGGAACACAGCTCTGCTGACACCTTGCTTTTAGCCCACTGAGATCTGTGTCTGACCTGTGCCAGAAAAGTAGTAACTATATACTGTTCTTTTAGTTACAGAACTATAAAGTAATACATTTGCAGTGTTTTAAACCACTAAATTTGTCGTAATTTGTTACAGTGGCAATAGGAAGCTAATATACAAACCAATACACTTCAGGAGCTTATGAACCCACAAGCCTGTTGAATGAGACTCCCTGGATTAAGACCTCTAGGTCATTTCTAACACAAGCAAACTGATTCTATATGTGCTGACATTCTGCCTTGGGCAAAACTATTGCTCCTGGAAAACAAATATATCTATAACATAACATTTTATGAATACAATTCAATGTGCTCTAATATTTTAAAGTGTGCTAAAGTGCAGAAAGACCTTTATATGCATTTATAGATGTTTTACCTTAAGCTGCAAATAAACATTTAAATATATTTTTCTTCTGTAGTTGCCAGTTAGTGGCATCAACAGATTTACTATAAATTATTTCATAATGTCAACATATGTTGGCATTTGAAATGTGAGAAAGCAAATGCCAAAGCACAATCAATCAATCTCTGGATCTACATGGTGTTTTGATTTCACAAATTTCATAAATCAGTAATAGGTCGCCTATTATTGATAAGTTTATGCCTGCCATCATTCTTTCATGTTGAAATAACTTGAATTTGGAAAAGCTGCCTGCAAAATAAGCATCTTTAGTCCAATGATGATTTAATAGATCCTATGCTGTCCTGTGAGACAGGTTTATATTGCATGGGGAAGATAATGCAAAAAGCAAAATTCATCCAAGTTATTACCGGCAGAGCTAGAATAATAACTTAATAGGCAATTCAGTACTGCCCGCCATCAGGGAGCCTGATGTTTTGAGCTCCTTCTGGGAAATTGTCTGGGGCTCACTAGCATGGGGTGCCCTGAGCCAGACCAGACTGCGGGGACTCGTTTCTTCCCTTCCCCACATCCCTGCACTCTTCGACCCTCTTCCCACAGTGTGGCATGCCAGGGGTAAGTGCCAACTCCCACATGCAGCCCTGGAGCCAGTGAGGTGGTGGCAGCAGCAGGTCCTTTCCTTGGTGTGCCGCTGCACTGGGCCCAGGGTGGTCTCCACTGTGTGCCGCGGATCAGGCCATCCTCTGGGGTGGTGTGTCTACTACCAGTGCTCTGATGGCTTTGAGGGGTCTTAGATTGCTGTCCTTTCTGGCTTCAGATCAGTGTGGTGAATCTGTGTTCTCTCGGGTTGGTCAAAGACATTCCCTGCACTGAAATGGAACTATTTATCTGGCATCACCCCTAGGACCTTCTCCCGTCTTCCCACTTGGTGGCCAAGTGTAGAAGGTGGGGTGCAGCGATATTAAAAGAGACACTGTTTTAGGAATGTAGTGATTATGGCCTAAGGCATTCAAGAAAAGACATAGTTGGAAGATGTGTAGTAAATTTAACTGACTAGAAAATAACCATTCCCATTTTCCTGCATACTTTGGGTAAAATTTCCATTTGTGGTCATCAATAAAGAACATTTTTTCAGAAAGACTTTGGAAGCCAGTATTCAGGAGCAGCAGGATGAATAACGCAGCTTAATGAGTAATGATGTGACCAGCATTACAAAATAAGGTGTACAAAATACTGCAGAGGCAAGAAGAACAATTTTGTTTTGCTAGAAATGACAATCAGCCATGGGATTGTGTGTAGCAGCACTGCTTTTTTTTTTTTCTTCTAAATCATGGTGAGAGATATGAAATTAGACAGCAGTGCATTTGACAATAAAGAACATGAAGAGATGGCTTTTCTTCCTGAACAGGAAAAGATGGTGCCTGGACACCATGGAGAATCTTCACACAAACAGATTAAACAAAAAGAAATGTATATGCATTGTCACAGGATCCTTCAGGTGCTGCTTTACCGGCTGGACACCTCTGTGGCCAGTGGTACCTCTACTTGAGTTTTGCTTATTCCTGCTGGGCTCATTCAGCCCACTTGGCCCAGCAGGCCGTGCTCGCTTGCGCTACCGGCCCAGATCCTATGCCTGCCCAGAGGGAAACAGGTGCGGAGCGGCAAAGGGTGTGTGAGCGAGCAAGTACGGGGTCCGGCCACTGTACACAGCAAGCATGCCAGCTGCTGCAGCAGGGCGGGTAGCTCCTGGCACCGTCACCATGCGAGACTGTGGCTCGACCAGACATACCGCAAGCAGCTTCCACTGTGGAAACCAACGTCTGGATGAGTCGAATGCGGTGGCACCCCAAAACGCAGAGGTTCCAGGAACCACAGAGCTCCAAAGAGGGTATTACAATGTGTCACAGCCCTGGCTCAAGGAGCCCCGAGGTCTGGGCTTCCAGAATGGCCACAGCTCTTCTCTCCCTCTTGTCACCTGCAGTGTGGGCAGCAGGGATAGGGGGCATGTTTTGAGGGAGTGTGTTTCAGCCCGTTTGTGTTACAGGTCTTTCAGTCTCACCACCCCACTCTGGCCCGGCCCTGCGGCTGCTTCCCGTCATGTGGGGCAGCCGCCCAGCCCTAGCAGAAGGTGGGAGGACTACAGTGTTAAAGCTCTGGCTTGGGGAATCCCAAGATCTAGGCCCCTGGAAGGGTTGCCCCTCTTCGTTTCTGCAGTCTGGGAGCATATCACCGCCCACAGCTCGGCAAGCAGGCCAGGAACATGTCACAGCCCCTTTAGCTCCCGACTGCTGTTCAGCAAGGACCAGAAAAGTGTTACAGCTCCTTTTGCTCCCGCTGTTCAGCAGGTCCTGAGCTCTTGTCCTTCATCCAGAAAGAATGAGGTTATGCAGAAAACCGGAGGGTGAGCAAGGCAGAGAAGAGCTTTATTGGGGACAGAACAGCGCTCGGCGCAGAGGACACCCAAAGTGTGTGGCTACCATCTGCAGGCAGGTAGTAGCCATGAGTGTCTACGCTGGCCTGAGTCCAGCGGCTTTTATGGGCTCAGAATGCAGGAAGTGCATGCTGATCGGTCCATGGGTGGGCTGAGAAAAAGCACCACTTAATTGGTCCAAAGGTATCAAGGAAAATCTCACTCCAGGTTAGAGACTTCACCTGGAACTGATAGCCCAGCCCCTAGGCTTCAGGCTGTCCCTGGCTTGAAGATGGAGTTTCACTGGGGACCTGCCCCTTCCCACCTAGGAACCTGTCTACCTCCCGCTGCCATCAGTAATTCTCTATTATTTATTCCAAATCTTCATCAATAAGTCATTATATCTTACAAGGGCCCATGAGTTTTAAAAATACATTTTTAAATACAATTATATAAGATTGTTTATAGAGACAGGGACTGTACAAAAAAATTTTGCCACCAGGACACTACATACCTTAGGGGTAACCCCAACTCAACCCTTCACTGTATTTTCTCAAAGGAAGCCAGAGAATTGATGACTTACATTTAAATTTTTCATTTTAATTCTCATGTTTTTTCTATACATTTAAAGTCATTTATATTGCATTTCACTAACCCTATCTTCTATCTCTTTTGCTCCTTTGTTTTCTTCTCCCCATGTCTCAATCCTTTTCACATCCAAAGCAAAGGTAGGGGTTAGTGGAGAGTGGTGAAGAGGGAGAGGAAAAGAGGAAGAGGAGGAAAGTCAAAGAACATCAAAATGGTTATTACTAGGGTAGGAGGAAAGGAACATGTACAAACTTTATTTCTTGTCTTCCCACCTTCTACTTTGTTCTTACATGCGAGGCAATGCTGGAAGTGTAGCTGACTTACACCTAGCATTGTCCCTGCTTTGTTGTTACCCAGAATTGAGGCCCCTATATGTTATATGGTTCAAGAACATTAGCATCAAGGCTGTTAGGAGAAAAACAACTCCATGAATAAATACTACTTGTATGAGTTCATTTTCACACTGCTATAAAAAAAAACTACCTGAGACTGGGAAATTCATAACTAGGTTTAATTGACTCACAGTTCCGCATGGCTTGGGAGGCTTCAGGAAACTCACAATCATGGCGGAAGGCAAAGGGGAAGCAAGGCACGTATTACATGGTGGGGAGAGAGAGAGTGGTGAGGGGTGGGGGAAGTGCCACACTTTTAATCCATCAGATTTCACTAGAACTCACTATCATGAGAAGAGCAAGGGGATGTTCACTCCCATGATTCAATCACCTCCCACCAGGCCCCTCCCCTGACACATGGGGATTACAATTCAAGATGGGAATTGGGTGGGGACTCAGAGCCAAACCATACCACTACTCCTTTAGCCAAGGCACCTTGGGTCAGAGAAGTTAACTGCTACCTCTGAAGTCTACACAAAATTGACTGCAATATAAACATGATCTTGAGAATCATACGCTCTTACATCTGGAAGGAATCTCATAGATCGTTTTACCCAACTCCCTCGTTTTATAGATGGGGAAGCTCTTAGATCCAGAGAGATTGTTTCTTACCCAAATTTATATGACAAATTCATTGTAAAGACCTGTAACCTAGCCTTATAATCCCCCAGTCCAGTGTTTTTAGAACTGTACCATGTTACCAGTCTTTTGGATTCATTCATTCACTCAGAGAGTTAATATTTTCTGAGTGCCTAGTCTGTTTAGGTACTGCCTTACATGCCAAAATACAATAGTAAACAAAATTTCTACCCTCATGGAACTTACATTCTACTAGAGGGAGAAAGAGTATGAACATAATAAATAGTGTAATTTTAAAGTAGCATGGGAAAAATAAAATGAGTTAAAGAGGATAGGTAGTGCTAGGAGGGTTGTGATTTTAAGTAGGGTGGTCTAGTTGGGGTAACCCCATTTAGAAAGTGACCTTTGAGGAAAGACTTGAAGGAAGTGAGGGGGTGACACATATGGGTATGGGAGGAACAGCATTCCAGACAAAGGGAACAGCAAGTGCAAAGACCTTAGGAGGAAATCCTGCCTTGCATGCTTGAGGAACAGCAAAGAGGCTAGTATGGCTGGAGTAATGGAATAGAAGAAGAGAGACCTGAGTGAGCACACTCAGCCGCCTCGCCATGTGATGGCCTGTGCTACCTCAGTACTCTGCAGAGTCCCCACATGCAAGAAGGTCCCACCAAATGTCCCCCTTGACCTTGGAATTCCAATACTCCAGAACTGTAAGAAATAAAATTACCCAGTTTTGGGTATTCTGTTATAAGCTTAGTCCAGAAAATGGACTAAGACACAGAAAGAAGAGCTGTGAGGATGAGGATCAGGAAGCCAGATTCTAGGACCTATATTATAAATACATGGTTTTAATCTGAGATGAGGATGGGGCAGTTATGAGCAAAGGAGTGATATGGACTGGTTTACATTGTAACAGAACCACTCTGGCTTCTGTGTTGACTCAGAGTAGATTGTAGGCCAGGGAACTGAGTTAGGCTGGAAAGTATTACTAAGATTCACTACCCTTGAAGAGATATCTACTCAGGTGAGCACACAAAACTAAAATTTTATATGGCTCTTTGTGCTTGTGACTGGTAAAGTCTTTGAGATACCTGAGTAAATGAAACATTAGCCACATGAACTGTTTAATAATTAAAATTAAGCATGAAATAGGGAATTCTCAACACTGAGCTTCTGATAGTGTGATTGCTAGAAAACTCACAGGCACAGAAAAGTAAAAATAAACATCAAAGTAATTTTTAAAGGCTTATAGTATTAGTAAAGAGCAACTACTAATTTGTATTACCTGCAGAAGAAACTAAGAAGAATACAAATAAGATGAATCTCTTAGGGACATACTTCATTAGCAATAAAGATGAACAGAGAATAGCAATGCTTTATAAGATGATATATGAATTTAATTATCAGGAAATAATGTTGATATGGAGTTTACAAACATGCTTATAATTATTTCATGTCATCTGAATTATCTTATAAGCTTACGTATCTTGCAAATGACTAAGGCTGAGTTTATTACTTCTGGTTCCAGATCCTATGATGACTATCATAGTCAGTTCTCACGCTGCAATGAAGAAATAACTGAGACTGGGTAATTTATAAAGGAAAGACTTTTAATTGACTCATAGTTCTGCATGGATGAGAAGGCCTCAGGAAACTTATAATCATGGCAGAAGAGGAAGCAAACACACCTTTTTTTTTTCACATGGCTGCAGGAAGAAGACCGAGTGCCCAGGGAAGAAAGAAGCCCCTTATAAAACTATCAGATCTCGTAAGAACTCACTATCACAAGGACAGGATGGGAAGAATCGGCCCCGTGATTCAGTTATCTCCACCTAGTCCCTCCCGTGACACGTGGGGATTATGGGCACTACAATTCAAGATGACATTCAGGTGGGGACACGGCCAAACCATATCAATGGCTCACACCGTTTGCCTACCTGCAGAGCTTAAAACACACTTGGTCTATAACATCTTTAACTACCAATTAAAAACGAAACACTAAAAGAAAGTCAATTTGCCTCATGAGAATTTTCCACAATTTCAGTTAAGGGACTTGCTGTGTTCTGTTAAGCATGTGTTATGGTCAAAATGAAATTAGAGATCCACTAAAAAATGCTTAATAATGCATATGTAGGTATGACAAAGATTTGCAGATGTGTTTCCTTGATTACGAGAGCCATCTCCAGTATCAAAGTAACACTCTTGAGCATTCTGAAGCATGTAGGGTTTATTTACAGTGATACATAAGGTTTGAAAAGGATGCTTTACCAAAAGTTTTGTTAATGAAATAGGAATGCAAATAAAGAGGTACTACATTTACTAGATTGCAATTGGCAACCAAAAGTAACCTTTTTCTAACGTAAACCTTGTTATGTTTGTTGCTTTGCTGCATCTCATTTCTTTTGGTAGGTTGTTTTTATTATTCTGTTAGGAGAAAAAACTTAATTTTGCTTGATTTTCTTTGATCTAGGAGTCATTTAAAGATGTAATGCCATCTTCCTTGCCAAATTTGATTCTGTCTTCCTCACTTATTTCGGTCAACAGAACTTCATCTTTCCAGTTCTTGTAGCCAAAAATCAGCCTTGACACCCCCCTTAGAACTTATGCACTAGTGTTTCCTCTGGCAGCTCTTTCCTTATAACAAATCATTATAATTCCTCTGAACTGAAGCGATCCAAAAAAAAAAAAATGAGCAACTTATAATTGCAAAGTTACTTTACGTATTTTATTTGATTCTCATCATAGTTAGGAGACTCCACTCTTTTCCTTAAAGTTTAAAAGAATGCCTGAAATCAACCCTTAATACCGTAAACACATAATGAGTACCAAAGCGTTCCTCTGTCATAGGTAAGCAGCACTCCTCAATAAAAGATCAAGGTGCCTTCTGGTCCATGGGACATCACCATTTCAACAAGAGAAAACTTCAGAGGCTTCATTAGGAAGCTTTCGTTTAAAAAGTGTTCCTCCCACTATACAAGTGAAACCAGCTTTAATACAGAGAAATCAAAACAAAGAAAAATAAAGTGGGGAACAGCTTTTGAGTATTTTCTTAAAATTTTCCATTTTTTCGACTTTGCACAATATTATAATAAAGGAACATGGGATCCTTTATTATTGTTACCACAGTTGTTTAATATTCTTTTCATAAAGTTAACCATGTTTATTTAGCCATTTTCTTAGCTTTTGCCATCATGGCACTTTGAAAATTTTCTTTGTAATTGCTGCAATGACCTTGGAGATCACAGATGCATGCTACCTGCTCAAGTTTATTCTTGGAAGTGGTATTACCAAATTAAAGGTTCTCAATATTTCCTGGGGTACTGCAATTTTTAATTGCATATTAAAACTGTTATTACTGAGATCGACATTCCTCTCACCAATTCACAAATACACAGTCACGGACATCTTGAGATCTATAAAACGTCAAGCCGCGTTCATTTCACAAATTCACAAGTTAAACCTAAAGATCTGAACCGAGAAGCCGGACCTAGGGTCTATTTCTCCCCCGCGGATCCACCCCGACTTATTAAGCAGTTAGGCCGACCCTTCCGTGCTCATTCAAGGCAGTGCAGAGCTTTTGTTCCCCCGCACAGTGGAATCTACCCTGGTCCCAGCCCCTCGTCCAACTCCCGTGGGACGCCACGCAATACGGAGTTCAAGAAGCGCAGAAATCTCCTGACCCCCACCAGTCCACACTAGGTAGCAAGACCGCAGCACCTACGCCACAGGGTCAAATCGGAAACCAGAAAAGGCACCCGATGCCCGTCGCCCAGTCTCGGCCACCAGCGACGCTTTCTTTCCCTGGCGCACGATGCCGGCCTTTCAGCCCAGACTCATCGAGCGAGGATGCCGCGCTGAGAAGCTTCTAAGGCTCAGGGCCTGCAAAGCCCAGCAGCCGGCTGTAGGTGTCCTTAGCAAATGCCAGACCGCGCGCACAGTCCCAGCAAGTCCCGAGCGAGTGTGGGACAGGCAGCAAATCAGTGCCCCCCTGGCCAGGCAGAACTAGTCGAACTTGGAAGTAGAGAGCAGGCGGAGGCCGGCGCTTAACTGTAGCTAAGCAGGCCGGGTCTGGCTTTGGGCCCTGGGCCTTCCAGCCGGGGACTCTGCGCCTGCGCCCGCCTGGCCGCCGCCCGCTCTCCCGGCGCTGCAGCTGTCTGGGCTGCTGCGCGCCGCCTAGGTGTCTGGGCAATCCATGGGCAAGAGTAAGGGCCACGATGACAGATTACGGCGAGGAGCAGCGCAACGAGCTGGAGGCTCTGGAGTCCATCTACCCTGACTCCTTCACAGGTGACTTCCGCGGCCGCAAGCCTGCAGCCGCCCCAAGGTGGAGTGGGACGGGCAGGAGCCGCCGCAGCTCTGGGCCTCCTAGGCTGGGGTGGAGAAGGGGACCGTGAGGCCGCGCGGCCACCTTGCCCTCCACTCTTCTCAAGTTCTTCAGTCACTTACCAGCAACCCAGTGACTTTTTCCCCCTTCTCTGCTTGTCCCTGAAATCTAAAAGTCCGGGTGATGCTGGAAGGTGTCAGGCCTGAAAATTGAGTCGGGGTTACTTTGGTTTCTGTGTAACCTACAGCAACCTGAGATTTATAATACATTAAGAGAAAAGATACTCCAAGTGAGATTCGTTTTTCCACAGCTGCAAGGATGTTAGTTTTCACATTTTCACCTTTATTAAGGTAGAAACTGTTTTTCATACGATGCTGTTTTAGTTTATGGGATTCAGAGTACTGTTCTCAGTTACTCAGATAGGTTTTGAGAGTAGTATAGTCCCTGAAGTCTGTCGGGTTTCTTTTCTTACGAAAAAAAAAAAAAAAAAATCTAGCATTCAGCAGAATGCCTAATGGATAATGTGGCCCAAATTTTCGTTCCGCTATAAATTCATAGGTTGTTAGATTGGAAGGGAGGTTAGACATCATCTAGCCTGGGGATCCTGCTACAAGTCAAGGTCTTGGGGGCTCAGGAAAGCTAAGTGGCTTGCTCTGGACTGTCCGCCAGCGAGTTAGCGGCAGGGCTGGTACTAAGAGTTACGTCCGGAACGCCTGCCTGTTCTTTCACCTTCCAGACATATGGGACTTGGGATTCAGCTCCAGCTGAGATTGGGGAGAGCAGAAGATTACTTGATAGGTTGGGCTAATGTAAAATATTGTAATGAGAAGTTCATTAGGTATAATTTAGAGGATGAGATTTCTCTATTAAGCCATGCTTCGGATGATTATAAAAATGCTACATAACTATATCAATATGGCTCCTCTGAGATTTGAGAAGCGGCCAAATAAAGCCAATATGAGTGAGTAGAAACTAGGTGTGTGCATTTACATTCGCCATCCTTTCCTTTGAGTGTTGCCTATGGTTGATAGTCAGAATTTATTGTGGAAGGTATATTACTTTAACTCATAAACTCCAACCCCTCCCCCTTTCATCGTTTAGCTTAGTTTTCTTGGTTCCACCTTTTGATCACTGCTTGCAATGGTAGCAAATTTTGTTCTGCTTTGCCAACAGGCAGATGCCTCTCAGCTATCCCTGTATAGCTCCAGTCCTGTTCATGTTCTCTCTCACCAGCAGTACATCTGTGCTGTGAGGATGTTAAGGGGATGAGTGAAGAGGGGTTTGAGAGTGTCATTAACTGGGTGAGTGTGTATGGAGTCTGGCTCCCTTCTCTATCCTTGCTTATATGTCTGTGTCTAAAATAGAATATAGGGTCAGTTGTTGGATATATTCTTAATCATGTTTGGTCATTTCCAGAACTTTGGAAACATAATAGATATAAACACTGTAGGCGGAGTCAAGAAAGCAGGATATGCTATTCTTTTCATTTCTTTGGACATAAGCTATCCCTCACTAAATCCTATGCATATAAGCATTTATAAAACTGATACCTTTTTTTTGGTTTTTAACCCTGAAATAATCTTGTGGGTATTTCAAATTGTACTAGGCCCTGACAGCTCTGATATAGTTCACTATGTGAAATTCTTATCAGATGCCCAAGTGCTTGAGGATTCTGAGCCAGGGTAATAAAAGACAATTTATGAATCTTTTGATGCATTCAGGTATTCTGCACTATCAGATAAGCCATCTGTCTGTAACTCCTGTCAACAGTTCTACAAGCTTTGCAATAAATAAATTAAAATGAGATGTCTTTATTTATAGTTCTTAGGGAACGTTGCCTTCCTAGTGATCAAGTTCTTTATGAAACCTCTTGGGGAAAAGGCAGAGGATTTTGAAATAAAATGTTTCCATGTCTGATCTTTTAAAATCTTGGAGATTTGCAAGATTTGCTGTTTTAAAGCCTTCTTTTGTATTTATGATTCCATACTTTTGTATTCTCATGCCAGGTTTAAGAAAGAGATCTTGCTTGTGTCAGTTGGCCAAGGAACACTAAATGAGGTTTTGTAACTTCATTTTGAATCACATTTAATTATTAAATTTGGTTAATACTCAATGCTATTGATGAAGGAAATATACTTTTTTTTTTTAAATGGATGACTGAGTGCCTGACAAAGAAGCATTTGTTAAGTACACGGAACCCCATGTGAATGCTGAAGAGGCACAGTCCAGCCCATAGACGTAGGCACATAGATTTAGCGTAACCTCAGAATTAATTGCTTTGACTATTTGCAAAGTACTTTTGGTCCAGTGTTGCATTTGTTGTGGTTATAACAAATCATAATGCAATTTCTTCTTTTTGCCTATTCTGTAGCTTGATTGCACATTGATCCAACCCTCCTAACAACTAGTCTTCCAAAATATAAATGGACTCTCCTGATACCACATTCTCCTTCAGTAGTTCTTCACTTGACAAGGTCCTGCTAAGGTAGTAGAATTTGGTTATTTCAATTTATGTATTGAAATCTCTGGCTGTGGGGAGTTTTATTGAAACAAATTTGTTGGCATCAGGTTAACCAAAAGCCAAGTTTCCTTAATTCTGTTTGCCTTACAAAGAGGAGTACATAATCCTGTATTTCTTTATCAGTACCTCTAAGCAGCAGCCATTCACATTTGACAGTTATAATTGTATCTTGAGATAGGTAAGAAGTCATCTTGTAAAAGCAGTTTGTTCTAAGTCATACTTTTTGAAAGGTCAGACACTCCCTAACAACCAGAGGTGCTTATTTTAATATGGGCTCTCTCATATTTTGTGGAAACTAAAGGTGATTTGTGTATCTCTTAATGTACCTTTTAGCTTCTACCTCTTTATCCCTGTTTTTGACAAATCTTTAATTCTATCAGTTTCACCACCATCTGTCCCCTAACGTCTCTCTGCCCTTCCTCTATGGCCAACAGCTAGCTTTCTTCCTTCCTTCCTTTCCTTCCTTCCCTTCCTTCCCTTCCTTCCCTCCTTCCCTCCTTCCTTCTCTCCTCTCTTTCTTTCTTTCCCTTTCTTTCTTTTCTTTTTTCTTTTTCTTTCTTTCTTTCTTTTCTTTTCTTTTTTCTTTCTTTCTTCTTTTCTTTCTTTCTTTCCTTTCTTTTTTCTTTCTCTTTCTTTTCTTTTTCTTTTTTTCCTTTCTTTCTCTCTCTCCTTCCTTCCTTTCTTCCCCTTTCCTTTCCTTACCCTTTCCTTTCCTTTCCCTCTCCTCTCTTCTCCCCTCCTCTCCCCTCCCCTCTCCCCTCTCTCCTCTCCCTCTCCTTTTTGAGACAAGGTCTCACTCTGTCACCCAGGCTGAAGCACAGTGCCCCAGTCAGCTCACTGGAGCCATGGACCTCTGGACTCAAGTGATCTTCCCACCTCAGCCTCCAGAGTAGCTGGGATTACAGGCTCGCAGTACCATGCCTGGCTAATTTTTGCATTTTTTGTATCAGCAGAGGTCTTGCTCTGTTGCCCAGGCTAGTCTTGAACTCTTGGCCTCAAGGAAGTCTCCCACCTCCGACTCCCAAAGGGCTGGGATTATAGGCGTGAGCCACTGCATCTGGCCCAGCTTACTCTTTTTCTCAATTTTTTTCTTTTTTTTTAGAGAGTCTCCCTTTGTCACCCAGGCTAGAGTGCAGTGGTACCATCTTGGGTCACTGCAACTGCCACCTCCCAGGTTCAAGCAATTCTCCTGCCTCACCCTCCCAAGTAGTCGGGATTACAGATATGTGCCACCATGGCTGGCTAATTTTTGTATTTTTAGGAGAGATTGGGGTCTCGCTATGTTCCCAGGCTGGTCTTGAACTCCTGGCCTCAAGTGATCCACCCACTTCAGCCTCCCAAAGTGCTAGGATTGAGTCATCATGTGCTAGCATGAGTCACCATGCCCGGCCCTCAAAAGTATTTTTAATTACTTACAGTGGTGGAAGTCTGGCATCCTTATTGAAGACCAATCTTTCTTCTACTTACCCTAACTCACAGTAATGCATGGTAATGGGATTAGTCTTTTATCAGAACTTAGGAATTATCTATTTCTGTGAATTCAATTAATTAACTTTCCCATCCCTATTTTAGTTACTGCCCAACTTTGAAATATCCCTTTTTCTGTTTTTAAAAAATACTTATTTTAATAAGATTAGATTCAGCTGTGACAGAAAACCCCCAATAACATTGGTTTTTAAAAAGGTAAAAACTTATTTTGCTCTTGCTTATGTGCTCTTGCACATGCAAGAGAGTTGTGGCAGCTCTATTTCAAGAACTCCTCAGGGACCCATCTTCTAATGTAGCTCTCTGTCATCCCTAAGATGTAGTCTTACACTCATGGCCAAGATGGTAACATTCCCTTTCCTGGAAGTAGGATGAATAAAGGAAGGAAGAAGAACAGAGAGAAGTGAGAGAAGGCAAGTTTCTTAAGGAAATTTCCTGGAAACTGTCAGAGGGCATATCTACTTCCATCTTTTTAGTGGGAACTTAGTCATTTGGTGAGGGCTAGCTGGAAATGAAACTGGGAAATGTAGTCTTTATTCTGGGTAGTCAGTATGCTGAGTTAAAAGTGGCATAACTTAAATAAGGGGAGAGTGGATATTGGGGGATTTTTAGCAGTACTTCCCAAAATCTTTTTTCTTTGCTGTACTTGCTTCACGTTTTTTCTCTATAGTGGCAACTTTTTGTAGTGTCCTTGGACAAATCACTTAGCCTCTCCAAGCCTTAGTCTCTGTATCTGTTTAATGAGAAATAATGTGAGTGAAAATACCTTATACCTTATAATTGTAAAACAAACATATGATACTCTTTACTAGAAATACCATCTTAGTTGATTTTTCCACTAATATGGCTTCATAATTTCTTGTCTCTTTCCACTAATGATTTTGATTTCCACTTTTTTTTAGCTGCACATGGGCATTGCCACACCTTGAAAATGCCATCTCTAACATTTTGGCCCCTGAAAATTACTCCTTCCCATAACCTTTGTACACTTTAGTTCTTTTGTTCCCATGCTTTTATTGAACATGCATCTCATGATTTCTCATGGATTGATAGTTCATCAGTTTCTTTCTGGTCCATCTTGCCTCCCTGTTCTATCTGGCTCCCCAGGTCTGGCAGTTCACTGATATTCTTGCTAACATTCCCATATTTTTTGGTTTCCTCATTTACCAGATATTTACTATATGCATTTTTTTAGGATCTCAGCTTGGGGAAACAGACATCAGATACATTTAGGGAGAGGGGATGAGTTGTTTTGGAAAATTTAGGTGTAATGACAAGTTAACAAGTAAATGAGACTAGGGAAAGGGTATTCCAGCCTGGGACGCACATATGCAGAAGCAGGACTCTGAGGGATCAGAATATGTTCAAAGGACAAGTTATTTGGGTATTGTTAGAACATGAAGTGAGAAGTGAGAGTTAGGGAAAATGAGACTTGACCAATAAGCAGGGGCCACATCACAGAGGGCTTTGTCAGGGACTTAGATGTGATCTGACAGGGCAATAGTTCATTGCCCGTTTTATTCCCACACAGACCATATAGTGCATATTGTAGACACTGCCACATCAGACTCAGATTCTAATAGGTGGGGTGACTTCACAAATGAAATAGACTGAGTTATGCGTATTTTTTAGCGTGCTGGCTGTGATTCTACCCCTTTCTCACAATTCATTCCAACACACTGTATATGGATAGGGAACTGCTGCTGTAAGCAGGTAACAATGTGATGAAATCCGCTTGCTAGGAAACTGACAAGAGACAGTGGGCAGGATGGGGTAGAATGAGGAGAATCATTCTTCACCTGCTCTTGAAACTCACTTCCGTTGATTTTCATAACACTGTTACCTCTTGAGTTTGTTACTACTTCCTCTTACTTTGTTCTCCAAATTGAGGATTCCTTACAAAGCTTATGTTGGCTTTTTTTTCTTTGTGTTACATTTCTGATGATCTCATTTAGTCTAATGGCTTTAGCTATCACCTCTGTGTAGATGATCCCAAATTGAATTAAAGCCCAGCTCTCTTTACCACCATTCGCCCATTTCTGATTGCATGTTCAACACTTCTAACTGAAAGTCCTGAAGTGTCATTAAAATATATCATGTCTGATTTTTTTTGTTATTACTCATATTTGTTAGTTGCATCACATGCTCAGCCTGCAGCCTGCCAACTTAAAATATCATCACCACCGTTTCCCGCTATTCCCATTGCTGCCGTCCTAGTTCAGGACCTCATTACCTTTGCCTGGATTATCGCAATAGTGACCTAGTTTCATACTGCCTGTAGTCGTTTCCCTCCTTTCATTTTATGCGCTGTTGTTAGATTTGTCTTCCTATGTTTTGAGAACAATTCTGATCAGATTATTGCTAAAAAAAAGATTGTGTACAACTAAACTTTCAACTGTATTTTCACCTAGTTTTCTTCGCTCACATAAAAGTTCAGCAAACGGAATAATTTCTTATTCCGTATATATATCTTTAGCTTTCCCACCATTAGGCCCTTGCTTCCATGGTGCCCTCAAGTGCATTTCCCTTCTCCATCTCTGCTTGCCAGTATGCCACTCATGATTCACAGCCTAGCTCAAATGACTTCCTTGGAATTTCTCAGCTGGAAATATGTTTTCTTTTTAAATGATGCTCTATATAGTTCATTCTGTTTGTTCAGTTACTACCTGATAACCTTGGACAAATTATTTAAAAGCGCTGTATCTCAGTTTCCACATCTGTAAAATTGGGGTGATAGTATATTTAATTATTATTTATTATTATTTTTTTGAGACAGAGTCTTGCTCTGTCGCCCAGGCTGGGGTGCAGTGGCCAGATCTCAGCTCACTGCAAGCTCCGCTTCCCGGGTTTATGCCATTCTCCTGTCTCAGCCTCCCCTAGTAGCTGGGACTACAGGCGCCCGCCACCTCACCTGGCTAGTTTTTTGTATTTTTTTAGTAGAGCCGGGGTTTCACTGTGTTAGCCAGGATGGTCTCGATCTCCTGACCTCGTGATCCGCCCGTCTCGGCCTCCCAAAGTGCTGGGATTACAAGCTTGAGCCACGGCACCTGGCCACATTTAATTATTTTTAAGACATATTTTACATTTAACATCTCTGAAATATGGACTCGTCTTATAATCAGTTACATGTCGGTTTAGTTGGCAGCTTATTTTTCTTTCTTAGTGGTACGTAAAGTGTATCTCATACTTGATGGCATTGAAAATTTAGTGAATTATAGTAATAGTATAAATCATGGTCTTGTGCTAGAAGTACAGGATTTTCGTGTAAATGCATAGCATAGCACAAGCACAAAGTGATGCTCAATAAATGTTACCTGTTGTAATTGAGTATTGGTTACCCCTGACCTATAGCTTCAGGGAGTTCTAGAAAGTGGTAATAAGTTGGAATGTCATTGGGCTGATCCCTTATTTCTATAGTTGCAGTGTTTACATTTCATGACTTGCTAAAGTTGGTCATGAAAGGAAATAAGAATGAAATACATCAACTATATTTTACATGTATTTGTTAAAATATAGACGAGGCCAACTATATTATGGCTCTATTATAATAACCTTTCGGTGGGCTGAAACTTTTTTCAGCATGGGCTGGACTCCCCAAGACCTATTAAAATATGAATCTCCTGAGTCTTTTATCTAACAATTTTCTAGTAATCACAGGTGTTCATCATTTCTTAAAGTACCTTAAATTCAATTAAAATGAAGACATCTATCTTGAAAATAATTGGTTTGGGGTTTTTTATTTATCTTTTTTTTTTTTTTTTTTTTTTTTTTTTTTTTTTTTTGAGGCAGAATCTTGCTCTGTCGCCCAGGCTGCAGTGCAGTGGCACAATCTTGGCTCAGTGCAGCCTCTGCCTCCCAGGTTCAAGAAATTCTTGTGCCTCAGCCTCTGGAGTAGCTGGGATTACAGGCATGCGCCACCATGCCTGGCTATTTTTTGTTTTTAATATCGATGAGGTTTCACCATGTTGGCCAGGCTGGTCTTGAACTCCTGGCTTCAAGTGATCTGCCCACCTCGGCCTCCCAAAGTGCTGGGATTATAGGCATGAGCCACTGTGCCCAGCCAGAAAATACTGTTGATAGTATATATTTATAATGGCTTTAGAAAGTTCCCAGGTAGGAAAAGTTGAATAGTTTCCATGATTGCTTCTTCAGTGATCTATTGCTCTTTCATTTCTGAAAAAGCCTGCAGAGCTGCTGCCAGCCTTAACAGGTACCAGTGCTTCCTGGACAGCAAATGAGGCATAGGCTTTTCTCATAGGCTTAGCAGCCATTCCTGGTGGCTTGAAGTTTCCTTGTTTACTTTTCAGATGGTTCTGAGTACAAGTTTTCTTCGTTGCTGTTTTTCCTCCTTTCATTCTATTCATTTAGTTCTTTTATTGGGGCAATATTAATTGAGTTTCTAGATACTGCCAGATACTGATCTAGGAGCTCTTATAGAGTTGTTACAGCGTTCTTGTTGAGGAATAGATAATAAACAGAGATTAGTATTAGATAGACAATAGGCTATAAAATGACATACAAAACTTTGTTATTTATATAAATGTTGCTTTACATGTTTCGTCTTGCTGAGTAAATTACGTGCAATCTGATGTTTACATTCATAGTTAATTGATTTGTAATTCTGTGAAAGATGGTAGAGGCTTAGTAAGCATGTGTGAAAGAAAGTTCGGTTTTAGAGATGATGTGGTAGAGAATGACAGCAAGAAGACACTAATTTTAACAAATCGGTATTTACTGTTTGTTAGGGAGATTCTGAGTTATATCTCACAATACATAAGTATAAAAATCAGTGAAACATGAATATCAGTGGGTAGTTTCAGGTGGGAAACATGAAACTTTGCCATTATGTTTGGGATTTTTTTAAGAATGTAATTTTCCATGTATAGGTGGAGATTTTAAAATAAAAGGTAAACTACTTAATTATTTTAGTTGACTTGGTAAAACTTATATATATTTTATATATAAAAATATATAAAAAATATATATTATATATAAATATATTATTTTATAATATATATTATTATATATTATATATAATATATAATATATATTATTTTTTAATATATATTGTATATAAATATATTATTTTAATATAACTATAAAATAGTTATTTCTTTCCAGATTAAAGACAACCCTGCATTTAAATAGAAAGTTGACGGTAATTTTATCATTTCAGTGTTCTGTTTAGTCTGTATTTGTGGAAATGGAAATATAGCCTAGGGACCAGTTTCCAGGACTGATAATTTGCTAATAAGGAAAAGCATCTGCCTTAGAAGGCATTTCAATAACTTCTGTGTGTATTTTCTTGCAGTATTATCAGAAAATCCACCCAGCTTCACCATTACTGTGACATCTGAGGCTGGAGAAAATGATGAAAGTAAGTCTCATAAAAAATACTTGTGGTTTTTCTAAGCTTCTCAGGAATTTCACTCATTCTGTAGGCATTATGCTGGATATTGCCAGTGTGGAGGTGCTAAGGGGCTGTTACGAATCTACTATGAATGTTGTATATTTCTAGTCAGAATTTACTGTGTGAACATGATTTCTAGGGAAATAGAGAGGAAATTAATGAAATATAGTCTGGCACAATAAGCTTAGTTTTTAAAAGTGAAATAGTAATATTAATAATATAGCAGATGGAGAAAAGGTAGGAGATTTTTGTTTTGTTCAAAGCAATACTTTGCGTGCAAACATATTTCAGTGGTTGTGTGGTTCCTTTATTTTTTCATGGCTGTTCTTCTCTGAACATTTAGATTGTTCACTGGACATTTGCTGTTATAAATGGGGCTAGATATACACCTATCTGCAAGTTTCTGTCTCTTTCTTTTGAAATAATTTAACTATAAAAACCAATAAATTAATATTAAATAAATTAAATTTGGAGTTGTTTGGGGGAATGGTATCTGAAGTTTATTTCTATTTTTAGTCACATTAGTTGATAATTTGATAAAAAGGTTATGTAAATTGAAACTAACAACCCTACACATTTTTCCCCCCTTTGAAGCTAGAAACCTAAATTCTGCCAGGAGCAGTCGTTAATAGCCAACTTTTATGGTATTGCTTGATAACTCCAAATCTGTTTAGTGTACTTGAAAATGAGGTTTGCATTCACACGTTATTGAAATCTGAATTAAAAGGATATTGAATACATTTATTTACTACCAAATTGATAACCAATATGCTTTTGCAGATTGGTATCTAAAAAATTTTCTATAATGCTGTAAAGCATGAAGTAAATACTATACTGACTGCTCTTCAAACCATTTAAAATTTTCCTTTGTAAATAAGCCAGTGGCATGATTTGGGCTTCATGTGATGCCACTGTAGGTTCCAGAATGGTGCGGTGATGC